>NC_080388.1:10377190-11034145 GCF_028751815.1 Salvia miltiorrhiza
TTATAACTTTTAAATCATCGAGATTCTTGTCAACCTTTACAAGAAGTCATAGCTAATTACTCACAATGACTCGGGATATACAGAGTATCGCAGCAAAATGCGAACAGACCATATGTATGAAGACATATAGCCGTGAGTAAATTTCTTGATTAAATTCAAAATAAACTTCAACATCATGATACTACCGTAAGAAATATGAATACGGTAAAAGAAAAACCATCCGAAACAAAATCCCCGCCAGGACTAGTCCAATCTCCCTCCTCGCTTATCCTGCACGTTTAGAAATACATGCAGGGCTGAGTATAAAATACTCAGTGGACATATGCCGAAAAATCAATGAAAACTCGCTCCTAGAGCTATAGATTGAACTTGCCACATAAGCAATACACGAGGATTTTACTCAAAAGAACCTGTGTAAGCAGTTAACAATCATCGTAAACATCATAAATAAATGATAGCGCTATCGAAATACTCATCATGTATGTACCACATCTACAACTCGTCATTATCAAAGATACTGAGAAGTGATAACACTCAAGTTTCCATGGTTTTTTATGTTCTTTTGATATTAATTTTATAGGAAATTGAGTGTTTGATAGTTGTTTTGTGCTTAATTTGCTTTATCTTGTGAAACACGATTCTTACTCGAACTTTGAAGGAAATTTCAGGTTTAATGACTTCGAATTTCGAACAATGCTCTGAAATAGAAGTTGTATATCGTCTCGATACGAGTTCGTGAGCGTAAACGGATCATCAATCGGAGTTCGGACGAGAAAGTTATGGCTGAAACAAAAACGTCGCGCGCAGCAGTCAAGTTGGTCGCCGAAAATGGGCATTTTGAAGAAGAATTCGGCGACCTAAACGGCGACCGCCGAGTTGGTCGCCGAAATTTCTGTTTCAGATTTGCACTGCGAGTGTTAAATTCGGCGGACGCCGAATTTGGTCAATTTTTAGCACAAAAATGGCGGTCAACTCGGCGACCGCCGAGTTTGACCGCCGAATTTGGCGGGTTTGCGAGATTTTCCGATTTTTAGAGTTCTTCTGGGTTCCAAACACTGTATTGTACCCTGATACTTTAAATAGGTCTTCTTTTGACCTATCTAGGGTTCATTTTTCAATTCCCAGCTTTTATTTTTCTCAGTTTCATAGCATTTAGATTATGTATTGCTTTCCAGTTTTTACAGCTTGGATTGGACTTCCACAAGATTGAAGAGTCAAGCCGCTACAATTGTTTTATTCAGAGTTTTATTTAATCCAGTTCTTTCAATTGTGTTCTTTTAATTATGTTTATGATTTATTTTAGTATGTTTGGCTAGTTCTTTAATCTGAACCTAGGGTTTGTACATAGCTGATTAATTATGTGTGTATGATTATTGATATCAATTTGCCCTCCAACTTATGATTCATGATTCCTGGTGCTTAATTTCTTTTGAATTATTTGGCCAATAATTTACATGTCTAGCTGTTCAGTTTGAGTCTTAAATGCGATAATTGTTCAGCCGATTCAGGAATGCATGTTATAGTAGTAGCCTTGACACTTGAATGGGATAGGTGAAACTATAGGGAGCTATTCTTTGTGTACGCTTGGGAGTTAATTTATTCCTTGGAGTCTTGAATGTGAAGGGGGGTAAATTAATCTACTTTCATAGGTGTTCGTTAGAGAAGCTTGTGAATAGTTTTGTGATCTCTCATCAGGGTTGGATTAAATTGGTAATTGAATCAATAGATTAAATGCATGTAATTAATTAGTAAAAGTACATCCCTAGGGTCAAGTTTTTATTATTTGAGTTTTTACCTTATTTATTTGTTGTTATCTGAATTTAGTGCTAATCAAACCTTCCTACTTTTTGTTGCCTGTCTACTGTTATAGTCTGTTTAGGAGATAGCTAGAGTTATTTCGTTGTGTCAGTCCCTGTGGATACGATACTCGGTTTACTGATTATTTGCTACAATTGCACCGTGTTAGTTGCGGTATTTGTTGCTAAAAAATTAGTGATCAACTTTTTGGCGCCGTTGCCGGGGACTTATAGAAGTTACTTTAATATTTCCGATAGGGACTTAGTAGTACTTCAGGCGTTAATGTTTCTTTTTATTTTTATTTTTTCTAATTCTCGTTTTTTTTCAGGCACTGCATACGATGGCTACTAATGAACAGATTCGTGCTCTACAGGAGCAGCTGCAACAGCTGTTGGACGCTCAAGCTGCTAAGAGGCTCAGAAACAACCAGCCATAAATGAAGCGTTCATTCCGCAATATGTGTATCAGGAGCCTCCACGAGTGAACGTTAACAACTTTGAGCTGAAAACGGATTTGATCACGATGGTCCAACAGAGCCAATATGGTGGACAAGCGAATGAAGACCCTAATGCGCACCTGGCGCATTTCCTGGAGCTGTGTAGCACGGTAAAGATGAATGGTGTCCCTGATGATATTATTCGTCTTCGTCTTTTTCCCTTTTCACTGCGGATTAAGGCGAAGTCGTGGTATCATACGCTGCAGCTGGGAGAGAACATCGTATGGGAGGATTTGGCTCATGCATTCCTACGCAAGTTTCATCCTCCTGGCCTGACCCTAAAATTAAAGATGGACATTGTGCAGTTCCAGCAGTTTGAGGGAGAAAAGCTGGCAGATACATGGGAGAGGTATCAAGAGAAGTTGAGAAAGTGTCCGAGCCATGGATTTGATGAAGGCACGCTCATTATCATGTTCTACAATGCTTGTGGAGAGCGTACAAGAATGCATTTGGACACAGCTGCAGGAGGTTCTTTGCTTCAGAAAGGCAGTTCAGAGGCTTGGAACATCATAGAAAGTATGGCTGCTACAAGCTATCAATGGCCAGTAGAAAGAGTACAATTGAAAAGGGTGACAGCTGCTTCCAGTTCTGATCCTATGGCAGCAATGGTTACTCAACAGGCAGCGATGGCTACGCAGCTGGCAGAGCTGACTACTAAGATCAGTGAGTTGAATCGAGGTCAACCAGGAATGTATGGCAGAGGTCAGCAATATCAGCAGGACCAGCAGCAGTTCCAGCCAGAAGGACGACCGCAACCGAATCTTTCTTATGGCAACCCAAACAATGCTTTGCAGCCTCCACCTGGGTTTTCTGTGTCTAGTGGAGGAGTTATCAATGAGCCGAAGAAAGTATCACTGGAGGATATGATGCAGCAAATGTTAACAGAGATGTCTAGTATGAAGACAACTGTTAATACAAGGATGACCAATTTGGAGTCTCAAGTGGGTCATATTGGAAATAATTTTTCAGCACTCTCCAAGAAAGTGCAGATGTTGGAGACTCAAGTTGGTCAGATGGCCAACCAAGCAGCTGCGCAGCACAAGTCGAGCCAATTCCCGAGCAACACTACTGCCAATCCAAAGGGCCAATGCAATGCTATTTTTGATGGCAGTCTATCTCCAAAAGATAGGAGAATGAGCAAGGAGAATGAACAACCAAGTAAGGAACCATACAAATCTCATATTCCACTTAGGGAATACATCCCAAAAGCTCCATTCCCCCGTAGGCTGATGAAGAGGGAGGTGCTTGAAGAGCAATGTGCTGTGAAGCCGAGCAAAAAGTATAACGCAATTCAATTGAGAAGCGGGACAGAGCAGCGGGATCATCCAGAGCAGCGGGACGGCAAGGATGCCAAGGAAATCAAGCTGGAGATCTCCCATTGCAAGAATGAGAAAAAAGTTGTCAATCCCGAGGAGACAGAGCTTAGATGTATAGTGGATGAACTAGAGAGACTACTTGAAGAATCGGACCGACGTGCACAGCCTCAAATTCTCTCGCAATTGCAGGATCCCAAGGATAAAGAAGAAAAGGCAATTGTTCACACCAACAAGATGGGGGATGAGGATAAGAAAATCTCGCAGGCGAAAGCTGTGTGCACTGAGCTGCCAATGAAGCTACTTTCGAAGAAGAAAGATCCGGGTAGCTTCAACATTGAGTGCGAGATTGGAGGAGAGCTCTTTCCCGAGGCTCTTTGCGATTTAGGGGCTAGTGTCAATGTGATGCCCATCTCTGTTTTCAAGCGGTTGGGAATTGGAGATCTCAAGCCGACCTCGATGGAGATTCAAATGGCGGATAGATCAAGAGTAAAGCCGAGAGGAAAGCTTGAAGACATCTTTGTGAAGGTTGACAAGCTCGTCTTCCCTACGGATTTCTTGGTTCTCGATATTCCTGAAGATGCAAATCCGTCGTTGATTCTTGGTCGATCATTCTTAGCTACGGGGAGGGCTATGATAGATGTGCCCAATGGAAGCGTCGTCTTTCACGCAGCTGATGCACATGAGTCCTCTGTCTCTGTTCGTGTCAGGTGATCTGTCACGCCCGCTGCGTTTGATGTTAATTGAGACCATGAGGTATCGTCGAGCTCTAGACGTTAAATTAAGCACTTGTTGGGAGGTAACCCAACTGTTTTTCTTTGTTTTATTTTTCTTTCTTTTAGTTTCGTTTTGTTTCTTTTTGTTTCTTGGTTTTGTTTGGGAGTTTAGTGCAGTGTTGAGCTTGGAAGATGCGAGAAATCGCGCCTTGTCCATACTACCCACCTTGGAGCATGTGTTTCTGTGAGTAGTGACACACATATCATCATCCCTCCAAACTTATTTTCGAACTTATGTTCTGTAATAAGTTTGGGGGAGAGAGTAGATATGTGTATCACTTTTATCTTTTTGGCGCCTTTATTGCTTGGTTGGTGGTGTGTGTTTTGTTTTGTTTTTGAGATGATTAATGCTCCATTAGATTTCTGGTGAGATGCCAATGATGATTTCTGTGAAGAAAAAAAAATCGAGTTTGATTTCTTTGATGATTTGAGCATAATTGGAACTAATTTGCATAATTCTAGAGTGATTTTAACCTTGACTTTTGGACGTTGAATAAACCGTGAGATTTTGAGCCATAATTGTTTAGTATACACAGTTTATTCTTTGTTGTGAGTTTGGTCATGCATGTGGTGATCTTCTAGAACTTGCCATGGTTTCTGTGTCGAGGTTGCTGTTGTGCCTAGGATTAGGAGATGATTTTAGGCCATCTTTTATTAGCCACATTATTATCCCAAACACTGTCCTTGAAAAAAAAAATTATCCTTTGTTATCCACTTTGAGCCTATTTAGCTTTTTATTCTTTAGCCGAATGATAGGGGGTGATGTAGTATATGGGAATCTTTGTGTGGTGAATATCATAGTGGGTTGTGAAAAAGAAAGGATGATTTTGTGTTACTATTTACTCTTATAAGCTATAGAAAGTTGTGAAAAGAGAAAAAAAAAATTGTTGAAAAAAAAAGAGAAAAAAAAAAGAGATGAAGAAAAGTGTGAAGTCGAGTATATATTGAGAAATTTGTTAGAGAATCGACTTTGTTTGTTGGAAATAAATGGAGAGCATAAAAGAGTGTTTAGTTCTGTTTTGTGATGAAAAACCCTTGAGCTGTGTTGATCATGTGATATAGTTGGGTGGAAGATGGAATTTATTCAATGCTTGATTAGTGAAGTCATAAGGTTGGTGTTCTTGATCTATTTGAGTCACTTAGCCGATATTTCCCTACCTAATCCAATGTCCCTACATTATAACCCGAAAAAATAAAGACCTATTTGATCTTAGTCTTGGCACACTTTTAGCGATGGAAATTGTAGACGATTGGCAAGCTTATGGTAAGTGATCTGCATTGCATTGAATTTCGATGAGAGTATACACGTCCTATTCCATCAAATTGAGAGTTGAGTGACACACATACCTTGTGAGGTTCAATTGTTTGGAATGTCAAGGTTGATTTTGCTATAGGTTGTGTTTATTGGTGAATTTTGTGCTTAATTATTGAGGATTTGAGAATTCTATCATTCTTTATTATTCGGAGGCATCGATGAGCTATATTTCTTACCCATTCGTGTTTTTGATTGTGTTCTTCTCATTATTCGAGGACGAACAATGGCTTAAGTTTGGGGGAGTTGATAACACTCAAGTTTCCATGGTTTTTTATGTTCTTTTGATATTAATTTTATAGGAAATTGAGTGTTTGATAGTTGTTTTGTGCTTAATTTGCTTTATCTTGTGAAACACGATTCTTACTCGAACTTTGAAGGAAATTTCAGGTTTAATGACTTCGAATTTCGAACAATGCTCTGAAATATAAGTTGTATATCGTCTCGATACGAGTTCGTGAGCGCAAACGGATCATCAATCGGAGTTCGGACGAGAAAGTTATGGCCGAAACAAAAACGTCGCGCGCAGCAGTCAAGTTGGTCGCCGAAAATGGGCATTTTGAAGAAGAAATTCGGCGACCTAGGGTTTGTACATAGCTGATTAATTATGTGTGTATGATTTATTGATATCAATTTGCCCTCCAACTTATGATTCATGATTCCTGGTGCTTAATTTCTTTTGAATTATTTGGCCAATAATTTACATGTCTAGCTGTTCAGTTTGAGTCTTGAATGCGATAATTGTTCTGCCGATTCAGGAATGCATGTTATAGTAGTAGCCTTGACACTTGAATGGGATAGGTGAAACTATAGGGAGCTATTCTTTGTGTACGCTTGGGAGTTAATTTATTCCTTGGAGTCTTGAATGTGAAGGGGGGTAAATTAATCTACTTTCATAGGTGTTCGTTAGAGAAGCTTGTGAATAGTTTTGTGATCTCTCATCAGGGTTGGATTAAATTGGTAATTGAATCAATAGATTAAATGCATGTAATTAATTAGTAAAAGTACATCCCTAGGGTCAGAGTCTTTTATTATTTGAGTTTTTACCTTATTTTATTTGTTGTTATCTGAATTTAGTGCTAATCAAACCTTCCTACTTTTTGTTGCCTGTCTACTGTTATAGTATGTTTAGGAGATAGCTAGAGTTATTTCGTTGTGTCAGTCCCTATGGATACGATACTCGGTTACTGATTATTTGCTACAATTGCACCGTGTTAGTTGCGGTATTTGTTGCTAAAAAATTCATGATCAAGAAGTATGCCTCTTTCTCAAGCACCGTGACCGGCCGACCCGAAGGACAGCTTACGATCACCTCTGTGTACACAATCCCGCTTGTGACAGAACCCGAATTCGTCTCATCAGTAGAGGGTGACATACAGGCTCATCATCATCAAAATTGGCAAGTCAATTAGTTTAAATCATCATTTAATCTCAAATCATTTATCAAACTTATAAACATCATCATCAGTAAAAAAATTCATCAAACTGAAATTTAACAGTTAACTCATGTCATTTACTTCTTTTCGTATAAGAGGCCTACGATACGCAGGGGATCTCTATATACGTATAGTAAAAATAATGCCCACCTGATGTCTTTAGCTTACTCTCGTAGAACTCGGGGTGGACTCACTTCCATCCTCTGCTCGCATCTTCAGATATCATAACATCGAATATAGTCCATGGGGTAAAACAAAAGGAATCGGTCAGAAACTTCCTTACTAAGAATATCATTCTATCTTAGTAATATTCCATCACTTCTCATTTCTACACTCCGTCTCACTCGATCTTATATCGCAAACACTTTCTAAGTAATCACTATTTTATTCTCGACTTATCTTCTAATTTAGGTCTAAACCCTGTCAAGGAACAACTCATAGATAAACAATCCAAGCACATAGCAATCACATACACAACTCATTTTTGAAAAAAATAAAATATTTTTAGTCTAGGAAATTTCCCAAAAATCTATTTTATAAAACATTCTTAAACCAATTAGTCAAAATTTTACTCACATAAACAAGTTATGCCATTTTATTTCATTTTTCATGTATAAGCTCAATTCATCTTCACTAAGCCACATATAGGCATCTTTAATACATATCCCATCTCATAATCAAAATCTTATTCAATTCACTCTTTCTGCACTGTCTTAACTTAAGAAAATAAACTGTTTCACCTCGGAACTTCCCTGGGTTCGAGACTCATACTATTGGAAACCTCTTTAAGTCTAGTTTCATTTTAAAAAAAAGTAGGTTGAAAAACTCCAAGTGGTTTAAGAGATATGACCGTTTTCCCACAGCCTACCATATTCGGCAGTTTTGTGCAACTGGAAGTTTTGATTTTTGAAAAATAGTAGATCTAGTTAGAATGGTTTAATATGATTTTTGTGCAAGTGGTTTAATATGTTCATCTCGTTCATATAAAGATTTTGAAACCAAAAACTCAGGGGAAGCTACTGAAAAGGGTGACTCTAGTATCTGTTTCTTCCAAACTTTCGGTAGAAAGTTGCAGTTAGAATTTTGTATTTTAAAATGGTAGCAAACGATGTTCAAAAGACTTGAAATTTTACATGAACATTAATAACACTCTAATATACTCACCATAAAATTTTCAAGATTTTTGGGTATTAATAACCCTGTCGAAATTCATCAAGTCAGTAGCTCTTTAAAGGTTTTCAAAATAACTCATCAACTTGCCAACCTTAAGCATATAGCCAACTATACCCTATTTCTCATCAAACTAATTCATTGAAATATTCATCAATCACCTCTAATCATCATTTTAGTCCATCAAATATCATCCCAACAAACTCACAAGCTCATATATAAGTAGATTCATGTGATTAGAAGCTTACTCTATGATTTTTGTGTGGAGAAAAGTATAGCTCCACCTTCTTGACTCCAAGCTCAACCCTCAACCAAGCTTTTGTTTGAAAGAATTATGGATGTTTTTAGCTTGATTTAATAGGATATCTATGGTGTAAATATGACTTGAGAAGCTTGGAAATTATCCTTCAATGGTGATAGTGAGAGAAAGAAGTGAGTGAGAAGAGAGAGGGAAGAGTGGCGTGAGAAATGGGAGGGAAAGAGAGGAGAGATGAATTTATTTTGTTTAATCATCAAACTTACTCACTAAGCCACTTTGCTCAAATAAACGCTCATAAATGCTCATTAAAAGCTCACTCATGTGGATAATCCACTTGCACTAAATATCTTATCCACTTACTTGACTCCCTTCTCTAAAGTCAGCCTTGCACAACAGTCTTGGTGGCCAGAGCTGCTTCAGCTTTGGTTCAGCTCTGGAACCAGAGCAGAGAACAGCTCGACATCAGCTCTGCCACCAGAGCAGAGCACATCTCGACCACCAGAGCAGAGCACATCTCGATTTCAGCTCTGCCACCAGAGCAGAGCTCGATTTTAGCTCTGCCACCAGAGAGCAGAGCTCGACTTCAGCTCTGCCACCAGAGCAGAGCAGAGCTCGATTTCAGCTCTGCCACCAAGGCAGAGCAGAGCTGAATTTCAGCTCTGCCACCAGAGCAGAGCAGAGCTCGATTTCAGCTCTGCCACCAGAGCAGAGCTCGATTTTAGCTCTGCCACCAGAGCAGAGCAGAGCTCGATTTCAGCTCTGCCACCAGAGCAGAGCTCGATTTTAGCTCTGCCACCAGAGCAGAGCAGAGCTCGATTTCAGCTCTGCCACCAAAGCAGGAGCAGAGCTAAATTTCAACTCTGCCACCAGAGCAGAGCAGAGCTCGATTTCAGCTCTGCCACCAGAGCAGAGCTCGATTTTAGCTCTGCCACCAGAGCAGAGCTCGACTTCAGCTCTGCCACCAGAGCAGAGCAGAGCTCGATTTCAGCTCTGCCACCAAGGCAGAGCAGAGCTAAATTTCAGCTCTGCCACCAGAGCAGAGCAGAGCTCGATTTCAGCTCTGTCACCAGAGCAGAGCAGAGCTTTCAGCTCTGCCATCAGAGCAGAGCTCGGTTTTTCAGCTCTGTCATCAGAGCAGAGTAGAGCTCAACTTCAGCTCTGCTTGCAGAGTAGAGCTCGGCTCAACTTCAGCTCTGCTTCCAGATCAGAGCTCGGTTTTCAGCTCTGCTGCCAGAGCAGAGCTCGGATTTAGCTCTGCTGCCAGAGCAGAGCTCGGATTTCAGCTCTGCAACCAGAGCAGAGCAGAACACAACATCAGCTCTGCTTGGCTCGGCTACGCCAGAGCTGCTATAAATTATCGAAAGAAAAGAAATTTTTAACTTCATCAATGTTCAACCAACATCTCTATACATCCTTATTTCCTCAAAGTATTTCATTCTCTAGTCCCATCATCGAAAATATAATAACTCAATCTATTGGAATATCTCATCTCATCATAAGCTTATTTTTATATCTCAGTGCTCTTAAAAATAAATCTCAAAATATTTATAATGAGGAAAAATGCGGGGTGTTACAAAATCTCACCACAAGAAGATCCACCGGTAGAACCAAGCAGACCTGGTCCATTGGACAACGAATTTGCATAATGCTCCAGCTCCAGAAAAAGAAGAAGACCGAGACCAAAGAGGCAAGATACCCCTGTAGGAAAGGTCACACTGGAACCCATCCATCCATGAGTTTATTCTCAATCTCGATGAAGCAAGCTTCAAAGATTAGAAGTTGCTCATAGACGAATGGGCATCCTCAATAAGGATTGCAATAACGGCAATTGACTATGATAAAGACGAATTTATCAGGGTCTTCAAGGGAAGTCTTGCCGGAATGGCAAAACAATAATGGGAGAATGTCATTGTCTAAAAGAAGAACTAGTTGTTTAAAAATGATTATTCTTTGGAGATTGTTAGAATCGCAACAATAGCGATTAAAGATCACTTCCTTGGAAATGATTTTTTTGACGGAGCAGGGGATGAAAAGTAGAGGAAATACAATCAAGCTTTCTTTAGCTTAAGACTAGTCGTTTTGGAGCCAAAGACACTCAATGAAATCATACGCCTCTGTGCCCTATACTTTCATTCAAGAAATATTGATGAAAAGATCGCCATGGAGCTCTTCTTTCCGAAGTTCCCAAGTCCATGGAGGGTAATGTTCATCAACGACTACAAGTCACCAGGGGGATACCTTACTGACAATATGGCAAGAAGGATGTCTTATGTCCACCAAAAGTTGTCCGAATGGTGCCAACAAGCGTCGATCCAGAGGAATCTCAAGAAATTGAGAATAATAAACAAAGGAACTCCGTTGAATTGTGACAACATTGACCTCCCAGCAGAGATTGGAAGGGAACGATCATATCAAAGGAAGAAAAAGAAGAACCGGTTCCAGCCCTATGAAAAAGAACCAAGAACAAGACGAGGTTCTTCGAGGCCTAGAACCATGTGGTCCAAACAAAAGGCTCGATCTCATAAGTCAGGCCAAAGGAGTGGACCATCAAGAAGCCGATTTTCACCCCAGAGATGAACCCCAACGAGAAAAACTTTCAGACGCACTCATGCCAAGGCGAACGAAAGCTTTAAAGATTGCAACTGCTGGACTTGCGGTGCAAAGGGGCATATTTCAACCAATTTCCCTAACAATGAGAAGAGAGGGATGAGGAGATTCAAATCTACACTAGATATCGAAGATACCATCTACTACCAAGAACTAGTACAAGTATGTCAGTTCAAAGATATACCCTTCTTCGCTATTTTTTTTAATACGCCGCATGTGTACGAGTGCAATTGTGTACAGTAGCAAGAAAGGTCGTATTCCACAGAGACCAATTAATATTAATTCATATCCTAGATTCTCATCATCTATCTGGATAACCGGAAAGATGAGTTTTTGTTTTAAAGAACAAACTAAATAAATAACTGGAGAGAAATAAACTGAGTTGAGAAATAGGGAAAACATAAATGAGAAAATATCTCAAGGTAAAGGTTTCAACATATTCCAATAACTAACGGATTCAATTCAATCATCAAGATAATTTCCTAAGACAATCTCAAAACTAGTCTATACCCACTCCCGTGGCATACAAACCGTTGATTACATGCAAGGCTACCGTCCTTGAATCACACTTCTAACATGCAACTCCTAAAAGTTCCTAGGATTAATGTACTTAGAAATACCAATTCCCTTTAGAATTAAAATAAATGTGTTCTATGTTCTTAGTTCAGGTAATAATTATCGTCTCCCGATCTCAAATTAAAAACTATGATTATACTAAATTGGTAGCTAATCAATAAAGAAAACAAGAAAAACAAGAACATAGAAAGAAATAATAACTCGATTAATTGAATAAAAAACTATCAGAAATCTAAATATGTTTATTTCCTAAACCCTGGGAAAAAGGGCTTCTAGCCACACATAGACATATGAACTAGAATACAAATCTCAACAAAGCAGATAAACATTCAACAAGAAAAACCGTAGTAAAGTTGTGAATCTTCAGTTCTTGCTCTGGATGTGTTCTCCGTCTATCTCTCTCAGCTCTCATTAATATATGAAATGAATCGAAGTGCTGCTCCAAAATATCTTGGGGTTCTTTTTATGTGCTCTAGGTTTTCTGGCTTATTTTGCACTCCAAAAATCGTGTTTATCTCTAAAAGTCCGAATTTAGACTTGAAAACACGTTGGGCAGGCGGCCGGACACGCGGGCTGCGCGCTGGACCGCGCCTGGCTACGTGTAACGCGACCACGGCATGCGGCCGCGCGTCTGGAACGCGCACATTCTTGTAAACTTCTGGATTAGCACGCGGCTGCACGCTTTGCCTGCATGGCCCGCGCCTCTGCATGCAGCCACGTGTCATGCGAGACACAGACTTCCCGACGCCTGTTCTTGTCCGTCCGACATCCGATTTAAGCTTCATTTTTGCCCACGAACTCGTATTTTCCTGAACTCCTTGCATATTTACTCAAAACATCCTCCAAACGAGCCCAATAATCTATCAAAATAGCAAAACACAGAGGAGTAGTCTATTCCTTGAAATAAGCAAATTCAAAGCAATATAACTCGATATTAACTATGAAAATACTCGATTAAGCATCGTAATGAAGTCACATAGGAGTGAAAATGTATGTAAATCAACCCCCTAAACTTGAACCATTGTCCGTCCTCGGACTAAACAGAGATGAACCAAGAATGAATCAATAAGAGCGTAGGAAAAATTGACAACATTGTGCCTTCAAATTAGTCAATAAAATATCAACATGAATTTGCATCTTCTATCATCAAAACTTTACAGTCATAACAACCTTCAAATTATGGTCTCTGTAGCTTCCAATCCTCACGAAAAAGATAAAGAAAATAAGAACTCTCAACTCTCAAGTGTATCTCACAACATGTGGACGTGTATACTCTCAAATCAAACAAGACAAGTACTCAACCATAGGCTTGTAAATCGTCTCACCTCTTCATCACTTAATGTGTGCTCCTATAACCAAGATCAAACAGGTCTTTATGTGGTTGTAGCGTAGGCTCTTTGGTAAGGTAGGATATATTTGGCTAAATGACTAAAAGATATGCCCAAAAGCAATGCAATCACCAACCTTATAGCTTCTTATAAATCACACCCCATCCTCATTTTCCAAAACCAATTTTTTTTTTCAACATAGCTCTCACCACATCTCATCAACATCTTGTGCCCTGTTTTTTTTTTTTTTTTTAAAGGGTGCTAAGATTTTCTTAGATCAGGGAACAAGACTAATCACGCATCTTTTCAACCTAATTCACAATTTTCAATATTCACCAAGTTTAAACCCTCCCCATAATCGTGGCTATATCAAACGAATAGGCAATTAGGCTAAAAAAGGGTAAACTAGGATCATATCAAGTATAAGGACAACAATGAAGTGAAATGGCTAGCAAATATGGCCTTTAATGATATCAAGGTTATTAAGCACACTACATGACCTCAAGGGAGAGCCAAAAAAAGTTCTAATTAGAAACATGCATGCTAAATCAAACACTCAAGAAAAAGAAATAAGACTGTAAATGAGGTGACAGTCAAGGCTAAAATCTCACAGCTTATTTTATTGATCACAAACATCATAGAGACCACAATTGTCGCTCATCAATCATGTTTCGCTTCAACAATACCAACACAAAATGCATGTAGTTCGAGAATTTTAGCATAAATCATCATAAGCCAGTCATCCAATCAATCCATACACACTTGAATCCCCATCAAGGTAACATCACAGAGACACCTCTAAGAAAGACTAACAAACTCAACAACGAAACAAAGACACCAAAAACAACGAAAGAAAACACCAAAACATGCATAAGCAACTGAAAAAAAAAACAAACAAAAAGCAGGAGAAAGAGTGCCCACACAGCCACATCCCCCAAACTTATTCTCTACAAGGAAAAAAAAGTTTGAAAATGAAGGGTAAGGCACAGAAATGAATTCACAAAGATAATCAAGGGTCCTGAGGATCCTAGGGCGGTCCTGGGAATATGCACTGCCAATCGTTCATCAATCGCATGCAAGCCTCATGGTGGCGCACGTACTCCTCATACTGCCTCAAGCGAGCAACTCCCCCGCATCAGAACCTTGGGGCCCGTCGCCCCCCTCCTCATAAGCTGCTTCCTCTTCTTGAATCACAGCTCGTGCAGTAGCCTGTGGGTCCTAGATAATGAGCGGCAGGTGTTGTGGGGTATTCATAAGCCAATTGGAGCAATCCTCCAAGTTCATGACAGTCGTGTTGGGGAGTGGAAAGTAATCTTTGGGCTTCAGTACCCAATAAAAATGCCTGCCACTTCCTACTACATGCCCGACAACCTTCAACACTTTCATATCTACTAATAGCTCTTCAAAAAATTGGTCCTACTCGATCACCACCTCAAGGTGTTCGACAATAGCCGTGACAAAGCCTCCAATACAAATAGCAGCGGCCGGGGTGATAGCTTGGCTACAGAACTAGGCGATCAAATATGGTGATAGAGAGATTCGGTCCCCCGTGATCATGCACTTTAAGTGCAGCAACTCATTTGACCTCATGTTGCCCACATTATCTCGCGCAAAGTAGTTGTAGGCCATCCCCCGCTGAATGTAACGAAACATCGGATTGCGCAACGCCTTGGCCTTAGACCGTCTGTTGGTAAAGTGCTTGACCTTCTTGAGGTTCATCTTGGCCATGGCGGCCCACATGGTCTGAGGTTGAAACTGTGGCACACCATAAATACCATGTTTGGGGCAGCCAAGCAATCTGGCAAGAGCATCAGAAGAAAGTGAATATGGATCATTGCGCAGATGGCAGGAGATCTCGACCGGAACATTATTATTATACGATACATTCAACGTGGAGAGAAATTCCAAAGTAAGCACCCTATAGGTGGGCCATCTGCCCGTCATCACTCGCCGCAACCCAAACTGTCAATCAGGGTCCAAACATCTTCAGCTATCCCCACGTGTTGCATTGTCTCTGGAAAAATGTATTTTGTGGGACGAAAAGGGATATGATCGAGGTTTTCCCACCTTTTCATTGCTCCAGCAAAATTTAATTTTATACCATAACGTGATGGTGCAAATGCTAAATCAGGAGCTGCAGCTCGCGAACCCCGAGATGAGGAACCAATGGCTTTTGCTTTACCTATGCCCTTACTAGCGGGTGCCTTTTTGGGTGGCATGATGTGAGTAGCTAGTTGCATACACCCCAAAGGTACCACATTAGACAATCCCCCAAACTTAATTCACACATAAAGGATTATAAAAACAAGGCAAATTATGCCACCATCCAAACACAACAACACAAATCAAATGCTATTCCCAATTGTTGCTTATGCATAAAACATGTATCATAGGAATGCATCCATAAGCTATAACAATATAGAGCAAGAGATTCAAGCCAAAGAAATTCATCATCCCCACAACAAAGCATATAACAATTCCACTCCAAGAGCTCAAATTAACCAACAATTAAGCCTACCCATGAAAAAAAATCATCCTAAACATGAATTCAACAAATTACAAGCATCCAATCAAGAGAAATCAAGAAAAATCCAAAAATCCCCAAATTGAGCCCTAGTTTGGAACTAAGAAGATAAAAAAATTAAATAAGGCAAAACAATCGGTCAAAAGCTAGTAAATCATGCCAAGAATTGAAGAACATAAGTAATTAGGGCAAGAAATACATACCATGGATGGAATGGAAGGAAAGTTGAAGAAATTGTGTGTGGGAGAGTGTGTGTGTAAAAATAGGTGAAAAGTGTGTGAAAATCGTGTAGGGTAAGGAAAATAAGGAAGAAAACTCGGGTCAATGCGCGGGTTGCCTGGGACCCGGGTCACGCGGGCCACTCACGCGGCTGCATGCCCAGGCTGCGCGCATTCCTCAAAATTCTCTGAACTCGCACGCGGCCATCTCGCACGGGGGCGTGCCTTGGCCGCGTGACCTCCCGCGGTCTTCACACGCGGTCGCGTCTCCCACTGCGTGTCCATGCTCGTTTCAATTATCTTTTTATTATTTTTTTTAACTCCTGCAAAACCCAATAAAATAAAACCAAAGAACAAAGCAAAAATGAAAAAAAAAACAAAAGAAACTAAAGAAACTCACAAACGTTGGGTTGCCTCCCAACAAGCGCTATTTTAACGTCGATAGCTCGACGCTCCATGATTCAAACATCACAAAAAGCAATGACGTCCACCGTGTGGACTTGATCTGGGCTATGCTATGCTTTCACACGATGCCCATTAACTCAAAACGGCTCATCTCCTTCTTTCAACAACTCAAACGTCCCATTGGGAAAAACATGGGAAATAGAAAATGGACCCGACCACTTGGACTTCAACTTTTCTGAAAACAAACGAAGATGGGAATTGAAAAATAGGACTTGATCCCCCACAACAAACTCTCTCTTTAAGATCATCTTGTCTAGATTCGTGTTTATTATCGTGTGTTTAATTTGATATTACCCAAGTTCGCTGGTGTTTTGGCTTAGAAATTGCATGGAGTGTGGTTGGAGACTCGTGGATGCTATGACATCGAGAAAGACGTGCAATTGATGATGTTGGCGTTGATTTTGGAGAAGATTAGAGATTGGGCTTGGAGTTAATTATTCTAGATTTAATTTAGCCCAAAACTCTTGTTTTAATTCATTTTGGGGCTTTGTTGTGCAAGGGCCGAAAAATACCCATGTTGGGTGATAGACGGTACTTAAAGGATTTCTTAACAAGGGATAGAGCCAACTGACATACCATCATAACAATTCAAGGGCAGCTTCGTGTAAACATGGAGATGCTACTACAAGAATGGCAAGAGTGTGTACTGCATGCGAAACAAGCAGAAAAAATACAATCGGTTGATGAAACCAAAGTATCTAACCGCATACAAGAATGATTAATGAAGATGATAAATCTGCATGAAGCAATTCAAGGACCGATCCTTCGCGCTATCAGAGCTCCTTTGATTAAAGAATGCATTACCGTACAGGGCGGATTACCCGTAGCAGGGGATTCAAGTACCCCTAGCACAAGTCCTGAGACCATGGCTATCAAGCCGAAAGCTCAAGGTAAAATGATGATAACCATCATGTCAACCTAACACCTTTGGGGGTAAAAGAGGGAGAGATCAGTCTTAGGCCTACAAAGGGCAAATCTAAGGTTGATACTGAATTTATTGAGCTATCTCCTATTTGGCAGGTTTATCGAATGAGATGGGAGAAACTGAACTCAAGAAGATGCTTTGATCCGGGATACTATCAGGTTGATGTAGTAGGGAAATATCCCCGAGTGTGGATGACCACCAGTGCTAATCCAAAAGATGTCAAAGAGTGGTATGAGTTTGGGGCACTAGCCTCAGTCTATAACATATCCCCGACATTCAACGAAATCAAAGGTCTACCAAAATAGATCCAAGAGACGGTTTACGACACTTGGGCGAACAACGAGTCCCTTAAAACAAGGGGATGTTTTGGAATTGTACCTTTTCAGTACAGCTCCTGAACCAGCAGGAAAGGGTAATCACGAAGCTTTCCATTTCATTAAGCTTCGGAGACCTGACAACCAAGCTTTAAACCGAATCAAAGCTCCTGATAGCCAATCTTCAATTCTCGCCACTTTCAAGGAAGATCAAATTTCCACTCAGCGAGCATGGGAATTGTGGGTCTGTCTCACGGAGATGGACATAAACACCATGACAGAAACAACAACCAAGTTTGCATAGAAGGCCTTTGAAGAGAAGAGGTTGTTGTTGTGGCAAAACAAGATTGCGGGAAGCAAAGAGACTCGCCTCAAGTTCTGCAACATGACTCATCTAGGCTATTGGATCGAGCACGTCTGCATGGAATGCCCAACGCAGATAGAACCGAAGTTTGCAAAAGGTTTCTTTCCAAAATCAGACAAGAAGAAGTTCCTATCTGATGAGTATGAGGAGCACAAGACTCCACGTGGAAGACACCTCGGGCACCAAAAAAGAAAAGTTCTCGACAAAGAAAAGAGAGCCATGTGACTCACAACAGGAGATCCACTCACCCAAAAGAAGACGACAAGGGTGAGTGGAGGATAAAGCAGACAGATCACCCCACTAAAAGAAAATGACAGAAGTAGGATAAAATAATAGAAATACCACTCACCAAAAACAAAACAACAAAGGTAAGTGGATGATAAAAGCAGTCGGCCCCTACTAGCATTATCACAAGATGATAAAGAGAGGGTCCAGCCCATGTGAAGGCATCAATTTGTGTCGGCAATCATGGCTGACAAATGAAAATGGTAGTCACATCCACCAAGAGTTGGCCATCCAAGACCAATAATGCAAGCATATAGAGGGTCTCAAACCTCTATAAAACCCGAACTCTGGAGAGGAAGAAAGGCAAACAAAAATCCCATACCTCGTACACAACGCCCTTTCTCTCTGAAATCTATCTTTGTAATTTTCAGCTTTCTTAGTTTAGTTTTTATCTTATGTATTCAGCCAAAAGCTACTTAATGAGTAGCTAAACAAGTTTGTCTTCTCCCTACAAGAGATATTACTTAATGTATTAAATATTATATAATTCCTCAATAAATGCTTTGTTTTGCTCAACTTTATGGATGAGTAAATATTTACTTTTTTTACTAACTAAGTATTATACGTCAAAGCTGGGAATATTCATAGAAAATCATCTCAGAACCATATGATGCGTCTGTGTGGTTGGATTCAATCCGTAAAATAAGGGTGATTGACTCTGGGTAATTCACAGTTGCTGCTGAAGGAAGAGAGTGTTGCAACCACCTCTTGCGAGTGTGTGGTTAATTAGGCGTATCCCGGTGCAATGAGGGGTCTGTAAAACGCTACAAAGAAAGTAGCTTGACTAAAGGTATAAAGTTGATTTACATTAAAATTAATATTGAAGTGCTACGAAAGCATGTTGGGCCTGATATTTATATTTTCAAAATTGGTAATAACAATTTTATGATAAAGAAAATCTAAAAGTCAAATGTAAATAGTAAATGGGTATGTAGTCAATGTTTTATAAGGGATGGGTATAGAGTATATATGATGATAAGAAAATGGGTAGTTATGCTATCGCCCCAAAAAAATATTGGTAATAGTTTTATTTTGTAAAAAAAATAATGATGTTGGAAGTTATTTGTGCTAAGATACAAGGAGTTTGTCCCATATTTATTTTTTGATCAAAGGAGAGGAGCTTCTTAAGTTATTTAAAAAGTTTAGGTATCTTTGATAGAAGTACACCAATCAATACACTACAAATTTTGTGTTTGATTCTAGTCAAATTCCTATCTTAAATTCTTTTGTAGTTGTAGTAGAATTTTGATAGAGATGAATATTATGTGATTATAGAAATTTATTATATATATTGAATTGTCTTTCACGGGTTGTAGTTTTGCTTTAATTTTGAAATTTTCCTTGTTAAATTCTTGTTTTGGTGATTGTTGTATATTTTTCTTGTTATTTCTTGTGTACTTTTCAATTTTCCTTGAAATGAATAGGAATTTAATTTCCAAACACTAGTAGTATTAGATCCTGGAACAAGCCTCTTGATATTCTAAGTATGCTATGTGGTTGTAGTGTTGCCTGATTTTTCACACCAGAAAAGTTTTTTTGAGAAATATTTGGGGTATCTTGTGAGGTGGCTATTCATTTGAGGATTGAAGAAAGGATATGTCAAGGACTTTAATTGAACTCAATGAGGTTTGACATGGAGAAATTTGATGGAAGAATCAACTTTTGACTTGTGCCAACTGCAAGTTAATGTTGGAAAAAATTTAATGTTTTGATTACTACCAAAATTCTTGAACTGATGATGATAAGTTTATGTTATTAGTTTTAATTTACTTATTAGGAAGCTGAGTATTTTTTTAATATGTATTTAGTCAAGGAGGAACTCAAGACTCTATATAAGCTAATATGCATTAAGAAAAAAACGATTGATCAACTTCCGTTGATAAAAGATATTTAGTCCAGACAATATGCTCAAATGATCAATAAAGAATACGCGTTAGCAAACTCAAAGACATCTGACCAACCTACTTGAATCGTACGGTGTTTGGCAAGATCTTAAAATAGATCCGTGTTAAGAAAATTGTGTGTGATGTTGCAGAATGAAGGCGACATCTCACCAATTGTGGTGTTGGCCCTGAGCGAGCACATATGGAGGGCGGGGGGAGGGAGTGGAGGGGGAGGAATACTCCAGTTACAAATTTTTTGAGTTACTTGTCCTCTTAACTTCTACTCACTTTCATTACATATGTTACTATTGATGCATCGTTTTACACCAAAAATATCCGGCAGTCAGCCGGTATGCCCACACTGCGCAGACAGCAGTAAGCAAGATCGTCTCCCAAGGGACTGACGAGAATTTCTCTAATTAAAGTCTGCAAGTAACCACGAAATTTTGAGAAGAAAATATAGAAAATATTAAACTTAAAATTAAATAAACAAAATTCAAATAACCAATTTTTATAATGGCGAAAAGATGAATAAAAACTCAACAATTAATAAAAGAATTCCAGCAATCAATTAAGTCCACCCTAGCTTAATTATTCCGATCATTGATGCAAAAATAACTTTAAATCATGCAAACAAACCAGTTATAACCACCGAAGACACTTCTGACGTGATCTTATTTCTCCTTAATTATTCGGTAACCAGGAAGACGCTTCACTAATTACTACCCTAATCGATTGACAACCGTAAGAGACGCTCTATAGGTTTAATGAGCCGACAACATTAATTTCTAGAGAAACCTGATTCAAAACCAATAAACTTTGACGCAGGATTATTGAATTAAGACTGCTCTTCCCTTGACCCCGATGTGTCAATTTACCACTAATCAAACCTAAACCACAATTACGTATGGCCGGTTTAATTGGCTATATAATTAATTCTAACCCAATAAATATTTGCAACTATCTAATGGATTAAAATAATTAATATCATTAAACATGGAGAATCGCATATGCAAGCATAAAATAAAGTATAAGAACAAATTAGATCTCACAGAATAATCTTGCTAGTGCTTCCCTAATCGTTTCCAGAATAAACAAATTTAGCTAGAAAACATAATTAAATAACACAAAAAAAATAAAAGAATAAATTGCGAAAATAATGAAGAACCAAAAAAACTTGAGTAATTGCTTCAAAACTTGCGTCCCACTCTGCCTCAAAATTGCGTCTGACTTGTGTGTTATGTATGTGTCGTGAATTGTCTAATTAAGTAGTATAAATATATATACTCCTAATAGATACCTAACCTAATAAAACTAAAGTGGTGTGAAGCCCACTTAGCATAAAAACAAACCTAATCAAATCTAATAGTTAAAAGAAATAAATGGCGCAAGGCCTTGGGCAAAAGGAATCGAATTCAACCCACAAGAAAAATCAAAATGCAGTCCATAAGTTCTCTACTTTCGCCACACCAACAATTCCATTCAGTTTGAATTTCAGCTTGTATTCTTCACAACTCCGAGCTTAAAAATTCTTCTCAAAATCATGTCTTTTCTCCAACATCTATCAAATATCATCAAAATTTATATAAGACCAGAATTCATATCCAAGAGATGATAATTAACACAAATTCAGCACATAAATCATATTAAAATTACCCAAATATAAGCGTATAAATACGCCTAATCAACTATATACAAGGATATAAAATATAAGCTCATTCTCAAAATTCTGAAAAATGAAATTGGTTCGTTTATCAAAAAAAATTGAGTTACTATTCACTCATCATCTATAAATAAAAACTTTTATATTTATACTTACATCGAAAAACTACATAAGAAAATTTCTCAAAGACTCACAGACGATATTTTGAAAAGTCGATAAAAAGACGAAACAGTAAAATAGTACTCCTTATTTATCATCAGCAAACTGAAATTTCAAAAACATCTTAATGGATTCAAATTTCACTTTCGAGTTCGTCGTTCTCTTTTATATAATTATTCTAAATTATTCCATTACTCAAACTCATCTACAAATTCAAGTACGAGCTTCTCAAAATCTACAAAAAAACAGTTCTAAACAAATTTTCTTGTTTCTATAAAACAAAACAAAACAAAGCTAAAACCCTAATTACATAAATTTAAGCAATTAAACACATCATTAAAAGTAGAGTGGACTTTTAAAATGTCCATTTTCGAATAGTAAAAATAAAAACTATCCATTAAAATAACAAATTTAAAATTTAATCACACTTATCATTTTACCCATTACATAAAAAAACTTAAAAATTATGCACTAATGTTTTAGTTGTAAATTCGAGTTGTTTAATTCGAATTCACAACCAACATTAGCGACTCAGTTATGAAGTCATCGAGCTAGTGGTAGATTTTTCCGGATGAAGTGGCTGTGGTAGTTTCAAAGGGAAAGAAGAGATGTGAGAGAGATGAGAGCACATAGAAAGAAGAGTTTGTGAGCTGTGCGTAAGAACAGAGAGAGCAAAGTGAGACAATTTTAATGTTGGGGTAAATTTGTATTCTTGCACAAATATTGGCTAATTTTTAATTTTTTTTATGTAAGTG
This sequence comes from Salvia miltiorrhiza, assembly GCF_028751815.1. NCBI lineage: Eukaryota > Viridiplantae > Streptophyta > Magnoliopsida > Lamiales > Lamiaceae > Salvia > Salvia miltiorrhiza. The sequence goes on from NC_080388.1 coordinate 10,399,816, forward strand.
GATAATTTTTATTTTTAATATAATAAAGTGGATATTTTAATACATTAACTCTTAAAAGTATGTGCATTACATTATCTCTCTTTGAAAATAATAAATTAATTAATTTTTAAGATGTTACTGCAATTGTGGATGCATTAATTGGATCTGAAACTTTAATAATGTAATAACTCAACAAAATGCAAATAATTACAATATTACATTATCTGATAAAGGCTTCTTCATCTGAATGTGTATAGGTAAGCCTTGCTTGAAAACCGGCATGGGATCTCTGCTAATGCTATTCTCTTCCCAACAGAGCTTCCATGTGAATCGAGTGACCAAGTAATGAATCATCGCTAATGTCTCGATTCTTGCAAATTCATACCCTGGACACAACCTTGATCCTCCCCCAAACGCTACGAACGTATGAGGTGGAATTGCTGCTTGATCTTCGTATCGGGACGGGTCGAATTTGTACGGATCCGGGTATATGGATCCGTCCAACTGCGTCATGCATCCCGCCCAAAACACCTATATGATGAAACATGATATTGTTATTTATATAATATGATAGTGTCATTTGTAAAACAAAATAGTGTTAGTATCAATTCAAAATAGTGTTAGTATTAGTGTAATTTAGAGTAAGTGTTAGTGTTATTTTGCACTCGGGTGCACAGGAGACCACCTCTTTGGCTTAACAAGCAGCATTCCAAAACACAATCTTACCGCAAATAATATAAGGGGCCAAGTTCTTAATTACCTGCCATCCTTTAGGGATAACATATCCTTCCATCTGAATATCTCGAAGGACTTGCCGGAAGCTAAACACCACCGGCGGATACATCCTCAACGCCTCCGTCGCAATTCGCCACGTGTACTTCATCTTACCAAGATCTTCCCATGTCAGAGGCTCATTGCCTGTCTTCTTCCCTCGTGCAATCTCTTCTTGCTCTGCAACAACAATCAAATTACACACACTTACAAATTTTTCTTAATTTCTAGAACCAAATCTCTAAATCAATATTCTATCAACCATTGAGGAGTGCTTCGTAAACATGTGGGTGCTCAGCTATGAGTTTGATCAAGAACGTGAGAAGCGTGGACGTGGTGTCGTGGCCGGCGATCATCACCGCCGCGCAGTTATCCTCGATCTCGGCGTCGGACAAGAGCGGGACTCCGTGGTCGCGCATGCTCAGCAAGCTGATGATGAGGTCTTGCTCGTCTGGAGTTCCTTCTTCTCTCTCCAGCTTCTCTCTCTTCTCGCGTATCAGCGCCATTATGATGGCCCCTGCTTCCGACCTCGCGCGTGTGCTTCTGCTGAGGCGCGTGAAGGGCAGATTAATCGGCAACGCCAGCATTCCATCCACCACTTCTTCGAAGAGGCGCACCAGCGTCTTCCTTCTCTCTCCTCTCTCCACCCCGAACAGAAGAGTGCAGATCATGTTGAACGTCAGCGTCTTCATTAGAGGCATCACCTGCAAAAACACAAACCTCAGACAGAAGTGTCTACTTTGTATTTTCTGCTTAAATTTCTTTTATTATATTAACGTTGACTATTTTATAAGATTTGCGGTACATACCGAAATCTCATGATCGTGATGCCAATGGTGCGCGAGGTGTAATCTGATCTCTTGGTCCATTTTACCAACGTACCGTTTGAGGGCTTCGGGCTTCAAGAATGAGAGGATTGCTCCCCTTAACCGCCGGTGGTCTTCGCTGCTCATTTCGAACAGATTCCTCTCGCCGAGGAGCCGCCTCACCGACGGCGGCTGCTTGGTCGAGAGAGTCTGCTCGTCGCTGCTGTATATGAATTTGTTGTGCGCTTGGCCCGTTAGGAATACCGTCTTGGTTCCGAAGATGTTGAGCTTCGAAATCGGGCCGTATTTTCGGGCCCTTTCTTGCAGCCACTCCTCTGTTCTGTCGGCCCTCATCGCCTTCAGAAGCTCCAGGCTTTGGCCGATGATTGGAATTCCTAACGAGCCCGGCGGAAGCCTTCTGTTGCGAACCCTGTTCTTGATGAGGAAGAAGAGGAGAGAGAGAAACGCGAGGAGCGAGAAGAAAGTCGCCGACTCCATTGATACGATGTGAGAGTGAAAGTTACTTTGTTTATGTATGTTTTGCTTAACTATCTTGAGCGAAATAATAAAATGTTGGTTTACAAAAGTAGAGATTTTGGGTTTGACACCTACCATATATAGGTATTTTCTTAGCGCTTTTATTTGTATTTTTATTTTTTGGACAAATAACGTCAAAATCCATGAAGTTTGGCGCAATTCTCGTTTTTCCTTTGACCTTAAAATCTTGCGTATAAATTCATGATTGTTGCTCCGATTGTTATTTTTCCTTTAATGACGTTTTCCGGACATTAATTAGATGAAGTGTCACATACGTGTCACACTTATGCTGAGTAGATTAACTAAGGGTAACACGTTGTCGTTTTGCATCTGAATTAAATAACCCTATTTTGCAAAACGTAGTCGTATTAAGGGCAAATGCTCAATCTCAACACTAACCAGAAACACCTGCTTTTTATTTCTAGACGCACAAGTGATGAAGATCAAGAAGAAGAAGTGGAAAATCCTTCCTCTTTTGCAAGCCAACACCTCGTATGGGAGATGAGATTCTTCGATTAGCCTCGGATTGGCTGCTACTGCTCATCATCGACACGGAGAACAACCTCGGACTTGTCGAGTTCTTCGCATGTTAGGCCCTTCGATTTCAACACCACTGCGGATCTTATCCCCTCGCAAAACTCAACCAAAACAAGCGCAACTTAGTGTAATTTCATTCATGAATTCAAATATATCTGGCATCATGGAAATTGTTCAAATGCCGAAATGAGAGATTTTGGGTATTTCTTCGTGAAGAACCCTAATTTGAAGAGGGATTTGAGTTGATTTTGATTTAATCCCCAAAAAATAATTAAAACGACGACGTTTAATGGTTTACTGAAACGCAATCGTTCTAGTCGCCGAAAAATTAGCTTACGTGTACTTTTAGATTGCCATGTCAGCATTATTTTGGGGGAATTTTAATTTTATGGGAAATTTACAAATCAGATACAAGTTCATGGATTTATACGCGAGATTTTAAGGTCAAGGGAAAAACGAGAATTGCGCCAAACTTCATGAATTTTAACGCTATTTGCCCTTATTTTTTAACAAAAAGTTGTGTTCGAATCCAACAAAGGCACTTTCATTTACTCCCTTCGTTCCATTGAAATTGAGACATTTCTTTTCGGCAGTAGATTTAATGAGTTAATGTTTAATTTTTTAGTATATTTCGATATTTTGTGGTTAAGTGCATATCTAAATAATTAGTGATTCTGAATTAAATTTAAATTTAAAAATTTGATTAATCCGATTTTTTTTTTAATTTCGATTTATTAGTCAACTAATGTTTTTTTACATTTTTTATGGATTTAATTAATTTCGATTTTTTTTTAATTTCGATTTATTAGTCAACTAATGGATTTCAGCAGAGGGGCTAGATTTCCTTCTCACCTGCTCTATGCTGATGACATCTTGATTTTCTGTAAGGCGTCGATGAAAAATGCTCGAAAAATCAAAGAAATCTTGGATCTCTATGGTGATATCTCGGGACAGATTTGTAATCCTGCTAAGTCTCATGTTTTCTTTGGGAGGGGTGTTTCTAGCACTATGAAGAATCGTGTGATTAGTGAGCTTGGTTTTGCGATGGGTTCGTTGCCGTTTTATACTTGGGAGTTCCGATTTTCACTGGTCGCATGCGCGCCTCTTACCTGATTGGTATTTATGATAAGATCGTCAACAAGTTTTCGAGCTGGAAGGGGTTACACTTATCCATGGCTGGCAAAATTTGTTTGGTTCGTTCTGTCATTCAAAGTTCGGTGACACACTCTATGATGATCTACAGATGGCCTAAATCGCTCATTTACAAACTTGACAGGAAGTGCCGTAACTTTATTTGGACGGGACAGGTGGACAAAAACCCTTCTTGTCCGGTGAGTTGGTCTAGGGTTTGTGCTTCTCGGTCGGAGGGGGGCCTCGGGGTTAGATCGTTTTCTACTATGAACAGAAGTTTTTTGATGAAGATGGCCTGGAAGCTTGTGCAAGGCCGCGACTTTGCGCCTGCTATCCTAGCCACGCGTTACTTGTCGAATTTTGGCTATGCCAAGAGGCACTTGGCCTCTTCGCCGTTCTGGACGGGCGTTAGGGAGCACGTGAGCACCTTGGTGGATGATTCTTATTCTTATATTGGCACTAGAGAACACTTTTATTTCTGGCATGACGATTGGCTGGGCTATAAGTTGGCGGACAGGCTTCATATACCGCCTTTTATGAGGGATTTCCTGCAGCAAGCTGTGAGTGATTACTTCTATGATGGTGTTTGGCATTTCACTCCGGATTTTATTATTCACTTCCCTGAGATTGTGGTGGATATTCTTTTGTTACCGATTGGGGAGGAGAGTGACACCCGCTTCTGGAAACATTCTGTTAGTGGGGAGGTGTCGGCCTCCCAGGCTTATGTTTCGCAGTCTTCGCACTTTCCCAAAGTTCTTTGGGGAAATTGGATTTGGGAGTGTTTTATTCCGGACAGAAGATCTCTTGTCACCTGGCGGATTCTGCATATGAGGATGCCTACTTTGGATGGTCTTATCAAAAGGGGCATGCACGGCCCTAATAGTGTGATTTGTGGGATGGCTGAGGAGTCTATTGACCACTTGTTCTGGAATTGCAGTGTTATTCGGCAGATTTGGGTGGTTTTCCTCGACTGGTTTGCCAAGGCGCACATTCTGGATTGCTTGGATATTCATAGTGTGTTGGCTGCGATCTGGAATACTGACTTCAGTCCGTTGGTTCGGTCCTATTGGAAAGCGGGGGTGATAAATCTTATTTGGAAAATCTGGGACTGTCGCAATCAAGTGACTTTTAACGATGCTAGTTTCCACTCGAACATGATTCTTGGCTTCCTTAAAGTCACGTTTAAGGAGATGGACTCCAATTTCCCTAAGCTTGGGCGTTCTCATAACTCTTGGCAGGACTATTTGGTGCTTAGGCAGATTGGGGTTACCATGCGTGCGGCTCCTCCTCCTATGATGATTGAGGTTCACTGGTGGCCGCCGGCTGGGCAGTGGATTAAGGTCAATACTGACGGTTCCGCTCTTGGGACTCCTGGAAGCATTGCGGCGGGTGGTGTGTTTCGTGATAACTGGGGTGCGGTTCGTGGTTGTTATCACTTTAAGGGGGGCTCGGGGTTTGCTTTTGAAGCTGAGCTCTTGGCGGTCATACATGCCGTTAGAATTGCTAATTTTCGAGGATGGCACTGGCTTTGGATTGAGGTGGATTCGTCTTATGTTGTTCAGCTCCTGCATTCACGTTCTCCGAATGTTCCTTGGCGTTTTTTACCGCTTTGGAAACAGACTTTAAGCTGGCTTTTGAATTTTCGTATTCAAATCTCGCATATCTATAGAGAAGGAAACAGTGCAGCGGATATTATGGCTAATCATGACCGGATCGAAGGGTGGTGGCCTTTTGCCATTGAGGATATTAAGACTGCGGTGTCTCTTGATATGGCGACTCACAGTCGCGTTCGTATCAAAGCTTGATGTTGTGGGACTGTTTTGAGTTGGTTTCTTTGAGAGGTTGCTGCTCGGTTGGGGCTTCTCTGTTCTTCGACTTGTTGGTGCTCGGGTGCGTTTTTTTGGAGAGCATCGGCTGTTTTCTCGACTTTGCGTTGGGAGGGTGTGAGTTAGCTGGTGGGTGCTGTTGGCTTTTTGACTTGGGTTTGCTTTGGGCGAGGGAAGGAACTTTGGCGACGGCGTATAACCGGCTAATTTTTCTTCTCGCCTGGAGTTTTCTGAGACAAGGGCGACGGCGTCTTACCGGCCTTTGTCTCATTTGTTTTGCGATAGATTTGGTTTGCTATAAGCTGGTCTGCTGCTGGCTGCTGTGTGGTTTCGGTTTCAGGTGGTCGTGGACTCCTCGGTTTTCTGACTTGGGGTTGCTTTGGGTGAGGGCGGAAGCTTTGGCGACGGCGTATAACCGGCCAAACTTTCTTCTCACTTGGCGTTTGTTGGGACATGGGCGACGGCGTCTTACCGGCTTATGTCTCGTTTTCTTGTGGTCCTTCTGGGTTATCTCAGCCACGGCGTATAACCGGGTGAGGTTTACCTGTTTTTTCTCTTCTCTGGACGATGGCGACGGCGTCTCACCGGCCATTGTCTTTTTTGTTTGTCTTTTTCTTGTTTCTGTTGTGACTAGTTTGAGCCGGGATTGTTTTGGGACGATGGTTAGGCCGGAGTTTCAGAAACTTTCCTTTCCGCTCTTCTGGTCATGGTCTTTTGTCTCTAGACGAGCACTCTTTTTCCTTTTCTGGTTTTTCCCTTTGGGTTTTCCATGAAAAGGTTTTAATGAGGCTCGGCCCTTAGTCTGCTTTTTTGTGCTTTCAGGGGTTTTAGGTTCTTTTTTCTTCTTTCTCTTTTTTTAATAAAATCGCATTTTAATAATACATTTTTTATTTTTCGTATCTTAAAAATTGAATTTTTTTTTTTTGAAAAAAATGGCAAACCATCGCAACCACAATTTAAATCTAGATCTGATTATTCAAAATGATCGAACTGAAATTTCATTAAATCCAAATCAAAGGCGTAGTACTTAGCTTTATTATCATCATATGCAATCACCCTCAAATCATCCAAACTCGTAAATGTAAAATTTCGATTAGTCCAATAGTTATCGTTCATATATACCAATGAAAACAAGTTGCTTAGAATCAAACATATATTTCTTGTGTCATATATACCAATGAAAACAAATTGCTTAGAATCAAACATATATTTCTGTCATATACCAATGAAAACAAGTTGCTAAGAATCAAACATATATTTCCCCGTTCAAAAAAAAAACATATATTTCCTGTGGTCCAAAACTAGGGCAGTCCCATGTTGATTAGGGAGAATCGTATTGATTGAAAAATCAAAGTTTTAAAAATTGCGGTCAACAAGATGACTGGTGAAAAGCAGCAAGAGACCACTTTCATTCACGCTCACAATAGAAAGAGAAGGCCATAGATTTGTGGAGTTAGCAGAAGAGTTGACGAGATGGAGCTCGTCGGAGCAAGGGATGAGCAGCGAGGCGACTACGAAAATAGGTTAATGGGCGGCGTTTCAGACTACGACATTGAGGGAGACGTTGCGGAACCAGAAAGAGAATGTGTAGAGAGTAGTTGGGACGGGGAGGAATCCGGCGGCGAAGGCAGCGTCGTGGGAGGGGAGAGTCTGGTTCTAGGCGGGCCGTCATGGGAAGTTGGAGGAAGAGAAGACGAAGATGTTAGTGGGTTGTGTTGGTTTTGGGGCTAGCAGTTTGCAGTTTTTTACTGTTTACTTGTTTTCTCAGAGTATGGAACAGAATATCAAGTAATGAGTTTGTTCAATTAAATCGGTCAATAATCTTATTGACTGCTAGTGAGCTGGTCAGTTAGACTTTTAACGGAGATGCAAAATATGGTTAAAAGTTAACTCTAGCTCAAGATTGATAACTTAAGGTTATCTTTTCCCTTAAGCAGTGTTCAATAGAATGGATGAAAGAACATGCAATTTATCAACATAAAGATAAGGACACATTCAGTTTTTACGTGGTTTGAAGAACTCTCCTACGTACATCCACGGTCCTGATCCACAGGACAATTCCTTCACCATGGACTTCTTGTGTTTTAGAGCTGCGAGAACAACTTGAACAGTTAGTTCACCTTATACTGATCACACGGATTATGCAATCGTAACCATTAAGAAATTTACGCGGTTGCAATATCGTTTCTAACAATTTACGCGGTTGTAATACCGTTTGTCAGCAATTTGCGCGGTTGCAATAACGTAATCTTTCCTTCAGTTTTTAGCCTTCCAAACTTGAAGCTTGCTGACTGACTACCTTCTGACTCTAATATGTTTAGGTGCAAGGTTTACAAAGGTTTTTCCAACTAAAACCACATTGTTTATAGTTCCCTAGTGTTAATACAAGTGCGCTAGACTCTAGACCTAGAAACGATATCATACCTAAAGTGTAAGGGAATCTATGTAAGGTAGAGAGATGAGTAATCTTTGAAAAACATACACTAGCTTCTTTTTTTTTTTTTTTTTCAAAATACTAATGATTCCCTTGTTTGCAAATGCAATGAGATCTTGAGATAGATGGAAAGAGTTGAAGCACTTGATTGTTGTAAAAATAGCAGCGTTTTCAGCAAAATTCTCGTCTGAATCCTTGTGGGTATTTATAGATCATCTTCAAAATAGTTTTGTTGGAGAGAACGTTTTCATAGAGTGGTAGTTAGCTTTGAAAAATAATCCCGTTGAGTTTCTTGAGAGGATGCTTCTGGCATTCCGCAAATGCGTACGATGTAGACATGTAGTGTTATTTCTCAAACCTTATTGTCCTTTCTTTTGAAAAGGTAAGATCTTCATTAAACATCGTATCTTCCACTCAAATGCTCTAGTCTACTATGGGGATGATGTGGCATCTATCTCGGTGAATAACTGAGTCAGTCCAAGCTGATATTAGGAAACTGATCAGTTGGATATAAATCCGTCAGTCAGTTGGATTGGACCAGCATAAGCGTGTTTATATGCAAACTAATACCTCATTCGGCCCACTCTAATAAGCTCAATTTTCGCACGTCCCACTAGAATAGACTCGTGTTTCATTTTTAGTAAAAAAAAGTACTTAATTGGTGTGGACAACACAGTCTACACCACTTTCATCCTAAAAAGTGCTTTCTCCGTTCCAATAGTAGTGTCTCATAGTTTTTGAGCACTGAGATTAAGAAATGTGTAAAAAGTAGATAAAGTGGGTTGGTGGAAATTAATTAAATATTAGGTATAGAGACAGAATATATTGTTAAAAAATAAATGTGACATTTGTATTGGGACATCCCAAAAAGGAAAGTGGGATATTACTATTGGGACGAAGGGAGTAATTTTCTTAATCTCCGTTTTCAAAAGAAATGAGCCTATTAGAGTAGGACGGATGAAGTATATGTTATTGGTATCAAGTAAGAAAAGGTATATATGCATAGACATCAATCAGAGGTTTTAGTATAAACTAGTGTATAACCCGTCGAAATTTCGACGGGACTTTAAATTATGTATATTATTTTTACATAATATAATTATTTTTAATTAATTTAATTTGATGTAATAAAATTTACATTATATTAATCTCAATTATATTTGTCAATTAAATCTTAGTTTTTTTGCTAAAATAATAAAAATACTTGTTTATATAAATTTTTTTTTATACTTTTTCTATTTTGACGCATAAAAATTAATTTAAGATCTCATATGTCATATAAGCATCATCTCATCTCAACTCTGTAAGATTAGAAGATCATCAAGAACTCGAAAGACAATATTTGACTTTTGAACGCTAAACTTTTAAGCATTATTTCGTCTGGATCCTGAAACACTATATCTGACTTTTATGCGTCAATCGTTTGAACATCATCACTATCTGATGCTTTAAATATCATAACTCACTTCTTAAACATTATTTCATTGGGAGCTTAAAGACCAGGACTGACTTGTGAGATTATACAATTTGAAGCTTATAAGATCATAACTAACTTTTAAACATCATCTTGTATGGAGCTTGAAAAAACATAACAGACTTATGTGCATCATCTTCATTTGATGCTTAAAATACCATAACAGCATTTCAAGTATCATTTCGTTTGAAATTTGAAATAATAAAACTGGCCAGTAAGCACCATCTTGTTTGAAGTTTGAAAGACCATAACTAAGTTTTAAGAATCATCTCGTCGAAGGCTTAAAAAATTGATATGAGATTCAAATTAATTCATGTCAATTTATATGCGAATATTTATTTATCATAATTATTTTATATCCTACGTGGCACTCTCACAATTTATTATTTGCTTCACCCTCAATTCTATACTATATGACATTTTTACATTTGTTTTCATCAATCCAACATTGAGTTTATACAAAACTTCATCAATTCATAACCTAAATAAAAGGCTCAATTTCCATGAATACATTAGCTCATCTATCTTTCCCACATTGATATTCTTTTAAATTTAATCAAGGAAAAATCTAGATAAAAAAAATACTTGTAATATGTATTTCAAATAAATAGTTTTTCATATTTTTTTTTATAATTGCAATAGCTTTTTACAGTAAATTTATATTAAACTTCATAATTAAAAGTCTAAAAAAATTTGTAATTAGATTTAAATATTTGCAAACCTCAATAAAAATATATATGTTTTTAAAATAAATAGGTTCGTCAATTGAATGTTCAATTTTTTGATAAAATAATAAAAATACCCTTTTATATAAATTTTGTACGATTTTTCTGTATTGACCGATAAAAGTTAATTTAAGATTTATATGTCATATAAGCATCATCTCATCTCAACTCTATAAAACCAGAGGATCATCAAGAACTCAAAAAATAATATTTGACTTTTGAACGCCAAACTTTTAAGCATTATATTGTCTGGATCCTGAAACACTAAATTTGACTTTTATGCATCAAATAGTTTGAACATCACTATCTGATACTTTAAATATCATAACTCACTTCTAAATATTATTTTCATTACGAGCTTGAAAGACCATGATTGACTCGTGAGGTTATACAACCTGAAGCTTATAAGATTATAACTAACTTCTAAACATCATCTTGTTTGGAGCTTGAAAAAACATAATAGGCTTATGTGCATCATCTAAAATACCATAATTGAGTTTCAAGCATCATTTCCGTTTGGAGTTTAAAAGAATATAACTGGCTAGTAAGTATCATCTTGTTTGAAGTTTGAAAGACCATAACTAAGTTTCGATAATCATCACGTCTAAGGCTTAAAAAGATTAATACGAGATTCAAATTATATCATATAAATTTATTTAGTATCTCAATTGGTAAATTTTCATAAAAAATCAATGTGTAATCCAACTTTTACAAATAAAAAAATTGTGCAAAATATCTTATTTTATGACAAAATTTAAATGAAGAATTATTTATTTAATCACAAGTATTTGTTTTTAAAAATAAAATTAAATAATTTTTTATTTAACCAAATAAAATTGATCAATCATTCCACTAATTAAATGTGAAAATTTGGTTTGAAGAGTAAGAACATCCTTTTATATAGGTTTAATTTTGGTGAAATCACATAAAAAAATCAATATGGGATGAAAAGATTTAGATAAATAAGAATGAATAAATATTCAAATGCAAAAATATGATGATGCAAAATGTAAATTAATAATTGGTTGATAATTAGGATAAACCAAATATTAAAATCTTTGGAAAATTAGGATAAATAAAAATGCAAAAATATGATGATGCAACATAGGAGTATTCCACTTTTTTTATTATATATGTGATGATATTAAAGATAATTTATTTGAAATTATTTTTTATGATCAAATTAAATTGAAGAATCTATTTATTTTAAATGCATCTCATCAAAAGTATCCTTTTATTTATGTTTTTTTCATGATGAAGTTCAATTTAAGATCAATGCAAGAATGATAAAATATCAACGTGGGAACGATGATAAGCTAATATATGCATGGTGATTAAGCCTTTTTTTTAGTGCAAAAATATATATGAAATAATTTAATTTGAAATAAATGCCATATATGAGAATGTGTTAGATCAACACATTCTTACAAAACTTCATCAATTCTACACTTATTATGACCATAATGATATATCTTAGTATCATTTTCTTTATTTTATATGACGAAATTAAATTGAATAACTTATTTATTTAAAATAAATTTAAGTATTATTTTATTTTATATGACCAAATTCAATGAAGAACCTATTTATTTTTAAAACATCTAGTATTATTTATTTAGGTTTGTAAATATTGAAATCTAATTACAATTTTTTTTAGAGTTTGAATTATGATGTTTAATATAAATTTAATGTGAAAAACTATTGCAACTATAAGAAATGTGAAAAACTATTTATTTGAAATACATATTATAAGTATTTCTTTATCCAGATTTTCCCATGATTAAATTTAATAGAATATCAATGTGGGAAAGCTAGATGAGCAAATGTAGTCATGAAGATTGAGCCTTTTATTTAGGTAATGAATTGATGAAGTTTGGTATAAATTCAATGTGGGATGAATGAAAATAAATGTAAAAATGTCATATTGTGTAGAATGAGAATGAAGTAAATACTACATTGTGAGAGTGCCACATAGGAGAGAGAGTGATGGAAAATGCTCCAATATGTATCATATTAAATAATAGATAGATGTCTTATGAATTTTCCCAACAGGTTGTGCTTGAGAGAGAAAAGATGGAAATTTGGGCCGATTAATTAGTGAAGCACTTAGGGTGTAATTTGTGTTTAATTAAATTCTTAATTGTTCTTAACTTTTTTTTCCTAAAATAAAACCATCTCACATTTGTTGTGATAACCCGAAAAAAATACGACTCACTTTTAAGACGGAGGGAGTATATTTTTGTTTTTCCACTTTTATATACTCCATATTGTTATTTTATCACAAAAATGTGTGTTCAAACCTAACAGAGGCACTTTTATATATGTATATTTTTTTCCGCTTTTATCTATGTTTTAATTTTTAGCACAAAAATTTGTGTTCGAACCAGGCGAAGGTGCTTTTATCTATTTTATTATTTTCTCACAAAAACTTGGTGTGTAGTGTGGACACATATAAATAGTACTTTTCATAAAATGTGTAAATAATTTTTTTATAAAATCAAATAGGATTTTTCTTAAAAATGCATAAGACTTTAACACTATATATTCGTAAATAAAACTTTATTTAATTGTAAATAATAGTACTTCCGACATAATCAAATAAATAAATAGTGATCATAATAAAAGTAAATAAAAATTATGTGACTAAATGGATATGGCTTTAATCTATTGAACCAAATACTCTAAGTATGACCCGACCCGATTATTGGCCAGACCCGCCGCTGCCTCATAAATGTGGCCAGCTGCATGTTTAGTCCACCTCTTGATGTTCATAGCTACTTTTTGTTTGTTTTTGAGGGAAGATGTTCATAGCTATTTGATATCTTTATAATAATAAAACAAATATTTTAATCAACTCTATGTATGACATACTACCCTTATATAATAGTATGATATATAAGCGATATACTATCTCTATATAATACTTCCTTCGATCATAAAAAATAGTATGATATTTTTGTTATTCATTAAAAGTATTGTATTTTTTAGGAACTAATTTTATGTCTTTTTCTTATTTTTTTATTAAAAAATTACTCCCTCCGTCCACGAAATGAGTACTCATTTGTGGACGGCACGGGTTTTAAGAAATGTATGGAGTGTAGTGTGAATAGTTTAAGGGTCCCACTTTTTGAGAGTATTAATTAAAGGGTTGTGTGGGGTACACATGCCAAAAAGGGAAATGGGTACTCATTTCGTGGACGGACGAAAAAGGAAATATGGGTACTCATTTCGTGGACGGAGGGAGTATTACAATCACTCATACTCCCTCCGTCTCACTTCAATTGGCACACTTGTCTTTTTTGTTTGTCCCACTTCAATTGACACTTTCCTAAAATAGCATGTGGTCCCGCTACTTTCTCTATTCACATAAAATAAGTGGGCCCTATCTAATTTACACTCTTAACCCTTTATTATTAATCTCTGTGCCCAACTCAAAAGTGTCAATTAAAATGGGACGGAGAAAATAATATACAACAATATTTTTTACTATTGTATAAAAATCGTCACTTATTTTATTAAAATATTAAAAAACATCATTTTGAGAGTGATCATGCATGATATATGAATTTTGACAATGAATATATATACGCCAATTCTGATGGATCAGTCGACTACTTGATATTTTTGTTGCAGTGACGGTCATTTAAATTGACCATTAAAAAGTTCAAAATAATATAGAGAGAGAGAGATACATGCAAGTGCCGGCAATGGCATCCCCTGCCCTAAAAAAATAAAAAAAAGTGCCGGCATCCCCTATTCATAGGATGATTGGAAAGTTGGGAAGTCGTATTTAGTTTAGAATTAACACAAAAATATGGGTACAATCGAGTGTATCGTACAATCGGATTAAGCATACTTAAAATAATTTCATTTATATGATTTATCCGGATATGAGTTTGGATTAAGGTGTGAATCAGAGTCTAAGAATATGTGCAACTCGCTTTTAGGGTACATTCGATTGTACCAAGACCACCTCTAATATTAATAGCTATTAAATTTTAATTTTATGTATAATTTGAAAAAGTTACATGATAGTTATTGAACTTTATCAAATTTTGATTTTATATATAAATTTTAAAATATAATTTAATTATTATTGAATTAATTTGATTTTACTATTAATCAAGATTTCAATCACATTTAATTTTGACATGACTAGTCGAATAATAAATGTGGCATAATTGGTAGGGAATAAAAACAACCTATGTAAAGATATAGTACAATCACTATTCGAAAATATGCAAAATCAGATTATTCGAATAACCATGCAACTAAGAAATTTGATCGGAATCTTAATTAGTAGAAAAATTAGATTAAATCAATAATTCAATAATTATTGTGCTACTTATTAAAGGTTGTATAAAAAATTAAAATATAATGAAAATTCAATATCATCACATTATCTCTTGAAATTTATATACAAAAACAAAATTTGATAAAAATTTAATAATTTATGGGCAATTGAAACCCCCCTCCCCCCCTCCCCCCCCAAAAAAAAAAAAAATCATTAGCTTGCCATTCCTAGTTTCCTACAGTTTCGGCAATAAATTTCACGTTATAGTATTTTAATTATTATATGTACATAATAATTAAAATTCATGCAATTGTTGAATTAGTTAATACAGCCCAATGCTGAAGGGCTCTCTCTTAAGTCCACTTGATCTGAGTTTTCCTCTTAGCAGCAGCGAATGTTAGTGAATTATTTTTGTTTAAATCTCAGTGTTTTTTAATCTGGGCTGTCTTTATTTGTTCAAAGCCCAACGATTTTTTTGTCAAATTAGCTTTATATATGTAGCGGCTTAAAGGCGAATGTTTGTGGATTATTTTTGTTTAAATCACAACGTTTTTTAAATCTGGGTTAGGGCCCATCCCGTCTTTAATTGTTTAAGCCCAATGTGTGTGTGTGTTTTTTTTTAAAATAATCTTTATACATGTCAGAACCACACGACTTAAATTATTTTTAGTGATCTTTAAATTTTAGAGTAAGATAATTTCCTTAAAAAATTTAATTATCTTTTATACCTTTCAATTTTTTGTTTTCATTAATTATTGTTAATATTTTTCTCAATTATAAATAAATGGCCAAATTTAAGAATTTACACAGAAGCTACGTTCTCCTAGCCCTGCCCCTATAGGCGGGACGCAATGCCCGTAAACCTAAGGGTTTTTCCGCCAAGGAGTGGCACAAGCTGACCATAATCATGCACCACCACCGCCTCAAGAGTTGGCACTCAATTTTGTTGGTGATAAATTATTTTTTGTATTTATTTTCCAAAAAAAAATAATGATAATTAATTATTAGAGTTAATTAATCTAAAGATAGGGTTTATAATCATTTTAACTTTTAAATTTTAATGATAAATATTAATGGGTTCATTATATAATAAAGAAATTAATTAATGGACACAATGGAATACATTAAATTATGAGATAGAGGATCTCATCCAAGTAAACATATATACAACAGGTATTTTGGACAGGATGCATGACGCAAATGGATGGATCCATATACCCGGATCCGTATAAGTTCGACCCGTCGCGGTACAAAGATGAAGCAGCAATCCCACCTCATACATTGATCGCATTTGAAGAAGCCTTTATCAGATGATGCAATATAGTAGTTATTTACATTTTTTTAACAATTACATCAATAAAACTTAAGCTCCAATGCATCAACAAGTGTTGTTTGGAGCAGGCGGGAGTTCGTCAAGGGAGCTTAGCAAAACGTGAGAGATGGTCTAGAAGTTGATGGGGCGAGAAGAGAAAGAGGAAGAAATGGGTGGTTTTAGTGAAATTTTTTTTATAAGCATTTATTTCATGCATGTTTGATAATATGTGTAAATGACATTGTTGTTGGAATATAAGCTTGCGGGCGTAGTACAATGTAACACAGAAATGTAGGAGATGAGAATATAAGGGAAAAACTGTATTGAAATTACAATCTAATAAACCAGGAAAGACAGCCGAGTCGAGGAGAGTCCTCTGTCCGCAAGACGAGATACGCCCCGGTAGTGCTCTCGGTTTGGCGTGTCGTCCCCAAAGATGAAACGGCTTCGTCTCGTAGGTAGCAGCACCGCAGACCAACGAGCTCCGGCGAACTGGAATGAGGCGAGAACAGAACTTCAACGATGCAGTATGCAGAGTTTCAGAGTGATGTTGCTTGTGATGAATTTCAGGTGTATGGATGCATGGAGTGGATGTCCTATTTATAGGCACAGTCCACTTATGGAGGATCCCGTCTAATAATGACGGCAGTTACCAAGTAACCCCCACCCGTCCAATAATGACGGCAGTTACGTTGCAGTTACGTTGTAACGTCCTCCCGTCCAATAATGACGGCAGTAATAGCGGCAGTTACGTTGTAACTCTCTCACGTCCAATAATGACGCGAGTTATGGAGGTGTGGAAGCTTCTAGTTGGGAGACCAACGGGTCCTCCCGTCGGGTCGAGCCCCTTGTGCACGTGTGGGCCCAAACGATTGGGCCTCGTTCTTTGGACCGAGAAATCGTTGGTCCTTTGGGAGCTAAGGGTAGGCCCAAAGACCAGCCCAAGAACCAATTGCCAAGATCCAAGTCCACGGCCGAGGTCGGGGACCGAGGCCGGGCAGGCAGCGGCGGCGCGCGCGTATGGGCTTTGCAACCCATCATTTGTGCACACAGTTTTATTACATGCACTGATGTAATAACTTATATAATGTCTTAATTATCATCCACAAAACAATGTGGGATAAGCATAAATTCTTCTTTAATGCTTATCTTTTCCCACAACTCCATGTTTCAAGTACCCAACTTTAAATAATTATTTCTCACTCACCGGAAATCGGTTTTGAGTAAATAAATATACTACGATCATCTACTCGGAACGTAGATCGATCATGTCCCATTTAATTCTGCTAAATTAAATGTTTTTGGTACTCGAAAAATTATTAAACATTGGTTACTCACAACCAATTTCCAACAATCCCCCACATGAGTGGAAATAGCCAAATGCAAATGCAGACACAAGCTCTGTTCTCAAGAGACCTTAGTGCATTAGAATAGGTGGTTTGCGGCCTTGAACCATCCTTAGTTAATACTATCGGATATACTGGTGAATTGGTAGAACTTGATGTCTTTGAACCATTTCTCCTTCGTGTATACCGAGACAACAGTATTAACACACTAACGCCTCAACCTCATTTCGTTCTCACGTTTTTGTCCTTTGCGGGCCTTGGACAGCTCTTTGGATTCATAAGTGTTAGGTCGATGCGGCCCCCACATCTCACTTATATAGGTGATTCTTTTCCGAGTATCCTGCTATACTCAACCTCCCTGAGGTGTTTAGGAATCATTAAAAGTCAAGGACTTAACCTTACCACTAAGCAGGTTTCAACACTCAGTTGCTCTCTAGGGAATGCAAGTAGTTGAGTGTTCTACTTGGAATCTTATAGCTTAGTTTTCCCATTGAACCACGTTCTTGGGATCTCCAGTCATCATGGTTGGGTTACGACTATAATCATCCTTATTTTGTGGATTTTACACCCATTCCCTCTAGCAGTTTATACATTTGATCTCGATTCAAAGCTTTGGTGAGCGGATCGGCCAAATTATCTATTGACTTTATATAGTCAATTGAGATAACTCCACTTTCGATCAAATGTCTTACGGTATTATGTCGTCGACGTATGTGTCGAGACTTACCGTTGTACAACCCACTTTTCGCCTCCCAATAGCTGCTTGGTTGTCGCAGTTTATCATGACGGGCGGCACGGGTTTTGACCAACATGGAATATCTTCCAAAAAGTTTCGTAGCCATTCGGCTTCTTCACCTGCTTTGTCTAAAGCGATGAACTCTGATTCCATAGTTGATCTAGCAATACATGTCTGTTTTGTAGACCTCCACGAGATTGCTCCTCCCCCTATAGTGAACATGTAACCACTCGTTGATAACGAGTCTTTCGTGTCGGATATCCAGTTAGCATCACAGTACCCTTCAAGTACCGGGGGGTATCTCGTGTAGTGTATTCCAAAATTTAGAGTATACTTTAAGTATCTCAAAACTCTCTCAAGTGCTTTCCAATGTTCTTTACTTGGATTGCTTGTATAGCGACTCAATTTGTTCACTGGGCATGCAAGATCAGGTCGAGTGCAATTTGTAATATACATAAGGCACCCAATGATTCTTGCATATTCTTCCTGTGCAACAGGTTCACCCGTGTTCTTCTTCATGTGAACGTTGAGTTCTAATGGGGTTTTTACAGGCGATTTGTCAAACGCATTAAACCTTTTGAGCACTTTCTCAATGTAATGAGATTGTGTCAAAGTTATTCCATCGGTGGTCCTGAGAATTTTCATTCCAAGGATCACGTCAGCTAACCCCATGTCTTTCATGTCAAAATTTCTTTTTAACATGTTCTTTGTATCAACAGTGATACGATTGTTGCTTCCCATAATCAACATGTCGTCTACATAGAGACACACCATAACGTACCCATTACTAGTGCTCTTGATGTAGACACATTTGTCACATTCGTTGATTTTGAAGCCATTTGACAACATGACATTGTCAAATTTCAAGTGCCATTGCAGCGGCGCTTGTTTCAGTCCATAGAGAGACTTTACTAGTTTGCATACCTTTTTCTCTTGTCCAGGTACTACAAACCCTTCAGGTTGTTCCATATAGACTTCTTCTTCTAGATCACCGTTTAAGAACGCTGTTTTAACATCCATTTGATGAATCTCAAGATTGTGCAGAGCAGCAATCGCGAGAAGCACTCGAATAGATGTAATCCTCGTCACTGGTGAATAGGTATCGAAAAAATCGTACCCCTCACGCTGCTTAAATCCTTTAACGACTAAGCGCGCCTTATATTTGTCTATTGATCCATCAGCTTTATATTTCCTTTTTAGGATCCATTTACATCCTAAGGGTTTACAACCTTCAGGTAAATCAACCAACACCCAAGTGTGGTTTTGCATGATTGAATCAATTTCACTCGGGACTGCTTCCCTCCAGAGTAGTCCGTCTGGTCTCGAGAACACCACTTTGATAGATGAAGGTTCTTCATCTAGCATGAAGGCGATATATTCTAGACCAAAGTCCTTGGCTATTCTGCCTCGTTTACTACGTCTTGGTTCTGACACTTCAAGGTCAGGGCCTGGTCGCTTTCGCGATTCGGGCACTGTCTCAACAGGTTCAGAACTAGTAGCTTCTTCTCTAGTATCGTTGCTTGTACTAGCTTCTTCTTTTCCCTTGTCTTTACAAGGAAAGATATTCTCAAATTAGACATCGTTATTTGATTCCATCGTCATTCCTACAGTCATTGTTGGAATGTCTGACTTGTGAACCAAAAAACGATGTGCATTGCTGTTTAGTGCATACCCAATAAAGATACAATCAATTGTTTTAGGACCGATTGTGACTTGTTTGGGTGGAGGCACTTGCACCTTGGCTAAACACCCCCACACTTTAAGGTATTTGTATGAGAGCTTCCTGCCTTTCCACAACTCATAGGGAGTGACGTCCCTTCCCTTGAGTGGTATTTTATTGAGGATATAGTTGGCTGATAGAACAGCCTCCCCCCACATGTTCTGGGGTAATCCAGAACTAATCAACATGGCATTCATCATCTCCTTAAGAGTTCGATTCTTGCGTTCAGCAACACCATTAGATTGAGGTGAATATGGAGCAGTTGTTTGATGTATTATACCACTAGCGTTGCATAATTCCTCAAACGGAGCAACATATTCTCCTCCTCTATCACTTCGAACCATCTTAATTCGACTACCAAGTTGATTCTCGGCTTCTGTTTTGAAGTTCTTGAAAGCTTCAATAGCCTCATCTTTACTTCTTAGAAGATAAAGATAGCAATACCTTGTGCAATCATCGATAAAAGTGATAAAGTACTTCTTACCACCTCGAGTTTGCACAAACTTTAGATCACACACGTCGGTGTGGATTAGTTCTAAAGGTTTAGTGCTCCTTTCCACAGAGTGAAATGGAGACTTCGTCATTTTTGCTTCAACACAAATTTGACATTTGTTTTGAGTGTTAAACTCGTTTATTTTTAGTAAATCCATATTTACTAATCTTTTTATTGCATTTAGATTCACATGTCTACAATGCTATAAATCACAACACTCAAATAGATAAGAAATAAACTCATTCTTATTATTATTGAGTTAGATAAGCTCATTGGCTATGCTCTACCAAGTGCTATCTAAACAATGATTATAACAACTTGGACTCAAACTCTAGTCTAAGCCGCCAAGTTGTCTTGATCAACTTCTACTCAATGATAATGATATCACGTCTCGCCTTCTTCTTTTTGAGCTTGTAGCAATCCTTTGCCAAGTGACCCGGTTTGCCACAGTTGTAGCAATCCTTCATTTTTGCCTTGCCTTTGTCCTTGGCATTTGGGCAAGCACGCTTGTTGTTGGAGGGACCGCCTTTCTCCAACAAGTTGCCTTTGATTTGAGGTGATTTTTCGACCTTGGTCATACATTCCCTCACATCAAATTCTAGGCGCAGCTTGACCATGAGATCTTCAAGAGTTATCTCCTCTTTGTTTTGCATAAGGTAGCTCTTGAAGTCAATCCAGCTTGGCGGTAGCATCTCAATGACTGCCGCAGTGATGAAAGCTTCGGGCATTTTCATCCCTTCGGATTCCAACTCATGCAAGATAAGTTGGAATTCTTGCACTTGATCCATGATCGATCTACCATCGATCATCTTAAAGTCTAAGAACTTAGCTATTACATCATCACTACGATATTTGTTCTCTAGTGCCTCCCAAAGTGGTTTGGAGGTCTTTACATTGGCGTATACATTGTATAAACTATCTTCTAAACATTCTAAAAAATAAAATGTTTACAAAGATAGTCGCCATAGCGCCAATCGTCATATGCGGCATGCACCCAAAAATTGGTCTCGTTGTCCGCCGGCGCAGGTGGCTCGTCTTCCCACAGGAAATCGACCAAGCCCAAAGTCGTGATGTAGAACATCATCTTGTGCTGCCACATTTTGAAGTGTGACCCACCAAACTTAGGTGGCTTTTCGGCTATTGCATTTGCCCTCGGGGGCTGCATTGGCACCGATCCCGCCATGTTGCCATGGCTCACCACGTTGGTCCCGAAGGCCCCAACCGTTCGTCCAAAAGTGGACCCCTTGGAACCACTCGAAGCGGAACCAATCGTTGACCCAAACGAGGTTTGGCCAACCGTTCCTTGCACGGAACTAACTCCTCCAAGCATCGTTTGGTTAGCACCAAACAAGAAAGATAACGGTGTTGAATCACCAAAAGGACCACCACTAAAAGTGGAGGCAGCAGCGGCAGAGGTGGCAGGTGCCACGGTTGATGCGGCCGCGGTGGAGGCGGCGGCAGCAGCGGCGGCAGAGGCAGCGGCATTGGCAGCGGCAACGGCATTGGCAGCCTCGGTGGAGTTCGCAGGATCGGTCGACATCTCCAGCAAAGGTGTTTAAGTTACGAAAGTTTTAAGTTCAGTTTACAAGTTCAAAAACTCCCACGTTGCAAGCTATCTCGTCTTGCGATTGTTGGAATATAAGCTTGCGGGCATAGTACAATGTAACACAGAAATGTAGGAGATGAGAATATAAGGGAAAAACTGTATTGAAATTACAATCTAATAAACCAGGAAAGACAGCCGAGTCGAGGAGAGTCCTCTGTCCGCAAGACGAGATACGCCCCGGTAGTGCTCTCGGTTTGGCGTGTCGTCCCCAAAGATGAAACGGCTTCGTCTCGTAGGTAGCAGCACCGCAGACCAACGAGCTCCGGCGAACTGGAATGAGGCGAGAACAGAACTTCAACGATGCAGTATGCAGAGTTTCAGAGTGATGTTGCTTGTGATGAATTTCAGGTGTATGGATGCATGGAGTGGATGTCCTATTTATAGGCACAGTCCACTTATGGAGGATCCCGTCTAATAATGACGGCAGTTACCAAGTAACCCCCACCCGTCCAATAATGACGGCAGTTACGTTGCAGTTACGTTGTAACGTCCTCCCGTCCAATAATGACGGCAGTAATAGCGGCAGTTACGTTGTAACTCTCTCACGTCCAATAATGACGCGAGTTATGGAGGTGTGGAAGCTTCTAGTTGGGAGACCAACGGGTCCTCCCGTCGGGTCGAGCCCCTTGTGCACGTGTGGGCCCAAACGATTGGGCCTCGTTCTTTGGACCGAGAAATCGTTGGTCCTTTGGGAGCTAAGGGTAGGCCCAAAGACCAGCCCAAGAACCAATTGCCAAGATCCAAGTCCACGGCCGAGGTCGGGGACCGAGGCCGGGCAGGCAGCGGCGGCGCGCGCGTATGGGCTTTGCAACCCATCATTTGTGCACACAGTTTTATTACATGCACTGATGTAATAACTTATATAATGTCTTAATTATCATCCACAAAACAATGTGGGATAAGCATAAATTCTTCTTTAATGCTTATCTTTTCCCACAACTCCATGTTTCAAGTACCCAACTTTAAATAATTATTTCTCACTCACCGGAAATCGGTTTTGAGTAAATAAATATACTACGATCATCTACTCGGAACGTAGATCGATCATGTCCCATTTAATTCTGCTAAATTAAATGTTTTTGGTACTCGAAAAATTATTAAACATTGGTTACTCACAACCAATTTCCAACAATTGTTATAAGATCTCAAAGTATTATAAGGTTTTATATAGTTCAATAAGGTCTCAATCTCACAGTTATATAAGACCTCCTGGCTATCAATTTGTATATATGACAATATGAATTATTGTTGATGCAGATTGCTAAAGCAGTTATATGGATCAACCGTCTTTTGTTCTCCATTCTTTTGTCTTGTGATTTTTCTGTGATATGTTTTCTATTATGAACTAGAGATTTATCATCTTGCAATCTAATGTGTGTCTTGTTTCAGCCATGGAATGAGTTGGTATAAAACTTGAAAACTTGAAATGTATGATGTGTTTCAATATGTCCAAATTAAGTTTATAAAAATTTTAATTTCAGATGCATAGCTGAAAAAACTCTTAGAGCTTAATTTGCTTTACATGGGGGCATTGCAGATAAATCTTCCTTCTGAATTGACTAAGGACTCCAAATTTGTCCATTTTAACTTTATAAGGATTCAAATTAATTATAGGCCACTATAAGCTCTGGTTAATTCTATGTTATATGCATATATGCTATCTACATTGTATTGTTTAGTTTTAATAGATTACTCTCATTTACTCAGCTACAGGCAATCAAGATAAACTTTCAAAACTGAACCTCATGAAAATAACATTGTTTGTTTTGTCATACTCTATTAGCTCAACTTCATACTAAATCTAGTATGATTGATGAGAAATGAAGTTTAACATAATTTGCATTTGTTTCAGGCTTTATTGTTGCTAGATTTTCAAGTTGAAGACGCAACAAAGGTCTTGATGCTTTAATGCTGTCTTGACATGATCATGTAATGCAACTGTCGATTTTGATGCAGGATGCAGATTTGATCATGCTTGCATTGGCTATGCACGAGGTGCACTTCTCAGAGGTGTTTGATTTATGTCTCGGGTGATCTCCTAATTGAAATTAAGTGCTCGTTTGGTTCAAGTAGAGGAATGGAAAGGGAATGGAATCAAATAAATGAGTGGAATGGTAACAATCATCATTAGCTTTATTGAGTGTTTGGTTTAACAATGAAAAAGAATCACGAGTAAGAGATTACCTTTCTTTTATTTCCCCTCTATTTTGAGGGGTAACAAATTGAGTGATTAAGTTACCCTCAAGTAAGGGTAATGATTATGTCATTACCCAAACCAAACAACAAGTAATGGATTCAATTATTTGATTCTCTTTCCAATCTCTAAAAACACACAATCAAACGTGGGCTTTTAATAGAAAGCATAAAAACTCACATGGTGCTTTCATGAGTGAGTGTAATGTACTTGTATATTACTTCATACTTGCATCTATGATGTAATATTTTAAATTTGAACGTAATGAAATTTATATATTTTAATTTTGTTGAATTAGTAGTTACATATGCGCATTTTTTGGTAATGAATCAACTTGTAGGGGGTAATATGAAACAAGGTAAAACTAAATATTATAGAACAACAGAAGATGGACTCTATTAGGACATACAATCCTGAGTGTCACAAAAATGATTTTTCAAGAATCCTATATTAGAACTTTCATGAGTGTTCTATTACGGCGCGTGTCCTATTATACATTTTGTGACTAGCACAAATAGACTCTCTTAGGGAAAGTCCTATACAAGCAAAAGTCCTATTACATAATAGGACACTTATGAGAGTCCTATTAGGGGTTTTTTGTTGTAATGTTGGATAAGTTATGAGTCTAATATGAATTTTTGGAAATTTTTAGTTCAAGGATTGAACGAGTTAGTTTGTTAACGGGAGTATACATGAAAATATCTTTCATATACTCCCTTCGTCCCTAAAAATTGTAACCAAAAGGAGATAGCGCTGGTTTTAACAAAAAGTGTAGTAGTTGTGTTTGAGTGGAGATTGGGTCTCACATTTTTTTGTAAATAGTGAGAGAGAAAGTTTGTAGGGTCATTTTCAAATAAGGAAATGTCACAATTTTCAGGGACGTATCGATATAGTAATAAGGTCATAATTTTCAGGACGGAGGGAGTATAATTTTTAATTAAGTAATTGATATTGGATATGTCTTTTATATAACTAAAGGTATATTATGTTTCCCTCAACAAATAGATTTTTTTTTTTTTTCATTTTAGCGATTTTCCAATGGAATTAGGATTTATAAATTACTTGGGAATGTGAGTAATGCCTTATGTGATTGTCTCATATGAAGTGTATGTAAGAATTATTGATGAGTTATTGATAAGCTAGAATGATTATAACATGAGAAAGGTGGTTTAATTATCTAATTACAGCTTTTTTCTTTCTTGAATGAGGGTGTGATTTGTAATCGAGTGTGAGAGAAAAGATAGAGAGTTAAGCAAGATAACTGAGTTCTTGCTGTGTGAGTTCTCATCTTCTTCTTTGATCGATTGCTGTTGTAATTCTTCAGTTCTATGGAGTAATAAAGATGCTATTCACCTTCCCGTGGACGTAGGATTGTTCTGAATCCGAACCACGTAAAATCCTTGTGTTTTGTGTATAATTCAATCTCAGTGTATATTATCTGTGTTGCTGCATTTTGTGGTTGCTCATCTTGAGCTGTTCTTGGTCAGTTTTGGAGTTCATCAGTTTGCATTCACACTTTAGTTTTATTCCCTTTTACATGCAACTTGAGCTGTCGTCTCCTCTAATCAATCACACTAGAATAACTTGTTCTAGTAGTTGACCAAGTAGCTTAAATTTCCACTTCAGCTCAAGCAATAGGGCACTGATATAATACGTGTTTTGTGTAAAATAACAATGCATGTTATAAACACAAAGAGGCATGTTACTGTTGTTGCCTTCACTTTTCCAACTGCTAAAGTAGGATCTATTTTTTTTTTATCTGATGCAGCTGTTTGGTATAGTGACCAACCCTTATATAGTAATTGGGGTTGGGATGTGAGTTTTGATGGAGTCTGATTTTCTTGTTTTATGTTTCATTCTCATCAAACAAATGAATCTTTGGCAACTGTAGTTAGCATGGTTTTGGGGAGGGGTGTAATCGAGGCGAGACGAGCCCAATAGTGTCTTGTTCAAGCTTGGCTCGTTTAACTAATCGAGCTGTTTGATTAATTATCGATCGAGCTTTAATCGAGTCAAATACAGTGCAGAGCCTAATCGAGCTTTTTAAATTAAATTTTTATTTAAAATTTTAGTTAGTTTTGTAATACATAAATTAATTTTCAAATATATAAATTATTTTATTCACAAAAATATAATATATTTACTATTTTCTTGTAAATAAATGATGTTAATTAGATACTTAATCCAAATATTATTACATATAGTATAAAATATAGTAAGACATTTAATGATAATCTTATGTTTTTAAGATAAATCACTTCACGAGCTTGTTCACGAGCTAACGAGCCGAGTATCGTCATGCTCAAGCTTGGCTTGTTTAGCTAAACGAGCTATTCATTAAATTACTGATCGAACTTTTATCGAGTCGAATGTCGAATAGCTCACGAGTTGCTTGGCTCGTTTACAACCCTAGTTTTGGATAATTATATTCAATTACTCACATAAACTAGAGAACATATATAATACTGGGTTATCTTTATGGTCAAATGCTTCTTAGGTAGTCAAGTAAATATTACTCCCTCCATCCCACTAGAATTGACACGTTTGAGTTGAGCACGGAGATTAAGAATAAAAGGTTAAGAGTGTAAAATAGATAGAGTCCACTTATTTTATGTGAGTAGAGAAAGTAAGGACCACATACTATTTTGGGAAAGTATCAATTTTAGTGGGACAAACAAAAAAAGCAAATGTGCCAATTCTAGTGTGACGGAGGGAGTACTATTTAGGATTGCAATTACAATTTTGGTCACTGTAAGTTGGATTAAAAATGACATGGTTACTTGATGATGAAGATATATTCTAGGATTGAGTATATTCATGAGTTCGCTGAGGTATTATATCAATTTTGTTCAGGCTGGCTATTATATTTTCATCACAAGAATTTATACAATTCTAGCCCTCCGAATAGATTATGAATCAAACAAGTGATATCAGAATGAAGAAATAACTAAGAAATTTAGAATATTTAAATTTTTAATATCTATCTAAATTAATTAATCCTAAATAATGAATACTCTTTACTAGTCTAGTCTTAGCCTACTGATGAGCCCATGTTTGTGCTCGTTTTTCGTGTCTGTTTTAGGTCTAGATAGAGTCTTTTTCCTTTGTTTTACTAGAGTCAGTCGTCTGGGAGGGCGTAGTTCCAGGGCAGACCCGTTCTTTGGGCAGAAGGTGCTTTTAAGGCATAATGTTGCTGCATTCCGCGAAAGAGGCATGAGTTTGAAGCAGAGGAGTTTGGGGCACTCAGAAGCTTGTTTTGAAGACCAAAAGTCCGAGAAGTAGGATGTTGGGCAAACCGACCCTTTTGCCCATAAGTACCGCGCGGGATCCAGTTGCATCAGAAGAAGGTTCTGGGCATAATGCGACTTCGGTTCAGGGAAGAAGTGTGAGCACAAATACAAAACCGATTGGAGCTTGGAGCAACAGGTTACAAAAGCTTAGATAAAGTTTGGAGTTGCTCAAGGCAAAACCGACCCTTTGCCCATAAGTACCGTTCGGGACCCAGTTGCACCAGAAGATGATCATGGGCAGAAGGTACAGACCGGGCAAAGAAGAAGAGTGCAGGAGATGGAGTACATAAATTCGTGTTGAGGGCAAAGGCACAATCTGATAAGAAGATGTAGATAAGGAAAGAAATCCAAAAACCTTATCCCTTGAGGTTTGGATAAGGAAAGAATCAGCCTCCAGATCTGGATGCAATCTCTGGCAGAAGGAGCCCTAATTCCAGCCCACTCCTTTTGGGCCCAGCCTGCGTAGCCCTAACTCATGCCTATAAAAACCACATAGCTGTGAACCATTCAAAGAGGAGAGAGAGAGAGAGGCACGAATTTTGAGAGACCATTGCTGTAGTTAGGTAGGAGTAGTCGCCCCTTATGGGCATAGTTGTTTAATTTTCTGTTCATGTTTTCTGCGGCACTTTGGCCGTAAGTACTCTTTTGCCTTAAGTAAGTTTCTATTTCAGTTTTTTACTTTATGTTTTCCTTTATGTCTTTTGTCTTTGTTATTTATTTTATGTTTGGCTAAGTTTTATATTCTGATTTGGGCAAGATGATCTTCTAGAACGCAACATTTAAAACATGCTCGCAGAATTCTAAAACATGCTTAAGAAAACGATAAACCTAGCATGCTTGTCTAAGCGCAGTTAATAAACACATATTATCAAGCAAAGACAAAAACAACATGCAACGAGCATAAAGGATTAGCACCACGACATGCAAAGAACAGAATTAAAGAATTAGAATTCTTCGTGACCCATTCGTGGAAACCCAACTATTCTATTACATTTAAAAATAGAAAAACAGGGCCAAAACTAAAACACGGCCCGAAAAAACTTCAAGCCCGTCGTGGAATTAGGGTTTGGGCCCCCTAGGGTTCGAAAATCGCAGCTAGGGTTTGGAAACCCTAGCTGCCGCCGCCTTTTAATACAGCCGCCGCACAGCGCCGCCCGGCAGCACGCGGCGACCCGACGCTGGCAGCAGCCCGGCGCTACACCAGCTCCCTCCTGTCAGCCTCCAGCAGCAGCAGCTCCTCGGCGAACTCGACGGCAGCAGCGGCAGCAGACGGCAACAGCAACGGCAGCAGCGGCAGTGCGCCGCCCGCCGGGCGCGCAGCGCGCGCAGGCGCGGCCCCGGGCGCGCACCGCCCCTGCCGGTGGCTTCCAGCCCTCGCCCAGCTCCTGCCCTCCTCGCCTTTCAGCGCACAAACAGACCAGAGAACAGCAGCGGCCGCGCGGTCGCTGACCTGGGCGAGCTGCGCGCGGTGTGCATGCACCCGCGCGCGCGCCGCCCCTCGACGCCCGCAGCCCCTCGCTCTCGGTCACCCTCGCCTCGCCACGATCCGGCAGCCTCGGTGACAGCAGCACGCGGCAGCGTGGCAGCCTGACCAGGCGCGCGCAGCACACGGTGCCGAAGCGCCCGTGCGCGCGCGGCCCTCGGCGCCGGCAGCCCGTGCCGCACCGTGCCCGTGACGTCCTCCTTACACCGTTCTTCGTCGTTGAATCGTTGTCATCTTCGTCTTGTTCCTCAGTTTTTACAGATTACAAAGGAAAAACAAATACAATTTGAAATCCTAATCTAACCACGGATTTTCTCGTGGTGAAAAACAATTACAACGTCAAAACGACGTATCCCACGAATCAACGAACCACGAAGAACAACAACAGTTAAACAAACGCACATTATTAATCGTACATAAATTAATAATAGAGCCAAGAAATTAATCCTGGGCTCTGATACCAATTGAAGGAATATTAAACTGAATTAACGTTCTGTAACACCCCGATAATTTAGATTTATTTTATAAGTTTAATTAATAGTATTTTCTTGTATAGCTTATTTTTTTTAAAATAATTACATGATACATATAGATATGCACCATTAATTTTATCTAGACTATTATTATTATTATTATTATTATTATTATTATTATTATTATTATTATTATTATTATTAGTATTATTTTTATTTCCTATTAGAACTAGAACTCTTTAAAAACTAGTATAAATATGAGATCTATTTTCAAACCCTAAAACAGACGGACACACTAATTAATTAGGGTTTTAGAGAGCAGAGAGGGCCAGAAACGTGTAGAGTCAGATTTTCGCAGGAAATCAAGTTCTGGCAGTTTCGGGAGAACGGCCATAACTTCCTCCACAGAACTCCGATTCAAGCGAAACAGGCGGCCACGAAAAGCTCTCTCGAAGAGGAAGAAGTCGTATTTCTGGGTAAAATACGATTTGAGGACGTTTGAGGCTTCAAACGAAGGCTTGAAGCTGACTGGTCTGTTCAGCTGCGATTTTGACGAATTCTTCTGGTGCGGCGCTATTAAGACCTTCATTCCGGATTTGATTTATTTAGCTTCGACTTTAAGGTGAGGGATTTTACGCTTATTCATATAGTTATATATGTTTTTATTATCGCGTTTGATTACTTGTTTACGTGCATCTTATGATTATGTTGTTATGTGCGATCATGGGACCTAAGCCATGATCTATGTTGTTATGTGTGATCATGGGACCTAAGCCATGATCTATGTTGTTATGTGTGATCATGGGACCTAAGCCATTGATCTATGTTGTTATGTGCGATCATGGGACCTAAGCCATGATCTATGTTGTTATGTGTGATCATGGGACCTAAGCCATGATCTATGTTGTTATGTGTGATCATGGGACCTAAGCCATTGATCTATGTTATGTGTGATCATGGGACCTAAGCCATTGATCGATCATGGGACCTAAGCCATTGATTTATGTATGTGTTTGGTCATGGGACTTAAGCCATCGACTCAAACTATGATTATGTTTGTCAAGGGACTCTAGTCTCTTGGCGTATGTTTGCAAGTTTGATAATGTGATTTAATTATATATGTGACATATATGAATATTTTGTTATGTTCCTCACTGAGTATATTTTCAATATGCTCACCCCTTATCTTTTCAGTTTTGCAGTTTTAGAGTCGAGGTGGCCATGGAAGTCGAGAATGACTAGAGATTTAGTATTTTCATAGAAATTTAAGTTGAAACATGTTACTTTTTAGTTTATCATTTTATTTCATGTTACTACTTTAGTTTTGACAAGTTGATTTTAAATTGGTTTAAACTTTTATAATTCAAGAAATTTTATTTTTATATATTAGTTTTCAAAGATTTTATATTGAAAAGTTTATGAAAATTGGGGTGTTACACGTTCCGCTTTGCCCGATGATCGTTTCTTGGTTATTATTAATTTATCATACAACGATTAATCCTAACATGCTCCTATGAATTTAACAGCTGCACGTTGGAGTTCAGAAATACCTGAAGAATTCAGAAGAATTCGCAGATTCGTATCTGAACAGACCAGTCAGCTTCAAGCCTTCTTTTGAAGCCTCAAACGTCCTCAAATCGTATTTCGCCCAGAAATACGACTTCTTCGTCTTCAAGAGAGCTTTCCGTGGCCGCCTGATTCGTCTGAATCGGAGTTCTGTGGAGGAAGTTATGGCCGTTTTACGGAGACTGCCAGAACTTGGTTTCCTGCGAAAAACTGACTCCAGCTCAGATCTTCTGAACTGTATCCCGCTCAGCTTTCACCGTTGGATGGACAACGATCTATGAAAGTCCCAAGAGAGAATGCTCCACACGTTTTCCTGCGCCTCCCACAGCTCTCAAAACCCTAATTTTTATCAGTCTGTTTTCCTGAGAGCTGACAGCTGTATTTAATAGAAATTAAATACGTGTGGGACGCTTGGAATCTGTAATAGGCGTTCCTTCTCTCCTTCTAGGGCTAGGAGACTTTGGGCCAGTCCAGGGACCAGATACAAGGAATAAAGATGGGCCTCAAATAAATTAATTTATCTATGGTCAGCCCAGACCATAATTAATTTATAAATATCAGTTCATTCCACTAGAGAACCGATATTGACTTACCCCTTTATTGCCGGTGATGAGTCGGGGGCTTGTATTTAGACTTATTAAATCTCCGTATTTAAAATATCCGACATCCATTAATTAATTAGAGCTCTGACAGCTTAAATTAATTAATCTCTTTATAAATCCTTAAGCAGTACCACTCAAACTTTATTATTGCGCCTGAACTTAATCAACCTGCAGGGTTTAGCGCAATAAACCTTATTGAGCTCCTTAAGGGGATGTCATTATCCTATACCGGATACGGGTACTAATACAGATAATCAAATATCATATATTAACCGCTATCACCCAAGATACAGAGTACTCGAGTTAGTATATAACTTTCACCCATAGTAAGTCAAAGTGATATACGAATTAACATATATATCTGAATACTTATTAGTATTAAGATCTTATAAGTCACCGAGATCTTGATTCTTCACTTAAGTCAGATAGAAGAATACATCTCAACTGTGGTCCTATCAATACGTAATGACGTACCAGTATAGACAAGTAGCCAAGACAAACTACTTCCATCTATACTGCAGCCTAAACCAATAACTTGTCCTAGAGTTATTTCGGCTGTGATCATATTATATCTCTTAAGGTTATTCCAATTATATGGTCTTCTGTGATCTACAACACACCATATAATCTACTTATATAGAGATAAAGAACATACATATGCAATCATGAACACAATCAGATAGGAGATTAGATAGTGAACTTAGGAAACATTGTATACAAGCATAAAACGTTCTTGCTTTCAGTATACAAATCCAACATCAATAACATACTCCCTCCGTCCACGAAAGAACTTCCTAAGAGGGAGTGACACGCGTTTTAAGAAAAATATTATTAAGTGTATTAAAAGTGGAGAAAAAGTTGTTAAATGTATTGGGAGTGGTGAAAAAATATTATAATTAATATTGAGAGTTGTGAAAAAGTGAAAGTAAGAGTTATTATAAGTGATGGGATATAGTCCAAAAATAGGTAGGAAGTTCTTTTGTGGACAACCCAAAGAGGAAAGATAGGAAGTTCTTTCGTGGACGGAGGGAGTATTAAACGAGATACTCCATGGCCATATTCAATAAAAAAGCTGCCGAATTTTTTTTTTTTTTGCCAAAATTAGGAAAAAAAACCATGAAACATGAAACAAGATAAGAACATCATCATATTGAGTTTTTTTTTTTTTAAAATCATATTATAATAATCATGCATATCAATGGACGAATCTAATTAGCAAAAGATAAAATGAGCGACGACAACGGAAAAAAATGGAAAATAAAAAATGAAACTTCAAACATGGATTAAGGATAAAAATTTTGCAACCAAAAAGGTGATAAAGCGACCCTTACAAATGATAGAACAACCTCACGATTTAAATTCAAAATTCAAGCTTACGATTTAATTTTGATATGAAAACAATGAAGAGCTTCAAAATGAGCTGATAGATTCGTAGAGAAGAAATGTAGTCGAAGAGTCTCGTAAATTCAACAATAAAAAAGTGTCATTCGAAAAAGGGCGGCAAAAATAGAAAATTTTGGGTTGCGCGAAGGTTTGACCAACATAAGTTGCCGGGCAAGACATACCAGTCCCCTAGAGCGTAATGATGGCTTGACATGCCTTATGTTGGATCCAAATACAGTCATTGGATCAGTATGGAGCCCTATTGAGGGGAAATTCCTACACTTGAGACGATTGGAGATTCTTGATTGTGATGATTTCCCAGTCCTCGAAATTCTTTGGCTCCAAAATTTGTCGAAATTGGATGAGTTCCCTCCGGGTATTGGAGAAATACCAACACTTGAGGAAATTAAATTGAAATTTTGCAGTGAATCTTCAAGCGTTTCAGCAATGAGAACATTGGTGGAACAAGAGGAGCAGGGGAATAAGGACCTTAAGCTTCAAGTTTATTATAGGGGTGATGAGGAAACATTAGAGAGCTTCAGCAAGAAAGTCATCTATCTCTCTACTGTCAAAATGTGAAGACAAGAGTTTTTGACAAGTTCCAATTTTAAATTTTATTTCATGTTGGGCTGGACCCTCTATCCTATTGGTGGATCAAAATCTAGTGTATAATGTATCTCTGTATCTTGAAAATAGTTTCTAACAAGTATTTTGATTTGGGTTCAAATCTTGGAATGCGAGATGTTCAACAAATACGTCTTTTTAAAAAATACATCCGTTCATCAAAATTATTGACATGTTCATTATAATTATTGACATGTTCATCAAGATTTGGACATTGAATTTAAGATTGATCAAATACGTCTTCGACCTCTCTCCCTCTCTATCTCGTTCTCCTTCGATTTCTCCTCACCACAGCCGCGCCCAGCCGCGGACGCCTCCTTCTCCGGCGTCATTCTCCGCCAGCCGCCGCCTGCTCCTGCCTAGCAGCCATACACTCTCATTTCTTTCTATTCATTTTCTGTGAAATTAATAAAATTTCTTCCAAATTTCTTTTCATTTTCTGATGAATTCCTGGTAAATTCTGAGCTATACTATGTGAGTGGGTTGATGATGTTGGTATTTGAATATGAGAATGAGAGGTATGTGTGAGGTGTATTTGTGTTTTCTTCATAGGCTATAACTGAGAGAAGGAAGAAAAAGATAGATTGCTATATTGAAAAGACTACAAAAATCTTTAGATTTAAATGAAATTTACCAGCAGTTGTAGAGGTAAAGATCAGAAAGGTGGGAAGGGAAATCTGCTGTTTGCCAAATTTCAGGAATGCGGCGAGGTTATGTGTTGAATCTTCACGGTGGAAGTACATAGGGGAAATCAGAAAAGAGAAATCTGGTGCTGTAGAGGAGATATCAAATGAAGGAGAAACTGTTGTTGATTTTCCTTTGGCTGAATTTCATTTCATGAATCTTTGCAATGGAAGATCAGTGAAGAAAGCTTGCTGAATCAAGCTGAGTTTTTGACAAATTTTTAAGAAAAATAAGGTAAATATGGCCGATGGGTGAAGTTTATATATGATGAGTGGAAGCAAGTGAAATAACGTGGCTGAAGTAGGGAGAATCAAGATAAGTGATAACACGTCAAATCCATTCTTAAAATCAAAGTCAAATTCTAAAGTTTGTTAAGAGATGTTTGGGCCCATAATAAGGAATGATAAATGGGCTCCCTAAAATATAAAATCTTTACTCATTAAAGTGATTCTATTCATAGCCCTCATTTTACTTCTTACAGCCCCTTTTTAAGATATTAATAATAATTAATTAAAAATTTATTATTTAATCCTATATTGTATAGACCCCTATCATAATCTGATAAAAAAATATATGATTATGCATATAAACCCTACAAAAAAAACTGTATAGCCCCAACTCAAAATTGTAAGAACCACATGAAATAAATAAAATTAATACCGTATTCGATTAATTTTTCTTGTAGTTTGAAACTTGTTTTAGAATTTTATGATGCAAATATTGGATGAAAATCCTGGAATAGGAGATAATGTATTTCAGGTATGTAAAATTTTACTCCCAATCAAATTTAGAAGAATGCGTATGATTTTATTCCGTCAAAAGCAATCGGATTTTAAAATTTATGCACGCATTCTGTGCTTGAGGCGGTGCCGCAATTGTTGTTGCTTTAATAAGTCTGCTGCCATTGTTTTTGTTAGATTAGTCAGCCGCAATTGTAATCGAAGTTCATGAAATTGCATTAATAGATCTAAATTTTCTCCTACAAAAGCTCCTACATCATTGCCACCTACGCCCTTCAACCACTGTGTCTCTACCACCACCATCTGTTGGATATTGTATAAACTGATATGCATATTCCAGTAACTGTAGAAATTGGAGCATGATCTGATGAGGCGTACTCTTTCCAGAATACGCTTACCATCTCTTTAAATTTAATTTAATAAGTGTATAATTTAGGGGCTATAAAATATAGGGTAAAATAGTAATTTTTTAATTCATTATTATTAATATTTTAAAAGGGGGCTGCAAGGAGTAAAATGGGGGCTAGGAATAGAATCACCCCTCATTAAATTAGGTAAAAGTCTACATATAGCCCAACAAAAAATTAGACTATAAATAATTTTATTTAGGCCCAATTCAACATAAAAAAATAAATAAATGAGAATATAATTTTTTATTTCAATAGGTATAATCTGTAGTTCATAATCATACATCTAACTAGAGGCGCGACTAGACAATTCATGAGTTTGACATATAATAAAACTTTCAATGACTTTACAATTTAAATGCTTCAAAAATAATTGAAATTTAAAATAATTTGAAATAAATAATTTTGGATAAATGATTTGGATTCGGGCTGTCACAATTTCCCTCGGTAATGCCTCGACAATGTTTTATTATTATTTTTTATTTTTGTTTTTACGTACCTAATTACGACAACCTATTTATCAATAAATCCAATCACAATACCAATTTTTCATGATCTAAACATAATTTAAAATTCATTTTCGTTGTTCAATATCCAACAATTTGTCCATAAGTAAATATCATATATCATATTAAAAGGTATTAAATAAACTACATCTAAGCGAAATATCATAATAATGTATCAAAAGGTACTAAATATACTACATCAAAGCTAAGGATTGTCGCCTAGTAAGTCTGAACCTCTTGAGCCACTACTTCTCGACTGCTGGGACCTCAAGAACTGCTGGAGCATCTCATTAGTTACCCGAAGTGACTCCTCCAATCGGGGTCTATGCTCGCGCTCCTCCTGAAGCTGCTGCTGCAGCTCTTCAATTCGAGCATCAACCTGCTGTGAATGAAAAATATGTGAGACAGTGATGTATCGCCCACGAACATTCTCTGCTTCTTATCGAGGTGGCCTCCCATCACCTCATCCACATATATCTGACTCAAATCAACACTCTCTCCTTGCTGCTCAGCAATCGTCCTCACCCTCGCCTAATTAGTAAAAATTAAAAGTCATATACATTAATTAACAAAATAATTAAAGATGTATGACAAGTCATAAATATGGTTTTAATTATAAAAAAAAAAAAAAACTTACATCAACTTCTTCAACTTTCTTGCAGGTATACATTCCATCTTTATTCACGTGTAATGTCCTAAAGGAATTACACACGCACTTATTGACGAGAATTCTCTCCTTTAAACACTATTAAACAAAAATATAAATTAATCATAATATATATACACACATATAATATAACATAAACAATAATTTAATTATTAAGTGCTCACCATCTCATGAGCTCTCACAGCAACAAACTTCGAGTCACCCCGATGTTTGCTTATTCCAGTGCTAGGTCCATATGGCTCGAACAATCTAACCTTGCTTGCACGTTTAGACTTCTGGATCGCCTCAGAAGTATCCCAATATGTGCCCGATGCCTTCCATTGATCATCACTTATGTAACCCAGCTTCCCTTTATCATCGGGTTCCCTACATGCCTTGATCTCGTATAGAAAGTCAGGAAACCTGCTACCCGCCCTTTTGTTCCAAAGCCGGCGCACTTCATCCTTCCATCTCTCATCCCATGAGTAGTATTTCTATTAAAACATATATTGGTCAAATTGAGCAATCATGCAATTTCTATTAAATGTGATATCAAGTAGTGAATATATGCAAAAAAGTGCTTACCCGAAACTCCTCAAAATATAGATTCTTGACTTCGTCTGGAGTAGCCTTTCATTTGATACCTGTTGGGTTTGGAATCCTCTTAAAAGATTTGCCAATTACCTTGGAGAAGTCCTTGTTCAATGCTAACTCCCAGCTAATTAGAACTACAAATAAAACAACAAAATTATTACTTTAGTATATTAACATTGAAAAAATCATAAATAGTGACAAACCCTTCAGGCGTCCTCGAAAGAGGTATCCTTTCATCATTGTTTGAGAGTACATCAGATATTATTTGCTCTAACTCTACATCAGAAGCCGATGCTTGCAACGTTGATGATGCACATGATGATGCTGCATTGTTAGAACCTGCACAACGATCGCAATGGGATCTAGTACTTATATCTGTTTTATAAATTATCATATACACCTTATAAGGTTATATATAACAGTAACATACATATGTAAATGTGTGGATATGTATACATCGTAATTAATTATAAAGAGAAAAAAAAATGAATACCTTAATTTATGACTGGAATTTGTATATTGAATATAATTTGACACTAATTCATACACGTGTGACCGAGGGCTTCGCCCTCGTGGACTCCAATCACTCCCATGAAGGAACCATAGTTTGACGTATGATCCATTCCGAATGCCAAACAAGTACATACAAAAATCACAAGTGCCTATTGCAAGGGTTCGAAACTTACTTGCAAATTCGACGATCAAAGACTCCAGTGTTGATCTTCCAACTTGTTCCCACGGTAGAGCTCGACGTTGGGTGGCAACGTGCTTCAAGCCCTCTCCCTCAAAGTTGGCGTCTCCTCACTCTCACAATCTTGCTCTTACGTGTGTGATTAATTAATTAGGTTTAGGGTTGTCTTATTACTTATACTAGGTATTAGACATACCTAAATAATAAGCCCAAAATATAATTAAATCAAACCAAGCCCAAAGGCTTAAGAGAGGAGGGGACGCCCCACTTAAGGAGTTGAACCTTTATTGGGCCAAGCGGGGATCTACTAGCTTGAATAAAGTTTGGCCTCCCAGTGCTCGATTTTCTTATTCAGCCCAAAATAAAATCGAGACACAAGTATTAATTTATTCCACTAGAAAATTAATACTGAATTACCTCTTTATTCTTTAGGTGAGTCGGGGCTAGTATTAGACTTAATTAATCCCTGTGTTTAAGATATCCAATATCCATTAATTAATTAATTTCTCTGACGATCAATTAATTAGTCGTTTAATTATAAACGACATCTCGAGTGCTACCACTTAAACTTATCATCGTATTGGAACTAATTCCACCTGCAGGGTTTAATACGATAAACTTATTAAGTTCCTCGAGAGGATATTATCATCCTGTTATTAGCAGGACACGGTTCCTTATTGCAATATAATCGCATGTCAAATAATAATTGCTATCACCCAAAGTATCGAGTATATTGAGCTTCAAGAGAACTCTCACCCATGATAAATCAAAGCAATAGTCAATCTATTATTCACAGATATTAATCCAACTAAGGTTAAGACTATTTAAGTCGCCGAGATCTTGATTCTTAATTAGTCAGAATATAAGAATTCATCTCACTGTGATCCTGTTCAATACACGAAGGTACTAGCATAACTAAATAGCTAAGACAAACTATTTATCCATTTATGCTACAATCTAAACCAGCAACTCGCCCATAGTTGCCTCGATTGTGAACTCAATTTATATCTCAACTTTTTCCAATTATATGATCTTCTGTGATCTACAACACACCAGATAATCTATAGTATGAGATAAATTGGACTATAAAAGGATTATGCAATAACAATATTTCAGATAGAAGAATCACAGTGAACAAAAGAATCAATGTATACAACCATAAAGTCTTGCTTTCAGTATACAACCCTTCATCCCAGTGACAAGTTGGCTTTTTCATAAAAATATATGAATAAATAAAAATATAATTTTACAGTGTCGTGCTCATCTTCTCATTCTTACCATGCATGCCTTGTCCTTATTATTGCATTGATTAAAATTAGGACAAAATGAAACCCAAATTCAAATGAAATGCCGCTGGGCCCCGCCTACTCATTCAATCAAACGTTATATATACAACTGCAGCCTTCGCAATCGAGTCTCTGTTTATAGATGAATATCACACTCGCATATAGTAACATATAAGCTCACTGATTTACTTTTTGAGTCGCCGGAAAATAAGATTCCGGTGAACTCGATAGAAAAGTAATTTTATTGATACTGAATTATATACATATAGACATATAGTTTCTTTACATTTTTGGCCTTGTGAGGAATCAAGAATATTCCGGCGACCAACAGGCCAAAAACATCAAGATTTTTTGGGCTTAGTTATTTTGATAAATGGCCAAGGGCAGGAAATTAATGACCACCAGCCGCAGCGAAATGTTTCTAGGAAGCTTCTGCTACGATCAAGGTGGCGCAGCCGCCGTCAACGGTGGATCGGAGCTGGACGAGGATGAAGTTTGGTCCATTGTTGACGACGCAGTCAAAGGGGAAAATCACTCATCTGGGGGCGAGTGGAGCTCACACGCCGGCGGCGGTTACTTGAGTCGCCTCCCGCAGCCTCGTACTAGCCGCCACCAGCGCCGCCAGATTGGTGGCTTGTCATTGGCCTTTGATGATTCGGGCAGGGGATCTTCACCGAGCATTGTGCACCAAATCCGCGCAAATGACAGCGTGGCGGAGTCTCCACATAGACGCCATCTCGCCACATCGGCTCCGGTCAACGTGCCCGATTGGTCAAAGATCTACCGGGTCGACTCGGTCGAGTCGTTGCACGACTCGGACGAGGGATTGATTGATAATTCGGAAGTTGTTCCACCGCACGAGTATCTTGCTCGTCAATACGCGAGTAGCCGGAAAATGGCCGCCAACTCGGTGTTTGAGGGCGTCGGTCGGACGCTCAAGGGACGGGACCTGAGCCGGGTTCGAGATGCGGTGTGGAGTCAAACCGGGTTCGACGGCTAATTATAGTAAGGTTTAAATAGTTTATGCGAGTTTTTAATATTTAAAACTTTAAATGATAATTATTTAAAGTCGGAGGCAATGAATCAAATCGAGTGAGTTCACTAGGAAGCGATTGAGCCCAAATGATAAAGCTTTGAAATTTTTTTATAGTTTCTCTTGTTCATATATGATTGTAATTTGGTGTTGTTATCTTCTGCATCATTCTTTTTTGGTTTTTTTTTTTCCTATTATTATTCAAGATATGTGTATATTAGTTCTAAATGTAAAATATTTGATCTTTTTATATATATCATGAGCCTCATTTACAAAAATATAAAGGTAAATAGAACAAAATATGTGAGCTTATGCTCAATAGATTGATTCTCAAAAAGTTTCATTGGTTTGAATGTATTCTAGAATAACATTATTGAAAACAATGTTAATTGAGAAATGATCGAATTGTGCACTTAGATTCTCACACTTTCGTCAATAGATAACATACATGTATATATGTAACAAAATATATAAGAATTTATTTGTGACGTTGATTAAATTTGGGCTCAAATAAAATTTTATGTTTATAAAAGAATATATGTGTAAAGAGCTTTAATATTAAAAAATAAAATCTAATGAAATACCACTAATATAGATCGAGTAAAGAGAATAAAAGGATATGATGATGGGCAAATGCAAGATTGTACTAGTATTTACATTTTTTAAATGAAAGTCGACTGTGATGTTAAAATCATATACTAATACATATAAGTTTTCTGAAGTACGACCAACTCATCATGTATATTATTTAATGAAATATGAAATAAAATAGAAAAATTTTGATCGATGACAAAAAAAAGAAAAGTGTTCTAGCTACGTGGGAGAGCGACATTTCCCACTTACTTGAACAATTACATTTTTTGTTTTTGTTTTTCCCGTTAAATTTTTTCAAGAAGGGACTTTCCATCATTTTGTTAAAATAAATCTATATAATATATGAAAGAAGAGTTTTCTCCCTCCATTTTTTCTCTCTCTTCTCTCATCAATTTTTTTAATATTTTTTTTCTTTTCTTTTTATAATTTCAATTCTTTTTTAAACATTGTCAAATTTAATTTATAAAAAAATATTCAATGTGCATCTTAAGTTTAAGTTCGTCAGAAGATCTTTAATATGGTATAAAAATTATCAAAAAATAATTTAAAATGAATCGGTTATTAAAATCTTAAAATATTTTCATTATGAAATAATTTAAAATAATTTAATAACTATAATTATCATTACACTTTGTACATAATTGAAAATTACATTTTTAAATTCGAAATTTTATTGAGCAATTAGTAGTATTTTATTTTTAAACCATATTTTGCATTTATTATATTTTGTTTCTATTTATTATTTATATTTATTTATTTAAACATATCATTTAATTTTGATTTTGCCGTGCATCGCACGGATGATCGTACTAGTTAACTTGAAAAAGAAAAAGAAGGGGGGAAAATGAAGTAACTCCTGCAAGAATAAGTAAAGAAATAGCTAAAAGAAAGGAAAGACAAAAAGAAAAAATCAATTGCTAGTACATTTTCATTAGTGCAGGCAAACGTTATGTATAAAAATGTAACTTTCCAAATATTTGAATATTTTTAAAATTTGAAAATCTGTCTGAACTCTCCTAAGTCCTAAGCTTAAAGATTAGAAAATAAAAATAAATAAAAAACAATAAATATAAATGACAATTGTTAAGTATGGTTGTGATTTGATTGGAGTGCCCAAAATAAGTGGGAAGTGACACGTAAGAGATGAGGGGGTGGGACCCAGGGTGAGTAAGTGGAAAGATTCCAACCATTCAAAGATGGAAATAATGAGCATATTGATGGGTGGATAATACATCTTGCATACCTTTTTTCTTTCAAGAAAAAGATGCACAGCACAGCCTCCATTTATTGCGCTCACGAGTCTTCTCAACCGCTGTTTTTTGTTTCTTTTAATGGAACCCACTCTCTGCAGCTTCATATTTGAGTTGCTAATGATGCCATATTCTTTCAACTTCTTAGAGATTATTCCAAATTAAATTAATTCAAGATTATTTTAAATTGAATTAGTTTATAATTATTCAAAATAATTATTATAGTAGGGGCATAAGATAAAATTAATATTACGCGGTATTGTCTTGTGACTAAATATTGAATTATGTCTATCTAATCGAACAACTTATATTGAGATTAAATCATGGCTAGTTTGATCTAATTCACCAAACAAAACACTATCTTTATATTTTCATTCGGTTGAACGCATTTTTGAATTGATGATCCAATCGCTTTCAATTGCTGATACAAAAAGCAATTTGATCGTTTAAATATTTACTCCCTCTGTCCACTAATTTAAGGCCTAAGAGAGGAAGTAAGAGTTTTTAAAAAAATATATATTTTTATTAGTTGAGTGGAGAAAAAGATCCACATTTTATTAAAGTCAAAGCAAAAAGTGTACTTTTGTGATTAAAATATGAATAAATATTTACTAAAAATAGATAGGCTTTGAATTGGTGGACAGACCAAAAAGGCAAGTAAGCCTTAAATTAGGACGGATGGAGTATTTTGGAGTTGGGGAAGGAGAATGAGAGGATTGAACCCAATCACTCATCCTTATATGTCTGATGAATACTAAGTGCTCGTTTGGTTCAAGTAGAGAAATGGAAAGAGAATGAAATCAAATAAATGAGTAGAATGGTAACAATAACCATTACTTTTATTGAGTGTTTGGTTTAACAATGAAAATGAGTCATTAGTAAGAGATTCCCTTTCTTTTGTTTCCCCTCTATTTTGAGGGGTAATAAATTGGGTGATTGTGTTACCCTCAAGTAAGGATAATGGTTAACTCATTACACAAATCAAACAACAAGTAATGGATTCAATTAATTGAATCCCTTTTCAACCTCTAAAAATACTCAACCAAACGTGGGTGACGAAGCTGTCGTTTGAGCTTTGTGCAAATAAAATATCCTGTGCCCACAACTAGACTAGCTAGTGGTAAGTCCAGAGTCGAATCCACGGGGAACTGAGCAGTAACTCCTCCTGCAAGGGTGTCACTAAAAGAGTTTTGTATTCTGCAGTGTTCTCACCACAACGTGCTTATGGGCAGAACGGGGTTTCCAACCTAAACTGAAATAACAAAGGTAGATAAATCAAATAACAAAACAATTCTGACTTGGGTTCGAATCACTAAACATGAACTGGACACTCGATCATTGGTGCAAAGATTAATCACTATACTCGCATACCAGTGGTTATACGCATAAGAATTG
Organism: Salvia miltiorrhiza; assembly: GCF_028751815.1. NCBI lineage: Eukaryota > Viridiplantae > Streptophyta > Magnoliopsida > Lamiales > Lamiaceae > Salvia > Salvia miltiorrhiza. The sequence goes on from NC_080388.1 coordinate 10,442,984, forward strand.
TTGCGCCCCTATTGTCACTCGTCACGCACGCAAAAACCCCTTGCCCAATCTATCCTTTCAGTTTATGATCCCTTAGAAGGTTCAGCTAATGGAAATCAACTACCCCAGGCAACATCCACGCTCTCTGCGATGGCCTATCGCTAGTTGTGTTTTGCCCAGAATGCTTTAAGATTTAGATAGACCCACTTGACTCTTACGCCGATATTTCACAGCAGTCACGGCTCCAACACTCGTTGTACTATTTTGGAGGTCGATGGTGTTTCGCCTTATGTCCAAAGTATTACTTGTGGCCAGAATTCCCTAGTTAACTAGTGATCAATTAATTAACCAAGTTGTTACAACCTTATTGGAATCAAACCTAGTGTATCGGGAATATGCTCATACAATTGTTATGCCCAAATTAGACCTCTCGAGTTAAGTGTTCATGCTTAGAAGAGCATGTTTAGGATTATGTGTTGAGCATGATCAAACCTTTTGAAAGAAAAAAGACTAAGCTGTATTAATAATTTTATAGATGATTAAAAATTATTTAAATTTCCACAAACGATCTCAAGACAAAGTGATTAAGAATGTGAGTAAACGTCCACACGATCGTGGCTTACTTCATGTTTGATTTCACAAGTTTGTCAAGTTGAGGTTTCTATAAAAAATATTTAAACCATTAAAGTAGTGGGAGTTATGCAGTAAACGTCCACCCCTCGTGGCTTACTTGTATAGTTTTCACAAGTACTTTGGAGAATGGAATTGAATAAGATAACTAAGAAATTAAATTGAATGCGGCATGGTCCTAGTGAGTATGTCAAATTTGAGAATTTAATTTCGAAGTTAGATTGTGGTTATTGTTTAATAATTTTTATTCTTAAAATTATATAGACCTCCACATGCGGTCTCTAGACAAAGTGATTAGCAATGTGAGTAAACGTCCACCCCTCGTGGCTTACTTCACATTTGTTTTTCATAAGTTTGTCAGAAGAGGTTTCTATAAAAAATATTTAAACCATTAAAGTAGTGGGAGTTATGCAGTAAACGTCCACCCCTCGTGGCTTACTTGTATAGTTTTCACAAGTACTTTGGAGAATGGAATTAAATAAGATAACCAAGAAAGTTAAATTGAAAGCGACATGGTCCGCGTGAGTATGTTAATTTCAAGAATTTAATTTTCAAGGTTAAAATGTGGTCATTGCTTAGATATCATTTCAAGTACAATGTACAACTCCCTCTCGGAGTCCCTTCTTGATAATGATATGGTCTAGTTAAAGGAGCCAATTATTAATTTCCTTTGTCAAAAGGTTAAGTTGACATGGATGGAAATTAAACGACTAGGTTAATAGTCTGGTTGAGGAGTTTATGTGTAAACGTCCACCCCTCGTGGCTTGCACATAGAATTCTTTGAGCAATTGGAGGTTTCACTAATATTGTTTTATCAAAAGGTTACAATATTACTGTTACGAACTATATGCATTCATGTTCTTACATGTTTAAATTGTTTACTTTCAGATATGTCTATGTCTCCTGTTTCTTTATTCTTGCACAAAGTCTTTTAACCGGTCCACATATATAAAATGGAAACGCAGTTTTGGATTTTTTATCTTATCACAAACTAACATATTTTTTTTTGTGTTGCTTACTACTCCACGTTCTATTGGTCCGAATAATGAGTCAACTGATGAGAAAAAAGAATTACATAAAAGGTGGCACAAGACGAATAATGCGGCTATATGCTATATTATGAGTATAATGTCACAAACTTTGTAGCTCCAACATCAGGGCATGGACGATGCTATATATTAGCATCATGCTGAATCTCAAGAAAATGTTCGGAGAGTCGGACTGAGCTGCTCATTTAAATTTGATGAGAGTAATCTTGTTATTTTTATGAGTGAGCACAACTCAGTGCACGAGCATGTCATGCAAATTTTTTTGACGGACTTGACTTGCTCAGTGGGAGTATCGACGGTGAGGCAAAAGTCGATATTATCCTGAACTATCTTCCCAAGTCTTTTAATTAAGAACTTCCGCCTCAACGCTGTTATGAGCAAGAAAGATAATACTCTTTTTGAGTTGTTGAATGCTCTAGTTACAGCTAAGGAACTTGTGGGAAAGAGATGTGCAAGCACTTGTTATTGCCAAAGGAGAGCCATCTTCTTCGTCGAATGATGGGAAGAAGAAGGGTCCAAGGGGCAAGAAAGACAAGGGAAATAGTGGGAGTAGTGGTGTGATAAGAATGAGTATTGGAGATTTTTTCTTTCAATACTCAAGGCAAAGGGTTAAGGTACTTCACTTGCTATGGTAACTGAGACATATCGGCTCATTTTCTACTCAGTTATGAGTAGTGGATAACGAGAGAAACTGATAATGATTGTTACACCTTGCATGTTTTATAAGCTGACAAGGAAGCTGAGAAGTGATGAGATGATTGTCTTCATAGGCAACGTGACTAGAGTCGCAATTGTTGCAATTGAAGACTTGTCTTTAGGTCTTAAAGACATAGTTTTTAGTTTTAGAGAGTTCCTTATCATGTTCCAAAATTTTGAATAGATGGATCTTATGTCATTTTTGATAGTGGTGTTTCTGTCATAAGAAATGACAAAGTTGTCTGTTCTGGTATTTTGAACATCTCTCTTCATACTATAACTTGTCTATAAAATACCTTTATATTGCATTTACATCATCGAACAAAAGAAAGAGAAAAGTTAAGGCTAATCTCTCATGAGGATCTTACACATATATTGATACCCTAGAAATAGGTCACATCTATCTTAACACGATCCAAAGGCTCGTGTCTAAATAAGTACATTGGATTCAATCCAGGTTGTACTATTTCGAACTTGCGAATCCTGTATAGAGGAAAAGATGGAGACCAGGTCATTCATGGCAAAGGGGATAAAGGGCCAATAATGTGTTAGAAATGATCTTTTCTGATTCATTGTCAGTGTTTGGATTCCAACCCAGTTTACTACACCGTGTAATCCCTATATAAAATGGTGTGGTGGAGAGAAGAAATAGGTCACTCTTAAAAAAAAAAAAAATATGTTCGATGATGAGTTATGTATCTTTGCAATTAGTCCTAAAGAATCAGAAAGTGGTTATTAGCAATGACACACGATTCTTAGAAGTGGACTATGGGAGTAATCACTAATCCAAGTCAGATAGTGTGCTTCAAGAAATTGAAGACATTAGATAGGCGATTTTATCACCCAAGCCAAGTGTGCAAGAGTTTTGTACCACAAGACACTGCACGCACTGTTGACACACATGTGCCACCACAGATCCATTGTAGTGGGAGGGTTGTGGGACAACCCGGTCGATTTATATTCTTGGGAGAATCTTTGGATTCAGTCTCTGGTAGTGAATATAAGAGAATCGACCCAGATATCTACTTGGAATTAGTGGAAGACGAGAATGTAGATTCCTGGCACATCTCAATGGAGCAATCCATTAAGAATATGGTTGTATACTAAGAAAATCTTGCTACCAGAATGCCGTAAAGCCATAGGTTGCAAGTGAGTATACAAGATAATGACAGGCCCGAATGAGCAAGGTCGTAGCTTCCGAAGCTAGACTGGTGGCGAAAGGTTATGCCCAGTGTAAGGGTATAGGTTATGATGATATTTTCGCCAGTGCCATGCTCAGAACATTCGGAGCATTTTACCCATAGCAGCTCACTTAAACCATCGAGGCCTGGCAAATGGATGTCATATATATTACCTTGAAAAAGGTAAGGACAGCCATGTGCAACAACCTGAAGGTTACGTGAGGGAGGGAGAGAAGCATCTCGTATCAATCGCTCTTGTGTCATCGGTAATGTGGTTTAATCTTGCATTTTATGTAGATAATATCCTCATAATTGGCGACAATATGGAGCTATTGTCAAGACATAAAGTAATGGTTATCCGAACAGTCTCAGATGAAAGACTAAGGAGGTACAGTATACATCTTTGTGATCAAGGTAATAAGGGATCACTAGAAAAGGATGTTGGGCTTATCTCGAGTGTCTTACATTGATACTGAGAATACTCGTTTTAGTATGAATACCGCCAAGAAAGAATTGCTACCTTTTAGATATGGCGTTCCTTTATCTAAAGACAATGTCTTAAGATGCCTGTTGAGGTTGAGGAAATGAAGGCAGTATTCTACGTGTCCGCAGTAGATAGCTTCATGTATGGATTACTATGTACGAGATCTTACATTTGCTATGCAGTTAGCATGGTTGTAAGATATCAGCATAGTCCTAGTTAAGGACACTGAACTGTGGTAAAGTATATTCTCAAGTCCATGACTAGAGAATAAGGATAGTTTACCAGTTAGACAGTTTAGTTCCCTTTTGGATTATACGATTTCGGATTTCCAGGCTGACCGGAACAAAGAATAATTACCTCGAGCTATGTGTTTTCCTTGGGAGGTAAAACCTTTTGGTTTGACCACTATCTCCAGGATCTAAGGGTGGTTCCTAGTTTGCGTGAGAGCATCACCTTCGTGATACCTCAAGTGCAGTTGCAAACTCTAAGGAATCCAAGAACCACAAGGGGTCAAACACATGGAGTGTAAGTACCAAGTTATACGATTATTCGTAAATCGAGGTTTTGTGCTCAAAGAATAAATTCTCACATATTGGGAAAACCTACTGATCTTTTCACAAAAGGCTTATCGCAAATGGTCATTGAAAGATGGGAATGCGATTGATGCCAGATTGATGCCACCCACTTAGGAAACTTTAAGTATAAGTGGGAGAAGTATTAGGTGATTGGTAAATAGACGCATTGTATACTAAAAGTTTGCTTTAGTATAAGTGGGAGATTGTTGGATTTGTATACTGAAAGCAAGAACGTTTTATGCTTGTATACAATGTTTTCTAAGTTCACTATCTAATCTCTTATCTGATTGTGTTCATGATTGCATATGTATGTTCTTTTTCTCTATATAAGTAGATTATATGGTGTGTTGTAGATCACAGAAGACCATATAATTGGAATAACCTTAAGAGATATAATATGATCACAGCCGAAATAACTCTAGGACAAGTTATTGGTTTAGGCTGCAGTATAGATGGAAGTAGTTTGTCTTGGCTACTTGTCTATACTGGTACGTCATTACGTATTGATAGGACCACAGTTGAGATGTATTCTTCTATCTGACTTAAGTGAAGAATCAAGATCTCGGTGACTTATAAGATCTTAATACTAATAAGTATTCAGATATATATGTTAATTCGTATATCACTTTGACTTACTATGGGTGAAAGTTATATACTAACTCGAGTACTCTGTATCTTGGGTGATAGCGGTTAATATATGATATTTGATTATCTGTATTAGTACCCGTATCCGGTATAGGATAATGACATCCCCTTAAGGAGCTCAATAAGGTTTATTGCGCTAAACCCTGCAGGTTGATTAAGTTCAGGCGCAATAATAAAGTTTGAGTGGTACTGCTTAAGGATTTATAAAGAGATTAATTAATTTAAGCTGTCAGAGCTCTAATTAATTAATGGATGTCGGATATTTTAAATACGGAGATTTAATAAGTCTAAATACAAGCCCCCGACTCATCACCGGCAATAAAGGGGTAAGTCAATATCGGTTCTCTAGTGGAATGAACTGATATTTATAAATTAATTATGGTCTGGGCTGACCATAAATAAATTAATTTATTTGAGGCCCATCTTTATTCCTTGTATCTGGTCCCTGGACTGGCCCAAAATCTCCTAGCCCTAGAAGGAGAGAAGGAACGCCTATTACAGATTCCAAGCGTCCCACACGTATTTAATTTCTATTAAATACAGCTGTCAGCTCTCAGGAAAACAGACTGATAAAAATTAGGGTTTTGAGAGCTGTGGGAGGCGCAGGAAAACGTGTGGAGCATTCTCTCTTGGGACTTTCATAGATCGTTGTCCATCCAACGGTGAAAGCTGAGCGGGATACAGTTCAGAAGATCTGAGCTGGAGTCAGTTTTTCGCAGGAAACCAAGTTCTGGCAGTCTCCGTAAAACGGCCATAACTTCCTCCACAGAACTCCGATTCAGACGAATCAGGCGGCCACGGAAAGCTCTCTCGAAGACGAAGAAGTCGTATTTCTGGGCGAAATACGATTTGAGGGCGTTTGAGGCTTCAAAAGAAGGCTTGAAGCTGACTAGTCTGTTCAGATACGAATCTGCGAATTCTTCTGAATTCTTCAGGTATTTCTGAACTCCAACGTGCAGCTGTTAAATTCATAGGAGCATGTTAGGATTAATCGTTGTATGATAAATTAATAATAACCAAGAAACGATCATCGGGCAAAGCGGAACGTTAATTCAGTTTAATATTCCTTCAATTGATAGTTTTTTAAGTCTGGCAATTTTTCTTTCAAATGCCTATAATTTTTTAATAATTAAATATAATCATGCCGAAGAACCTGCTGAACAAACCTGCCGATATATGATTTCTATATAACAATTAAAGCTTTTGAATTATTTCGAAAATTTTTGAAAATTTTCGGCAGTTATTGAATTATTTCGGCAATTTTTGAAAAATTTTGGCAGCTTTTGAATTATTTCGGCAATTGCCTTGTTATAATATTATCAATTAATTTTTTTTCGTATTGCGAATGACTTTTGTGTCATTATAGGTTAATGATGGATTTTGATTTGAACGAGTATCCATCTAATTGTTGGCGATGAAGATGAAGTATTGTCAAGGAATGAAGCATATGTTGATGAAAATAATGTTGAAAATGGAAATGAAGATTGTGATTGATAATTCAGATGTTGGATAATGTAAAAATTGGCAACATGCCATATATAAATAATGAGAATAAGATGTTATATTAATATCTTAATTATAGGGTTTAAATAAATATTACTTGTCGGATAAGTTTGATCAATTAGGATTTCTGATAACCATCACGTTGATAGAACGAGTATAATTTATATTCACATCAGAAATTGATCCTTTCACCACCGATAAAAGAAAAGACATGGCTTATCAAGGTTAGTGTTCCTATTAACTTGAATGTGAAAATCATGAAGTTCAAGATTCATGCATAAATTAGATTTACAAGATCAAAATATATTTCTCAAAGTAATAGATTAATTAGAGTTAAGAAATAAAACAAAAACAAAAGGGGTAATAGAAGGAAAGGAAATCGACATCTTCTAAAAGTTGTTAGATCAATGCCCAGACGTGTTTTTAAGTTTCGAAACACCTTTGCACAAAGGGTAATTCTATTCATAGCTCCCGTTTTACTCAGTATAACCTTCGAATTAAAATAATAATAATAAATAATTACGAACACTACAAGAAAATGCGGCTCTAACGACCGAAATTTCGGTCGTTAAAACCCAAAAATCGGTCGTTAATATTATTAACGACCGATTTAACGACCGTTTTTTTCGGTCGTTGTTTGCATCGTCGCCCGCGTTTTAACGACCGAATTTTCGGTCGTTAAATTTAACGACCGATTTTTTATTTTTAACGACCGAAATTTCGGTCGTTAAAAAGAGAAAAAAAATAAATAATATAAATAAAAAAAAAAATTTTTTTTAATTTTTTTTAATTAACGACCGAAATTTTATTTTTAACGACCGAATTTTCGGTCGTTAAAAATAAATAAAAAAAAATATTTTTTTTTTCGAATTTTTTTTTTTTTTTTAATCTCTTTGTATCCCACAAGTATTTTTAGTGTATTTCTAATGTATTTTGACCTTAAGCATACCATTTGACGAACTTCCCAGTAGGTCACCCATCTTACTTGTGCTCTAAGTCAAGCACGCTTAACCTTGGAGTTCCTTTCGAGTAGTCACCAGTACAGAACACTCGTATTATTGATATATATAGTACCTATTAATTCATTTAAACTCTAATTCAATATAAAATATCATTAATCATTCATAACCTTATAATATGTCGAGATAATATAAAATATCATTAAACATTTACGATAAATATACGATCGAATTAAAAATAATAAAAAAATAATATTATCGTAATTAAATAAAGAAAAGAAAATATGAGTATGAAAAATAATAATCGTATACAACAATAATTCAGAAAATCTAATAAGTCTAATAATTTATTATAACAAATCTAATAATTTATTATTATTTGAAAATAATAATTAAATAATTAAATAATAAAAATAAAAATAATTTGAAAATAATAAAAAAATAATTAAATATTTATATATAATCGAAAAATAATTAAATAGAAAATTAATAAAAAATAATTAAATTTGTAAAATAATTAAAAATAATATTAAATAGAAAATTAATAAAAAATAAATAAATAGAAATAGAAAAATAAAAATAAAATAATAATCGAAAATAATAATTAAATAATTAATTATTTCTATAGAAAATAATAATTAAATAATAATCAAAAAATAATAATTAAAAATAATCTCTATAATTTGAAAATAATAATTAAATAGAAAATTAATAAAAAATAATTAAATATTTATATATAATCGAAAAATAAAAATTAATAAAAATATAAATGAACTTTAAAAATTTTTAAAATTTGAAAAATAATATTAACGACCGATTATTCGGTCGTTAATAAATAAAATAAATAAATAAATAAATTAAAATAAATAAAAAATAAATAAATAATAAAAAATAAATAAAAATAATTTTAACGACCGAAAAATTCGGTCTTTAAAAAAATAATTAAAAAAAATATTTTTTTTTATTTTAAAAATATTTAAAAAATAAAAAAAAATTAAAAAAAATTAAAAAAAAATTAAAAAATAATATTAACGACCGAATAATTCGGTCGTTAAAAAATTAATTTTTTTTTTCGAAAAAAAAAATTTATTTTTTTAAAAAAATATTTTTTAATAAAAAATATAAAAAAAAATATATTAACAACCGAATTTTCGGTCGTTAAAATTAAAAAAATAATTAAAATAAAAAAAAATAATTTTTACGACCGAAAATTCGGTCGTTAAGAAAAATTAAATATTAAAATATTAAAATAATAATTAACGACCGAATTTTCGGTCGTTAAAAAATAAAAAAAATTAAAAAATAAAATCGGTCGTTAAACGGTCGTAAATCGGTCGTTAAGGCCGCAAAATTAACGACCGAAAATTTCGGTCGTTAATTTCGGTCGTTAAAGGCGCAGTTTCTTGTAGTGGAATTTACTATTTAACCCTAAGATTTATAGCCCCAAATTAAATCCCCATAGCCCAAGGAAGTAATCTATCGCTTCTTGCGTTTGTCAAATGTATATGTGGATTTCATATTTCAGAATTCAAAGAGAAAAATGAACACGAGTTGAGGGGATGTTGAAATAGAAGTCTTACGCTGTGTGTTAGAGCGATTCTTTTTCGCCGCCATGGATCTAGATGATTCATAAAAGTTATCGATTCATAAAAATTCTCGTTTTTCTCTTCCCGTAAGTTCTTGTTTTACTCATAATCGTCTTCATACAACAGACATCACTTTTATTCATTTCAATACACCATTTCAAATTTAGATGATTCAATTCACTATTGTGAATTCAATAAGACAATGCAGATTTAGAAGATTCAAAAAATAGGTAAAATAATTATATTCGAGTATGGTAATACTATTTGTAAACACGTTTGGATTGGTAGAAAACTTTTATGAATTGTCTAAATTAATCAACATGTTCATTTTTCTCAAAACAGGAGCGATGGGTGTTCTACTACGACACAATACAAATTACATTATCTATGGGATAGGGTTATTGGGTGTTTAATTTGGAAGCAATGAACCATAGGATAAAATAGTAAATTAATAATTATTTATTGTTATTATTTTTAATAGGGGGGCTATATTGAGTAAAACAGGGGCTATGAATAGAATTACCCTTGTACAAATTCAAATCTAAGCCCACGTTTATAGTTGGGCTTTCGATGAGCTTGAAAATATATTCAATTAATTTAATTTATTATTTATTGTTTGGTTTGGATAATGAATTAATTATTATCTTTATGTAAGGATAATTCAATCACTTAATTTATTAGTCTTCAAAATAAAGGAGAAATATAAAAAAGAAATCGCTTACTAGGGATTATAATTCCTCCCCTTTATTTAGTTTTATTCGTTTTCATTTTTTTTACTTGACCCAAAGATGGACTAAAAGTATTCAATTGTTCTGCATATCATTATGACAATGATTGATAAATTTATCATGAGAAATAATAATAAAAAAATTCCTCTAAATCGCTTTTCTTCCCTTATTTTCTATAAAATAGAATTTCATCATTTCTAATTCATTTTTTTTTTCACTTCAATCTTTCATAAAAAATGTGGGGAAAAAAAAAATTATTATCCCTAATTTTTTTTTATGAAAAATTTATCAACTAAATATAACACGCTCGGAAAAGAGGCAAAATCCTCGAGAAAATCTACTCTTGACAAATCCAGATATCTCCGCCCCAAAAAATATAAAAAAATCTTAACTCCTGCTCTATAAATCTGGATGCTATCTCTCATCCCAGCAAGAGAATCTCGAGAGCCCTTTTGATTTTGATCCACCAATAGGATAGAGGGTCCTATGCAAAATACAAGAAGAAAATTAAAAATTAAAAATTAAAAATGTGTTGAAAGTAGAGAGAAGAGGAGAAGAAGAGAGAATAGCGTAGAGAGCGTAAAGAGAATAAATCTGCAGGAGCGTCTTATCATGAGGACTAAATGCTTCTATTTATAGGAGATACAAAGCTAGGGTTAGGGTTTATGGTTAAGTCATTTAATAGGGAAATATATATTTTATATATATTTACAACATATGCTGCCTCATTAAAACCCCTAAAAATATGCTGCCTCATTAAAACCCCTAAAAATATGCTGCCTCATTAAAACCTTGCTAGGAAAAATTCATTGGAACAAAAACCTAGTCTAAGGAAAAAGAGTACAGCTGCTCCCCTGAAAATGATCATTGTATATCTTTGAGTCGATGCATGTCGATCTTGTGTACAAGCTTTCTAAAAGTTGATGTTGGTAATGCCTTTGTGAATAAGTCCACCAATTTATCGCTTGATCGAACTTCATGTATGTAATAACCCGCTCTTTTAAACTATATTGAAACCAGTAATGCGATAATTATTTATTGCATAATTCAATAATAAAACCTAGTGGTTATCTAGGTTGATAACAGGCTTATCCGCTTATGTTTTTGAATTATATTTATATTATTGGAAGCAGAGTTATTATTTACGTCCGTTAGCTTCGCGTGAGAAACCGCGATAACAATTATTGAGATAGTCAATAATTATTATTTCAGATTATAACTGACTTAGCAAAGTCATGTTATTTATTAAGTGCAATAGAAATATTATTTATATCATTAGTTGTTACTCCCTCCGTCCACGAAATGAGTACCCATTTGTGGACGGCACGGGTTTTAAGAAATGTATGGAGTGTAGTGTAAATAGTTTAAGGGTCCCACTTTTTGAGTGTATTAATTAAAGAGATGTGTGGGGTACACTTGCCAAAAAGGGAAATGAGTACTCATTTCGTGGACGGACGAAAAAGGAAATATGGGTACTCATTTCGTGGACGGAGGGAGTATTATTTTTGTACTTGCTTAAGTCGTGAATTTATTCCGGCTTGTGAGGATAATTAAATCTTCGGATTTAATTTAGATATTAGATAAGCAAACGAATTAAATCTACGGATTTAATTTAGATTTATTTTACAATCCATCGATGCTAGCAAGCAAGAAATCAGATATCGTGCAAGTATATATATATATATACGGGCTACATTAGTAAGAATTCAAGATTAGTATTTCATTAAGCGCGTTACTGTACTACAAGTTTAGAATTCCCTAGAGGTAAGAGCTTTACTTTGATCCACCAAATCTTCAATTATTCACCATATCCCATGTATTACACATCAAAGCAACACCATTCATTTTTCCTTTCAAACCATCGGCCAACAAGCCAATAAGAAAAAGCAAAAGAGAAAAAAAGGGGAGGGGGAGGGGGCGCATGTGGCTGAAACAGCCCAGCTGCCAGCCGCCCAAATCCACCAATTCCCTTCTCCCTACACCCTACCACCTCTTCCTTAGGTTGCTCCAGCAGCCCCACTCCTCCAATCACCTTCACCCTACCCTATACCTTGTCTCTAGCATGCTCAAGTATGCAGCCAACATCTCCCTCTATTTGCTTCAACTCCAGCCAAGAACACACCATTTCCTTCATTCTTCACACACGAGTTCGCAGAAGAGCAGGCGAGTTTCCTTCGGCCAACGGACTCTCTCTTTCACTCACAGCCGCTGCTCGACTTTCCTGCTGCCATACCGAACAAGTTTCAGTTCATTGAGACTTCATTAGCGTGAGGGACAGAGCTGCCCAACTTCCGCCAAATCCTCAAGGTAAGCTTCGACTTGAACGTTTCCACCTCCTGCCATAACCTCCACCTGCGTTTTAAAGCAATAACACCTTCATCATATTTCAGTTATTCCCCATCTCAATCATCAATATCACAACAGTCAACCAACACAAATATTCTCAAGGTATTACTGCTGTCCCACATATTCAATCCAGTTTGCATTCATACCATTAAGCATGATCCGATTCAAATGATAGATGACCATAAGCTTGATAAACTTAGCAAAGTTACATACTCTATAACAATTAGCATCAGATTTTCCTGTTGTATTCATGTCTATAGAACTCATAGCAACCCACATATGCGAATGATGATTTATGGCATTTCACGGCAGTAGTATGATTCATACATTGAGATATTACCACTGTACATAGAACCAAAGCCATGAGAACCCCCACCCCCTTAAAAACTAGAAGCTGAAGTAGAAGGGAGTAGAACTTAGCTTTTAGAAAAGAGGGGCGCTGCCCTGCTTAGTCAGGCCGAGAAACGACGTCTGGGCGGCGACTCGCGGGGACAGCAGCGTCGACGGCGTCGAGCGGTGAAGGGCAGGCAACTCCTGACCTTGGCGATGGCCCTCGCCGATTCTGGAGTAGCAGCATTCGGCGACGTACCTTTTACCCGAATCCAGCAGCAGCGTGACCTGGCTCGAACCTTCGACCCCGGAGAAAACAACAGCGGCGGACCCTCCTCAGCTCACCGGAATTTCAGAGCACAGCGGCGTTGAGCTGAGGCGACATCATACTTAGGAATGAAGAGCTTTCTTCGGCCCCCTCCATAGATTGAGAGAGAGAGACGACTTGGGAGAAGAGGAGCAGGGAAGCTGGTGGTGAGAGGCTGACCCATTCGCCGGAGCTTTCTTAATGAAGGAGGAACGATCGCCGTTCACCAGAATTTCAGGGGCGGCGGCGGCGATTTCTAATTTTGGGAGAGCTAGGGTTCGATTTGGAAGGGGCAGAATTAGGGCTCAATTTTTGGGTGGCCTCCCCTAAATCTCAGAGGCAGCAGCAGAAGCTCGTGCCGGCGACGAGAAGGCGACGGAGCTTAAGGTGTCGACGGCGGCGACGGTGGCGAATCTTCGAGGGAAAAAGCAGTAGTGCTGCGATGTGTGTTCTAATTTTGGAGTGAGGAAAGTAGATTGAGGAGAGGAGGAAGCAGCCGAGGAGCGGCGCCCTCGGCCGGCACGGTCTCGCCGGAGCCGTTCGCGGCGGAGCCGGCTGGGAGGCGGAGCGAGAGAGAAAGAGAGAGAGAGAGAGGCGTGTTCTGAGTTTGAGAAGAGAGAGGGATCGAGTTGGGGATGAATGAGGGAGAGTTGGGCCACTCCATGGGCCTTTTCTTTTTAATATATTTGGGTCTGCATTTTAAATTGTTTTGGGCTTCCTTAATTACTTCGTTGGGCCGACTGTATTTTAATTATTTAAGCCCAACAACATAATTTTATTGAGCCCAGAATTATTTATCTCAGTTGGGCTGCTACTTTTTTTTTATTTGAGCCCAGATTTATTTAATTATTTGAGTCCAGTAATATTATTCCAGTTGGGCCTTGTATTTTAATTATTGAACCCAAACTTAATTATTTTACTTGGGCTCCAAATTTATATATATGAATTGTAATTATTTTATTTAATTCAAGCCCACTCTTAATTAATTATTAGGCTGTATTATGTTGAGACTTTTAATTATTTGACTTATATTATTATTACTTCAATTCATATTTGTTTGGCCGAGTTAATTAAACGCAGCTGCCCAATTACGATTAATTCTTACGAGATTACTAAGCGAATGAGCCGACTTAGCTATTTTCTTTTAATCGATTAAATAGAGCGAGACCTTTTAATACCTTGTAAGTTAGAACATCCTAAGACGAACGGGTTAGTCATAGTTATTTATCCGATCGTGCGAGACGAGCTTCAGTTAGTTATCTTGCTTAATCAATCCGATAGTTGGGATTAATAATAGAATTATCAAGAATAATAAATCATGCATAAGAGAGTCATGCATATTTAATTTCGTAATCTCATTATTTGAGAATTCTGCTCGAGCAAATATCTTATTTAAATTCTCGCAATAAAGGTCAAGCGCGAGAGTAATACCTAGACGAGAGCTACTGCACCACAACTAGAGCTATAATCAGGTGGGCTTACTTTCCAAATGTATGCTTGAGTTATTAAGCTCTAAATATTTCATGAAATGAAAACTGTTTATCCAATAAATATTTTTGTGCGCTCTGTTATGTTTAAGGCTCGCAATTCATGGATCGATCGAGGTTCTCTTATGACCTAACACGTTGTTTGAGAATTGTGTACACTTGTTAGTTGTTTCGGTGGGTTGATCTCCATCGGGCACTAATTCATGTCAGAGGCGTTATAAGGGTGCTTGGCTGGATGTGTTCCGGAGCATGTATCATGTAAAGCCTGCCTGGGTAGCGTCCCGAGGCCAATTCAACTTGTCTGAGTTACGTCCTCAGGGCAAGTGTCATGGGAATGAGGGATCCGTCGGTGGCTAAAAGGTCCGGGATCACAGCGAGTAACAGAACAGAGTGTGACAACTGCGCGCTAATATAATGAAATGCTTTAATATGCTTAGAAGTTCTTTTTGTTTTAAAACCTTCTAAGTTATGTCATGAATGATTGGATAAACTGCTCTTACGAATTGTGAAATGTTTTAAAAGTTGCAGCCCACTAAGTACATTAGTACTTAGCCCAAATATTTTCAAATGTTTTTCAGGTTCATTGGCTGGTGCTGACGGGGAGAGCTGAGGCTAGGGTTCAACTCCGTGTTTTGACTTCCGCTGTAGTACTAGCCTTTATCTGTCTTTCGTTTTCTTGACTTAAGACCTTTATGTTATGACTCTAAACGATATCTTTTGTTGAGCCTAGACTTTTGACTCACAAGTATTTTGATTAAGAAATGTCGGTTATCTGAAACACGAAACTAAACTTATGTGATCCTGAGTTTGAATATTGTCATTTGATTGGCATCTCTCAACGCCTTTCATTTTATCTTCTCTCATCTTATCTCTTTAGATATGAATACCCGATTTAATGGGTAAATTATCAATTTTATTCAGCTCAATTAAGTTCTTCAATTATTTTCATATTTCTTTTTGCCTTGGAGAAGTCGGGCTGTTACAATGTATCCTTTAAGTTGTGTGCAATTTGACTTCAAAGAAAACTCCTCATTTGATGTTAGAGTCTAGATGTTCATGCCTTGTTAAAAATCTCTCCGTAAAAACCCTATGGGAAAAATTCGGTAGAGGAAAAAAGTACAAGACGTATATTTACTCATATATTACACTAGTTGCCTCGTTAAAAACCTTAACTAAGAAAACCTTGTAGGAAAAAACTTAAGGGAAAAGTATCAAATAAGCCCCTAACATAGTGGCCCTTATCACGTTTAGATCCCTATAGTTGAAGTTGGGTAAACTAAACCCTCAAACTAATTAATTTCGTGCAATTACCCCCTCTGTCCTAACGGCCGTTTAACACCGTTATATATATATTTTTTTCGCCAAGGTCGCCGGAAACTCGATGGAAACACGTCGGAAAACATGAAAACGCTACTCCTTTGTTTGATTTTCATTCTCCGTCGTCATCTGTACATTTATCCCCAAATTATTAATCTAAAAACATGGAAAAACAACATCTCAATTTCCCTCCTCTTGGATTCAATCAACCTTTGCTCATCCTCATCCGCATAATTATGCCATTAATCATCATCGCATCACTTTGCATGTAGTGCCCCTTCTTCTCCATCTCCATCCCCACCATGTAATTCCTCACCTCCTTCCTTATAATCTCTTGCATCACCCCAGAAATTTCGCGCTGAAAAACTGCTTCTTCGCCGCCCATCGCGGCTGAGGATCGGGATCCATATCCATCATTGCGAGTGCGATTGCAAATTCGGTTCCGAGCAGGGAGAGGCTGAGCGATGTGACGATGTGCGGCTGCGGCTGCGGAGCAGTAGATGGGTGGGCCGAGGGAGCGGTGCACGAGGCCGGTGGTGTTGAGGGCGGAGGCGGTGGAGGCGAGGGAGCGGTGCGCGAGGCCGCGACTGAGGGTGAGGAGGCTGCCGAAGCAGGGGAGGCCGCGTGGGCCAGGGATGGCGACGGCGCCGGCGCCGTTCCGGGCATTTTTCCAGGCGGTGGCGCCGGGGGAAGAGAGAGGATTGCGGCGTTGCTGGCGATTAAAAAAAAAAATCTTAACGGTGTTAAACCGCCGTTAGGGCGGAGGGCCCTATTGTTAAAAATTAGGTACTTTGAGGGTTTAGTTGACCCAACTTCGACTATAGGGATCTAAACGTGATAAGGGCCACTATGTTAGGGGCTTATTTGATACTTTTCCCAAAACTTAATAAGGGAAAAAGAGTACAACCATTTGGCCTTTAGGGCCATTGACCTTCAAAGTGTAATTTTCGAAACTATTTAAAAGATCCTGTTCCCCCTTAAGATAACAATCTTGAATGTGTTCAATATAGTTTTCAAAATTAAATAAATAATCAACATCATCCACCAAATTTTGAATTTCGATTTCTTTCATAACATAGACCAATTGTAATTTGCTTTGAATATAACCAATAACATGGTTAATATCATTTAAAATTCTCCTTCTTGGAGAAACATTAAATCTTGCTAGCAGTCAACTTCAAATTGTATATCATGCATGATAAAAGTAGTGCTTCAATAGCACACAAGTAAGGAACTTCGGGTCCTAAATAACTTCGTTATTTTCTTTTGGTCCAGGTGAATGGATGTGATATAATCATATCATCAAAGCCTTCTTCGGGGAGGTCGATTAATTCATATAAAATACAGATAGATTAGTTTGAAATACTTATCAAAGATGCTCGATCTACAAGTCGAGACAATATTTAGTTTTAACTAAGTTTTTCAAAACTCGTCTTTAGATATGAGTTAACTTCCTCATGTTTTGAGTATTTATAAATGTTCTTTCTTTGGAAAGAATTCACTTAATCGGTTATGGACTTTCACATATATGTCCATGTTTAATAGCCTATATAATAATATAACCATAACGTCCATAAATTTGATATATGTCAATGATTACTGCCATAAATGTTATATAAATAACAAAACATAATACCACGTATAACATGAGAATATGTTAGGTCCGGAGGGTCTCGAATAGGTGTATGGAGGGGGGGGGAATACACCTATGGGCTATTTTTGCTTCCTCTAAAACAGAGGGATCTCAAGATAAAGATCTAAACGAAACTTTACATGCAAACTATGACACCTGTTTAGCCCTATTTTGTGATGAATTTGTGGGTGTTTACGCCTTATATTGACTTTTATTTTGGTCTCTTTCACTCTAGAGTTGATTGATTTGAGCTTTTGTGCTAATTTTATTGTCTCAGGATTTTATGCTCAAATTGATTGATATGTGGACAAAACTAAAGTCAGAATTTAGTTGAATGGTCTGAAGAAGAATCGAAGTTCGTCTCGATACGAGTTCGTAGGCGAAAACGGATCTAAAATCCGACTTGAAACGAGGGAGAATGGACCAAAACAAAAACGCTGCGCATTGCAGTCTGCGAAAGGCATACACGGTGGCCGCCGTCTCTGGGCTCGGCAGTTACGTTTCTGCCATTTAAAAGCCCTTTTTTTAGGGTTTTGACCCCACCCCCGACTCCAGCAGCCTCCTAGGCAATTTTACCTTTGTTTCCTCAGTTTTAGAGTAATTCAAACATCATTAAACATCTTTTGGATTGTGGATTGAAGATCGTGTTAGTTTTCATTACGTTGGACTGAAGTTTTGAATCGCGCTCATTGTAAGAACTTGGTTGATGTTTTTCCATAGGATTGAATGCTTGTTATTTCTCTTTCGTAGATTATTGTTGCTTAACATTCATTTGATTAAATGTTAATATGTTATTTCGCCTAGATAATCGTTGTTTATGATTGTTGAATTGATGATTGCTTTCTAGATTGCTAGTTTAGACCCCTAGCTTTGTTTGCCTTCTTGCGTTCTTATCTGCTTCCTATCTTTTGCCTAGTTAACTTTATATGCTTTATTTTAATTACGCATTAGTTAATCGGAGAGAGAGTGTCAGACCCAAACTTCTGATTAGAGTGTTTAGGTTTATTTCCCGTTTTCTGTGCGTAGCATGATCAGAGCCCTGTTTAGCCTTCCTTGAGAGACGACTTGAGTTAGCTTATTACACTATGACGACCTCGTACGATTGCGAGTCAATCCCTTAGGTGTTTTGGGTTGAGTCAAATTTTGGCGCCGTTGCCGGGGAAGGCTTTAGGCGTTTGGTTGTGCTACTTTGTTTTCCGTGTTTATTTTATTTTTATTTTTGCTCGGTTATTTTCTTTCTCCCACTGGTGCGTTTGATCTGTTTTGTTGAGTGTTGTGTTGCTAGGGAGTTAAAGTCTTAACAGGAATTTGACATTCTACTTGACAACACTCACCGTGCACGCGAGGTGCTTGAAGCCTAGGAGAGAGTACCGAGTCTCTTTTGTCTAGCGTTGGAGTTGAGGATATGGCAGGAAGAAATTTGCAGTACATGGAGGATTTTACCCGGCCTGTCATAGAGGCCACGAACTCAGCTATTGTGCTCCCCACTGCAGTCAGGAATTACGACCTGAAGCCCAATGATTCAAGTCTGCTCCCTCTCTTTTATGGGATGCCGAATGAAGATGCCCTGCAGTTTATCCGGGACTTCTGCACCCAAGTGCAAACTTTTCCACTGTTGGAGATCACAGAAGATCAGCTGAAGCTTAAATGTTTTCAGTATGCACTTAAGGATCGGGCAAGGACTTGGCTTCTCTCCTTACCGCCTAGTTCTATCACTACTTGGGGAGAGGCCTGTGAGAAGTTTATGGTGAAGTTCTACCCAAATCACAAGACACAAGATATTAGAACTCAAATCATGAACTTTGTTCAAGGAGCCGACGAGCCACTTCATGAGGCTTGGGAGAGATTCCAGGAGCTCCTCCGCCAGTGCCCGCAGCATCAGTTAACCCCAATGATGTTGATGCAACTCTTTTATGATGGGTTGCTGCAGACTTCTCAATTTATGGTGGATAGCACGGCAGGAGGCAACATTGCCCGGAAGACAGCTGATGAACTCAAGGAGATCTTCAACGTACTTGCCGCGAGTTCCCAACAAAAGTCGGTAAGAGGAAAGAGGGTTGAAGCTATTGCAGTAGCTCCAAACAATGAGCTTCAGAAGCAAGTAGCGGACTTGATGAGGCAAGTACAACACCTCAGGATGAACCAGGTGGAGGCTCCACCCGCTCACGCGCCACCAGCAGAAGGTTGTAGCATATGTGGTGAATATGGCCATGGAGCCAACGAGTGCCGTAGGATGGGCGAGCGTACTTATGAAAGAGGAGTAGAAGTCTTTGCTGCACAAGGGTATTCGAGTAGGCAACTCCAGGGTCACATGCAAGGACACGGGCAGAGTTCTCAATACTGTCAATTCCAGCAGCCTATGGGTTATCAGAACCAGCAGCAGTTCTACCCACCTCAGCAGCACCAACCTCCAGGCCCCTTATTTGAAGATCAGATGCAAGCTTTCATGCAAGCTAGCAAACAGGCGATGGAGGCTCAGAGTGCCACCATCAAGCGCCTCGAGACTACAGTTGGGCAACTAACAGGAGCCTTGAATCAGCTGCAGCAACAACAGCCAACTGGGAAGTTCCCAAACCAGGACAAGCAGCCGCATCAAGCTCATGCTGTGGCGGTAGTCAAGGAAAATGCCCCAATAACCATGGGAAAATGGAGAAGCAAAACCGTGGAAGCAATCAAGGCTACCCAATACCCCAGTGAGCCACTGCCACCTGTCACTGTTGCACCAGACCAACCACCACCCAAGCAAGGAGATCCAGGTAGCTTTATTTTTGATATTAGCTTAGGTGTGGTTGAAAAGGTTTAGGGAATGCTTGATTTGGGCGCGGCAGTCAATTTGATGCCGCTTGATATTTTTGAGAAATTGGGTAATAAAGAGCTAAAATGCACGAATATGAAGATAGAGCTAGCTGACGGCTCTATTAGCAGCCCACGGGGCCTTGTTGAGGATGTTGAGGTTGTTGTGAGGGGGATTAGAGTTTTGGCTGATTTTGTTGTCCTTGATGTGGGAAAAGGGATTAGAGGAGAGAATGGACATCTTCTTTTGCTTGGCCGACCTTTTATGGCCACCACCCATACTCGTATTGACGTGAGTACTGGAAATTTGAGTATGGCGGGGGCAGGGAGGTCTGTAACTTTCTCTGTTTTTGATAAGAAATCTCCTACTCGTACCCCCTTATTGCAAAACTGCTCTTATGTTGAGACTTTTGATGTTTTGAATGAGGACTGTATTGTGCAGGACTTCCTTTATAAGTTACAGGAGGAGGACGAGATTGTGGAAGAATTCCTTGCTAACTTGCAGGATGAGGCTGACATTGAGCAGAAATTTCTGGAAAAACTGCAAGAGGAAGATGATATAGAGCAAGGCTTTCTGTGTGCCTTGCTACTGGAAGAGAAGCTTGAGGAGGTTGTGTCACTCGATCTCCTTGGATGTGTGGATAGAAGACCATCTCATGATATGAGCATGGAGCGCTCATTTGGAGGACCCACAGCTGCAATTCAAGAAGACGTGTTTACACAGGCACTTAAGCAGCTGACGCTTCAATCGGATTTTGGTTAAGGGATCCTCTTAGTCGGGCTGGCGACTTAAAAACTAGCGCTGCATGGGAGGCAACCCATGTTTTTCTTGCTTTCCCTTGTTTTCGTTTTTCTTTCGTTTTGTTTGGGTTTGTGTTTCTGTTTTTCTGTTGTTTGGTGCAGGTTGGTGCGTTGGAGATTGTTTGTTCTTTGGATGAGAGATAGGCAGACATCGTGGGAAACTACGGCTCGCCACTTGGATCGATATTCAGGGAAGTTTTTCTCTTTCACCCCTCTTTTTGCGAGCACTGAGGACAGTGCCAGATTTTAAGTGTGTGGGGGGGGGGGGTGTTTGTTGATCCTATGGGTGCCTTTTTGTTGTGTTTTTGGGCTTTCTTGTGTGGGGCAAATGGTCTCCTTTATCTTGATTGTTGTTTGGCTTCAAGTAATAATGCACACTTTGATGATTTGTTCACAAGTAAATTTCATGAATTGTGTTGGCTTGGTTGCTATCTTTGTCTCTCAGGCTATGCATATTCCTCACTTGATGTAAGTTGTTTAATGTTTTGGATGCAACACCCTTATGAGCTATTCTTGACGTGATTTGTCCGGTAGATGCTAGAGGGAGTGTTTTCATTGTGATAGCCTACGATCTTATCCCTTGAGTTTGAATGTTGGTTTGTTGTGAAGTTTTCTATAGCTCTGGGTCTCTGCTCCTCTGACGGTAGTGTTATGAGCATGGAAAACCACGTGAGAACATTTTGGATTACCTCCAAAAGTGTTGAACTCACGAAAGTTGGCCCATCTATTGAGAATGGAATAACATCACCTTGAAAATAAAGATGTATAAAATTAGATTTGGTTTGATTGTTTATCATCTTCAAGGAAAATGGGATTTGATTATAAAGGCAATCACATTAGGAAATTCACCTATAGCGGAGAATCGGGTCTGATCGGATTGAATTGTATCATGTGGCTGTTGCTTCTTAAAATCTTAACAATGAACATCTCGTGAGGAATGTAATGGCTAAGAGACTTAGATTGGTTGGAGATGTGAATGGTGAGGAAGTTTTCTTGTGAACTATCATTTGGTGTCGTGACTTTGCTTGAGGACAAGCAAAGGATCAAGTGTGGGGGGGTTGTTTAGCCCTATTTTGTGATGAATTTGTGGGTGTTTACGCCTTTCATTGACTTTTATTTTGGTCTCTTTCACTCTAGAGTTGATTGATTTGAGCTTTTGTGCTAATTTTGTTGTCTCAGGATTTTATGCTCAAATTGATTGATATGTGGACAAAACTAAAGTCAGAATTTAGTTGAATGGTCTGAAGAAGAATCGAAGTTCGTCTCGATACGAGTTCGTAGGCGAAAACGGATCTAAAATCCGACTTGAAACGAGGGAGAATGGACCAAAACAAAAACGCTGCGCATTGCAGTCTACGAAAGGCATACACGGCGGCGCCGTCTCACGGCGGCCGCCGTCTCTGGGCTCGGCAGTTACGTTTCTGCCATTTAAAAGTCCTTTTTTTAGGGTTTTGACCCCACCCCCGACTCCAGCAGCCTCCTAGGCAATTTTTACCTTTGTTTCCTCAGTTTTAGAGTAATTCAAACATCATTAAACATCTTTTGGATTGTGGATTGAAGATCGTGTTAGTTTACATTACGTTGGACTGAAATTTTGAATTGCGCTCATTGTAAGAACTTGGTTGATGTTTTTCCATAGGATTGAATGCTTGTTATTTCTCTTGCGTAGATTATTGTTGCTTAACATTCATTTGATTAAATGTTAATATGTTATTTCGCCTAGATAATCGTTGTTTATGGTTGTTGAATTGATGATTGCTTTCTAGATTGCTAGTTTAGACCCCTAGCTTTGTTTGCCTTCTTGCGTTCTTATCTGCTTCCTATCTTTTGCCTAGTTAACTTTATATGCTTTATTTTAATTACGCATTAGTTAATCGGAGAGAGAGTGTCAGACCCAAACTTCTGATTAGAGTGTTTAGGTTTATTCCTGTTTTCTGTGCGTAGCATGATCAGAGCCCTGTTTAGCCTTCCTTGAGAGACGACTTGGGTTAGCTTATTACACTAGGATGACCTCGTACGATTGCGAGTCAATCCCTTAGGTGTTTTGGGTTGAGTCAACACCTGTTAACTGAAAGGAGTTTTGACCAAACAGGGTTGACGACTGATACTGAAAACTCTTCAGTAAGGAGTTATCAGTTAAGTTACTGGAACTTAACTGATGCACGTGGGGGCTTCAGTCGAGTTTGCTAAAACAAAGATGATAACACTCTTCCTGACTATCTGAAGATAGATCAGTCAGACTGATATCATGCGCAGCGGAAATAAACTTAGTTTTGTAATAGCCTCGGTTGAGCACGTTGTTAGTCTTAGGTTTCTCTTTGCAGTTATTCAGTATTCAGTTTATCAATTGAAACAACACAAGTAGGAATATAAAACTGAAAGTTGTAAATAACACAGAGACTTTTACGTGGTTCGAAAAACCCTTTCCTACATCCACGGTCGGTTGATCAAACCAATAATCCACTCCGCAAGTGCTTAACAGGTGCACTGCAAACCGAATCGTGTGCTTGTCGGGTGCACACAACCGTACCACTGAAGAAACCACTTCTTCAGTACCCACACTTCACTCGTGTCGGATTTCTCACACTTAGCACAACCCGTGCTAAGATTCTCAGAGTCAGAGTACCTTCCTGAACTCCGAATCACTCAAATGCTCTACTCTTTCTTCTTGAAAGGAGGTTTGAATGGTTACCAACTATACTTCAAAGAACAAGTTCTTTAGAGCAAGTTTGACCTAGGCTTCTGGGTAAACAGAGGGTTTGCCTAAGGTCTAAGAGAATATATGTAATCAGCAGTGACTGATTTTGGCTTTGGAATTCTCTTCTTCGATTCAAGCTTTGGGGAGGTTAAGCTTTTGGCTGAGAAACTATTTCGGCAGAGTTTCAGCTTATGTTGTTGAATCGGTGAAGATTGAAGTGATCCTCGAACGCTATTCATAGGAGAGGTCTTGAATAGATCCGTTGGCGGAGAACGTCTTCAAGATTTCTTCCGTTAGAGAGCATTTTGAATTTGGACTGAGGCTTCAATCTTCGAGGTTCCTTGTTTGGTGGGAACGGCTATCTTGAAGAGCAGGAGATGTGACGTCTCTGAAAAAGTAGCCACCAAATATGAATGACCTCTGCAGAGAAAGGAAGATCCTGAGATCTCTGCATTTAATGCAGCTGTACTTTTGAGTACGTGGCTTCCTTTGAACGTTGGAAGTTCAGTTCGAGGAAGAATGTCTAACTGATACTTGACTTTAGTATCAGTCTGCTGAGTCCACGCGACACGCATTAAGTAATAAGTTCCGAACTGATTCTTCAACTGATACTTCAGTTGGTAACTTCAGTCTTCAGTCTTCAATCCTTCGTCCTTCAGTCTTCAGTCTTCAGAACGGCAAGCTAAACTAGAAACAAACTCTAACACTTGAGTTCAAAACCGTTTTAGTCTATTACAAATAAGACCTATGGATTTTGGTATCATCAAAACAAGGATTAGGATATTTCACAAGGTTCCCAACAATTTCCCCCTTTTTGATGATGCCAAAATCATACAGTAGTTCTAGACAAACAAAAAGACTGAACTCACAGCACAAGTTCTAAAACTGGGTGAATACAATTTCCCCTTAACAATAGAACCTAAAAACTTGTACTTAGAGTCAAGAACGAAACAGTTCTAAAACAGAACAAGGAGAAGACAGTAAAATATTAATCAGAGTCTGGACAAAGAGTCATTGTCTTCAGGTTGAGATAAAAAAGAAGTTCTTTTCATTAAAGAAAGACTGATAAGCTATCAGTCTAAATTATAGTTTGTAACAGAAAAGAACAACGCAGTTAAAGAAAAGACAACCAAAAGACTCAAGGTCTCTGACCATACAAATTGAAGACGACTTTCCTGATTTCATCTGCGTCGGCTGGATGGGTGTCTGGAGTCACATTCCAGATCTTGTAGATAGCTTTGATCTCCGCCTTGATTTTGTCTCTGTTGACTCCGTTCTTGATCCTTAGTGGAGCCACCATCTTCTTCATGGGGTCAAGAATGCCAGTTCTGAGTTTTCTTTGGGCATCTTGCATTCTCAAGACCAACGCTCGTTCAGGCTGCTACACCAGGAAGTATTTTCAGGCTTTATTCCGGAAATCCCTGTCTCCTTGGATGTTGGCAAAGACCATCCACTTGGTGTAGCATTCCTTCAATCTTTCCCACCAGTCGTTCAAGTCAGACGGTATCCATTTATCTTGATGCTCAAACTTGTCCATGTACGATACCATCAGACCTTCGCTGATGTAGTGCTGGAGCTTTTGTCCTTCCAGAAGACTACGTAAGAAATCAAGTTTCTTGTCTTCAACCAGATGAAGAGCCTTCTTGGCCTTTGGCTCTGATTCTTTTGAGGAGCTTTCTTCTCTGGGCCTTTTCCTGTTGAATTCCTCTGAGGCAGAGGGAGGAGCTTGAACAGAGGACTTGGCAAACTTTGAGATAAGGGCTTCAGCTTTGGCAAAGTCCTTTTTCAAGGATGCAGGAATGTCGAAACTCAACTCTCGTTCGCGCTTCTTCTTCATATCCTCTTCCCCCTTTTTGGCATCATTAGGAGGGAGTCGGCTTTTGAGCTCTTGAAGGTCGTCAAACATCTTCTGAAGAAGGGCAGAGTCAGGGGACTCTCAGGGACGTTGAAGTTGCAGTTCAACTGCTGCAAGGCGACCCAGAACAGGGCGCATTTCTTCTGCCACAAGCATCTTGGCATCAGCTGAAAGCATGAAATCCTTTAGAAATTCAAGCCACAGTTTGTCGAACTGAGTTTGGAGCTCCTGAAGTTGCAGTTTTGTCTTGATCTCTGTTTCAAGCAAAAATGTATGCAGGTCATTATGATCTTTCTTGATTTTAGGAAGGCCTTTGGTCGGATCAATCATCTCCTTTTTGAAATTGATAAGATCAATTTCATCATTTTTCAAAGCAATCTTAAGATTATTGATCAAAATGGCATGATGAATCATGTCATCAGTCGCCTGTTTTTGAACATCTATGAGCTTCTTCACAAACTTAGCTCTGTAGATATTCTGGCGATCGAGTTCATGCTGGAGCGACTCGATTTCATTCTGCTGGTTGGAGATGTGCTCGAGTAGGACAACAATTGGATCTGCTGTACCTTCAGGAATCAGAAACTGAGTCTTGAGCGGTCTTCTGCTGTTCCAAACAGTGAGGAGCTCATCAGTTTCTTCGTCAGAATCAAATAGAACAGGTCCAGTTGGTCGAGGAAGTTCGACGTGTTCTATTGGAGTTTCTGAATCGGCAGGAAGGGCCTTTGCTTGCTGATCGGCAAAGGGAGCTCTTGAGGTGGATGCCTCGGCGTTGCTCGGAGGTGCAGAGCATTGAACTTTTTCTTCAGCAGGCAGTTGAGTACTCATCCGCTCTTGACTGATGTTGAGGCCTTCGAGAGAAGTGGGCTCATCAGTGTTGAAGAGGGGTGGAGATGATGGTTGAGGAGTCTCTGTGATGTCCTCTACTTGACCTTCAGGGGACGATGGATCAGCGTTGCTAGCTGATTTCATTTCTGCTGCAGGCGATGAGCAGAAAGGTGTATCTACGTTAATGACACCGGCTTGGCAGAATAGTTGAAGTCTCAAAATCCAACTGACTGGTTGGATCAGTCATCAGTTGTTCAGAAGAAGCAAGGTCAGCTGCAGATTCCGCTTGAGGAGCAGTCTCACATGCAGATGCTTCTTCGGTATCCTGGTGATGTGGCGATGTACTGAGTAGATCAGTTGCAGGTTCAGATAATGTAGGTTCTCCAGACACTTTAGAAGTGCCAGCATCGTCATTGAATGGAGTTGGATGCCTGGAATGGCTGAAGGAATCCAGATAATCCATGGCGAATCTATCAAATCCATAGATTACATCCCAAACTCTTGTGATTTGAAAAAGGCTGACCAAAGATGCCTCTTCCATTTCAAACGAGTCTTCGGCTTCTGTGCTTTGAAGACTGTTGACCTGTGGGCAGGACGCCGTCTTCAGGAAAGTGTAAGTGAGAAGTCTATGAAGGTTCTGATAGACTTCTAGAGATGTATCAAAATCACCAAAGAGATGGCGGAGGTGATTTGTTGCATCTCGTTGAGCTTCGGACTGCAGTTCAACGACTGCTTGAGTTTTCTTTGACAAACCAGTAGGAGCTGATTCAAGGATCATCTCTAATACAGCTTTGCCTTTGGATTTAGGATAAATAGGCTTTCTGGAGGCAGTATTTGGCTTTAGTTTGGAGATTTTCTGGGATGTCTTTTGGGGGAGGGTGGAACGAGATCGACGGGGCACATTTGTGTGGACAGAGAGATTTGGAGAAGGGAATTCAGGGACTTCTGATGTAGATGACTGAGGAGAGGAGATATTGATTACCTTCGTCTTAGGGGAAGGTTTGGGTCCTCCTTTAGCAACTTTGAAAAGTCGAAGGCTGTCCGTGAATTTGATCATCTCTGGCCAGTACAAATGGCGGTGATGTTGCGTTCCATAAATGATCCTGGGAAACCCTGTTCCCTTGTCGAACCATTGTTGCAGGCCTTGTGTTGTGAGCTTCGTTGAAGAGAAGCTTCAGATAAGCTTCTTCCCAGTTGAAGGATTCATCCTTCAGGAGAGCTGCCATGACATTCTTCTGGGGTTGCGAAGCTTTGTCAGGAGTTCCAGTTGCCCCTATCCAGCATTTGTGAATGATCTTGCCTAGCATCGTGAATTCAGGATGGAGGTGAGAAAGAGTAACAGTGCTTTCCGTTGATTCAGTCTGCTCCTTCAAAGCAGATTTAAGAATCTTATTGGCTTCTTCATCACTCAAGCTTGAAAATGTAATTCCACTGTTCGGTAGCTTGAACAATTCCCTGACAATTCTAGAGACGTTGAAAGTCTCTTTCTGTTCTGCGATGAAGTCTGGCATAGTGAAAACGCTGACTTCGGAGATAAGCTCTCCGGAACTGTTGAATTTGAGATTCTCATAGAATTCTCTGACTGCATCGTCGAGGAGATATTTATCCTCCTTGGTGATGAATCTTGTCCATTTGTGTCGATTGAGGATTTTTTAAACTTTGGTGAATTCTGGCTTCTTTTTGAATGAATCCTCATCCACGGATTGTTTGTATCTGATCTCCTTCTTGATTGGGGCTTCTTCTTTGTTGTCGTTCTTCTTGGTGTTGGATTTAGCCATTTCTGATGCGTGATCTGAAAAGAAGAAAAGTTTGCATAGTGCAATCTCACAGTAGAGTGTTGTGGATTTTGGAGTTAGTATGAGTGCAAAAGTGATGGAAGGTGGGGAAGTGGGCGTAATGAAGGAAGTGTGATCGTGGAGGATGAACAGTTTCCTAGGGCATTTGAAAAGACATGGGCGGTTTGAAATCCGCGTGCCAAATCGTGTTTAATGAATTTTGACGTCTGTAATTAATGCCCGTCAGAGGAATACCTTAAAATAAGAGATTTAAACAGATGAGGAAAATTTGACACAATCTCTTGCCGAAAATAAGCGGCGTACAGTGCATGCAATGATTTGGAAAGATAAGTCCAAAAAGAGGTATTTAGAATTTTAAAAGTCCAAAAGCTAAAGCACAGTCGCCAGTCAATCATTATGACCCCCAAACCCTATTTTCTTTATCAGTCTAGGTCAAAGCTAATTAATGCAAGTTCCCAACAATCAGTTAGGAAAACAGTCAATAACTGATAACACTCAAACAGAGTTCCCCCTAAATTTGATAATCCTTTATCAACAAATCAGTAAAACTCAAGGAAATAAATTGAGTAAAAACAAGAATAGAGGAGTTTAATAATTCATCAACAATTGTAAGATGCACAGAAATACAAAGCAAGGAAAGTTTGACAAAATGAGCTAAGAACATCATTTACAGATAAGAAATTTTAGATCAGATGACATTCCTTGACCTTCCTTTGTCCTTAGTTGATGCGGAGCTTCTTGCTTTGATTCTTCGGAGGACTTTCTTTTGATTCTTCATTCTTCTTCCCTTTTCCCTTCCTGTCTTCTTCTTGCTTGTCTTTGTGGAGAGACTCAGGAGCAGTGCTGGACTTGGTCTGCATTTCCAATTGCTGTTGAAGATGCACGACTGTGGATTCAAGAAAAGCCATTTTAACTTTGAGCTCATAAGTTGCTTCTTCTTGAATGATCAGCCTCTCGTCAAGCATTTGGATTTTTTCATCAGTGAGAGGCCTTGCTGATCTTTGATCTTCACCAGCTGAGTCTTCATTTCTTGCATCGGAGGGAGCAGTCTGACGCGGTGGAGACTCATGATGGGCTTCAGTACCCTCAGCATCATCTTCCTTAAGAAGATCTTTGGAAATCAGGTACTGTTTGAAATTGGGTGCCCAGTCATGGATTGCATGCCAGAGATTAGTGACTTTGAATTTCTCAAAGACACTGCTTTTAGAGCATCCATTTCCTCATTTGTGAGAACTTTGTCAATCTCCTGAAATTGAGACTTGGGCAAAGTCTTGAGAAAGATGAAGAAAAAGTAATTGACAAGATCCCGAAATTCTTCAGGATTCTGGGTTGCCATGATTGTGGGGAATGTGGTTGTGACACAGTGTTGAGCCAGAAGTGTCACGAAGTTTCTGAGAAGAGCGATTGGATTGACAGAGGATGAGGATGAGGATGCAACATTGATATCAGCAGGCTCATCAAACTTCACTTTCTTGTTGAACCCTTCCAGGCAGTAGTGGAAGAATCCTTTGAGAGGAGGTGAAGCGGGCTCTTCTGTATCAGCTCTTTCGTTACCAGCTGCTCGTGTCTCCTTCGGCTGTTGTTCTCCTTCATCTTGTGGAGGAACAGTGGGAGGCCATTGTTGAGATGTTTCAGTGGTTGGATTCTGCACTTTCTCTGTAGCTTTTTGTGCAGCTTCTTCAGGATCCTCATTGAGAGACTTTTGAGGAGAGTCAAACAAGATCTTGACTGGAGATGAAGAACTGTCAAGGCTCCTTTTGATCGAGCCT
The DNA here is from genome assembly GCF_028751815.1 of Salvia miltiorrhiza. NCBI lineage: Eukaryota > Viridiplantae > Streptophyta > Magnoliopsida > Lamiales > Lamiaceae > Salvia > Salvia miltiorrhiza. Next base: position 10,472,956 of record NC_080388.1, read on the forward strand.
CGAGTTTTGTAGTGTGGCTCAACAGTGGAGAAAGGGGTTTCACTCATCAGACAATTGATCCCTTTGGTTGAGCTCTTCTGTCCTTCAAAAAGGCGGATGGTGGAAGACACTTGAGTGGTGTTCTTCTAGAAACATCGAATTCCTTCCAAGCTTTGAAGGATCAGTGATGAAACTCTTGTTCCTTGACGAAGATGCTTGGTGGAATGGGATTCCTTCTTTTCTTCAGCAAGAATTTGAAGATAGGCCATCTCCCAGTTAAATGGGCCTTTTTGGAGCAGGGCAATCAGCACCAGTTTGTGTGGTCTCGAGAGATGATCAGGATATCCAAGAATGCCAAACCAGCATCTCTTGATCATTTTGGCGATTGGTCTGAGATGAGGATGTAATCTTGACATGCTCAAGACATTTGTGATGTTGAAGTCGGCAGGTGCATCACTCATCAGTGTATCTCTCATGAGATTTGTGGCTTCATCGTCAGCAAAGAATGGTGCTGGTCCTTCAGTTGGAAGATTGAACAATTCTCTTGTTGCTCGCGAAATGTTGATGGAGACCTTCGTTGTTTCTGAAGACAGTGATTTCTGTTGTGAGATCACCCGATGACTCATCAGTCTTGATGTTGTCGTAGAATTCTCTGATGGTCGACTTGTTGAGAAGGAACTCCGGTGAGCATTGAAGGAACTTCGTCCATCCATGGCGTTTCAAGATTTCATCAATCTTGTCGAACTCAGCGAGACTCTGAAGTGTCTCAGATGTTACAATGGACTCGTAACACACTGCTTGTTGAGATGTGGATTTTGCCATGTGGATTTTGAAAGAAGAAGATTTCTACAAAAATCTGTAAATTGGTTCTCACAGAGGTTGAACTGTGGAGTTTCACTGTTAGCCTTGAAGAGAAAGCACTCTCGAAGATTTTTGGCACAAAAGATTTCTCAGAGATTGAGTAAATCTTTTTCAGAAGATGAAATATTTTTGAAGAGAATGTGAAAGATCGTGCACAAGGCGATTTCAATAAAATTTTGAAATTCGTGCAAATAGAGACGTGGCACGTGGATCAATCCGCTTGTTAGTAAAAAGGGCGGGATCGTGTGAACGTGTGTCATCCATATTTGAACGAAATTTCTTCGTGTCATTTAAAAAGAAAATGAGAATTAAAAAGAAAATGAGAAAGTAAGTCTAATGACACATCAACCTAAAAGCAAATTTCAGTCGAAGTAAATAAAGAAATTCAGTCATATAAACAAGTGAGTTTGTTGAGAGAAGCTTACACAGTGACTAACACTAGATTAGTTGTTGACTTTAGTGGAAGTTCTCCCTTAAATGATGACTGGTTCTTCTTCCGTTACGAATCTGTCGACTGTTGATGCACGTTCTTTTCTCGTTTCATTATCATTCTGAACTGAAGTGTTTCTTCATGAATCACTTCTTCAAATACATCTGACGTCCTTTTGAATTCTGTCTCTGATTCCTCAAGACGTGCCAGAAGTTCTTATCTCTAAGACTGAAGCAGTTTCAGTCTGTTGATCAGTCTGCGCTCTTGAACATTTCTTCTATCAGCTTCGTCTTCGTCTGATATGTAGCGCATGATGATCCTTCGAGCATCTAGCACATGATCGATCTCTCTGATGATCTGTCTGTGCTCCCTAAGAAGATTTTCAAATCTCGTTCTTAGGTGTTGATACTCTTATCGAGTTTGATCGTATCTGCTCGTTCCTTTTGATTGTGAGTGGGTTGGACTCTGATTTTCTTCTGGAAAGATGACTCTGTCGTCGTGGTCAGAATCCAAAGTCCCAATCTCAAGTCCGTTTACTCCTCGAAAGTATGTATGGACAAAATCGCTGGAGGAGTCCTTCTTGATCCTGTTCATTGAGAAGAAAAGAAGAAACACACAGAGAACAAGGAGGAAACACGGAGCATGCAATCTCAAGAAGGATCTCGAGAGAAGATTTGATCAAAGACAAAATACCCTCAGTAGGATCTAGTTCAGTTAGAACCTAATCAGAAACAGAGCGTTCTTGCAAACAACCTGCTCTGATACCAATTGTTAGGTCCGGAGGGTCTCGAATAGGTTTATGGGAGGGGGGGAATACACCTATGGGCTATTTTTGTTTCCTCTAAAATAGAGGGATCTCAAGATAGAGATCTAAATGAAACTTTACACGCAAACTATGACACCTGCTAGCTGAAAGGAGTTTTAACCAAACAGGGTTGACGACTGATACTGAAAACTCTTCAGTAAGGAGTTATCAGTTAAGTTACTGGAACTTAACTGATGCACGTAGGGGCTTCAGTCGAGTTTGCTAAAACAGAGATGATAACACTCTTCCTGACTATCTGAAGATAGATCAGTCAGACTGATATCATGCGCAGCGGAAATAAACTTAGTTTTGTAATAGCCTCGGTTGAGCACGTTGTTAGTCTTAGGTTTCTCTTTGCAGTTATTCAGTATTCAGTTTATCAATTGAAACAACACAAGTAAGAATGTAAAACTGAAAGCTGTAAATAACACAGAGACTTTTACGTGGTTCAAAAAACCCTTTCCTACATTCACGGTCGGTTGATCAGACCAACAATCCACTCCGCAAGTGCTTAACAGGTGCACTGCAAACCGAACCGTGTGCTTGCCGGGTGCACACAACCGTACCACTGAAGAAACCACTTCTTCAGTACCCACACTTCACTCGTGTCGGATTTCTCACACTTAGCACAGCCCGTGCTAAGATTCTCAGAGTCAGAGTACCTTCCTGAACTCCGAATCACTCAAACGCTCTACTATTTCTTCTTGAAAGGAGGTTTGAACGGTTGCCAACTATACTTCAAAGAACAAGTTCTTTGGAGCAAGTTTGACCTAGGCTTCTGGGTAAACAGAGGGTTTGCCTAAGGTCTAAGAGAATATATGTAATCAGCAGTGACTGATTTTGGCTTTGGAATTCTCTTCTTCGATTCAAGCTTTGGGGAGGTTAAGCTTTTGGCTGAGAAACTATTTCGGCAGAGTTTCAGCTTATGTTGTTGAATCGGTGAAGATTGAAGTGATCCTCGAACGCTATTTATAGGAGAGGTCTTGAATAGATCCGTTGGCGGAGAACGTCTTCAAGATTTCTTCCGTTAGAGAGCATTTTGAATTTGGGCTGAGGTTTCAATCTTCGAGGTTCCTTGTTTGGTGGGAACGGCTATCTTAAAGAGCAGGAGATGTGACGTCTCTGAAAAAATAGCCACCAAATAGGAATGACCTCTGCAGAGAGAGGAAGATCCTGAGATCTCTGCATTTAATGCGGCTGTACTTTTGAGTACGTGGCTTCCTTTGAACGTGGGAAGTTCAGTCCGAGGAAGAATATTTAACTGATACTTGACTTTAGTATCAGTCTGCTGAGTCCACGCGGCACGCATTAAGTAATCAGTTCCGAACTTATTCTTCAACTGATACTTCAGTTGGTAACTTCAGTCTTCAGTCTTCAATCCTTCGTCCTTCAGTCTTCAGTCTTCAGTCTTCAGAACTGCAAGCTAAACTAGCAACGAACTCTAACACTTGAGTTCAAAACCGTTCTAGTCTATTACAAATAAGTCCTATGGATTTTGGTATCATCAAAACAAGGATTAGGATATTCCACAAGGTTCCCAACAGAATATATTTGATTGATTTTGGGTTTTTCAAACCCTTGAGCTACTAATCTCGCTTAACATCTTATTATTTTCATTTAGCGAGTTAGGCTGTCACGACCGGACTTAATTAAGGATCATTAAGCCGGGAAACCATGACCAGGGAAGGGAGATTACGAAGCGGGTTGAGAAAGGGGCGCATAAAAGAATACTCAAAGAACTTGAATATGCGTGAAATATTCCTTAAAAGGAAAAAAGGCATAGTTAGAGGCTTGACTAAAACATAATCAGCGTTTGCAGCGGAAGGCATCACTGAAATAATCAGTGTTTACAGCGGAAAGCATAACTGAGATACATGTATGAAGACATATATCCTTTCTGAGCCTACTTTAAGTTCGACAAAAGCTCCACTCAGCATTACTTCATCGCCCATCACAGCTCAACCTGCACAAACATAAACATACGTAGGGCTAAGTACAAGAGTACTTAGTGGGCAGTTGCCAAAACTAAAGCATAACTTAACATTATCAGCAAAACACAACATCGCATAAGAGGCATAAGTTTCTTTCAAATCCTTTGCTCATTAGACATATCCAAATTCATAAATAGCATGAGGGCATCCTTCATCATCATCAACAATCATAAACAAGCATCGTGTTGTGGAGAAGGCCTTCCCCAACGAACACGGGCATCACGCCATGAGAGGGGCCTCCCTCAGCGGTCACGGCATCGTACTATTGAGGGAGGTCTCCCCCAATAGACGCTAGTATCGTACCGTCGAGGGTGGTTTCCCCCAACGGACACTGGAACACTGGCATACTGGCATCGCGCCGCGAGGGAGGCCTCCCTCAGCGGACATGGGCATCGCGCTGTGAGGAAGGCCCTCCTCAGCGGACACGGCATCGTACTGTTGAGGGAGGCTTCCCCCAACAGACGCAAGCATCAAACACAGGCATAAACTTATTAGCGTAAAGCATTCAAGCGTAAATAAGCGTAAATAGCACATCGTAAATCATTTAGCGTAAAGCATAATGAAGCTTAACTCATTTAAGCGTAATAAAGCATAACACACTTGAAGATCCAATTGCATTTTAAAGCATAACACTTGCATAGTCTTTCAATAGCATTTTTATTTACGCGTAAGAAATTGCCCACCTGATAGCAAGGTTTTGCTAAGGTACTGTGACTCCTTGAGTAGTTCTTACTCTCGCGCTCGACCTTAATCACGAGAATGTAAAATAAGACATTGCCTCGAGAAAAATTCTCAATTAATGAGAAAGCATAATTGCAATTATGCATGAATCTGGTATGCATGTACTAATCTTCTGAGCGATAATCGGGAATTCTACTATTAATCCTCGTTAATAGATTTAACTAATTCTCGTCTAACGCGGTCGAATAAAACTGTGATTCTTCCTTCCTCATCGGAATATTCTAGCTGTGAAATAAACCTCGCATTTGTACTCGATCGGAAATAAAGGACTAACTCGGCTTTAATCGAAGTGTGACCTTGTAGAAATTATCGGGCTTTTCGATAGAAACATAATTACTAATGTAACCTCAAATAATTAATAGGCTCGAAAGAGAGTAGCCAATTAATTAAATAAACAAGTGGCTTTAATGAAATAAACAGTAATGGCTTGCTTTAAAGTCTGAAGTCCAAAAACAATAATTTAATAAACTGGGCGGCTCATTTGCTGAATAAGAATCGGCCCACCCATTGATAACTAATTGGGCTCCCTTAAAACAGATACTGCAAGGCTTAACTAAAGAAGTAGCTTCATCCCAAGTGATAATAGTACTCAATGTGGGCTGGAAAGAATTAATCTTAGCCCAAAAGGCAATTTAATCGGCCCAAATGGTGAATTAAACTGGCCCAACGCAATATGAATGGGATTAGAATAATAGGCCAACATAAAATGTGCATCAGCCCAACTCCTTAAATTAATTCAAGCCCAATAGAAATAATGAGAAGGGCCAATTAAATAAAAGACTGGCCCAATTCGAATTTAAATATGAAAGCCCAAGCAATTAAAATTGGAAGCCCAATCTCTTAAAAAACAAGCTCAAAATTCGGCCCAAACTTAAATAAAAGGAAGCCCAAATAATTAAAATAAAATCAAGCCCACTCTCTCTCTCTTCTCAAAATTCTTTGCCCTGTTCTCTCTCTCTCTCTCTCTCGAAGCCGCTCGCCTCTTCCTCTACAGTCTGCTCGCTCGGCTCCTCTCAAAAACCGGTCGGTTCCACCTACTCCGGCCGTCCAGCCATCGTCTGCTATCACCGGCGTCATTTTTCTACGCGTCTATTCCAGCGCCGCCCTTTTCTCTTCATCGCAGAGCCCTAAAATCTGAAATTCACAGTTGCCGCGTTCTATCGAAATTGGGCGGCTGGTCGCCGTCTGGGCGTTGCTCCGGCCTGGAGCCCGTCGGCCTCCTCTCCTTTTCTTTTCTCGTTCTTTCTTTCAACACGGCTGGGAAGAAGCCCTATACTTCCCGTTCAGGAACTCAGCCGACCTCTGCCGTCGTTTTTCCAAAATCGGCGAGTGGTGGGGAGAAGCTTGCTGCCTCCGACGATTCCCTCGTCCCGACGTCAACAGAGGCTTCGTCGTCGCGCCGTCTCCTCAAATCAGAGCAGGGCAGCAGCCCATTCCTTTCTAAAGCTAAGTCTTTTTCTCACTCAATTCTATTTTAATCGATTCTCAATCGTGAATCAAAGATAAGGTGTAATCTCTTCTTTGCTTTGCATAAACTCAAATTATGCTCGTTTACCCATACTTGTAACTGTCACTTGCCCAATCGCATAGTTGGGTGTTTACTAAGTTCAAGATGTCTATAAGGTCTTCTATAATTGAAACTGAAACTGATCGTGCTCATGCTTTAATATGAATGCTTACTGGAATGGGTATTTGAAATAGAATCAATACCTTGAATGTTCAAACTGATTTGCTTGCTGTTGGAGGTTGAACGTATTGTACAATAACTGAACTGAATTGAAGGTGCTATTGCTTACACGAATGAAGGAAACTTTGGCAGAAATGGTAGAGTTATTAGTAAACTCACCTTGCAGTTGCTTGGCTTAATTGCTGTACTGTTTGCTATAGCAGATTGGTTTTAATTGGAGCATAACTGAAACGAACGTTGGTCTTTTTGTTATTGCAGGTGAACTAATCAATGGGAAAAGAAAGCATTGAAGCCAAGCCTTACCTTGAGAGCTTCGGCCGAAACGAACTGAAACTGTTCTCTGAACTTTTAGATGAAAATGAGATGAGAGTGAATATTGCATTTGTTGGGTGTTTGGCATTAATAGGAAGATGAGCATCGCATACTTGAGTATGCTAGCAAAGTGTGCAGAGATAGGGTGGCTGGAGGTTGAGACTTGGGGGAACATGGCAGCCATGGAAGGCGACTAAAAAGATGGGGTGCAGAGCTGGTGGGCGGCTTCTTCTGCAGGGGAAGAGGGAGTGCATAGTTTGTTCTCACTGCAGCACACATTTCCCTCCCCCTTTTGACTTTTCTTTCTCTTTTCTATCTTACTAACTTTATTGACTTGTGTGCTCAACTTGAGCTAGTGGCAATAAGTGGGCCATGTAATTCCAACCTTTGTGATATTCTAGTCGAATTTTTCCCAAGCTGGGAACTAAACTGTAATCCGTGAACTGTAAATAAAATACTGGTTTCGAATCTCTAATCACCGCGTTTCTGTATCTGTTTGATATTTGCTTCCTTGCTTCCAATATTGAAAAACTGTAATATATCTTAAATTGAATCCGTGGATTTAATCTGCTTCGCAGTCGTAAGTAATTCCAGGACTTCTAGTAGCACTAAAATATAACTGCATCTGTTTCTCGATTAATAAATAACATGACTTTGCTAAGTCAGTCATAACTTGGAGATAATAATTATTGAATAGCTCAATAATTCTCATCGCGATTTTCTCAAGCGATACAAAAGCATAAGGCTAAAATAATAACTCTGTCTCTGATAAAAAAAATCAGGATCATAAGCTGGATTCATATATAACTGGCAACTGGGTTCCATTTACTGAAAGATACGATATTAACCATCGCATTACTGGATTTAAATAACATAAAAAGACTGGGTCACTACATAGGCTCTGCCTAATTGTTTATTTCTATATTTTTCAGTGCTTCTGGCACTCTAATATCATTTGTTTTGGATCCAAATAATCTTGAAGTTGAACTAATAATTTGTTGAGGCAAAAAGTGTTGTCGACAACTATCATTTTTCTTTTATACGATTCTCACGTATTCCCAAAGTTCATGGCAACTTCAGTAAAACTAAATTTTCACCATTTCCCATAATATTTGGTCTAGTTGTTTCGTAATCCCAACATTACGATAACTTAGTGCACGTGCAAAATGTATTGGGATTATCGTCTTCAGGATGATCCTCTTCATGAGATTTTTGGAATGATTTGATTTCTTTATTTGATTTTGTAATCCGTGGATATTTTATCTTGGGCACCAATATGTCGTTTACGCTTCTGGCGTCAATAAGCATTGAATCAAATTCGTCCATCTAGGACTTCAATTATTTGTGGTGCAATATAACATGTATATGAAATTTCACTCCTTTGGCAGTCAATAATAATTTATTGAACTTTTGGTTCATTAATGTGTGAATCTAACATAATTAATCCAACAAGAAATTTACGGCATTTTATAATTCATCATTCACATATATCTCCCCCTAATGCCGAAAAATATTTTAAGTTGGATAATCAAAGTATCAATATAAGAATTGATCCTCAATTATTGGCTCTATATATGTATTTTTCACAAAGTATACATATCATCTTCGTAGAGCTACGGGTATACTTGAATGGTGATAAAATAATTTAGTAGGTGAGAAATCCTCTTCGGGAGGTATTTTAATCACGCACTAATTGTAATGTAGACAACCCAATCAAGTCTTGAGGAATTTTAAAATTATTCGAGTGTATGAATTTGAAATTCATCTCGACATGATTATATGATAAAATAATAAATCATGTATAATTAGTTTAATTCTTAAGGGGAGGATCAATGAAACTCTTCCGGAGCCCATACAAAAATAATATCATTTTTCAATTATGTTACCCCTATTCTCAATAAAAGCTCAAAAATAATTGAATTGAGATGAAGAATTGCTCTTCAAGAGCTTGTAATATTCATCATGAATATTAGTTGTGCTACTTCAAGAGCAACAATATAAATCGAATAGATAAAACAATGTAATAATTAAATGAAATACTAAATAATAAGAAAATACCGAAATAAAGCTTAAAATAAAAATTCATTCTCAATATTTTAATATTCTTCCGAAATATTAACTTTATCTCACGTGTTCATTGAGAACACATTATATTTCATATTTAATGTGAAGAGATATCGCTGTATTTTTATCAAGAACTTCAACGATTTATTTTTAATAATCTTCAAGATTATTAAGAATCATAAATTCATTCCACAATGATGAATTAATTAAATAAAGCAATCCTTCGGGGATTGTATTAATAAATCAATTCAAATATGCTCATCGGGAACACATTATATTTAAAATTAAGGGATATAGTTGTGTTTCATCAAGAACTTCAACGTAATAATCTTCAAGATTATTAAAAATTATAAATTCATGTTTTAATATAACATATTAATTCATGCAATATGCAACTTTGATTGTGTATATATAATACACAAAATATTGCAAATTAATGTATTATTGTTTCTTCAGGAAACAATATAATATATTAATGCAACATATTATATAAATCATTACGGACAATTTTATATAATATCCAAATTTTCATGTAAACGGATTAGAGAATTACTAGGATAAACAAATGAATATATATCATTTAATGAATCTCAATAAAGGAATATATGACATCAATCATTATACATATATCATCAAGGAATAAGAATTGAATATATTGAATCAATTTCATTAATCAGAATTCACGTAATTAGCTTAATGCATTAACAATCAATCGAACACAAAAAAAATAATCTAAGAGTACATACACAATTGCAATTTCAATTGCTCTCAATTTAAGGCTCATACTGAATTACAGAAAAAGTAATAAAGCATTGCAAGGTTTATACTTTTGATATTTAATTAGTGGCATAAAAGAAAACGAAAAGGTTCCAGTTCCCCAATTTCTATATCAAAGTTACATATATCATTTATAGAGCCTTTCAATTTTCATAATTATAATAGAAAAATGAATTTTGTAATAGATAATCGCATTGTTTACAGGAGACACACTAATGAACATAAAGGAGCACAAGTTCCAATTCTAGTTATCTCATTTCACAAAATTTTCAAAAGCAACATTGAAAACCTAGATTTAAAAATTGATGTACGTTAACTCATGGAAAATATGAATCAAACCGATCGAATTCTCACGTCATATATTTCGTCGAATTACGATTATTCAACATAATCAATTTATAAATTACCTAGTCGGAAAGACACGATTCTTCCCTATGACATACCTTCAATGTTTACTCAATTGGTTAGAAACTCGTGTTGATAACGTGTTGAAAGTAGAGAGAAGAGGAGAAGAAGAGAGAATAGCGTAGAGAGTGTAAATAGAATAAATCTGCAGGAGCGTCTTATTATGAGGACTAAATGCCTCTATTTATAGGAGATACAAAGCTAGGGTTAGGGTTTAGGGTTAAGTCATTTAATAGGGAAATATATATTTTATATATATTTAAAAGAAAATGAAACTTATCATAAACTCTTGTCTTCACATTAGGGCTGCCACCGGTTCAGGAACCGCCGGTTCCGGGCCCGAACCAGCAGTTCAGGTTCAAAAATTTCATGAACATGAACCGGCTCGGCTAAAATTTGAAGGGCCGATTTTTGGACCCTGAACCATCGGTTCCGAGCCGGGTCTAAAACCGGCGGTTCCCAGGCTTCTCCTTTTTTTTTGTATTTTTTTATGAAATTAAATGATTTGTGATGAAATTTCAAAAAAATTTACTTCACAAGTGTTGAATTTTTTTGAAATTACTCAACTTAAATAATATTTTAATTTTAATCGAATGTGGCTTCTCTATTTATAGTGTACTACACATTGTAGAGAATCCTACATTTTTCAATGTGGGATAATTTTAACTTAATGTAGCTTCACTATTTATAGTGTACTACACATTGTAAAGAATCCTACATTTTTCAATGTGGGATAATTTCAACTTATTGTAGCTTGACTAGCTTCACTATTTATAGTGTACTACACATGGTAGAGAATGTTACATTTTTCAATGTGAGATAATTTCAACTTAATGTAGCTTCACTATTTATAGTGTACTACACATTGTAAAGAATCCTATATTTTTTAATGTGGGATCACTCAACTTAAATAATATAATAACTTATAAATATATGTTGCGTTTTTCAACACTTGTAAGTTATTAAAATTTTAACACTTGTAGGTTATTATATTATTTAAGATTTTTAAGTTGAGTAATTTCAAAATTATTAAAGTTAAGTATATATATATACACAGAATTTAAAAAATACAATATATATTTATAAGTTATTATATAAGTTATATATTTATAAGTTTTTTTTTTTGACATTTGGGGGAGGCGGAGCGATAGGGTTTGATCCCTAGACCTTATAAGTTATAAGTTATATATTTATAAATTATAAGTTATAAGTTATATATTTATTAATTATAAGTTATAAGTTATATATTTATAAGTTATAAGTTATATATTACATGAATATAAGTTATATATTTATAAGTTAAGTTGAATCCCACATTGAAAAATGTAGGATATGAATTTGAATTTAAAAAAAAAAAATTGAAAATTCGACTGGAACCGGCGGTTCAGGGTCGAACCGCCGGTTCCGACTAGCGGTTCAGGATCGAAATATATGTAAACCTAAACTGGCCCTTAACGTTTGACGGTTCGGCCCTGAACCGGCCCGGTGGTCAACAGTCCGGGCCGGAACTGTTGACCACCGGACCGGTTCAGGGTCGAACCGCCGGTTCCGGTTGGCCCTTGGCACCACTACTTCACATTTTGACAGTAAAGAGATAGATTTTTGCTTTGAAGACCCTCTTCTCGAACCTTCTTGCTGAAGCTCTCTATTGTTTTCTCATCTCCCCGGAAAATAACTTGAAGCTGAAGGTCCTCATTCCCCTGCTCCTCTTGTTCCACCAATGTTCTCATTGCTGAATGCTTGAAGATTCGCTGCAAAATTCCATTTCAATCAAACCAAGTGTTGCTATTTCTTCAATACCCGAAGGGAACTCATCCAATTTCGACAAATTTTCGAGACACAGAATTTCGAGGACTGGAAAATGGAAGTTTTCTGCATTCCAGTAGATTAAATCATCACAATCAAGAATCTCCAACTGTGTCAAGCGTAGGAATTTCCCCTCAATAGGGCTCCATACTGATCCAATCACTGCATTCAGACCCAACTTAAGACACACAAGATTGGGCAAGGAGCCGACCATGATTGTCAATTCATCCCAATCAACACCACAACCACGTAAATACAGCCACTTAAGTGAAATTGGGAAAGTGAGACTCAAACAAAAATCATGCCACTTAGAATTTCCATCGAATTTCAATAGTAGATGTTCCAGTTCATGGAAGTTGCCAAGATTGGAGGGACAGTAACTCAAACTCACTTCATCACAATATGATAACCTCAATACTCTGATATGGGGGATTCTCTTGCAAACCTCTTCACTCAACCTCAAATTCTCTACATTTGAAAGTGTGTACAGATTTCTCAAAACCAAGTCATTTGCATGGTCTAATCTGTCCACAGGAAGAGGATCAACAAGACAAATTGGATATACCTCAAGATGCCTAAGTTGTACCATCTCCCAAATCTCATATGGTGCAATCGCAGTGGAACGAGTGGGAACCACAATTCTTAATATTTGCAAATTCCAAAGCAGCGATATTGAGGGAGGAAGGTAAACAGTTGTGCGACTCTTCTGATCAATATCAACTTTAAGATACCGTAAGTTAAGTTGCTGAAATGTAGAGTCAGTTATTGATGAGGCAACAACCTTATGCACTGTTCTCAACAATTTGAAGTTAAGCAATAGCCGACCCCCTTCGCATATCAGACAACGGATTGGAGCATCAAAGGTTTTTGTCTCTGGAATTTCTCCACTGATTACAACTCGGCGCTCCCTGTTTATGGTTCGTGGACTATCCAACTCACATAAAAACTCATCTTTCTTGCCAATCTTTAGGCACAATTCTCTAACTAGATCATGTACTTTAAATTCACAAACTTCTCCATTGTAATCCCATGCATCAACTAAAATGAGATTTCTCTCAGAGAGATCCCTTATATAATTCTCTCCAGCCTTTTCCAAGCTCAAATTTTCGAAATGTTCTATAAATCCTTTAGCAATCCAAAGTTTAAGAACTTCTGACACATAAATCAATTCATCTTCTGGAAATGCCCCCAAAAATAGGAAGCACGGCTTAAGACGAGCAGGCAAGTAGCTGTAACTCAAAGATAATATATTCAAGCACTGCTCATCATTCTCTGTAGAATATTCTAAAATTGAATTCATATTTTGTACAACATTTTCCCAGTATTCTACCGCCATTGATGACTTCCTGAGATGACCCCCAACCACAACAATCGCAAGGGGAAGTCCTTTGCACTTCTCAACTATCTTCTTCCCATACTCCTCCAACTCAGAAGGGCAACCTTGCTCTGCAAATGCTGTTTGACAAAATAGATCCCAACTATTCTCCTCATCCAGAAAATCAATTGCAAGATGTGAAACGCCTAAATGATTGGCCACATCTAAGTGCCTAGTAGTCACAACAATTCGACTTCCACTATGTGTGTCGGGAAAGAAGAATTTTATCTCATCCCAAGCTTCGACACTCCACATATCATCTAGCACAATCAAATACCTTCGCCCACGTAAACTCTTATACAACTGTTGTCCTAATTCATCAACAGTTGCACTACTGGATTCATCAACAGACACAAGCTGTGTGAGAATGTTATGGACAATATATTGTTGAGATATTGTAGCCCAAAGACAAACATCAAAGTGTTGCACAATGAATGGATGTTGAAAAGTATTTGTGGCAAGTGTGGTCTTACTAATTCCCCCCATGCCTACGATGGGGATGACTTGCCGACTTGAGGGAAATCCAGTGAGCTGATCCAAAAGTTGAAGTAAGACATCATCAAATCCCACCATGGTGGCCTTGTTGGAGGTCATGTGAGGCGTTGATGAAATAACTTGTGTGGGCGGCTGCTCTGCTTCAACTCTACTCTGCGCTTTGACATTGATAGCTAATAAGAAACGAGATATTGCAGAGCAGGAAGGAAGAATTTTTATTGTCACACCCCAATTCTTGAATGAATAAATATAATCGAGGTACAACTAATTCATAGAAATAAACAAGGAAAAAATCTTGTTAAAACCCGAAATAGGATAGAAAGTCGAGCTATGCCCCTTTGGATCACAAGTTTTGTTTCATGCTTCTGACAACCGACATTCATTAGCATAAATTCAGTAATGAAGAGTCTAAGCTCGGTCAAGTATATCGTTGAAATTTTACATGAAGATCTTAAGTTGGGATAACAAAAGACGGATATGAGTGATTGCTACAGCGGAAGTTTAAAATAGGAATTTAACCCTAGCCTCAGCTCCGTCCCGTCAGCACCAGCCAGCCAACCTGAAAACATTTGAAAGTAATTTTGGGCTAAGTACTAATGTACTTAGTGGGCATGCATTTTCTGAAACATTTCATATATTTGTAAAGAGCAGTTTATCCAATTAAACTTTACATGACTTAGAAGGTTTTAAATTGAAAGAACTTCTAAGCATGTTAAAACATTTCTTTCATTTGTGCGCACATGTCACACTCCCTTTCTGTTACTCGCTGTGATCCCGGACCTTTTAGCCACCGACGGATCCATTTCTCCCATTGCACTTGCCCTGAGGATGTAACTCAGACAAGTTGAATTGACCTCGGGACGCTACCCAGGCAGGTCTTACATTACATGCTTCGGAACACATCCAGCAAGCACCCTTATAACGCCTCTTAGTTAGTGCCCGAATGGAGATCAACCCACCGAGTCAGCTAACGGTGTACACAATTCTCAAATAACGTGTTAGGCTATAAGAGAACCTCAATTGATTCGTTGTGGCGAGCCTTAAACAGAGCAGAGTGCACATAAACATTTTATTGGATAAACAGTTTGCATTTCATTGAATAAATAATTTGCATTTCATTGAAATATTTAGAGCTTAATAACTCAATCATACTTTATACATTTGGAAAGTAAGCCCACCTGATTAGGCAAAGCCCGTCGTTTATTCTTATCTCTGAATCGGAATAGCAGTGCTAATCCTCCTGAATCTCAAAGCCTACAAGAAATCTATTCTCAATAGGTCTCCTTGAATCTAATCTTAAGTCATGGTGTAGTGCTTAATATTCTATGATTCACTTAGCCGGGTTTTCAAAATTTAATGAATAAATAATTGAAAACTAAATCCTTGAGTTAAGGACACCAACAATATCCTTACTCGATTTTCTTAAATAATTGGATTTATAAATAAACCAATTGAATACTTTTATTGCAAGGAAAAAATGCAATTTCATGTCATGCTTAGCATAGTAATAAGTAATTTACTTAAAATATGCACATAATAATAATTTAATATTATTATGAAAATTATCCTTTAAATAAATTAATCAAACTAATTAATAGTTCAATTAATAAAACATAAGACAGCCCAATTTAATAAATTGAAGGCAGTCCAAAGTCTTTAAATAAAATAAGGGCCTAACTGAATTGAAACAAAATAAAATCGGCCCAAATAAGGAGCCCAACTCTCAAGCCCAAACCTAGCCCAACTCTCAACCTTTTCTCCCCTTTCTCTCCATCGGTCGCACACAACGCACACACACTCACTTCAGTCCCTTGACTGCTCGCCTCTCTCGACTGCTCCTCTCCCCTTCGACTGCTCGAACTTCACTGCCGCTGGAGCTCGCCGGAGCAAGCGGCGACAGGCTCCAGCTCCCTTCTCTCTTCTCCCTTCTCGGCGACTGCAACAACAAAAGCTGCCGCCGACCGTGACTCGGACTCCCTCCCTCAGATCTCCGGCGACGACAACAGCGAGGAGCTGCTGCAGCGCCTGAAACCTAGTGACCTCAATCCAGTCGCCCTCAGCCTCCTCCCTTCTCTCCCTTCGTCCGTGGCCGAGCGACAGCAGCAGAGCCGCCGCGCCCTGGCCTCCCTCTGTAACTCAACCACCGCCCCAACCCAACTCTCTCTCTCTCTCTGTGACAGTGGCGAACCACCACCACCACCGCCGGACGGACAGCAGCGATGAGCCGCCGCCGCCTCCCTTGGTTCTCTCAACCCTCTCCTCTCTCTGCATACACCGGCGACAAACAGCAGGAGCCGTCCGCCGGAGCCCTAGGCTCAGCCTCCCTTGACTCGACTCAACACAACAAGACCAGCCCACCTCCTTTTCTCCAACCGTGGCTGGGCAGCAGCGGCACAGCCGCCGTGCCCTGCCTCCCTCGACTCTCGACTCGACGACAAACACACAACCAAGACTCAACCTTTCTTTCTTTTCTTTGAAAACAAAAACACTTGAATGTAAATATATACACAATATATATGCATGTATCTTGATGAGATTATGGATGTGTGTTTGTGCTTTGCTGCTCGGCTAAGAATTGATGAAATTGGCGTGAACTGGATGAGTCAGAAATATAACCTTTCACTGGATTTGTTGCTGTGTGGTGTAGATGAAATAAAATCGTGTCTGAGTTTCTTCTAGGGGTTCTGGTATCTTGGGCAGATCAGTAGGAAAACCTGGAATTGCTGCACTTTAATTCTGCCTATGACAGAGTGAGGAAAATGAGTGAAAGAAAAATGGTGAAGTAAATATCTTGCCAAAGTGTATGGCTTCGCAGAGAAGGGAAAAAGTTGATGGTATGGCTATGATGGTAAGAGTTGTAGGGTGGCTGATGGGATGTATGCTTTTAGCTAACTTTTGGGACTGATTGGACAAATAAAATCCCTCGGGATAAAATTATCGAAACTGTAGAAATTCTTCAGGGTTTGCTAATTAAAAGCTCGTGAAAATGCTTGAATGCTAAATTAAATAAATATGCGACGCACATAAATTTAATAACTAAATTTACAAAAGCTTTTTGTAAATCATTTTTGTTGGAATTAAAATAAATTCTTTTCTTTTTCCGACGTGAATCCTCTTAAATCTAAGTTCAAAATTATTCTAACTTAGCTCGAGGAAACGGGGTATTACATCCCTCCCTCCTTAAAAAAAATTTCGTCCTCGAAATTTCATACCTGGTATTCTAGCTTGTGATACTAGTCGTTCGTTTCATTTATCTCTTTTGTGGCCTTTTCCATCCTGTGATGGTCCCACTTCATGACAAGAACAAAATTATTGCCTCGTAAAACTTGAACCTTGCGATCAAGTATCTGGACTGATTTCTCTTCATAACTCTGGTCCTGGCTAGGACTACTTTATCTTGCTTAATCACTTGCTTTCTTAATTGCGAGACGCAATACGTATTGTACACATCCACAATGCTTGGTGGCAGAGCCAACTTATAGGCTACGAAGGCCTAACTTAACTAGGATCTCAAAGGGTCCTATATAATGGGGTCGTAACTTGCCCCTCTTTCCGAAACGTATAACTCCCCTTGAGGGAGAAATTTTGAGGAAAACTCGATCCCCAACATTGAATTCTAACTCCGATCGGCGTTTATCGGCGTAAGACTTTTGTCTATCTTGAGCTTCTTTGATTCTTTGCTTGATATGGTCGACTTTCTCAACCATCTGTTGGACCAGTTCAGGACCTAATAGCTTTCTTTCACCCACTTCATCCCAGTAAAGTGGTGATCGACATTTTCGGCCATACAAAGCCTCATATGGAGCCATTCCAATTGTTGCTTGATAACTGTTGTTATAAGCAAATTCTACAAGAGGTAACAAATCCTCCCAACTTCTACCTTTGTCTGCGACAATCGTTCGCAACGTATCTTCTAGAATCTGAATCGTTCTTTCTGACTGTCCGTCAGTTCGAGGGTGGTACGTTGTGCTGATGTTCAGCTGAGTGCCCATTGCTTCTTGTAAACCTTTCCAGAAACGCGAGGTGAATCTGGTGTCACGATCTGTCGTGATAGATACAGGTACACCGTGAAGGCGTACTATCTCTTGACATATAACTTTGCAAATTTCTCCAATCCAAATGTCATTTGAATTGGGAGAAAGTGCGCTGACTTTGATAATCGGTCTACTATGACGCTATATCTCTTTTCATTCTTGTTCACCAGAAAATTTTCTTTAAATTCTGGTGCATCTTTGTACTTCCTGGATGTGCAGTGTATGGAGTATCATGAGCCTCGCTCATAATCTTGTTCTTTAACTCTTCATTGTGCGGCACACACAATCTTTTACCAACCATAAGCGCATTATTCTTTGCTTCTGTGAATCCTTTCGTTTCACTCGTTCTTGCAGCAAGACGCATCTTCTCCAAGAATCAATCATCTCTTTGTGCTTGCACAATTCTTTCTCTCAAATTAGGTTTAGCTGTCAGCGCAGCTACACAACCCGATACTGCGTTCGGAGGATGAATAATCTCTAAACGGAGTGAGGTGAAGTCACGAATCAGTTCCTTCTGCTGAGTGATGAAATATCCTAGCTTAGCCTTCGTCTTTCCACTCCGAGCATCAGCTACTACGTTCACTTTTTCTGGATGGTAACTAACGGTGTTATCATAATCCTTTACTAATTCGAGCCATCTTCGTTGTCTCATGTTCAAATCCTTTTGCTCGAATGAGTACTTTAAACTCTTATGATCTGTAAAGATCTCACACTTAACTCCATAGAGGTAGTGTCTCCAAATCTTCAGCGCGTGCACAACGGCTGCTAGTTCTAAATCATGAGTTGGGTAGTTCAGCTCATGGGGCTTCAATTGACGAGACGTGTATGCTATCACTTTCTGATTTTACATCAACACGCAACCCAATCCTAGTTTCGAGGCATCAGTGTACACCTCAAATTCTTTATTCTCCCCTGGTATTGCTAACACTGGTGCAGTAGTCAGCCTAGTCTTGAGCTACTTAAAACTTTGTTTACAAGCTTCGGACCAAACATACTTAGTCCATTTTCTTAAAAGCTGAGTCATTGGCCTAGCCAATTTCGAGAATCTTTCGATGAACCTTATATTGTAACATGCTGGACCGAGAAAACTTCTTATCTCATTAACATTTGATGGTGCCTTCCATTCCTTGACTGCTTCGACCTTGGCGGGGTCTACTTTGATTCCTTCAGTCGACACTATGTGACCGAGAAACATAACTTCCTTTAACCAAAATTCACACTTGTTGAATTTGGTAAACCATTTCTCATTGTGCAGGGTTTTGAGTACGATGCGTAAGTGCTCTTCATGTTGTTCTTCGGTCTTAGAGTATACGAGGATGTCATCGATAAACACTAAGACAAAACTATCGAGATACTGATGGAAAACTCTGTTCATCAGGTCCATGAAAACTGCTGGGGCATTCGTTAAATCGAAAGGCATTGCTGTAAATTCGTAAAGTCCATAACGCGTTCGAAACGCTGTCTTTGGGATGTCTTCTCTTTTCATCCTGAGTTGGTGGTAACCAGATCTTAGGTCAATCTTGGAAAACACACCGGCTCCTCTCAACTTCTTGTGAGCTTGCTTCAACTTCTTATAATCAATACACATCTTATAATCAATACACATCCTTAGTGTATCATCTTATAATCAATACACATCTTATAATCAATACACATCCTTGGTAATCAATATCTATTCTTGTGAGCTTGCTTCAACTTCTTATAATCAATACACATCCTTAGTGTATCATCTTTTCTTTGACATCTTGAATTAGTGCTCCCTATAGTGACATACTATGTTGCATGAAACTAGGTCTAGTGAAAATTTGGTAATTCATTGGGAAAAATATCTTTGTACTCTCAAATCTGTTGAACTTCCTTAATTGTTTCCTTCGTCCTAAGTCACCTTCTCAGATTGACTAGGGAATTCTAACATCAAACTTTTCTCATCGTCTTCGTAACTTTCACTTCGAGGATTAATGGCACTCCTTCTGCCATGTAAACTCATTTTCCCATTTCCAAAAGGTTCTTCAATGTGGGTTTCTAAGATTCCATTGTGGTGGTGTTCCAAATTTATTCTTTGAGGTGATGGCATAGTGCTCCAGTTCTCCGCAGTTTAAAGCGATCATTTGCTCTATTCGGACATTTTTCTTAATGGAGCTTCTGGCACTTTTGCCAAAGCGTTCACTCTTTTGGCTCGAGCTTGCTAGCCTTAGGGTTGGTTTATACCTTAAGTTAAGTTCCATTGCTTTCCTCCCATTTCAGAGTTTCCTCTATTTCTTTCATCCCATTTCCTTTTTCTTTACCTCCATCTTGAGGTGGTGTACATATCTTGTTGGTGCGTGAACTTTCTCCTTCTCCAATTGTTGTAGTGACTCGGTGGTGAGAGTCTCGCTCATTGCTTATTCCTTCGTAATATCTCCCTGGTTTACTAGGGGAAATGAAAATCTCATGACGCGATTCATTTACTGACTTCTTTACGCATTTCTCATTATTGTCCACCATGTGGACCACATATTGACAGCTGGTTGAAAACTTCATCATACTCACTACCTGCTCCAGTTCTTCGCTTGGGATTCCAAAAATCGCTTTGATTACCAAAAGAAGGTCAAAAGACAGCTTGATACTTAGTGCATCATTCTAATGGTTGAAAACTAACGACAAACTGAGTAATTCTAATCGCTACTATACTTATCGTAATAAAAGGATATTCTATTGTGACAACTATATAGTGCGAGTCTATATATTGGGATGATGCTCTACCTCGAGATCAAAAATCTTAATTGACAATCACTGAGATCTTAGTCATGTGGGCTGGCCAGACCCAACAAAACGAATCACTCAGTCAAATGGGAGCTTCGCCCCCCAATCATGTCAACTTCTTATTCATGTAAGGCTCTGGTCAAACTTCTAACTTAAAACATTTACTAACAAGTACTTCATCATAAGTCATTGATACCATGAAAGTTCATTCTATGCCGTTCTAGCAAAGCTATCACGACTAACGTCATAATCATAAGCAACATAAGTTCTTATGTGAAAAACTTAATCTCACCGCTATTGAAATAGCTCAAGTGAATCCTTAGTCTTAAGGCAGTGCCTCTATGTTGTAACATATCTATGTTAAACATTTCTATCTTACCAATCCTTACTTAAATCGATCAAGCGGTGCTATCACGATTAACATTCTCAAACCATTCTTGGGTGGTACTCAAACGGTTTGTAAGAGGACCCATCATTCTAATCGTATAGGCAGCTAGCCTAAAACGACAACATAAAGCTTTCTCATTCATTCATTCATTCATACTTCTGTTTCTTTTGAAACCTTAACATATATGGACATTTAAAGTCCCTTTCATGAAAACTTTGCTTGTGCCGGAAAGATTCAAAGAATCTAACTCGACCATACATACATTGATTCGTTAAGGGCTCGGGTAATCCCAAACACGAAATAACATTCATTGAGTCGTTATGGGTTCGGGTAGTCCCAAACACGACACTTAGCTGGTTACATGGGTCGGAGACCCAAAATAACAATATGAAAGCGATTAGCAATTCATAACTTATAGCATATGGAAAGCGGTAAGCAATTCGCATAGCATCATTCATTGAAAGCGCACACTTTTTCTTTTCTTGGAAACATTCATAACATCTGAAATACATATATGTATATTTTTGAAACTATTATCGTACCTTGGTTGCGGCAGTGTGACGGCGAGCTGAGGGCTACTGACATTCTTAGAAGTCTAGAGATACTATTCTAGACTCAACATCAAAAAGCTTATGGTTATCAGAGACATGAAAGAAAACTCATGCTCTGATACCATTCTGTCACACCCCAATTCTTGAATGAATAAATATAATCGAGGTACAACTAATTCATAGAAATAAACAAGGAAAAAATCTTGTTAAAACCCGAAATAGGATAGAAAGTCGGGCTATGCCCCTTTGGATCACAAGTTTTGTTTCATGCTTCTGACAACCGACATTCATTAGCATAAATTCAGTAATGAAGAGTCTAAGCTCGGTCAAGTATATCGTTGAAATTTTACATGAAGATCTTAAGTTGGGATAACAAAAGACGGATATGAGTGATTGCTACAGCGGAAGTCTAAAATAGGAATTTAACCCTAGCCTCAGCTCCGTCCCGTCAGCACCAGCCAGCCAACCTAAAAACATTTGAAAGTAATTTTGGGCTAAGTACTAATGTACTTAGTGGGCATGCATTTTCTGAAACATTTCATATATTTGTAAAGAGCAGTTTATCCAATTAAACTTTACATGACTTAGAAGGTTTTAAATTGAAAGAACTTCTAAGCATGTTAAAACATTTCTTTCATTTGTGCGCACATGTCACACTCCCTTTCTGTTACTCGCTGTGATCCCGGACCTTTTAGCCACCGACGGATCCATTTCTCCCATTGCACTTGCCCTGAGGATGTAACTCAGACAAGTTGAATTGACCTCGGGACGCTACCCAGGCATGTCTTACATTACATGCTTCGGAACACATCCAGCAAGCACCCTTATAACGCCTCTTAGTTAGTGCCCGAATGGAGATCAACCCACCGAGTCAGCTAACGGTGTACACAATTCTCAAATAACGTGTTAGGCTATAAGAGAACCTCAATTGATTCGTTGTGGCGAGCCTTAAACAGAGCAGAGTGCACATAAACATTTTATTGGATAAACAGTTTGCATTTCATTGAATAAATAATTTGCATTTCATTGAAATATTTAGAGCTTAATAACTCAATCATACTTTATACATTTGGAAAGTAAGCCCACCTGATTAGGCAAAGCCCGTCGTTTATTCTTATCTCTGAATCGGAATAGCAGTGCTAATCCTCCTGAATCTCAAAGCCTACAAGAAATCTATTCTCAATAGGTCTCCTTGAATCTAATCTTAAGTCATGGTGTAGTGCTTAATATTCTATGATTCACTTAGCCGGGTTTTCAAAATTTAATGAATAAATAATTGAAAACTAAATCCTTGAGTTAAGGACACCAACAATATCCTTACTCGATTTTCTTAAATAATTGGATTTATAAATAAACCAATTGAATACTTTTATTGCAAGGAAAAAATGCAATTTCATGTCATGCTTAGCATAGTAATAAGTAATTTACTTAAAATATGCACATAATAATAATTTAATATTATTATGAAAATTATCCTTTAAATAAATTAATCAAACTAATTAATAGTTCAATTAATAAAACATAAGACAGCCCAATTTAATAAATTGAAGGCAGTCCAAAGTCTTTAAATAAAATAAGGGCCCAACTGAATTGAAACAAAATAAAATCGGCCCAAATAAGGAGCCCAACTCTCAAGCCCAAACCTAGCCCAACTCTCAACCTTTTCTCCCCTTTCTCTCCATCGGTCGCACACAACGCACACACACTCACTTCAGTCCCTTGACTGCTCGCCTCTCTCGACTGCTCCTCTCCCCTTCGACTGCTCGAACTTCACTGCCGCTGGAGCTCGCCGGAGCAAGCGGCGACAGGCTCCAGCTCCCTTCTCTCTTCTCCCTTCTCGGCGACTGCAACAACAAAAGCTGCCGCCGACCGTGACTCGGACTCCCTCCCTCAGATCTCCGGCGACGACAACAGCGAGGAGCTGCTGCAGCGCCTGAAACCTAGTGACCTCAATCCAGTCGCCCTCAGCCTCCTCCCTTCTCTCCCTTCGTCCGTGGCCGAGCGACAGCAGCAGAGCCGCCGCGCCCTGGCCTCCCTCTGTAACTCAACCACCGCCCCAACCCAACTCTCTCTCTCTCTCTGTGACAGTGGCGAACCACCACCACCACCGCCGGACGGACAGCAGCGATGAGCCGCCGCCGCCTCCCTTGGTTCTCTCAACCCTCTCCTCTCTCTGCATACACCGGCGACAAACAGCAGGAGCCGTCCGCCGGAGCCCTAGGCTCAGCCTCCCTTGACTCGACTCAACACAACAAGACCAGCCCACCTCCTTTTCTCCAACCGTGGCTGGGCAGCAGCGGCACAGCCGCCGTGCCCTGCCTCCCTCGACTCTCGACTCGACGACAAACACACAACCAAGACTCAACCTTTCTTTCTTTTCTTTGAAAACAAAAACACTTGAATGTAAATATATACACAATATATATGCATGTATCTTGATGAGATTATGGATGTGTGTTTGTGCTTTGCTGCTCGGCTAAGAATTGATGAAATTGGCGTGAACTGGATGAGTCAGAAATATAACCTTTCACTGGATTTGTTGCTGTGTGGTGTAGATGAAATAAAATCGTGTCTGAGTTTCTTCTAGGGGTTCTGGTATCTTGGGCAGATCAGTAGGAAAACCTGGAATTGCTGCACTTTAATTCTGCCTATGACAGAGTGAGGAAAATGAGTGAAAGAAAAATGGTGAAGTAAATATCTTGCCAAAGTGTATGGCTTCGCAGAGAAGGGAAAAAGTTGATGGTATGGCTATGATGGTAAGAGTTGTAGGGTGGCTGATGGGATGTATGCTTTTAGCTAACTTTTGGGACTGATTGGACAAATAAAATCCCTCGGGATAAAATTATCGAAACTGTAGAAATTCTTCAGGGTTTGCTAATTAAAAGCTCGTGAAAATGCTTGAATGCTAAATTAAATAAATATGCGACGCACATAAATTTAATAACTAAATTTACAAAAGCTTTTTGTAAATCATTTTTGTTGGAATTAAAATAAATTCTTTTCTTTTTCCGACGTGAACCCTCTTAAATCTAAGTTCAAAATTATTCTAACTTAGCTCGAGGAAACGAGGTATTACATTTATTGAATGTGAAAAGTTGAGTTTTAGCTACAAGTTATGGTCCTATTTATACGTAAAAGCAAAAGCATAAAATGCATGAGGCGCGTAGGCCACCTCAGCCACAGAACTAACTAACAAAAGGTAACACATGCACCGTGCATGCATGGTACAATCAACTTTAATACCCCCCTTCAAGATGGAAGATAGATACTGGTCATTCCCATCTTGAGCATGATGTTATGCAAAGCAGGTGCTGTCAATGCCTTACTAAGAACGTCAGCAAGTTGATGATCATTCTTGATGTGTAATGGTTGGATCACACCACTCAAGTATTTATCTCGCACAGTGTGGAAGTCTATCTCTATGTGCTTCGTTCGCTCGTGAAAAATAGGGTTGTTGCAGATGTACACAACAGCTTTATTGTCACAATACAAAGGTGTTGCTCGTTGTGACTGAATCCCGGATTCCTACAGAAGATTGCGCAACCATGTCACCTCACAACTTGCTTGTGCCATGGCTCGATATTCAGCTTCAGTAGATGATCTTGAAATGGTGGTCTGCTTTTTGGATTTCCAAGAGATTAAGGAAGAACCAAGAAACACAGCAAATCCGGTGACTGACCTTCGATTAATAGGGCATGATGCCCAATCTGCATCAGAAAAGGAGGATAGTTCCAACGATGAATTCTTATCAAAGAACAAGCCATGTCCGATAGTTCCCTTCAAGTATTTCAAGACTCTTTCAGCTGCTTCCATGTGGCCCTCACATCGCTTGGAGAGAAACTAACTCAGATTATGCACTGTGAAAGTAATATCTGGTCGTGTCAAACACAAATAGAGCAGCCTGCCTATAAGTCTGCGATATTTAGTCGGATCAGCAAGTGGGGGTCCCTCCTCCAAGTCTAAGTGCTTGCCTGATTCCATAGGTGAGGAAATTGGTTTGCAATTAAGAAGACCAGCATCCTTTAATAAGTCCAGCACATATTTTCACTGGCATAAGTAAATACCCTTGTTGTTACGCGCTATCTCAAGACCCAAGAAGTAAGAAGGCTTTCCCAAGTCTTTGAACTTGAAATTCTCTCCCAGAAACTGTTTGAATGATCTCACCAATTCATCATCATTGCTGGTCAATAATATATCATCAACATACACCACTAAGCAAAGAAACTTCCCATCTCCTTGCTTAAAGAAGAAAGAATGGTCACATGAAGATTGAACCAAGCCAAACTTGCTGAGAACCTCAGAAAATTTTAAGTACCATTGCCGAGATGCTTGCTTGAGGCCATAGAGAGACCTTTTAAGCTTGCATACGGATCCAGCAGGATATGGATTCCCCCCTTCATCAAGCAAGCCGGGAGGTAATTCCATATAGATATCCTCATCAAGTTCACCGTAAAGGAAAGCATTGTTGATATCGAGATGTGTAAGAGACCAACCATGAACAGCAGCAAGAGAGAGCATGATCTTAACTGTGGTGAACTTAGCCACAGGAGAGAATGTGTCCAAGAAATCCACTCCGGCCTGCTGCGTGTAACCTTTGGCAACAAGCCGAGCTTTATAGTGATCTAGAGTGCCATCAGCAAAGAATTTAGTCCGAAAAATCCATTTACAACCAATGGCAAGTTTGTCTAGAGGTAATAATGTAATAATCCAGGTGTTGTTCTTAATGAGAGCTTCTAATTCTGTATGCATGGACTTCCTCCACGCAGCGTACAGAGAAGCTTGGTGGTATGATGAGGGCTCAGGAATTGAAGACAAGGAGCAAACAAGGTGATAATAAGCCGAAGATAAGCGGGAGTAAGAGATATACTGGTGCACTCTATAGGGAGAGCTAATGATAGAGTTGCATACATAGTAAGAGAGATGGACAGGAGGCTTGATCACCCTGCCAGATCGAGTAGTAGGAGCAGGAGCAAGGAGAGCAACATCCTCAGATGGTGCTGCAATACGTGAGGGAGCATCGAGCTCAGAAGAGGAAGAAGTATTTTGAGGGAAATCAGGAACAGAGGATGGAGTTGGAGAAGCATCTGGAGAGGATAGAGTAGGAGAAATAGAGGGAATATCAGGAACATGAAGTGGAGCAGATGAGTCGTTAGGTGTGAGAGGAAAGGTGAACTGAGGTTCAGGAAAGTGTGATGGAGGTAGATGAGAAAAAGGGAAAGTGTTCTCATGGAAAACAACATCCCTACTAATAGTACTAATACTTATGGATTGAGTGTGGATGTTCAGAATTTTATACCCCTTATAACCAGAAGGGTACCCGAGGAATACATACTTAACAGCTCGAGGATCAAACTTTGATCTATGCCGATCCAGAGTAGAGGCATAGCACAGACAACCAAAGACCCGCAGATGAGAGTAACTAGGAGATTTGTGAAAGAGCATCTCAAAGGGAGTGCAGTTATGAGGTAAGACAGATGATGGAGTTCGATTAATGAGGTAAGAGGCAGTGAGTATGCAGTCCCCCCAATAAGAAATAGGCAGATGAGACTGAAATAAAAGACTTCTAGCAACATTAAGGAGGTGTTGATGTTTCCTTTCTACCCGAGCATTTTGCTGTGGAGTGGAGACACATGAGTGTTGAACTATGGTGCCATATTTAGTGTATAATTCCCCCAAACTAAACTCAGGCCCATTATCACACCGGATGACCTTTATTTTCTTATCAAATTGAGTATGGATGGTACTAAAGAATTGTGTGAGAATGGCTCTAACATCTGATTTGTGTTTCATGAGAAATGTCCACACAAACCTAGAATAATCATCTACAATAGTGAGAAAGTAGTTATATCCTTGCACTGTGGGTTTGGAATAAGGTCCCCAAATATCACAATGAACAAGATCAAAAATAGCAGTAGAAACATGCTGTGAAACAGGAAATGGTAATCTCTTTTGCTTGGCCAATGGGCAAATTTCACAGATAGATTGCTTACAATTAGAGAGGAGTAATGTTTTAGATAACAACTGCAACTTATTGGCGGAAGGATGACCTAGTCTATGATGCCACAAATCGGCAGAAAAAGCAGCTGACATAGCTGGTAAAGTGCTAGTAGAGGCAGCTTGAGAAACTTCTAAGACGTAGAGGTTGCCAATCCTGCTACCCTTCCCAATCACAGTCCCCAGAGAAGCTCCCTGAATGACAAAATCATTATGAGTAAAAGTCACTGAACAATGGGAAGTGCTGGCTAAAGAACTGACAGAGATGAGGTTATATGAGAAAGTTGGCACACATAACACAGAAGTGAGAGTGAGGGAATGAGAGAGTTGAATGGTGCCAGTGCATGTGACTCTAGCACTGCTACCATTTGGAAGATTGACATGAGTATTTTGAGCTATAATGGAAGAGGTGAAGAGAGAAGCATTACTGCATACATGGTGTGTAGCCCCTGCATCCAATAACCATAAAGAAGAAGAGATTGAAGAGCAAATGAGAGGAGTAAGAGAAACTGTACCACTGAAAGTAGGAGAAGCTTGCGCAGAATTAGCAGCCTGCATTTGTAGAACATCACCGGAACCATTTCCATAGGTACCAGAGGATGGAATCATGGAGGAACTTTGCATTTGGCTCTGCAAATAGCTAATCATTTGAGCCATTTCAACAACAGATAAAGCGACATTTCCTTTGGTATCTTCCACACCATCACCGGCACTAGTTTGATGCACAGCTTTGGTATTGGTATTATTAGCATAACCAGGAGGTTTTCCTCTACCATAACCCGGCGGATAACCAATAAGAGCAAAACACTTATCCACGGTGTGATTGGTTCTCCCACAATGTGTGCAGAGAAATTTTCCTTTGGTAGCTCTGCCGCGAGCAAAACCAACAGAATTAGCAGAATTAATAATAGATCCGGCGGTATCACCAGCAATTTGAGATAACTAAGGAACAAAGTCAATAGATCGTTGTCGCTCCTCTTGTAAAACAAGAGAGAATATCTTGGATAAAGGTGGAAGAGGAGTAGTAGATATGATCTGAGATCTAAGCTGAGAGAACGAAGAATTCAAACCGATAAGAAACTGCATGGAGCACTCCTGCAGCTGGAATTCATTCCATTTCCTTGAGCTGTGACACCTGCAGTTGTCATAAATACACCAACGTGCAGGCTGGTAATCCCTATATTCATCCCATAGAACTCTGAGTTTTGTGAAATAAGCACTGACATCATCAGATCCTTGTTGAAGAGTAAACAATTGTTGTTTGAGCTGACAGATTCTAGCCAAATTTCCCTGTGAGAATCGATCCTTCAGATCGCTCCAAATATGAGCTGCATCATCTATGTACATGATGCTAGAACTAATTTCAGGCACAACAGAATTGCGGATCCACGACACCACCATACTATTGCAACGCATCCATTGAGTAAACAATAGATCTGAATGATGAGGACGAGGAACGGATCCATCGATAAAAGCGAGCTTATTCTTTGCGATGAGAGCAGTAGTCATCGATCGGCTCCAATTTGTATAATTTGAGCCACTCAATTGTTGTGTGACGAGCTGTACTCCTGGGTTATCACTAGTAGGAAGAAAGTAGGGACTCGATGGATCCTCATATGGAGGAATTTTGGTGTTTGAAGGAGTACCAGGAGCCACTGAAGAAGAAGAAACAGCGGAAGACTAATTTGTTGCTCTGGATACCATAATAAGAAACGAGATATTGCAGAGCAGGAAGGAAGAATTTTTATTGAACGTGAAAAGTTGAGTTTTAGCTACAAGTTATGGTCCTATTTATACGTAAAAGCAAAAGCATAAAATGCATGAGGCGCGTAGGCCACCTCAGCCATAGATCTAACTAACAAAAGGTAACACATGCATCGTGCATGCATGGTACAATCAACTTTAATAATAGCCATTCTCCTAATATAATCCATGTCTTGTATTACTTTCTGCAGATCCAGCAGGAAACGAGGCGATCTTGTCTTTGATCTCGTCTTTCCACTACGAATCTGATCCACTATATGTGATTCGACCACATCTTCAGCCGCTTGAGCTGCACGCGCGATTCGTATCTCTAGAGCTTCTGCAGCTGCTTTTCTGGCACCATGAGAATTGTCGTAGCTTTCCATGAATTCGATCAAGAAATTGACAGTTTTCCAAAGGGAATTAACCTGTTCGTATTCAAAGGAAAAGGAATGAGTGGGATGAGTGTAGACGAGGCGTAGATTATTCTGAAGAGAAACTAGAGCTGCGAAAGCTGCTGCCATGGATGGATCTTCAATATCTGATATTTTTACCAAGTTTCAGTGAAGAATGAAAATAGGAAGGTGTGTATATTCTGTGGGAGTGGATAGAGTGCTCTGCTCAATTATTGAAAAATGAGTGTTCGTTTTGTTCTTCTTTCATCATTCCACAGCGCACTGTCAATGACCAGTCACACGAAATTTTATCTATACCTATTATAAAATAGCCTTATTTTACAAAATTTGATTTGCCTAATATATCTCTCATACATATACTTAATTTAAGGTCAATTGTGTAATTTAATATATTATACATATAATATATTTATAAATATATTATGATTTATCTTTTATATTTTAATAATTATTTTAGTGGTATGATATTTTTTTTATAGATGTACAATTTTAATTTTGCTAGAACCTTTGGAATTAAAATTAATTATGTAAAGATGAAACCTACAAAATAAAGTATGAAGACAAAATTAGGTGATGTTTAATTACATAAAATAGAATTTTAATTTTAATTTTATGAGTTCAATAACATTATACTTTTAAAATATTAATTAATAATTGGTTCAAAAAATACATTAAAATGATAAATATTGCTATAAAATGAAATAAAATATAAATTTACACTCATAAAAATTTATTCATTAAAATAATTTTTTTTTTGTGTGCGAACGCACGTCATCTCTACTAGTTGCATTAAATATCGGTTGTTAGATTAATTCTGGCCGACTAGTCAATGTTGACTATTGTTTTTGGTTTCAACTAACCAGGGTCGGGTTATACCTTAAGAGCATCTCCAATGGCAGGGCAATAGCCCCGGATCGATCCGGGAAACACGGCGCACCGCTCGCTGGAGAACCGCGGCAGTTCGACCCCGGTACGATTTATCACCTCGGGTCGAAAGGCGGAATTTGGGTATTGCGTGCGTTTGACGCGCGCATAAAATTACAAAAAATAAATAATAATGAAATTTAAGATTTTTAAACCATTGGAGAAGACGAAAATGCCTGCTGTGGAGAAGTTTCTCTTCTGGTTTTGGTTTGGGGTGGTGGGGTGGGGTTTGGGTTGGCGCGGCTGGGGGTAATGGTTTTAATTTTTGATTTGTTTTAAAATTTTAAATTTTTATTGTAATTTTAATTATAATTATGTAATTTTTTTAGTTATTTAAATTGTGTAATTTTTATTTTTAATGTAAAATTTAATTTTAATTTCAATAAAAAAATTAAACATTTAATATAAAAGTATAGAAATTGAAATTTTGGTGAAAATTGAGATTTTAGCACAGTGGGGATCCCCACTGCAGCCGAAGGTGATTCGAGGGAGACCCGATTTTTCGGGTAAGGCACGATGGGTGAAATGTACGGCCCGTGCATCATACGTGCGAATTAAAAAATGAAATGAAATAAAATAAAATAAAATTCGAATTTAAAAATAACAGCTCTTTGCCGACTTAAAAAAAAATTAAATTTCGGTCATTCGACCGTTACATTTTATTTATTTATTATTTATTATTTTTTTCTCTCTTCTTTATATACTCCTTCCTCCTTCTTCCTCAATTACCACAATCATCTTCTTCCTCATTCTCTCTCAAATTCTCTAAAAAAAATGGATCCATACAATCCAAACTATTACGACTCAAATTGGGGTCCCGACCTCTCCGACGATTGTCATTTCGATTTTTTCTTGTTTTAACTTGGAGGAGGAACCTCGTCAAAGGAGGAAGAGACACTGCCCGCCCATAGTGCATCGAAGCCCAAGAAAAGAGAGGGCGGAAGGCGATGGCCTTCAAAGAGAAGGCGCCGACTCCTATGCCGGAGGAAATAAGGACCCCCCGTCACACCTACACCCCCGAGGAGACGAACCTTATTGTCCGAATTTGGACAGAGAAGACCAACAATGCCATCCGGGGTGTCGATCAAAAGAGGGAGGCCTATTGGCAACGGATTCTCGACCGGGTGAACCCTCTTATCGGTGCCAACCTCAAATACCGCCAAATAAAAGGACATTTCGCCCGAGTGAGTGCGGATGTGAAGTTATGGGAAAATATCTGGGTGGAGACGTGCGCCAAGTGGCCTTCCGGCCATTCTGACGACATGCTCCAACAGAAGGCCCAAACTATCTTCGCCGCTAGGAGCACTTCCGGCCCCTTCACCTACTGAAATGCATGGAAGATGCTTCGTACCAACCGGAGGTTCAAGTCTATGTACCTTGAGGGAGATGTCCATGCCTCCAAGAGGACAAAGACGTCGGAGATGGGCGACTTCACCACCTCGGCGTCAGGCGAGGAAATCACGTCTTTTCGGTCGATTGGAAACAAAGCGGCAAAGGTGGCGGCGAGGGCGACTGACTAAGGGGAAGGGGAAGTCGTCGGCATTACAAGCCTCGGAGGCTCCACCCGAAACCAAGGAGATGTTTGAGAAGTCCGACAACAAGATCACCCGAATCATGGAGATGTACGACCAAAAGAATGCACTAAAGAGGAAGATCCATGAGGATCGGGTCATGTTCATGAAGACATTCGACATGACTCCGCAGCAACTAGAATGGCACAAGCAATGGGTGGCGGAGATCCTAACTCGGCGAAGGAGCGGTAGAGACTAGATAGGTTTTTTTAAGTAATTTTTAATTATGTCTTTAGGTTTTTTTTAAGTAATTTTAAATTATGTAAGTTTTTTTTAGAGTAATTTTTGGATTTTTAAAATTAATGCAATTTATTTTTTAAGTAAATTGTGCTACTTGAAATTAAATTTAAATAAAAAATACAAAAATCAAAACTAAAAATATCAAGTAAGTTATCAAGTCATGTCACTGTGACCTTTTTACTCATTGTGGTCCCCCATTCTATCAAGTCATCCCCACCGTGGATGCTCTAAGAACTTTTGCATTGGAGGGGGATGTGATGCCCCACTCTTTTAAATACATATTAGATTAAATAGTTGCATTAATTATAATAGTTCTTTTGCATATTTAATTATTAATGGAGATGATTATAGCTAGATAATATTATTTCAGCAAAAGCCTGTATAAGAGATACAGAGTTGCGATTTAATATTCAGTCACGAATCAAACCAATAATTAAATTTATTGGTTTAGCTACACGTTCGAGACTTTGTTTTATCAGTTGATTGATTCAATCAATAGTAATATAAATTTTAGATTTATAACCGATTTCATAAATCGTGTTATTTAAATCAAATTGCTAGAATTATAACTTGAGCTCATGTGAATAATAATTTTATTACTTCGCGCTATATAAGTTAATATTAAGTCGTGAATTAATTTCGACTTTCACATATTAAATCCCAAAATTGAGGATTTAATTTATATAAGTACGACGAATATTTAATTAGCAAGAATTGGAGAATTATTACATAAACGAATAAGAACTAGGAGAAACTAGATCACGGCACATCAAAATCCTACTACACGTATGTCTCAATTTTTCATCCAACACATCAATTCCTACACTAATCCCTACACTATTCCACCTTCCCCTCCAACACATCATTATTGCAGCAATTCTTTTTCAAAGCTGCAATATCTTCCATGCAATCCATCACACCCAAAAAGTCCCAATTTCAGGAGAAGATGATCACGCCGAGAGCAAAGTTTTCAAAGGCGACAGAAGAAAATCTACAACAATCTACAAATTTTCAAAAGCTGCATTTAAATTCTCCAACTCCCTACACCAAAAATTCCATTATCATTACTCCCATTGTCGCATAAATTTATCTATAAATTCACCCGATTGATTCAGCTTCAAATCAATAAACTTCAATTATCAGTTC
The DNA here is from genome assembly GCF_028751815.1 of Salvia miltiorrhiza. Taxonomy (NCBI): domain Eukaryota; kingdom Viridiplantae; phylum Streptophyta; class Magnoliopsida; order Lamiales; family Lamiaceae; genus Salvia; species Salvia miltiorrhiza. The sequence goes on from NC_080388.1 coordinate 10,506,433, forward strand.
AATACTCATCACTACACCTATTTCACTCCCGCAAAAGCAATACTCCATTGTAGTGAAAATCTTAAATTTCTTAATTGCAAGAGCTCAAGTGAGCTCCCTTGGCCGGGCCGTTTCTTCGCCGACCGACCACTAGCTAGGCCGTGAACCGGGAACGTGTACTCGTTCCTCCATCTTCAGGCTACCAAATCCAACAATCGAAAGGCTGAAGCCTTCTCTGTATTTTCCTGACCGAAGGCCGCAATATCCTTCGGCGGCCAACGTCGAATTCCCGACTTAGCCACTGGCCAACTTACGGCCTTCGTTTCTCACTATCCTTACGAAGAAAAAGGATCGAGAAACCACCGTTGTGTAGCCTAATCTACCTCACACGAGAAAAACTAAGTCGTACACCTTCGCGGTTAAACACCATCGCGGAACGACGACCAGAAAACCCCCGGCGAACAACTTCCATTAGTGCTCACTTGGACAGGGGTAAGTTGACGCCCTTGTTTCGATGCGTTCCCGTTTCTATTATATTATGGGAAATTTCTGGGGTATAGATGGGAGTGTGGTGAATATTCTTGCAAAGTTTCATATCATTTGAACTTCGTTTACTACCCTTTTAAAATTCGAGAAGTCTACTGCCCGTATCTGCTGAAACTGTCTTGAGGCAGATGATTAGGTTAATTATTTCAGTAACCATATGTTGATATTTAGCTCTCACAATTTTTATTGCATGAAGACATATGTGTTAGCTATCTGCATATAAAATGTGAGGTCATTCCGGTAACGTTTGCTATTTTTCAAAAATTTGGACTTTCAGTTGGCAGAAAATGCCGAATCTGGTAGGCGATGGGAAAATCACTATATCTCTTAAACTACTTGGAGTTTTGCAACATACTTTTTTTTCAATTAAACTAGACTCAAAGAGGTTTCTATTGATATAAAATTCGACTCCATACAAGTTCGGAGTAAAAGCAGTTTATTAGTTGAAGTTGAGTCTATACAGTTTTATTGAGATTGAAATGATTCAAAATAATTCATATTAAGGATTTTAAAGTTTTATTGTTGATAAAATATCACTTTTAGTTTATAAATGAGCTATTGAGATATATAAATATTTACTAAATATTTTGAGAAAGATTTCATGAGAATTTGTTGGTAGAATTATATTAGATGGAATAGTTGATAAATGAATTATTGAAGATTTATTAATTGTTAAATGGTTAAAATATTGAAATTATTAGATCTTCTCGAAAATTTCTTTTTATAGTTAACTTCTTTTATTATTTTAAAATACTTTTACAAATTTTTCTAAAATCTCACACTGAAATTTTCATTAGGAGTTAAGGTTTAGAATTTATTAATGACTTAGTAGTTCTTTTAATAGTAGCAATATATATTGGTGATTGGCATTATTAAATGGGGAAAAGGAAAACGTTTTATGGTTATAGAATTATTCTTTATTTTTAATAGATAAATAAACGAATAATATAAAATGGGATTTCCTACATCCTCAAAGGTACATGAAGTATTTCGATAAAGGAAGAACGATTGTATATGAGTTAGATACAGTCGTTTAAGGAAATATAAGTAGTTAGAGAAAGGAGTGAATAGTGATTCACTGCATTTGTTGTTATCTTTACTATTATTCACTCGAACACATATTTTCGTGTTATCAAAGATTCAAATAAACAAAAGTGCCTGAGTAACCTATCGCGCTAAGGAAAGAGAATCATTGTCTTAAGTAGCAAAACATTGCAACCAGGTAGGCATTACTTTCATACATACACACACACACACACACACACACACACACACACACACACACACATATATATATATATATATATATATATAGGGAGAGGTTCAAATAAGAACCACTAATAAAATAAGAACGGAGAACCATTTTAAGCCATTCGATCATCAAGATCTACGGTGGATGCATCATCTTGGTGGATGGATGCAGGTGCTGGGTTCGAATCCTGAAGGGAGCAAAAAAATTATTTTTTTCGGATGCATTAAATTTAATAGCGATGCATTAATTTGTATAGCAGATGCAGTAATTTTATTGGTTCTTATGTTCTCACGATAATTGTGGTTCTCACTATAACCGCACCCTATATATATATATATATATATATGGAAAGAGAATCATTGTCTTAAGTAGCAAAACATTGCAACCAGGTAGGCATTACTTTCATACATATATATATATATATATATATATATATATATATATATGTATATATATATCAAGCAAAGTAAATATTTACATTCGAGCAAGTTATTATTTTCAGAAATATTTGAATTGATTTTTTTTTCAATTATTGTCCTGCCATAAATGTTTTAGATTTTAGTATGATATATATCTGCTTGTTTATAATCGAATTCAGATCCTGAGCGGATAGCTATCCTGTCGGGATTAGTGTACACAGTGACCGTGAGTCATCGAACGGGTTGGCCGGTCAAATGTCCGTGAGAGGTGGCCACTTCTCCGGCACACAGCTTCAGATATGATAGAATACAAGAGAACTTAGACTGATCAGTCGAACTTTAGAATCACAAATTAATTCAGTATGCTTGGGCCCTTATAAGTAAAAATCCCTGGCTATACTTTTAAAATGGCATGACAATTTACAGTTTAATTAAATATGTATATGATTTTCGGCATATGTCTACTGAGTATTTTGTACTCAGCCCTGCATATATTTCTAAATGTGCAGGTTGAGCAGTGATGGGTGATGATGGTGTCGTGCGGAGCTTTGTCATATTTACTAAATAAACTCTTGGCGATACGTGTCTTCATACATGTATCATGTTCTCATTTCCGCTGCGAACACTTAATTATGATGCAATTTATTCTATTATGTCGGATTATCACCTCAAGTGATTGTATAAACACTTTAATCGGATGCTCATGACCGATTACTAGCTATTATCTATATATATGTGTGACTTGTTCTTATATTATATCTCAATCATAGTTCAAATCCTTTATTATTATTATTTATCACCCCTTTCTATCCCCTCTCCTAATCTCCCTTCCCTAGTCACGGTTTCCTAGCTTACCTATCCTTAGTTAAGTCCGGTCGTGACAGGGGAGGTGCTTAAGGTGGGGACCACCATTTAAGCACCATCTTAAGCACCTCTCATTGGAGATATTCATTCCGTCCCGCTTCAAATGACCCAAAAAATGTATTAAAAATGTGTAAAGTGGTGGTGGGACAAACCAAAAAGTAATAGTATTTTTTTTATATGGGGGAGAGGGAACGGTGGGGTTTGATCCCTAGACCTCACTGTTAGCAAACAGGAGGTCGCACTGCTTGGTGTCCCCTTGGGGATAACCCAAAAAGTAATGTTAAATGACTAATTTCTCAAATGTGTTGATAAGTTGAGAAGCAATCTAATAGATGAACTTGTTAGTATATTTTGATGAACATGGTAATTAGACCCTAGATCAATAAATTCTTTGAACATACCAAATATAACTGACGAACATACGAATCTATTTAATTTGTTAGAAAATACGTCACCGCCAAGGAATGGATACTTTCTGGTGCTCTGCTCAATTATTGAAAAATGAATGTTTGTTTTGTTCTTCTTTCATCATTCCACAGCACACCGTCAATGACCAGTCACACAAAAATTTGTTCATTAAATATAGGTTTTTAGATCAATTCGAACCTACTAGTCAAAGTTGACTATTGTTTTGGGTTTCAACTAACCAGAGGTCCGGTTATACCTTAATAAATAAGGAAATGTAGATAAAGCGAAATAGATACTCCTTCCAGGTAAATTCTATGACACACAGAAGTACCCGGCACCCTCATACCTTGTCATACCTTGATTATTGACACGTGTCCTTATCCTATTTACCAATTTTGAATTCTATGGCTTGTTTTGCTTTGTCTACTTCAAATGTAATAATTTGGAAAACGGGTTTTTCTACTTGACTTTTAGATATTGCTCTTTCTGATTTATTGTAATATATGCTCCGTCAAATAAAATTAAATGTTGACATCCTTATTTTAATATTTGAACAATAATTTTACCAAATAGTTCTCTATATATAATAACAAAATTATGTCACGAGCATATCTACCATTAGGTGACTTTTCTCTTGTGCAAATCATTTACGCGGGATATTTTGTCTTCTTGTGAACTCTATATCTTTAACTTCCTAATTTTGTGTGTGTGTATTTTTTATTGTATTATGTTTCTACTTCAAGAAAGCTATTATGCCTCTCCAAATTTCAAGGTGCGCTTAATTTTGATTTGCTTTTTATTTGTGTTGTATGTTTAATCTTCCTAGTTTTGCATTCTTCCATTGTTGTTAAAAGTGCATGGTCGTTTAGTTACTGTTCTCGTTTTTAGGTTTAGGGGACGATGTTGGTTAATCTAGGATTGGTTTTCTACCTCTAATTTTAGGTTCTTTAAGGTTTCACTACTTTGTGTTACCAGGAGATTGCTATCTTTGACTTATGATTAGTTTCGATTGAGCCTTCTTGTTTGCTTGCTTGTGCTCCCACCGAGGTTCTCAGTTTATTGCACCTTTGAGAATCATATCTTAATTTCTTCTCATAATAGTAATTTTTGTGTGTGTTTTGTTTTGTTAGATATTTTATATTTGACTGAGTGACTTCTCGTGTCGTGATTTCGGTCTCATTTTTCAGGTCTTTTGTTATGGAATAAATAGGATGTGTGCTTTCAACTAAAGGTTACTTAGATGGTGTTCACTACAAGAAAACTGGTCGAACACCGACGGACTATTTTCCGCCGGTAGATACCGACGGATCACCGACAGACCGTTATCCGGCAACATCGCCGGAGTCGACATCTATTTCCGATGAAAATACCAACGGACTACCGGCGGAATCACTACCGACGGACAATATCCGTCGGTAAATTCGGTATTTTCGATTTTAATAATTATTTTTATTTTTTACCGACGGAATCTATACCGACGGATTAAACTCCGTCGGAAAATTGGGTAATTTCGAATTTAATAATTATTTTTATTATTTGTATTTTTATCATTTTTTTATTTTTTTATTTTTTCTATTAATTTTAAATTATTTTTAAAATTAGTACCGACGGATAAAGTCCGTCGGTAAATTATTTTTTTATTATTTTAATAATATTCCCTCCGTCCCCAAAATAAGTTCCTCTTTGGGGACAGCACGGGTTTTAAGGAAAAATGGTAAAGTGTATTGATAGTGGAGAAAAATATATTATAATTAGTATTGGGAGTGGTGAAAAGGTGAAAAAGTGTTATAATTAGTATTGTGAGTGGTGAAAAAGTGAAAAGTAAGAATAAATAAAGTATTATTAGTGGTGGGGTAGTTGTCCAAAAATGAAAAGAAAGAAAGAGGAACTTATTTGGGGGACGTCCCAAAAAGGAAAAAGAGGAACTTATTTCAGGGACGGAGGGAGTAATATTTATTGAAATTTGAAATTATTTTTAAAATTAGTACCGATGGATAAAGTCCGTCGGTAAATTATTTTTTTATTATTTTATTTTTTTTATTTTTTGTTTTTTATTTTTTTATTTTAAATTATTTTAAATTAATTTTCTATATTATTATTATTTTTAAATTATTGAAAATATTTTAAAATTGATAGTTATTTTTAGCAATAATATTTTCTCTTTTTAATAAACGATAATATTAATTTTTTTTATTATCTTAAATTCGATCATATATTTAACGTCATTCTTGCGCCGGCACCACAAGTCTTAGATATCATCTCGACATATTCTAAGGTTATGAATAAATGATATTGTATATTGAAATAGAGTTTAAATGAATTAATAGGTGCTAGTTATATCAATAATACGCGTGTTCTCTACTGGCGACCACTCGAAAGAAACTTCAAGGTTAAGCGTGCTTGTAGTAACCCGCTCTTTTATATATTTTAAATCCAGTAATGCGTGTTTATTAATTTATCATCAGTGAATGAAGCCAGTTATTATCTATGATATAAATTCAGCTTATGATCCTGAATTATATATTATGGGAGGTCGAGTTATTGGTTTATCAGTATGCTTTTAATTTCGCGTGAGTAAGACCGCGACGTCAATTATTGAAGCTATCAATAATTATTATTTCAACTTTTATAACTAGCTTAGCGAAGTCATGTTATTTATTAAACGAAGATGGAACTAGATTCTATTATTTATTTTATATTTACTCAGGTCGTGAATTATTTCCGACTCGTGAAGTTAATTAAATCTATGGATTTAATTTAGATATCAGAACAACGAATGAATTAAATCTACTGATTTAATTTAGATTCATCTTACAGCCTGTGGATTCAAGCAAGGCAGGGAATCACATGACGAAATACGAGATTTATTTAAATAAACAGTGTCCAGCAGATACGAACATGCGATTCATATTACAGTTACAGAATCACCGAGACATAAGAATATACTTCATTTATTCACCACAATCCCATTCTCATACCTTACAACTTTTACTTACAAATCCTTCTAATCCTATTACCTATCTCTTTAAATTACTAGCAGCAGCTCCCACCCCTATCTCTGCATTCTTCTCCCTAGCACACTCAAGTGTGCAGTCCAGCTACCTTCCCCATGTCAGCCCCATCTAATCCAGCCACCCTATCTCTGCACCTTTTAGATAGCACACTCAAGTGTGCAGCAACAACTCTTCCTTCTCTTAGTCTCAACTTCAGCCAAACAATGCAAGGCTCACTATCACTTTTCACCAAGAATCTCCCAAAGAGCAGGGAAGCCTCCATTTCAACCTGCCAATGTCATCAAGGTAAAAACTTGCTTTAATGCTCCATTCTCTTCCATTACCCACCTGCAATAACTGAGACAACAACACCAACTCATTTCAGTTTCAGTTCATTCAAAACACCACAACCGAAAAGTGAGAGAAATCACTCATTCACTCTCTGCCAGAAACATTAAGGTAAAGATTAGTATTGATTCATCATCTCCTTCCAATTACAACTTACAGTTATTGAAAGAAACAAGTTTGATCTTTCAGTTCAGTCATTCCAGTCCTTTCAACTCAGCAACAACAGTCAACCAACATTTATACTTCAAGGTATTTCACTACCCCAAGTATTCAATCCAGTTCGCATTCATTTCAAAGCATGACTAGTCTCGATTAATAAATGACCATAAGCATGTTAAACTTAGCAAAGTTACATGTTCTCTAAGGGATAACATCAGTAGACTTGATAGAAAATAGAGGGAGACGAGAACTCAGCTTTAAGAGAAGTCGGGGCTGCTGCCCTGTTCGTTCAGACCGAGATACGTCCAGTGGGCGGCAACTCGCGGGGACAGAAGCATCGTCGGCGTCGAGCGGTGAAAGGCAGACGACTCCCGACATCACGACGACCCTCGCCGATTCTGGACCAGCAGCAGCGTGGCTGAACCGAGAGGGGACGACGCCGGGGTTAGACACGGAGACAGCCGACGCCGGACGGAGCTGGCGGAAGCTGAACGGCCGGGGAAGGAGAAGCCAACCGGAGTTGAGAGGAAAGGCCGATCGGATTCTGGGGGAGAAAACCTGGTTTGAAACCTCAGGGGAAATTAGGGCTCTGCTGCCCCTTCATCGGATTGAGAATAAGAGCCCGACGTAGGAGGACGAACGAGACCCCGCTGTTCGCCGGGAGTTACAGCGGCGGCGATTTCGATTCAGGGAAATTAGAGCTTGTGCTTCCCCTTTCAGGGTTGAGACGAGGGGAGAGACGGTTACGACCGGCGCCGACTGAATCGCCGGATTCCAGACGAGGACGTGACAGCAGCGGCGGTGGCATTTGGGCGAAGAAGGGTTAGGGCTCGATTAAGGCCTTCAATTCGTGAATTAGGGCTGACGATATGAAGTGAGGAGGAAGTGACGCGAGGGGAGAAGATACGTCTCGCCGTCGACCTCGCCGGATTTCGGAGCCGCGGCGGCGAGCCCCTCAGCGGAGAGAAGCCTCGACTGAGAGAGGGAGTCTTCGACTGATTTCTGAGAGAGGAGTTCTCGACTGAGAGAGAGAGAGAGAAATTCGAATGGGCCGACGGATTTTCTTTTAGAAAGTTTGGGCCTTGGTTATTTTATTTCAGTTGGGCCTTAGTTATTTTATTTCAGTTTGGGCCTTGGTTATTTTATTCAGATGGGCCTCTATTATTTTATTTCACTTGGGCCGAGTTTATTTAATTAAAGCCCAACTGCTTTCTATTTAAGTGGGCTGCTGTATTATCTTAGCTGGGCCTTGATTGATTTATTTATTTGAGCCCAGCTAGTCGATTATTTATTCATTGGGCCAAAGATTTATTTAATTACTTGAGCCAATGAATTATTTTAATTGGGCCTCTCATACTAATTATTCAGGCCCACTTCTACTTAATTAATTATTAGGCTGCCTCATGTTGGGCCTTCTAATTATTCAAACATACAGTATTGCTATTGTTCCTACTTTAGCCCGGGAAAATTTTATGAGGTTATAAAGCGAATAAACCGAAGTATTTATTTATTTATTTTCTATTGACTATGAGGAGCGGGGTTTATTTAATTGACGGATTAGAACACCCTGAAGAGAACAGATTAATTTTAGTTAATTATCCGGCTTTATGACGAGACTTAGCTTTGTTTAAATCCGATAGCCTGGATTAACAATAGAAATTCCTTGATTATTACTTCAGAATAATAGTTCATGCATACGAGATTCATGCATAGTTAAATTACGCATTCTCATTTAATTGAGAATTTTCCCTCGATTTAAAGTCTTACGTTATTTTCTCGGATTAAAGGTCGAGCGCAAGAATAAGAGCTCGTCAAGGAGTCACTAATCTATAGCAAAGCTTTGCTATCAGGTGGGCATTACTTTCATATATATCAAATGAGCTTAATGTTGCAATTGAATAAGTTATTCCGTTACAAAATCTTTGAACTGAAAATCATTTCAACTGTTGTCTTGCCATAAATGTTTCAATTTTAGTATGATATCTATCTGATGTGTTATGTAATCGAATTCGGGTCCTGAGCAGTTGATACCTATCCTGCCAGGGCTAGTGTACACGTGTGACCGTGAGTCATCGAGTGGGTTGGCCGGTCAGGTGTCCGTGAGAGGTGGCCACCTCTCCGGCACAAAGTTTCTGATATGATAGATTACAAGAGAACTTAGACTGATCAGTCGAACTTTAAGAATCACAAATTAATTTAGTAAGCTTGGGCCTTTTAGCTAAAACTCCCTTGCTGTACTGTTTATGATGGCATGACAATTTACAATCTTTACGAAGCATGTTATATTTCATTATAGGCTTATGTGCCCACTGAGTATCTTTGTACTCAGCCCTGCATGTATTAATAAATGTGCAGGTTGAGCAGTAGCCGATGGTGATGAAGTGACGAGCAGGATCTTCTTTTGTCTCGATGTTATATGTTTTGAGAAACTCTTGGGTACATGTCTTCATACATGTAATCAGAAACCTTATTACTTTCGCTGCGTACTCAAAGAAGTCTTATGTTATTTTGGCTAAGTCGGAGATATCCGAACTTACTAGTTCAATCGAGTCATTGCAACTAAACCTTCGTTATATATATTAGATATTTCCTTCGTTATTAATGAAAAGTACGATCCTTCTCTATTTATTCATTCCCCTTTTCTACTCCCGCTTCTTTTCTCCCTCCCTTAGTCATGGTTTCCCGGTTTAATTATCCTTAATTAAGTCCGGTCGTGACAGAAGTGTTGGATTTGTATACTGAAAGCAAGAACGTTTTATGCTTGTATACAATGTTTCCTAAGTTCACTATCTAATCTCCTATCTGATTGTGTTCATGATTGCATATGTATGTTCTTTATCTCTATATAAGTAGATTATATGGTGTGTTGTAGATCACAGAAGACCATATAATTGGAATAACCTTAAGAGATATAATATAATCACAGCCGAAATAACTCTAGGACAAGTTATTGGTTTAGGCTGCGGTATAGATGGAAGTAGTTTGTCTTGACTACTTGTCTATACTGGTACGTCATTACGTATTGATAGGACCACAGTTGAGATGTATTCTTCTATCTGACTTAAGTGAAGAATCAAGATCTCGGTGACTTATAAGATCTTAATACTAATAAGTATTCAGATATATATGTTAATTCGTATATCACTTTGACTTACTATGGGTGAAAGTTATATATTAACTCGAGTACTCTGTATCTTGGGTGATAGCGGTTAATATATGATATTTGATTATCTGTATTAGTACCCGTATCCGGTATAGGATAATGACATCCCCTTAAGGAGCTCAATAAGGTTTATTGCGCTAAACCCTGCAGGTTGATTAAGTTCAGGCGTAATAATAAAGTTTGAGTGGTACTGCTTAAGGAATTATTAAGAGATTAATTAATTTAAGCTGTCAGAGCTCTAATTAATTAATGGATGTCGGATATTTTAAATACGGAGATTTATTAAGTCTAAATACAAGCCCCGACTCATCACCGGCAATAAAGGGGTAAGTCAGTATCGGTTCTCTAGTGGAATGAACTGATATTTATAAATTAATTATGGTCTGGGCTGACCATAGATAAATTAATTTATTTGAGGCCCATCTTTATTCCTTGTATCTGGTCCCTGGACTGGCCCAATGTCTCCTAGCCCTAGAAGGAGAGAAAAACGCCTCCTACACTAATTCTGTGCCCACACGTATTTAATTTTAATTAAAATACAGCTGTCAGCTCTCAGGAAAACACACTGATAAAATATTAGGGTTTTGAGAGAGCTGTGGGGCGCAGGAAAACGTGTGGAGCATTCTCTCTTGGGACTTTCATAGATCGTTGTCCATCCAACGGTGAAAGCTGAGCGGGATACAGTCGAGAAGATCAGAGCTGGAGTCAGTTTTTCGCAGGAAACCAAGTTCTGGCAGTCTCCGTAAAACGGCCATAACTTCCTCCACAGAACTTCGATTCAGACGAATCAGGCGGCCACGGAAAGCTCTTTCGAAGACGAAGAAGTCGTATTTCTGCACAAAATACGATTGGAGGTCGTTTGAGGGGTCAAACGGAGCGTTGAAGTTGGCTGACCTGTTCAGCGACAGATTGACGAATTCTTCTGAATTCTTCAGGTATTTCTGAACTCCAACGTGCAGCTGTTAAATTCATAGGAGCATGTTAGGATTAATCGTTGTATGATAAATTGATAATAATCCAAGAAACGATCATCGGGCAAAGCGGAACGTTAATTCAGTTTAATATTCCTTCAATTGGTATCAGAGCCCAGGATTAATTTCTTGGCTCTATTATTAATTTATGTACGATTAATAATGTGCGTTGTTTTTACTGCTGTTGTTCTTCGTGGCTTGTTGATTCGTGGAATACGTCGTTTGACGTTGTAATCGTTTTTCACCACGAGAAAATCCGTGGTTAGATTAGGATTTCAATTGTTTTTATTTTTCCGTTGTAATCTGTAAAATCTGAAGAACGAGACGAGCACGACGACGAATCAACAACGTAAGAAAGGTGGACGGAGGTGGCGTGCCGGATGCGGTGCGGCAGAGGTTGCCGGCGCCGAGGGCAGCGCGCGCACGGGCACTTGCGCGCCGTGTGTCGCGCGCGCCTAGTCGTGCGCTGTGCACGCTGCTGCTGCACGGGCGAGTGCGCGCTGGGCGAGGCTGAGGCGAGGCGAGGCTGGGCTGGGGCGAGCGGGGGCGGTGCGCGCCTAGGGCTGCGCGTGTGCGGTTCGCGCGCTGCGTGCCCGGAGGGCGTCGCGCGGCCGCTGCTGCCGAGCTGCTGTCTGCGCGCCGAGGCGCCGGAGTCTGCTGCTGATGGTGCGGGTCAGGGCGAGGAGGAGGCGAGCGATGGGGGCAGCGCGCGCCTGGGGCAGTGCCTGCGCGCTGTGCGCGCGGCGTGCCCGGCAGGCGACGCACTGCCGCTGCCGCTGCTGCTCTCCAGTCCACGCCGGAGCCTGCTGCTGCTGCTTCTGCTGCGTTCGTGCGGTGGAGGGACCGTGTGCTGCCGACTGCCGCTGCTGCACGCCGAGGAGGCTGCTGCCAGCGTCGGGCTGCCTTGTACGCCGGGGCGCTGCAGCAGCGCCGGGCGGCTGCTGCGCGGTGGAGAGGCGGCTGGTCGAAGGATGTGGTGGCGGCTAGGGTTTCCAAACCCTAGCTGCGTTTCAAACCCTAGGGGGCCCAAACCCTAATTCCGACGACGGGCTTGAAGTTTTCGGGCTGTGTTTTATTTTTTGGGCCTGTTTTCCTTTTTTTTTGTAATAGAATAGATGTTGGGTTTCCACGAATGGGTCACGAAGAATTTTAATTCTCGAATTATGTTCTTTGCATGTCGTGGTTGTTAATCCCTTATGCTCTTTACTTGCTTTTGCTCGTCTTTGCTTGTTAATATGTTTTATTAACTGCGCTTAGACAAGCATGATAGTAGGTTTATCGTTTTCCTAAGCATGTTTTAGAATTCTGCGAGCATGATTTACATGTTGCGTTCTAGAAAAGCATGTTTAGGTTTATGTGCTTGAGCATGTACAAACCTTTTGAAAGAAAAAGACTAAGCTGTATTAATAATTTTATAGATGATTAAAAATTATTTAGATTTCCACAAACGGTCTCAAGACAAAGTGATTGAGAATATGAGTAAACGTCCACCCATCGTGGCTTACTTCATATTTGATTTCACAAGTTTGTTAAGTTGAGACTTCTATTAAAAGTATTTAAATCCATTTAAGTAGTGGGAGTTATGCGGTAAACGTCCACCCATCGTGGCTTACTCGTATGTTTTCCATAAGTACTTTAGAGGATGGATCTTAAATAAGATAACTAAGAAATTAAATTGAATGCGGCATGGTCCTAGTGAGTATGTCAAATTCGAGAATTTAATTTCAAAGTTAGTTTGTGGTTATTACTAAATAATTTTATTCTTAAAATTATGTAGACCTCCACATGCGGTCTCTAGACAAAGTGATTAGCAATGTGAGTAAACGTCCACCCATCGTGGCTTACTTCACATTTGTTTTTCATAAGTTTGTCAGAAGAGATTTCTATAAAAATATTTAAACCATTAAAGTAGTGGGAGTTATGCAGTAAACGTCCACCCATCGTGGCTTACTTGTATAGTTTTCACAAGTACTTTGGAGAATGGAATTAAATAAGATAACCAAGAAAGTTAAATTGAAAGCAACATGGTCCGCGTGAGTATGTTAATTTCGAGAATTTAATTTTCAAGGTTAAAATGTGGTCATTGCTTAGATATCATTTCAAGTACAATGTACAACTCCCCATCGGAGTCCCTTCTTGATAATGATATGGTCTAGTTAAAGGAGCCAACTATTAATTTCCTTTGTCAAAAGGTTAAGTTGACATGGATGGAAATTAAACGACTAGGTTAATAGTCTGGTTGAGGAGTTTATGTGTAAACGTCCACCCATCGTGGCTTGCACATAGAATTCTTTGAGCCGTTGGAGGTTTCACTAATATTGTTTTATCAAAAGGTTACAATATTATTGTTACGAATTATGTGCTTTATGTTCGTTACTTTCAGATATGTCTATGTCTCTTATTGTTTATTCTTTCTTGCACAAAGTCTTTTAACCGGTCCACATATAAAAAATGGAAACGCAGTTTTGGATTTTTATCTTTATCACAAACTTAACACAAGTTTTCTTTGTGTTGCTTACTACTCCACGTTCTTATGGTCCAACAATGAGTCAACTGATGAGAAAAAGGAATTACATAAAAGGTGGCATAAGACGAATAATGTGGCTATATGCTACATTATGAGTATAATGACACAAACCTTGTAGCTTCAACATCAGGGCATGGACGATGCTATTAGCATCATGCTGAATCTCAAGAAAGTGTTTGGAGAGTTGGACTGAGCTGCTCATTTAAATTTGATGAGAGTAATCTCGTTATTTTTATGAGTGAGCACAGCTCAGTGCACGAGCATGTCATGCAAATTTTGACGGATTTAACTTGCTCTGTGGAAGTATCGACGGTGAGGCAAAAGTCGATATTATCCTGAACTCTCTTCCCAAGTCTTTTAATTAAGAACTTCCGCCTCAACGCTGTTATGAGCAAGAAAGATAATACTCTTTTTGAGTTGTTGAATGCTCTAGTTACGGCTAAGAAAGTTGTGGGAAAGAGATGTGCAAGCACTTGTTATTGCCAAAGGAGAGCCATCTTCTTCGTCGAATGACGGGAAGAAGAAGGGTCCAAGGGAAATAGTGGGAGTAGTGGTGTGATAAGATTGAGTATTGAAGATTTTTTCTTTCAATACTCAAGGCAAAGGGTTAAGGTACTTCACTTGCTATAGTAACTGAGACATATCAGCTCTTTTTCTACTCAGTTGTGAGTAGTGGATAACGAGAGAAACTGATAATGATTGTTACACCTTGCATGGCTTTTTAAGCTGACAAGGAAGCTGAGAAGTGATGAGATGATTGTCTTCATAGGCAACGTGACTAGAGTCGCAGTTGTTGCCATTGAAGCCTTGTCTTTAAGTTCTAAAGACATAGTTTAGTTTTTGAGAGTTCCTTATCATGTTCCAAAATTTTGAATAGATGGATCTTATGTCATTTTTGATAGTGGTGTTTCTATCATAAGAAATGACAAAGTTGTCTATTCTGGTATTTTGAACATCTCTCTTCATACTATAACTTGTCTACAAAATACCTTTATATTGCATTTACATCATCGAACAAAAGAAAGAGAAAAGTTAAGGCTAATCTCTCATGAGGATCTTACACATATATTGATACCCTAGAAATAGGTCACATCTATCTTAATAGGATCCAAAGGCTCGTGTCTAAATAAGTACATTGGATTCAATCCAGGTTGTACTATTTCGAACCTGAGAATCCTGTATAGAGGAAAAGATGGAGACCAGGTCATTCATGACAAAGGGGATAAAGGGCCAATAATGTGTTAGGAATGATCTTTTCTGATTCATTGTCAGTGTTTGGGATTCCAACCCAGTTTACTACACCATGTAATCCCTATATAAAATGGTGTGGTGGAGAGAAGAAATAGGTCACTCTTGGAAAAATATGTTCGATGATGAGTTATGTATCTTTGCAATTAGTCCTAAAGAATCAGAAGGTGGTTATTAGCAATGACACACGATTCTTAGAAGTGGACTATGGGAGTAATCACTAATCCAAGTCAGATAGTGTGCTTCAAGAAATTGAAGACATTAGACAGGCGATTCCATCACCCAAGCCAAGTGTGCAAGAGTTTTGTACCACAAGACACTGCACGCACTGTTGACACACATGTGCCACCACAGATCCATTGTAGTGGGAGGGTTGTGGGACAACCCGATCGATTTATGTTCTTGGGAGAATCTTTGGATTCAGTCCCTGGTAGTGAATATAAGAGAATCGACCCAGATATCTACTTGGAATTAGTGGAAGACGAGAATGTAGATTTCTGGCACGCCTCAATGGAGCAATCCATTAAGAATATGGTTGTATACTAAGAAAATCTTGCTACCAGAATGCCGTAAAGCCATAGGTTGCAAGTGAGTATACAAGAGAATGATAAGTCCGAATGAGCAAGGTCGTAGCTTTTAAAGCTAGACTGGTGGCGAAAGGTTATGCCCAGTGTGAAGGTATAAGTTATGATGATATTTTCGCCAGTGCCATGCTCAGAACATTCGGATCATTTTACCCATAGCAGCTCACTTAAACCATCGAGGTTACGTGAGGGAGGGAGAGAAACATCTCGTGTCAATCGCTCTCGTGTCATCGGTGATGTGGTTTATCTTGCATTTTATGTAGATAATATCCTCCTAATTGGCGACAATATGGAGCTATTGTCAAGACATAAAGTAATGGTTATCCGAACAGTCTCAGATGAAAGACTAAGGAGGTACAGTATACGTCTCTGTGATCAAGGTTATAAGGGATCACTAGAAAAGGATGTTGGGCTTATCTCGAGTGTCTTACATTGATACTGTGAATGCTCGTTTTAGTATGAATACCGCCAAGAAAGGATTGCTACCTTTCAGATATGGCGTTCCTTGATCTAAAGACTATGTCTTAAGATGCCTATTGAGGTTGAGGAAATGAAGGCAGTTTTCTACATTTCCGCGGTAGATAGCTTCATGTATGGATTGCTATATACGAGATCTTATATTTGCTATGCAGTTAGCATGATTGTAAGATATCAGTATAGTTCTAGTTAAGACTGAACTGTGGTAAAATTATATTCTCAAGTCCTTGACTAGAGAATAAGGGTAGTTTACCAGTTAGACAGTTTAGTTCCCTTTTTGGATTATACGGTTTCGGATTTCCAGGCTGACCGGAACAAAGAATAATTACCTCGAGCTATGTGTTTTCCTTGGGAGGTAAAACCTTTTGGTTTGACCACTACCTCCAGGGTCTAAGAGTGATTCCTAGTTTGCGTGAGAGCATCACCTTCGTGGTACCTCAAGTGCAGTTGCAAACTCTAAGGAATCCAAGAACCACAAGGGGTCAAACACATGGAGAGTAAGTACCAAGTTATACGATTATTCGTAAATTGAGGTTTTGTGCTCAAAGAATAAATTCTCACATATTGGAGAAACCTACTGATCTTTCACAAAAGGCTTATCGCAAATGGTCATTGAAAGATGGGAATGCGATTGATGCCAGATTGATGCTACCCACTTAGGAAACTTTAAGTATAAGTGGGAGAAGTGTTAAGTGATTGGTAAATAGACGCATTGTATACTAAAAGTTTGCTTTAGTATAAGTGGGAGATTGTTGGATTTGTATACTGAAAGCAAGAACGTTTTATGCTTGTATACAATGTTTCCTAAGTTCACTATCTAATCTCCTATCTGATTGTGTTCATGATTGCATATGTATGTTCTTTATCTCTATATAAGTAGATTATATGGTGTGTTGTAGATCACAGAAGACCATATAATTGGAATAACCTTAAGAGATATAATATAATCACAGCCGAAATAACTCTAGGACAAGTTATTGGTTTAGGCTGCGGTATAGATGGAAGTAGTTTGTCTTGACTACTTGTCTATACTGGTACGTCATTACGTATTGATAGGACCACAGTTGAGATGTATTCTTCTATCTGACTTAAGTGAAGAATCAAGATCTCGGTGACTTATAAGATCTTAATACTAATAAGTATTCAGATATATATGTTAATTCGTATATCACTTTGACTTACTATGGGTGAAAGTTATATATTAACTCGAGTACTCTGTATCTTGGGTGATAGCGGTTAATATATGATATTTGATTATCTGTATTAGTACCCGTATCCGGTATAGGATAATGACATCCCCTTAAGGAGCTCAATAAGGTTTATTGCGCTAAACCCTGCAGGTTGATTAAGTTCAGGCGTAATAATAAAGTTTGAGTGGTACTGCTTAAGGAATTATTAAGAGATTAATTAATTTAAGCTGTCAGAGCTCTAATTAATTAATGGATGTCGGATATTTTAAATACGGAGATTTATTAAGTCTAAATACAAGCCCCGACTCATCACCGGCAATAAAGGGGTAAGTCAGTATCGGTTCTCTAGTGGAATGAACTGATATTTATAAATTAATTATGGTCTGGGCTGACCATAGATAAATTAATTTATTTGAGGCCCATCTTTATTCCTTGTATCTGGTCCCTGGACTGGCCCAATGTCTCCTAGCCCTAGAAGGAGAGAAAAACGCCTCCTACACTAATTCTGTGCCCACACGTATTTAATTTTAATTAAAATACAGCTGTCAGCTCTCAGGAAAACACACTGATAAAATATTAGGGTTTTGAGAGAGCTGTGGGGCGCAGGAAAACGTGTGGAGCATTCTCTCTTGGGACTTTCATAGATCGTTGTCCATCCAACGGTGAAAGCTGAGCGGGATACAGTCGAGAAGATCAGAGCTGGAGTCAGTTTTTCGCAGGAAACCAAGTTCTGGCAGTCTCCGTAAAACGGCCATAACTTCCTCCACAGAACTTCGATTCAGACGAATCAGGCGGCCACGGAAAGCTCTTTCGAAGACGAAGAAGTCGTATTTCTGCACAAAATACGATTGGAGGTCGTTTGAGGGGTCAAACGGAGCGTTGAAGTTGGCTGACCTGTTCAGCGACAGATTGACGAATTCTTCTGAATTCTTCAGGTATTTCTGAACTCCAACGTGCAGCTGTTAAATTCATAGGAGCATGTTAGGATTAATCGTTGTATGATAAATTGATAATAATCCAAGAAACGATCATCGGGCAAAGCGGAACGTTAATTCAGTTTAATATTCCTTCAAGAAGTTGGCCAAATCATATGTAATTAAGTTCAAAATACATTAGAAATACGAAATACTTGTAGAATACGAAGATATGTTGATAAAAAAAACAAAAAAAATTAAAAATAATAATTAACTTACCGCCGGAATTTTCCGTCGGTAATCCGTCGGTAAACGCGCCACCTAAAAAAAATTAAAAATAATAATTAATTTACCGACGAAATTTTCCGTTGGTAAACGCGCCACCTACCACGGCCAACGCCGGCGCCGGAGACTTACCGACGGCGATGTCCGTCGGTAATCACCGACGGACAGAAAAAATCCGTCGGTAAATCATTACCGACGAGCGTTTCAACGACGGGTGAAATCCGTCGGTATCTCCATTTACCGACGGAATTTTGATGCTTACCGACGGAATATTCCGTCGATGTTCGGCCAGATTCTGGTTGTGGTTTGGCTAAGCTTATTTTAAAGAGCTTATAAGCTCTTGGAGCTTATAAGATGTTTCAAGAGCATATAAGATGTAATTTTTAAGAGCTTATAAGTTGTCAAAGTGTTTGGATAATTAAGCTTATAAGCTAGAGAGAGAATCTTTTTGCTAGAGAGAGAAAATATTTTTTTAGAGAGAGAAAATCGAAAAAAAAATGAACTTGAATGATATATGATGAAAATAATAAATTATAGTTGAAAAATATTTGTAAAATAGTTGTTGCATATGAGATTATTAAAAAATAAGTTGGGTAGAAGAACTTATTTTTTGAGGAGCTTATAAGCTCAACCAATTAAACACCCTCTTACTGCCGAGTTTTCTGTATATTTTTTTCTACAAGTACTTACTTTTAATTTATTTTTGGCATGTCTTTGTTTTACTTTTAATTTATCTTTGTCGTGTCTTTATTTTAAACTTGAATGGTGGCAAGAGGCTTAAACTGGTGTGGCATATGAGTATTTTTAATTTTTCTATATTGCATGTTATTAATTGTTCGGTGACACTTGACATTTACTTAATGTTGGCAATATGTATTGACTTCAATTTACATTTACACCCGATGGTAAATAGAATAATGCTAAATACACATAATATGTGCGCATATAATTGAATTTTTTTTGTTATTTTACACATCTTCATAAATTAAGAAAATAATCAAATTTTAATTGAATTTGTAATTTACATATTTATCCTCTAGCGATAATTAAGGAAGGGACAACTCATTGAATGCTATTCTTTCCTTAATATTAAAATATTTTATTTCCTTAAATTGAAATAACCTATTATCTATATTCTAATTTATACAAATATTAATTTTTTAGACATTAATATATCATGAAGTCAAATCCTACGGGAAGAATCAAATTGCATTCCTATAAAACATACAATATTTCTTTTCGTTAATTAATCTAAATCGGAATGCATAAATTATAAAGTGAGGTTAAATTATTATTTCATATTCATACTTAATAAATGTCAATAGAAAGAAAAAGTTCACAATAAACTTAAAGATGAAAGATATAGGATATTAATTGGTAATCATGCATGTTACATTCTGAAATGTTAAGAATTTAATAAAAAATATAAAGTATATAAAGGAATGTTTATTTTGCTATAAATTTAATTAGTGGCTATTATTGTAATATAATTTATAAAAGGCGTCAAAAATGAAGTTTAGGTATGAACTTTTAGCAATTTTGATTTTTCATATTATTATTATTATTATTATTATTATTATTATTATTATTATTATTATTATTATTATTATTATTATTATTATTATTATTATTACTATTATTATTATTATTATTATTATTATTATTATTATTAGATAAAGAAATTTATAAGTCTCGTCACAGAGAACTCGAACCCAAGACATTTGGTATTGGGCAATAACCCTTTACCGTTTGGTCAACACATTGCATTGATGGATTAAATAATAAAATTATATCATAATATATTATATTTTATGAATTAGTAAAATTAAAATAAAAAATATAAAGGAATTACTATAATTGTGAGAATAATGTGTCGATCGATTACGCAATGAAATCATAATATAGCTATATAAGGTATTATAATATGGTGAATTGGTGAACTTGAAATAATAAAAATATAAATTAAAAATGAATGAATGACTATAATGGTGAAAATAATGTCATAGATATATTTAAGAACTCGAATAATGTCATACGCTGACACATCGATCGATTACTAAATCAAATTATACTATAGGACATTATATTACAATAAATTAGTGAACTTGAAAAAAAAAATAGGAAGGGATAGCTAAAATATTTATAATAATATCATACGTTAACTACTTTCTTTGATTATTTCATAAAACTATATGTTAATAAGTAAATAAGAAGTGACAAATTAGTGAACATAAAATTTATTAAACATAAAATTTCTGTGAAAATGTTTTAATGAGGCTCGGCCCTTAGTCTGCGTTCTCTGTGCTTTCAAGGGTTTTTAGTTTTTCTTTTTCTAATAAAATTTAATTTAATAATGACTATAGTTGTGGGAATAATGTCATACGTTGAGCAGATCAATCGATAACTCAATAAAAATATACTATAGGACAATATATTATAATAAATTAGTTAACTCAAAATAACATATTAAAAAAATTAAAAAAATAAATATAATTATGAAATAATATCTTACGTTGAGAACATCTGTAATACCTCGTTTCCTCGAGCTAAGTTTAGAGTAATTTTGAACTTAGATTCAAGATGATTCACACCGGATTGAGAAAAAGAATTTATTTTTAATTCCAACAAAAGTGATTTACAAAAACATTTGTAAATTTAGTTATTAAGTTTATATGCATTGCATATTTATTTAATTTAGCATTCAAGCATTTTTCACGAGCTTTTAATTAGCAAACCCTGAAGAATTTCTACAGTTTCGACAATTTTATTCTGAGGGATTTTATATGTCAAATCCTCACTCAACTCACTTACACTCATCTCTCCCATCAGCCACCCTACACTATGCTACTAACTCCAACTTTTAGCCATGCCTTTGCAGGCAATCCAATCCCTCCTCTACCAATCCAATTATACAGTAGCCAAGTTCCCTTCTCTCATTTCACTCACTCCCCTCGTTCCATCACCCCCAAACAAAGTTCAAGAGCAGAGCAACCAAGCAGACTCAGCAGCCAACCATTTCAGAATTTGAGTGAACTTCTAAGGGTTCCAACTTTAACTCCCTTGTTGCTTTATTTCACATTTCAATTGAGCAACCCAAATTCATGTCATGTAAAGATTTCCAGCCATTCAATTGAATCACACGCTACGCATTCCCAGCAACTAATTTCCCCATATAGCAAATTCAGATTTCGTGTATCAAGTTTTTGAAACAAAATGACATTCACATACATGAGCATACAATCTGTGTTTCTACATACATCAGAGCAGTGGCGGAGCCAGGATTTTTTTTGGGGGGGGGGGTTGAACTGTTACGGGGGTTCGGGGGCGGTAGCCCCCGGAATTTTTTTTTTGGAGGCATTCAATACATTTTAGACATTTTTTACTAAAATACAAATATAATAATAATAATAACAACATTTTCATAGATAATATAGTTCAAAACATTTACTAAAATTTTTTTTGAGGGCATTCAATACATTTTAGACATTTTTTTACTAAAATTCAAATATAATAATAATAATAACAACATTTTCATAGATAATATAGTTCAAAACATTTACTAAAATTTTTGTTGGGGGCATTCAATACATTTTAGACATTTTTTTACTAAAATACAAATATAATAATAATAATAATAACAACATTTTCATAGATAATATAGTTCAAAACATTTACTAAAGTTTTTTTGGGGGCATTCAATACATTTTAGACATTTTTTACTAAAATACAAATATAATAATAATAATAACAATATTTTCATAGATAATATAGTTCAAAACATTTACTAAATTTTTTTTTTGGGGCATTCAATACATTTAGGCATTTTTTACTAAAATACAAATATAATAATAATAATAATAACATTTTCATTGATAATACTATAGTTCAACATTTACTAAATTTTTTTTTGGGGCATTCAATACATTTTAGACATTTTTTTTACTAAAATACAAATATAATAACAATAATAACAACATTTTTAGACATATAATTAAAAAAAAATTCAAAATTTGGGGGGGGCTTCAGCCCCCCGGGCACCCCCCTGGCTCCGCCCCTGCATCAGAGCATGATTTATAAAAAAAGAAAGAAGGAGTCTTGAGCTTTGTTTGTGCTTGTCGTGTCTGAGTGTTTGATGACGAGTTGAGTCGAGAGTCGAGGGAGGCAGGGCTCGGCGGCTGTGCCGCTGTCGCCTGGCCACGGCTGGAGAGGGAGAGGTAGCCGACCGGGGGTGAGTTGCTGCGGGCGGCTCCTGCTGCTGCTCGTCGGCGGGAGTCTGAGAGGGAGGCCTGGCACTGCGGCTCTACCGTTGCTGCCTAGCCAGGGTGAAGAGTGGAGAAGGAGAGGGCGGCGGCGGCCTGGGAGTCGTCGGCTGTCGGGAATAGGGGATGGGGCAGTGACTGGTCGGGGCTGGGTTTAGCAGAGGGAGGTCAGAGCGCGGCGGCCCTGCCGCTGTCGCTCGGCCACGGACGGAGGGAGAGAAGAGAGGAGGCTGAGGGCGACTGGATTGTGGTGGCTAGGGTTCAGGCGCTGCAGCAGCTCGTCGCTGTTGTCATCGCCGGAAGGGAGGAGAATAGAGGGACTAGGATTTCGATGGTGATGGTGAGGATGACCGGAGCGGCGCTCGTCGCTGGGCCCGGTGGAGTAGCAGCGGCTGTGAGTCCGAGCAGTTGAGAGAGAGGAGCAGTTGAGAAAGAGTGAGGAGCAGTCGTGTGAGTGCGTGACTGATGGGAGGAAGGGGAAATAGAAATTGGGTGCTGGGCTAGGGTTGCTGTTGGGCTATTGTTTTAATTTTCAGATGGGCCAATGTTTTATTTAATTCCTTGGGCCCTAAAATTTATTCATTTGGGCTGTGCAGCCTCTTTCATTTAAATGGTCTGCACATTATTTAATTCATTAGACTCCTTTGAGTTTGATTAATTATTTTAAAGAATAGATTTCATAATAATATTAAATTATTATTATGTGCATATTTTAAGTAATTACTTATTATATGCTAACCATGACATGAAATTGCATTTTTACTTGCAATAAAAGTATTTAATTGGTTTTAATTATAATTCCAATTACAAAAGAAAGATGAGTAAGAATATTGTTGGTGTTCTTAACTCAAGAGAAATGTTTTCATTTATTTATTCATTAAATTTTGAAAACCCGGCTAAGTGAATCATAGAATATTAAGCACTTCACCGTGACTTGAGTTTAGATTTAAGAGACCTATTAAGAATAGATTTATTGTGGGCTTTGAGCATCAGGAGGATTAGCACTGCTATTCCGATTCAGAGATAACGTTAAACGACAGGCATTGCCTATACAGGTGGGCTTATTTTTCAAATGTATGATTGAGCTCATGCGCTTAAATGTTTCATGAAATACAAACTGTTTATCCAATAAATATTTTTGTGCACTCTACCATGTTTAAGGCTCACACAGTTAATCAATTGAGGTTCTCTTATGACCTAACACGTTGTTTGAGAATTGTGTTCACTTGTTAGCTGACTCGGTGGGTTGATCTCCATCGGGCACTAACCAGAGGCGTTATAAGGGTGCTCGGCTGGATGTGTTCCGGAGCATGAGAAATATGAGGCCTGCCTGGGTAGCATCCCGAGGTCAAAGTAAACTTGTCTGGGTTACGCCCTCAGTTCAAGTAAGCGGGAGACAGAGATCCGTCAGTGGCTAAAAGGTCCGGGATCACAGCGAGTAACAGAATAGAGTGTGACAACTGCGCGGAATCAAAATTATATATATATATATATATATATATATATATATATATATGAAATGTTTTAACATGCATAGAAGTTATTTCTCTTTAAAACCTTCTATGTCATGTCAGTAAGATTGGATAAACTGCTCTTATAGATTGTGAAACGTTTTAAAAGTTGCAGCCCACTAAGTACATTAGTACTTAGCCCAAAAATACTTTCAAATGTTTTTCAGGTTAATGGCTGGTGATGACGGGGCAGAGCTGAGGCTAGAGTTCAACTCCTTATTTTGACTTCCGCTGTAGAACTAGCCAGTATCTATCTTTTGTTCCTTAACTTGTGATCCTGAAGTCATTATGTTTGTTGAAGGATTCGTATCACTTGAACACCTATCTTTCTTCATCCAAAGGGGCTAAGCCCGATTGTTATCCCTTTTATTCGGATTTCACAAGATTTTTCCCTTGTTCATATTAAATGATGAGTCGTACCCCAATTATAGTTATTGTTATTGTTTCAAGAATTGGGGTGTGACAACATCGATCAATTACTCAATAAAATTATACCATAATAAATTTAATGAACTCAAAATTTAAAATATAACATATGAAGGAATTACTATAGTTTTGAAAATAAATTAATAAAAATAACAAAAATAAAACACAAATGAATTGTTATAAAAAAAGTATAAAATTGGAAGGAATTGTTATAATGGTTATAGTAGTAGCATACGTTAGCTACATTATTTGATTATATCATAAAATAATAGGTTAATGAAACAATGATGTTAAATTAGTGAAATTGAAATAAGAATAAAAAAATTAATATAAAAGAATGACTATAATTATGAGAATAATGTCAGACATTGAATACATCAAATCGATAAATCAATAATAATACTATAGAATTTAATCATATGTTTCAAAAGAAGTGGAACCGATGACATATCACACATATTACTATAATCATTTACCATCTTACTCAATAATAACAACAAAACATATTCAACACAATAATTCTTATGCGAATAAGTATAATAATAAATTAGTGAAATTGAAATAACAAATTAAAAAATATAAAGAAATGACAATAGCGGTGATAATAATGTTATACATTGACTGCAATTTGTATTTTTTTTTTTCTTCCATAAAATTACATATTATTATTAATTAGTAATTTATGTCAAGAAGAAAAGTATAAAGTTGTCACATTACAAGAGAATATTTCATATTTGCGAATATTTCTAAGATAATAATATGTGGATCCATTTTTGTTGAATTGATTAATCATTTGTTTACATTAACAAACATTAAAATAGTTATATATTAATATATAAGAAAAAATTACGAGGAATGAAATAAAAATATAAAATACGAAGGAATGCCTAAATAGTTAGAATAATATCATACGTTAGTTACACTTTTTGATTATTTTCATAAAAGTACAAGTTAATAAAAAAATCATAACAAATTAGTGGAATTAAAATTAAAATAAAAAAATGTAAATAAATGACTAGAATTGTGAGAATAATGTTATGCGTTTAGCACATTGATCAATAACTCAACAAAAATATACTATATGACAATATATCATAATAAATTAGTGAATATGAAATAAAAATTAAAACATAAAAATAAATTAATATAATAGTGAAAATAGTGTCATATGCTGACACATTGATCGATTACTAAATGAAAATATACTATAGGACATTATATTACAATAAGTTAATGAGCTTGAAATAAAAAAATATAAAATACGAAGGGATAGGTAAATTGTTTAGAATAATATCATACATTAACTATTTTCTTTGATTATTTCATAAAAGTATAGGTTAATGAACAAATCATAATAAATTAGTGAAACTAAAATAAAACTTATAAAATATAAATGTATGATTATAATTGTCGGAATAATGTCATATGTTGAGTACATCGATCGATAACTAAAAAAAAATACTATAAGATAATATATTATATAATAAATTAGTAAATTTGATATAACAAATTAAAAAATTTAAAAAATAGGTATAATTATGAAAATAATATCATACGTTGAACACAACGTTCAGTTACTCAAACAAATGACATTATAATAAATTTAATCAATTTGAAATAAATAAAATATAAAGGAATTACTATAATTGTGAAAAAAAAATGTAAAAATATATATATAAAAAAGAGCAAAACAAATTAAAACAAAAATGAAAAAGGAAATGAAAAGAAAAACAAAACAAAAAGTATTATAGGTACAATTAAATATTAGAGGAATATTATGATGTTTTTTACGAGCTAGATATGTAAAAACAATTAGTCGTATTATCTTATCAATGAATTTTTATTTTAAAAATATATCATGGATAGATCATGATTAGTGAAAAGATTTATATTTTAAATGATTCGTAGGATTATATATATACTTTTCCGTTGATGTTTCTAATGTCAATAGATAGGATTGTGATTAGTGGGCATGTTAATCATTTGTTTCAAAATTGTTGAAGTAAAAAAAGAAACAAAAAATCTTTAGAATCTTTCCAATGTAAATTAAGGGTAATTTAGTAATATTAATAATTTTAAATTAGGTAATAAATTTTCAAGGGTATTATGTGTGCATATATTATGTGTATTTAGCACTTAGCAGTACTAAAAAAAAAGGTAATGGGCAACACCTTTTAGAGCACTCCCAGCAGAAATCCCAAAATTATGCTCCTATATTCCTCCCTAAAGTTTCCCTATTTAATTTTAGGATCTCGATTTTATAAATGCATACACCAAATCTCCTATTTTCTACATAAAAAGAATAATTATGTGTGGGCCCTACTAATTATAAGCTTAAAATAAATTTAGGGTGGGTGTAAATTTAAGATTGAATTTAGGTAGGTGTAAAATTTTTTATGGGCCCCATCCAATTTAGGGGATCTGCTGAATGCATTTTTTTTATCTCATTTTCAATTATTTTAGCCTAAATTTAGAGCTAATGATGCATTTAGGTGATCTGCTGGGAGTGCTCTTATAGTTTGGGAGTGCTCTTATAGTTTGGGACGCTGATTGTGAGTAAACTATCTTGTATCTTTTGCTCGGTATCGATATGGATTCACTTAGTAAGGATTATTTGAAACAAATTAAACATTTTGATTTTGAAAAACTGTAAATAGATAAGACATCAGTTTTGCTTTAATATGGTGACCTACATCAAATTGGATCATAATAGATTCCACAATTTGTGGAGCAATTATGGCAACACCGCATCGTACTTGATGTGAAATTTCTAGTATATATATGGACCTATTATAAACTTGGCCCAACAAAAATTTAGATTCTTAAAATAAAAGGCCTGATTAAAAGAATTTTGGTAATGCTTATATATATAGCTCAAATTAATTATCTTTGAGCATAAAAATTTTAATTGTTAAAAGAAAAACCTATAATTGAAAGAAATTTTCTAATTAGGGGCGTAACTAGACAAATTCATAAACTTGACATATGATAAAATTTCAAATGACTTCACCATTTAAATGCTTCACAATAACTGAAATGTGAAATAATTTAAAATATAAATAATTTTGAACAAATCTTTTGGTTTCTGGCTGTTACATAGGATTAGATTTTTAAATATTTGACTATTTAATAATAATAATAATAATAATAATAATAATAATAATAATAATAATAATAATAATAATAATAATAATAATAATAATAATAATTGAGATTTCGAATTTTGGATTTTAAAAGTATCAAATCCAATTCAATTCGAAAATCTGAAATTTGCCAAAAATTCAATCCAATCCGGTCCGAATATTCAAAAACTATGAATTACATTTTTGATTTCAGTTTGATTCGAATCGAATATTCAAAATTTTCGGGTATTTTTCTCAGCCACTGACACGGTTGATTCTTTCACCCAGTATATTTTTGTCAACTGTAGTGGGACAATGAATTCTATTTGATCCGAAAATGGGATACAGAGGATTCTATGCAAAATACAATGAGCTGATAATATGTTCAAAATGAAACATTCCAAACAATAATAAAATAAAATGGAATTTGTTAGAAACTCGAGTCTTCACATTTTCAAGAAACAAAGATTCATCATACATAATTTGATTTTGATCCACCAATAGGATAGAGGGTCCTATGCAAAATACAAGGAGAAAATTAAAAACTAAAAATTAAAAAATGAAACTTATCATAAACTCTTGTCTTCACATTTTGACAGTAGAGAGATAGATTTTTGCTTTGAAGACCCTCTTCTCGAACCTTCTTGCTGAAGCTCTCTCTATTGTTTTCTCATCGCCCTGGAAAAAAACTTTAAGCTTAAGGTCCTCATTCCCCTGCTCCTCTTGTTCCACCAATGTTGTCATTGCTGAAATGCTTGAAGATTCGCTGCAAAATTCCATTTGAATCAAAGCAAGTGTTGGTATTTCTCCAATATCAGAAGGGAACTTTTACAATTTAGGCATATTTATGAGAAGAAGACTTCGGAGGACTGGAAAATGGAAGTTTTCTGCATTCCAGTAGATTAAATCATCACAACCAAGAATCTCCAATTGTCTCAAGCGTCAGAATTTCCCCTCAATAGGGCTCCATACTGATCCAATCACTACATTCAGATACAACTTAAGACACACAAGATTGGGCAACGACCCAACCATGATTGTCAATTCATCCCAATCAACACCACAACCACGTAAATACAACCACTTGAGTGAATTTGGGAAAGTAAGACTCAAACAAAAATCATGCCACTTTGAATTTCCATCGAATTTCAATAGTAGATATTCCAGTTCATGGAAGTTGCCAAGATTGGAGGGAGAGTAAGACGAACTCGCTTCATTACAATATGACAAATGCATTTCTCTAACATGGGGGATTCTCTTGCAAGCCTCTTCACTAAACCTCAAATTCTCTACAATTGAAAGTGTGTGTAGATTTCTCAAAACCAAGTCATTTGCTTGGTCTAATCTGTCCATAGGAAGAGGATCAACAAGACAAACTAGATATACCTCAAAATACCTAAGTTGTACCATCTCCCAAATCTCATATGGTTGTAGACTGATACTGAAATATCTTCAGTAAGTTTGATATCAGTCCAGCACAGAGCTTAACTGATATCCACGTAAGGCTTCAGTCTAGAGTTTATGAAATAGAGTATAGTTATTAATCTTACTGACTGTCAAAGATAGATCAGTGAGACTAATAACTTAGCAGTGGAAATTCAAACATAATGTGAATAGCCTTTAGAAAAGGTTTGTCATTTGTAAAACCCTTAGTTACACTTTTCAGTTAATCCAATTTAGTTGAAAATAGATTTAGCACAGATAAAGGAATAACTGAAAGCAGATAAAGAACACAAGGATTTTTACATGGTTCGGAAACAACATTCCTACTCCACGGCCAGATGATTAGTGTTAGGTCCCGAGGGTCTCGAATAGGTGTATGGGGGGGATACACCTATGGGCTATTTTTCTTTTCCTCAAAGTGAGGGATCTCAAGATAGAACGAAACTTTACACGCAAACAATGACGCCTGTTAACTAAAAATAGTTTTGACCAAACAGGGTTGACGACTGATACTGAAAGCTCTTCAGTAAAGAGTTATCAGTTAAGTTGCTGGAACTTAACTGATGCACGTAAGGGCTTCAGTCGAGTTTGCTAAAACAGAAATGATAACACTCTTCTTGACTATCAGAAGATAGATCAGTCAGACTGATATCATACGCAGCGGAAATTAAACTTAGTTTCGCAATAGCCTTGGTTGAGCACGTTGTTGGTCTTAGGTTTATCTTTGCAGTTATTCAGTATTTAGTTTATCAATTGAAACAACACAAGTAGGAAAGTAAAACTGAAAGCTGTAAACAACACAGAGACTTTTACGTGGTTCGGAAAAACCCTTTCCTACATCCACGGTCGGTTGATCAGACCAACAATCCACTCCGCAAGTGCTTAAGGTGCACTGCAAACCAAACCGTGTGCTTGCTGGGTGCACACAACCGTACCACTGAAGAAACCACTTCTTCAGTACCCACACTTCACTCGTGTCGGATTTCTCTTGCTTAGCACAACCCGCGCTAAGACTCTCAGAGTCAGAGTACCTTCCTGAACTCCGAATCACTCAAACACTCTAATCTTTCTTCCTGAAAGGAGGTTTGAACGGGTACCAACTATACTGCAAAGAATAAGTTCTTTGGAGCAAGTTTGACCTTGGCTTCTGGGTAAACAGAGGTTTGCCTAAGGTCTAAGAGAATGTATGTAATCAGCAGTGACTGATTTTGGCTTTGGAATTCTCTTCTTCGATTCAAGCTTTGGGGAGGTTAAGCTTTAGGCTGAGTAGCGATTTTGGCAGAGCTTCAGCTTATGTTGTTGAATCGGTGAAGATAGAAGTGATCCTCGAGCGCTATTTGTAGGAGAACTCTTGAATAGATCCGTTGGCGTAGAACGCCCTCAAGATTTCTTCCGTTGGAGAGCAATTCGAATTTGGGCTGAGGCTTCAATCTTTGAGGTTCCTTGTTTGGTGGAAACGGCTCTCTTGATGGACAGGAGATGTGACGTCTCTGATAAAGTAGCCACCAAATAGGAATGACCTCTGCAGAGATAAGGAGATTCTGAGATCTCTGCATTTAGTGCGGCTGTACTTTTGTGAGTACGTGGCTTCTTTTGAACGTTGGAAGATCAGTCCGAGGAAGAATGTTTAACTGATACTTGACTTTAGTATCAGTCCGCTGAGTCCACGCGGCACACATTAAGTAATCAGTTCCAAACTGATTCTTCAACTGATACTTCAGTTGATATCTTCAGTCTTCAGTCTTCAGTCCTTCGTCCTTCAGTCTTCAGTCTTCAGAATCGCACGCTAAACTAGAAACGAACTCTAACACTTGAGTTCAAAATAGTTCTAGTCTATTACAATTAAGACCTATGAATTTTGGTATCATCAAAACAAGGATTAGGATATTCCATAAGGTTCCCAACAATTTCTCCTTTTTTGATGACGCCAAAACCATACAGCAGTTCTAGACAACAAAAAGACTGAACTCACATCACAAGTTCTAAACTCGGGTGAAAACAGTTCCCCCTTAACAATAGAACCTAAAAACTTGTACTTAGAGTCAAGAACGAAATAGTTCTAAAACAGAACAAGGAGAAGACATAAAACCATAATCAGAGCCTGGACAAAGAGTCATTGTCTTCAGGTTGAGATCAAAAAGAAGTTCTTTTCATTAATGAAAGACTGATAAGTCATCAGTCGAGGTACAGGGCAAGACTTACATTGGAGTAAAAAGATAAACAAAAACAACATGGGAAACCCATGGACTCCAGCAGTCTGCATCGCTGCGCCTTGAACTTCTTGATCTTCATTTTCTGTCTTCAGTCTTCATGTTCCTAAGCTTGTTCCACTCTCACTTGTTTTCCGTTGAGTTGAGGTCTTATCCTTTTGGCTAATCTTCCCCATGATCATCGGATGAAATCGGATGATCATTTTGCTTGATCGTCTTCAGTCTTTTGAGAATTATTCTCTTAAGAACTTTTCCCCTTTTTAGCAACATCAAAAAGGTGGAATTGACTGAAGGATGAAGCTAAGACCACTGCGTGCAAACAGAATCACGGAATGGTCCAGAGAAAGATGCTGAGGGTAAGAGGTAGATGGAGAATGCGGAGGTTTAGAGAAAGAAGAAAGTGAAAGATGAGAGGAGACGAAGAAAGGGGCAGGGGTTGATTCGAATTGCTCTCCAATGGAAGAAATCTTGAGGACGTTCTACGCCAACGGATCTATTCAAGAGTTCTCCTACAAATAGCGCTCGAGGATCACTTCAATCTTCACCGATTCAACGACATAAGCTGAAGCTCTGCCAAAATTGCTGCTCAGCCTAAAGCTTAACCTCCCCAAAGCTTGAATCGAAGAAGAGAATTCCAAAGCCAAAATCAGTCACTGCTGATTACACACATCTCTTAGACCTTAGGCAAACCTCTGTTTACCCAGAAGCCAAGGTCAAACTTGCTCCAAAGAACTTGTTCTTTGCAGTATAGTTGGCACCCGTTCAAACCTCCTTTCCGAAGGAAAGATTCGAGTTTTGAGTGATTCGGAGTTCAGGAAGGTACTCTGACTCTGAGAGTCTTAGCGCGTGTTGTGCTAAGCAAGAGAAATCCGACACGAGTTAAGTGTGGGTACTGAAGAAGGGTTTTCTTCAGTGGTATGGTTGTGTGCACCCGGCAAGCACACGGTTTGGTTTGCAGTGCACCTGTTAAGCACTTGCGGAGTGGATTGTTGGTCTGATCAACCGACCGTGGATGTAGGAAAGGGTTTTTTCGAACCACGTAAAAGTCTTTGTGTTGTTTACAGCTTTCAGTTTTACTTTACTACTTGTGTTGTTTCTATTGATAAACTGAATACTAAATAACTGCAAAGAGAAACCTAAGACCAACAACGTGCTCAACCGAGGCTATTGCGAAACTAAGTTTAATTTCCGCTGCGTATGATATCAGTCTGACTGATCTATCTTTTGATAGTCAGGAAGAGTGTTATCATCTCTGTTTTAGCAAACTCGACTGAAGCCCATAAGTGCATCAGTTAAGTTCCAGCAACTTAACTGATAACTCCTTACTGAAGAGCTTTCAGTATCAGTCGTCAACCCTGTTTGGTCAAAACTATTTTCAGTTAACAGGCGTCACTGTTTGCGTGTAAAGTTTCGTTTAGATCTCTTTCTGGAGATCCCTCACCTTGAGGAAAAGAAAAATAGCCCATAGGTGTATTTCCCCCCCATACACCTATTCGAGACCCCCCGGGACCTAACACTTGAAACCTTTGTGAGCTGCGAAGGCTAAGAAGAGTCTGACTACTTCCAATCTGGCAACTGGAGAGAACGTTTCGTCGTAGTCGATTCCTTCTTCTTGACTGTATCCTTTTGCTACAAGCCTTGCTTTGTTTCTCACAACGTTTCCTTCTTCGTCTTTCTTGTTTTTGAAAATCCATTTCAAACCAATCACCTTTGCATCGTCTGGTCGATCCACAAGCTCCCAAACTAAATTCCGGTTGAATTCATTGAGTTCTTCTTGCATTGCGATCACCCATTGAGTGGAGTTCAGAGCTTCTTCAACATCCTTGGGCTCTGTAGATGATAAGAAACAGCTGAAAATCTTATCTTCGTTGATGCAGTTATGATTGATATCAAAGACGAGGTTGCACATTGATCTTCGAGTCTTGACGCCATCTGATGGTTCTCCAATGATGTTATCCTTTGAATGGAGTTCAAACCATCTTCGATACTTCTTGATCTCTTCTGGAGATGGTGGGGCTTCTTCAGTCAGAATGGTTCTGAAGTGTTGAGCACCTTCTGGAGCAGGGGAGAGTTGAGCTGGAGCTGCTTCGGCACGTTCAACTTGATCTTCAGCAATTGGAGTTCCCCCTTGACTGATGCCATCTGCATTGGCTCTAGTCTGAACTTCAGACCTTTGGCTGATCTTTTGATACTGAAGCTTCTCAATATCTTCATCTTTTCCTGGTCCCCACACCAAGACAGTAGAAGGCTCGGTGTTGTGGATTTCAGCTTTGGAACCTTCAGTGTTTTGGACACACCTTTCAGTTTCCTGTTCCCTGAAATCATCTGTAGACTCATCAAAGACCACATGTGGTGTTTCTTCAACACAAAGAGTTTGAGAATTAAACACTCGATAGGCTTTGCTCGATCGTTTTGTTCCAGAGTATCCAAGAAAAACTCCTGGATCAGCCTTGCTATCAAATGTGTTTAACCTCTTCTTTTCATTGTTATGGATGAAACACCTAGAACCGAAAGCATGAAAATAGGCAATTGAAGGCTTCCTGTTCTTCCATAACTCGTATGGAGTTTTTCCATGTCTTTGAGTGAGGAAAGAGCGATTCTGCGTGTAGCATGCGTTGTAGACTGCTTCGGCCCAAAACTTCAAGGGGAGTTTTGATTCAGCTAGCATCGTCCTTGCTGCTTCCTTCAAAGACCTGTTTCTTCTTTCTGCAACTCCGTTATGTTGAGAAGTTCATGCTGCAGAAGTTTGATGACTGATTCCTTGTTCATAACAATACTCACGAATAACAGTATTGATGAACTCAGTCCCACGATCTGATCTGATGCTGATGATGTTGACTTCTTTTTCGACGCTCAGTCTTCTCAGCAGCTTTGGCAGTTCTTCTAGTGTCTCTTTCTTCGAGAAGAGAAAGATAACCCAAGTGTATCGTGAATAATCATCCACAACAACTAAGGTGTACTTCCTACCGTTGTAGCTTCTTGGAGAGATTGGGCCAAACAGATCCATATGAAGTAGATGAAGAATTCTTCCAGAGGAGTGTCCTGACTTTGACTTCAATGACATTCGCGTCTGCTTTCCTCTTTGACATGCTTCACATTCTTGCTCCTTCTGGAACACAATAGAAGGCAGACCTTCTACCAGTTGATGTTTAGCAAGCTTGTTGATCGTCTTGAAATTGAGATGGTTGAGTCTCTTGTGCCACAGCCAGTTGAGCTCCGAGCTGCTTTTGATGATGAGGCATGTTTCTGGTGGGCTGTCTTCCCATGAAACGACGTAGAGACTCTCTTGTCTGAAACCTTTCAGAACCACCTTCTTTTGATTGTTTCTAATAGTGAATTCATCCTTTTTGATCTTCATTGTGAAACCGCTGTCACAAAATTGACTCACAGACAACAGATTATGTTTAAGACCAGAAACAAAGCTAACATTACTGATACTGGCGTTACCCATGTTGAGCACACCGTAGCCTTTTATTTCTCCGATTGAGTTGTCTCCGAATGCAACTTTGGATCCAGCTTTCTCAACATACTGAGATAGATATTCTTTGTAGCCTGTCATGTGCTTCGAGCAGCCGCTATCCAGATACCATGTTCTGATTGAGGCTTTAACTTCTTCTTTCTTTTTGTGTTTCCTGATTTTGACCTGCAAGGAAGAGTTACTTCAGGTACCCAATCAAGATTTGGGTCCTTCGATGTTAGCTCGAGTTCTCTTTGGAACCCATATCTGCTTCAGAATTGGTCTGGCTGATCTCTTGCGCTTTGTTGATCGTCTGACTGAAGTTGTTGGCTCTTCAGTTGGCACACGAGCATTCTTCTGTTGAGATTTTCTTTTGAAGGCCTCACTCTTGTAGGAGTTCTGTCTGATGAGTGGTTGAGGTCTTCTTTGCTCGGTGAAGTATCTTCCTTGAGATACTCGAGTCTTTCCAGACTGATGGAGACTTGACTGATGTCGTGGAACATGAGTCGTTTGATGTCCAGTTGCTTGTTGTCGTGGATGTCGCTTGGCTCGTCTGGACTTATCATTGTTTTGTCTCCATGGATGTTGTTCCTTCTGAAACTGAACTGATTTCAGTTTCTGACTGATGTGGCCGTTCTTCCCCCTGGGCTGGTGCGGAAGATTCTTCTTGATTCCTGGTGTTCCTTCCCCGATCTTTGACTGAAATATGCTTTCCAGTCTTCTCAGTAGAGTGATCTGGTTGGGGGCCTCCTTTGCTCGTCTGTAGCTCCGTGGAGGTGGAACATTTGATCTTGCCATCAGTTTGCGTTTGCGAACTTCATCCATATCATGATCTCTTGATTCTTCTGATGTTGTGACTTCAGAAGTATCGTCCTTTGAATTGATCATGACATTCTCTCCTTTGTCAGCTGCAACCTTTCCTCCAATACTTTTAACAAGGCCTTTTGATGGAAAGTTGCTCATCATGGGTGACTTCATCATGCAGTCTTTGACTGTTTCTTCCAGTTTTTGATTGAGCCTCTTGATCTCATGAGATGCTCTATCACATTCCGAGTTGGAGATTCTGAGCTTTTCTTCCAGTCGACTGTTCTCCATGATTAGCTGATCAAGACAAGTTTCATCCGGAAAGTAGATGATTGTCTGATTCCTAGCTCGTTCATCATTCTCCTTTTCCATTTTCTGATTTTGCTTGAGGAGATCTTCGAACATTTTCCTCAACTGACAGTGATCAGTCATGAGCTGATTAAACTCGTCAGTTTCATCGGATGAGCTTTTTCCAGATTCTGAGTGGTCTCCTGAAAACATCAAGAAGTTAGTGGTCTCCTGAAAACATCAGGAAGTTATCAGTAAAAGGAGTTTTTGAATGAGAGATTACCTCTGAGCCATTCATTCCATTGTCGTAGCTGTTGTCAGCCACGCTTTCAGATCCATTGGCCATCAGGGCTTGACTCTCATCATCTGAGCTGGTGCTGTCGAAGTCGGATGATTCTGATGTGTCTTTGGAGGAATCAGCATCGTCAGCAACCATCGCTTTCTTCTTTGAAAAGCTGTGATCTTTCTTGGCTTTCAGCTCTTTGCGCTCAGATTGAGTCAGTTCAGGGCATTCATTTCGAAAGTGCCCTTTCTTTTTGCATCCAAAGCATTCCATGTCTTTGATGCGTAAGCGGCTGACTTCCTTTCTCCGCTTCGATCAGTGGAATGTTTAGAGTTGCTTTCTCTTACCTTTCCTTTGTAGTGCTGCTTGTGGAACCTTCTGTACTTTCGGAACTTGGACTCCATTTTGTTGAATCTTTCAGTCAACAAAGCATATTGACTGAAGAAGTCCTCAAGGTTGAGTTCCGATGGTTCCTTGATTTGCTTCTTGCCTTCTCTTGCTGAAGCTTTCAGTGCTGCTCCTCTTGAGGTTGATGGACCATCTTCGTCTGGTCCTCCAGCCTTCTTGATTCCAAGATTTCTCTGAAGGTCGAACTCATTTGCCATGAGATCAGAGAAAAACTTATTTGTCGGGAGTTGACTGAATCCAGGCTTATGCTGATGAGCGACTGAGTAGATCTGCCATTCTCCTCATGGCAGTGCTCGAAGAATCTTCAGGTTAATTTCTCGTTGAGTGTATTTATCTTTAGAAATGGATTGAACTTCATTCAGGATTTGATTGAATCTGAGTTCCATTTCTTCGACAGATTCATTCTTGAGCATGAGGAAGGAGTCGAACTTCTGGCAAGCTATGGATAGCTTATTCTCCTTGATTTCCTCGGAACCTACGCACATTCTTTCAAGAATGTCCCACATCTCATTTCCAGTTCCGCACTTGATAATCTTCATGACATGCTTGTCGGGAACGGTGCCGGAGATGATGCTTTTGGCGAGGTTGTCTAGCTCATCTTGCTTCCTTTCTTCGGTGGAGAAGTCTGCCTTTTGCTTGGGCTGGACCTCATCGTAAAGATCCTGTCGTGGATCAACAGGAACCCTTTTGACGGTTTTGGTGATGGTGATTGGTCCGTTGGTGATGACTTCCCACATTCGGCAATGTTGGGCGGTTAGGAACCTTTCAAGCCGAAACTTCCATATGTCGTATTTTTCAATACTAAACACAGGTAGATAAGATAATCTGATGTGGTTAGTCTCCATCAAAAAGAGAGAACAGATAACAACAGATAGAACAATCAGCAAGCACAGATTGAAAGAGAAAACTTTTTCGAGACCTTTAAGAAAAATGATCTAGTTCAGTTAGAACCTAATCAGAAACAGAGTGTTCTTGCGAACAACCTGCTCTGATACCAATTGTTAGGTCCCGAGGGTTTCGAATAGGTGTATGGGGGGGTGAATACACCTATGGGCTATTTTTCTTTTCCTCAAAGTGAGGGATCTCAAGATAGAGATCAAAACGAAACTTTACACGCAAACAGTGACGCCTGTTAATTGAAAACAGTTTTGACCAAACGGGGTTGACGACTGATACTGAAAGCTCTTCAGTAAAGAGTTATCAGTTAAGTTGCTGGAACTTAACTGATGCACGTAAGGGCTTCAGTCGAGTTTGCTAAAACAGAGATGATAACACTCTTCCTGACTATCAGAAGATAGATCAGTCAGACTGATATCATACGCAGCAGAAATTAAACTTAGTTTCGCAATAGCCTTGGTTGAGCACGTTGTTGGTCTTAGGTTTATCTTTGCAGTTATTCAGTATTCAGTTTATCAATTGAAACAACACAAGTAGGAAAGTAAAACTCAAAGCTGTAAACAACACAGAGACTTTTACGTGGTTCGGAAAAACCCTTTCCTACATCCACGGTCGGTTGATCAGACCAACAATCCACTCCGCAAGTGCTTAACAGGTGCAGTGCAAACCAAACCGTGTGCTTGCCGGGTGCACACAACCATACCACTGAAGAAACCACTTCTTCAGTACCCACACTTCACTCGTGTCAGATTTATCTTGCTTAGCACAACCCGCGCTAAGACTCTCAGAGTCAGAGTACCTTCCTCAACTCCGAATCACTCAAACACTCTAATCTTTCTTCCTGAAAGGAGGTTTGAACGGGTGCCAACTATACTGCAAAGAACAAGTTCTTTGGACCAAGTTTGACCTTGGCTTCTGGGTAAACAGAGGTTTGCCTAAGGTCTAAGAGAATGTATGTAATCAGCAGTGGCTGATTTTGGCTTTGGAATTCTCTTCTTCGATTCAAGCTTTGGGGAGGTTAAGCTTTAGGCTGAGTAGCGAGTTTAGCAGAGCTTCAGCTTATGTTGTTGAATCGGTGAAGATAGAAGTGATCCTCGAGCGCTATTTGTAGGAGAACTCTTGAATAGATCCGTTGGCGTAGAACGTCCTCAAGATTTCTTCCGTTGGAGAGCAATTCGAATTTGGCAGAGGCTTCAATATTCGAGGTTCCTTGTTTGGTGGAAACGGCTCTCTTGATGGACAGGAGATGTGACGCCTCTGATAAAGTAGCCACCAAATAGGAATGACCTCTGCAGAGATAAGGAGATCCTGAGATCTCTGCATTTAATGCGGCTATACTTTTGTGAGTACGTGGCTTCCTTTGAACGTTGGAAGATCAGTCCGAGGAAGAATGTTTAACTGATACTTGACTTTAGTATCAGTCCGCTGAGTCCACACGGCACGCATTAAGTAATCAGTTCCAAACTGATTCTTCAACTGATACTTTAGTTGATATCTTCAGTCTTCAGTCTTTAGTCCTTCGTCCTTCAGTCTTCAGTCTTCAGAACTGCACGCTAAACTAGAAACGAACTCAAACACTTGAGTTCAAAATAGTTCTAGTCTATTACAATTAAGACCTATGAATTTTGGTATCATCAAAACAAGGATTAGGATATTCCACAAGGTTCCCAACAATTAGTCTGACAAAAACTCTGGGCTAATGCATATATGTGCAAGGCAAACTTACCAACACCACTCTGGGTTGAATTTCTCGCTCACTCTTAGCACGCTTAGACACACTCATGCCCTATCAGCGCTTCGCTAAAATCTCTGGAGTCAGAACCCTGGTCTGAACTCCTTCTTGGCTTACGGGTGCCAAGGAACCGATCTGTTTAGTTTTCCTAGTACTAAACAACCACTCAAACACTCTTTTCTTTCGGCTGAAAAGGGGTTTGGATTCTTCCAACTAAAACTACTAAGAACAAACTCTCAAGTAATCCATTCTAGGCTTAAGGTAAAACAAGAAATGCCTAGTTTTCTAAGAGAGTTTAGGTAATCAGCTAGACTGATTTTACAACAATTGATTATTCTCTTCTTCGATTAGAAATTATGTCTATGAAAATGTTGGCTCGTGAATTTGGCAGAGCTTCAACATATGTCTTCGAATCAATCCCTAGATTGAAGATGTTCCTCGAGCTCTATTTATAGATGAAGTCCCGAATATATCCGTTGGAGAGATGGTCTTCAGGATTTCTGCCGTTGTGAGACATTTCATGCTTTGGGCTGAGGCTTCAATCTGCTTGGCTCCTGATTGGTTGTGAGTTTAAATTCTTTTTGTCCCAGGAGCATGGTGCGTCTGTACTTTAGCACCAAAGAGGAAAGTTGGTGTGCTGATAAGGACGATCTTCAAATCTTTTGCATTTAACGCTCCGTTGTTAACACGTGTTTGTACGTGAGACTTGAAGTTTAACTGGAAAATCAGTTACGTCTTTCGTCCTTTGCCTGACCAATCGTTGACTTCAGTTAAGTTATCTATTTCTAATTGGCCTTCGCATCACCAGTATCTTCCCTCAGTTGTTCAGTCTTCAGTCGAGCTTTGATCTTCAAAGTCTTCAGTCTTCAGTTTCTTCGGTCTTCGTCATCGAGAAACTTCAGCTATCAATCACCTTCATTCTAGCTAAAAGATTGAACTCTAACAGTTGAGTTCAAGCAAGAAGTCTAGTCTAGAGAAAATAAGTCTAAGGGTTTTGGCATCATCAAAACGGGAATAGGATATTTCTTCTATCTTCCAACACCTTACTATAATTACAATACTACCAACCATTTTATTAAAATATGTGCCGTCTAAAATGTGGCAAATTTTAAGTGTAAGAATGAAGTACCAAATTTGTGATGATCTTAATTACTCAATTTTAGTCAACCAAAAATTTATTGGAAGATAAATTTGCGTAATTTCCTATAACTTAGGTATCAATTGTTAAAGTTGACTGTGTGTAGCCCATGTCGATTCAACGGGAAATCACTTTATATAGTAATTATCATTATACATTATTTTTCATTATAGCATATTAAATGGTCTTTATATAAATTATTTTTCAATTTTAATTTTATTTTACAAGAATAAATTGCTGGTACAGAAGCTATAATAATCTCAATAATTTTCATCAGTTATATATTAATTTTTTGTTGAGAATTAAAATAGATTATCTTTTTATATAAATTTTTATTTGATAGTTAAAGTTAGCGCTTTCATAGAGTTCAACAACTACTCCAGATATATCATAATTTGCGTATATGAGAAAATGGAAGTTATCAATAGAATAAATGGTTTGGGGGGTGGGAGGTGGGGGGAGGGTGGTGCAGGGTGGCAGGGTAGGATGACGAAAATACCAGATTTGTAAAAATGAAATGCATTTTTTGCTTAATTTAATGCATTTTTATGTGAAAACTTTATGCATTTTTGTATGATTTTATTTTATATGCATGTGAAACATGTCTATTTTTTTGGTGGGTGGGGTAGGGGGTGGTGGTGGGGAGGGTTGGGGGTGGTATGGGGTGGGGTGGCGAAAATGCCAAATTTGTAAAAATGAAATACATTTTTCTGTTCAAAGTTATACATTTTTATGTGAAAACTCTATGCATCTTTATGTGAAATTTTATGCATCTAAAATATGTCCATTTTGAGAAAATCTAAAAAAATGTACTCCCTCCGTCCCCGAAAGAACTTCCTATCTTTCCTTTTTGGGACGTCCACAAAAGAACTTCCTACCTATTTTTGGACTATACCGCACCACTTATAATCCTCTTACTTTTCACAACTCCCAATATTAATTATAACACTTTTTCACCACTCCCAATACACTCAACCACCTTTTATCCACTCTCAATACACTCAACAATATTTTTTCTTAAAACCCGTTCCACTCCCTCCTAGGAAGTTCTTTCATCGACGGAGGGAGTATTTTTTTATTTTTAATTCCGAAAAATATATTCCAATTTTACCCCTCTGCAGATTTTGCCTTGGAATGATTGGAAGCTCATTGCCACGTGTCACAATC
The DNA here is from genome assembly GCF_028751815.1 of Salvia miltiorrhiza. Lineage (NCBI taxonomy): Eukaryota > Viridiplantae > Streptophyta > Magnoliopsida > Lamiales > Lamiaceae > Salvia > Salvia miltiorrhiza. Next base: position 10,547,905 of record NC_080388.1, read on the forward strand.
TTGATGCGCCACATGGCCAAAATGTGTGGTCAAGATTGGGTACTACGGTACTACCATAAGCTTGGATACTACATGATCCTATATATATATATATAGGCCATGGTTCAATGAATAAGACTTATATGTAAGTGAGAAAAGAGAAGTAATCCCATCTGTTGATCTTATTTAATTTAACGGATGAGATTACTTAACGCCATGGTCAACGGAAATAATTGTTGAACATATAGGGGGTTCGACCCCAGAACACCCAAAATTGTTGTATATGTTCAACGAAATTACTGATATGTTCAATATAATTTGTTGTACATGGCGTGTTCGTCTTCTTCATTGAACGCGGACATATGTATGTATATATATATATATATATATATATGGGAGGATTACGGTATAAACACTTCTTAACATATAAAATGAGAACTAATTAAACCAGTATATGAAAACTATGTAAAATATGCACGAATTTGTTCGTCTAAAAATGAAACATTAGAAACAATCAAATAAAATGAAATTTATTACAGGGTCCAATGCAAAATACAAGGAGAAAATTAAAAATTAAAAATTGAACTTATAAAAAACTCTTGTCTTCACATTTTGACAGTAGAGAGAGAGAGATTTTTGCTTTGAAGACCCTCTTCTCGAACCTTCTTGCTGAAGTTCTCTATTGTTTCCTCATCGCCTCGGAAAAAAAATTTAAGCATAAGGTCCTCATTCCCCTCCTCCTCTTGTTCCACCAATGTTGTCATTGCTGAAATGCTTGAAGATTCGCTGCAAAATTCCATTTGAATCAAAGAAAGTGTTGGTATTTCTCCAATACCAGAAGGGAACTTTTCCAATTTAGGCAAATTTCTGAGAAGAAGACTTCGGAGGACTGGAAAATGGAAGTTTTCTGCATTCCAGTAGATTAAATCATCACAACCAAGAATCTCCAACTGTCTCAAGCGTCGGAATTTCCCCTCAATAGGGCTCCATACTGATCCAATCACTGCATTCAGACACAGCTTAAGACACACAAGATTGGGCAACGAGCCAACCATGATTGTCAATTCATCCCAATCAACACCACAACCACTTAAATACACCCACTTGAGTGAATTTGGGAATGTAAGACTCAAACAAAAATCATGCCACTTTGAATTTCCATCGAATTTCAATAGTAGATATTCCAGTTCATGGAAGTTGCCAAGATTGGAGGGACAGTAAGACGAACTCGCTTTACCACAATATGATAAATGCATTTCTCTAACATGGGGGATTCTCTTGCAAACCTCATCACTAAACCTCAAATTCTCTACAATTGAAAGTGTGTGTAGATTTCTCAAAACCAAGTCATTTGCTTGGTCTAATCTGTCCACATGAAGAGGATCAACAAGACAAACTGGATATACCTCAAAATACCTAAGCTGTACCATATCCCAAATCTCATATGGTTGTAGACTGATACTGGAATATCTTCAGTAAGTTTGATATCAGTCCAGCACAGAGCTTAACTGATATCCACGTAAGGCTTCAGTCTAGAGTTTATGTAATAGAGTATAGTTATTAATCTTACTGACTGTCAAAGATAGATCAGTGAGACTAATAACTTAGCAGTGGAAATTCAAACATAATGTGAATAGCCTTTAGCAACGGTTTGTCATTTGTAAAATACTTAGTTACACTTTTCAGTTAATCCAATTTAGTTGAAAACAGATTTAGCACAGATAAAGGAATAACTGAAAGCAGATAAAGAACACAAGGATTTTTACGTGGTTCGAAAACAACATTCCTACTCCACGGCCAGATGATTAGTCTGACAAACACTCTGGGCTAATGCATATAGGTGCAAGGCAAACCTACCAACACCACTCTGGGTTGAATTTCTCGGTCACTCTTAGCATGCTTAGACACACTCGTGCCCTATCAGCGCTTCGCTAAAATCTCTAGAGTCAGAACCCTGGTCTGAACTCCTTCTTGGCTTACGGGTGCCAAGGAACCAATCTGTTTAGTTTTCCTAGTACTAAACAACCACTCAAACACTCTTTTCTTTCGGCTGAAAAGGGGTTTGGATTCTTCCAACTAAAACTACTAAGAACAAACTCTCAAGTAATCCATTCTAGGCTTAAGGTAAAACAAGAAATGCCTAGTTTTCTAAGAGAGTTTAGGTAATCAGCTAGACTGATTTTACAACAATTGATTATTCTCTTCTTCGATTAGAAATTATGTCTATGAAAATGTTGGCTCGTGAATTTGACAGAGCTTCAACATATGTCTTCGAATCGATCCCCAGATTGAAGATGTTCCTCGAGCTCTATTTATAGATGAAGTCCCGGATATATCCGTTGGAGAGATGGTCTTCAGGATTTCTGCCGTTGTGAGACATTTCGTGCTTTGGGCTGAGGCTTCAATCTGCTTGGCTCCTGATTGGTTGAGAGTTTAAATTCTTTTTGTCCTAGGAGCATGGTGTGTCTGTACTTTAGCACCAAAAAGGAAAGTTGGTGTGCTCATAAGGACGATCTTCAAATCTTTTGCATTTAACGCTCCGTTGTTAACACGTGTTTGTATGTGAGACTTGAAGTTTAACTGGAAAATCAGTTACGACTTTCGTCCTTTGCATGACCAGTCGTTGACCTCAGTTAAGTTATCTATTTCTAGTTGGCCTTCGCATCACCAGTATCTTCCCTAAGTTGTTCAGTCTTCGGTCGAGCTTTGATCTTCAAAGTCTTCAGTCTTCAGTTTCTTCGGTCTTCGTCATCGAGAAACTTCAGCTATCAGTCACCTTCATTCTAGCTAAAAGATTGTACTCAAACAGTTGAGTTCAAGCAAGAAGTCTAGTCTAGAGAAAATAAGTCTAAGGGTTTTGGCATCATCAAAACGGGAATAAGATATTTCTTCTATCTTCCAACAACTTACTATAATTACAATACTACCAACCATTTTATTAAAATATGTGCCGTCTAACATGTGGCAAATTTTAAGTGTAAGAATGAAGTACCAAATTTGTGATGATCTTAATTACTCAATTTTAGTCAACCAAAAATTTATTGGAAGATAAATTTGCGTAATTTCCTATAACTTAGGTATCAATTGTTAAAGTTGACTGTGTGTAGCCCATGTCGATTCAACGGGAAATCACTTTATATAGTAATTATCATTATACATTATTTTTCATTATAGCATATTAAATGGTCTTTATATAAATTATTTTTCAATTTTAATTTTATTTTACGAGAATAAATTGCTGGTACAGAAGCTATAATAATCTCAATAATTTTCATCAGTTATATATTAATTTTTTGTTGAGAATTAAAATAGATTATCTTTTTATATAAATTTTTATTTGATAGTTACAGTTAACGCTTTCATAGAGCTCAACAACTACTCCAGATATATCATAATTTGTGTATATGAGAAAATGGAAGTTATCAACAGAATAAATGGTTTGGGGGGTGGGGGGTGGGAGGTGGGGGGAGGGTGGTGCAGGGTGGCAGGGTAGGATGGCGAAAATACCAGATTTGTAAAAATGAAATGCATTTTTTGCTTAATTTAATGCATTTTTATGTGAAAACTTTATGCATTTTTGTGTGATTTTATTTTATATGTATGTGAAACATGTCTATTTTTTTGGTGGGTGGGGTAGGGGGTGGTGGTGGGGAGGGTTGGGGGTGGTATGGGGTGGGGTGGCGAAAATGCCAAATTTGTAAAAATGAAATACATTTTTCTGTTCAAAGTTATACATTTTTATGTGAAAACTCTATGCATCTTTATGTGAAATTTTATGCATCTAAAATATGTCCATTTTGAGAAAATCTAAAAAAATGTACTCCCTCCGTCCCCGAAAGAACTTCCTATCTTTCCTTTTTGGGACGTCCACAAAAGAACTTCCTACATATTTTTGGACTATACCGCACCACTTATAATCCTCTTACTTTTCACTTTTCACAACTCCCAATATTAATTATAACACTTTTTCACCACTCCCAATACACTCAACCACCTTTTATCCACTCTCAATACACTCAACAATATTTTTTCTTAAAACCCGTTCCACTTCCTCCTAGGAAGTTCTTTCATGGACGGAGGGAGTATTTTTTTTTATTTTTAATTCCGAAAAATATATTCCAATTTTACCCCTCTGCAGATTTTGCCTTGGAATGCTTGGAAGTTCATTGCCACATGTCACAATCTTGATGCGCCACATGTCCAAAATGTGTGGTCAAGATTGGGTACTACGGTACTACCATAAGCTTGGATACTACATGATCCTATATATATATATATATATATATAGGGTGCGGTTATAGTGAGAACCACAATTATCGTGAGAACATAAGAATCAATAAAATTACTGCATCTGCTATACAAATTAATGCATCCGCTATTAAATTTAATGCATCAAAAAAAAAATAATTTTTTTGCTCCCTTCAGGATTCGAACCCAGCATCTGCATCCATCCACCAAGATGATGCATCCACCGTAGATCTTGATGATCCAATGGCTTAAAATGGTTCTCTGTTCTTATTTTATTAGTGGTTCTTATTTGAACCTCTCCCTATATATATATATTTATATATAGAGTAAAATTTTGAAGTAGCCAAAATGAAACATAACACACAATTTATGGTCACACATTGAAAAAACACAAATTTTGGCCATTTTTATTGATTTGGACGTTTTTACCCTTAATGAGGCGGACCGGGTAGGATTAGGCACGCGGGTCGCGTGCCGGGTCGGGTTAGGCACTTATGGCACTATTAGTGCCATAAGTACCAAGATTTTACTTTGGTTTTATTTTAGATTTTCGTTGGCACTTATGGCACTAATAAAATCAAGTAAAATAATCATTTTGGGCACTTATGGCACTAATAGTGCCATAAGTGCCATTCGTGCAACACATATACAGAAACAACATCATTTAAACCCTAAATGGAACATCTAAACCCTAAATGGATAATCTAAACCCTAAATGGAACATCTAAACCTTAAATGGATAATCTAAACCCTAAATGGAATATCTAAACCCTAGGGGGAAGTGTGCACTTATGGCACTAATAGTGCCATAAGTGCCATACGTGCAGCACACAGATCAGATCAGATCTGCCATGGCTGAAATCGAAGGAGGCGGAGATCAGATCTGCCGATGGAGGAGGCGGCGCAACGATCGGCGCAACGATCAGATCAGATCCACCGCCGCCGCCTCATCAGACCAGATCTGCCGCCGCCACCTCATCCTCTACTCCGACGAATTCTGCCCAGGCGGCGCGCTGGAGAGAGAGAGAGGGAGATGAGAAAGAGAGAGGAGAGAGCGGCAGCCGCTGGAGAGAGAGAGAGAGAGGGAGGATCTCCTCCACCACCGCCGCGAGAGCTCCGACGAATTCTCCAAGCTCGGCGCCGCTGCCGCGCAGCCACTGGAGAGAGAGAGAGAAGGAGATGAGAAAGAGAGAGGAGCCGCTGGAGCAGAGAGAGGGAGATGAGAAAGAGAGAGGAGCCGCTGGAGAGAGAGAGAGGGAGATGAGAAAGAGAGAGGAGAGAGAGAAGGGTAGAATAGTCATGACATACAAAAAATGGCCAAAATTTATGTTTTTTCAAATGGTGGACAAAATTTGATGTTGTATGTTGAATAGGGCCATTCGGCCCTATTGTTTCTTATATATATATATATATATATATATATATATATATATATATATATATATATAGGCCATGGTTCAATGAATAAGACTTATATGTAAGTGAGAAAATAGAAGTAATCCCATCTGTTGATCTTATAATTTAACGGATGAGATTACTTAACGCCATGGTCAACGGAAATAATTGTTGAACATATAGGGGGTTCGACCCCAGAGCCCCTAAAATTGTTGTATATGTTCAACGAAATTACTGATATGTTCATTATAATTTGTTGTACATGGCGTGTTCGTCTTCTTCATTGAACGCGAACATATGTATATATATATATATATATATATATATATGGGAGGATTACGGTATAAACACTTCTTAACATATAAAATAAGAAAACTAATTAAACCAGTATATGAAAACTATGTAAAATATGTACGAATTTGTTCGTCTAAAAATGAAACATTAGAAACAATCAAATAAAATTAAATTTGTTACAGGCTATGCAAAATACAAGGAGAAAATTAAAAATTAAAAATTGAACTTATAAAAAACTCTTGTCTTCACATTTTGACAGTAGAGAGAGAGATTTTTGCTTTGAAGACCCTCTTCTCGAACCTTCTTGCTGAAGCTCTCTATTGTTTTCTCATCGCCCCGGAAAAAAACTTTAAGCTTAAGGTCCTCATTCCCCTGCTCCTCTTGTTCCACCAATGTTGTCATTGCTGAAATGCTTGAAGATTCGCTACAAAATTCCATTTGAATCAAAGCAAGTGTTGGTATTTCTCCAATACCAGAAGGGAACTTTTCCAATTTAGGCAAATTTCTGAGAAGAAGACTTCGGAGGACTGGAAAATGGAAGTTTTCTGCATTCCAGTAGATTAAATCATCACAACCAAGAATCACCAACTGTCTCAAGCGTCGGAATTTCCCCTCAATAGGGCTCCATACTGATCCAATCACTGCATTCTGACACAACTTAAGACACACAAGATTGGGCAACGAGCCAACCATGATTGTCAATTCATCCCAATCAACACCACAACCACTTAAATACAGCCACTTGAGTGAATTTGGGAAAGTAAGACTCAAACAAAAATCATGCCACTTTGAATTTCCATCGAATTTCAATAGTAGATATTCCAGTTCATGGAAGTTGCCAAGATTGGAGGGACAGTAAGATGAACTCGCTTCATCACAATATGACAAATGCATTTCTCTAACATGGGGGATTCTCTTGCAAACCTCTTCACTAAACCTCAAATTCTCTACAATTGAAAGTGTGTGTAGATTTCTCAAAACCAAGTCATTTGCTTGGTCTAATCTGTCCACAGGAAGAGGATCAACAAGACAAACTGGATATACCTCAAAATACCTAAGCTGTACCATCTCCCAAATCTCATATGGTGCAATCACAGTTGAATGAGTGGGTACCCAAATTCTTAATATTTGCAAATTCCAGAGCAGCGATATTGATGAAGGAAGATAAACACTTGGACGACTCTTCTGATCAATATCAACTTTAAGATAACGCAAGTTAAGTTGCTGAAATATAGAGTCAGTTGTTGATGAGGCAGCAACCTCATGCACTGTTCTCAACAATTTCAAGTCATGCGATAGCCGACCCCCTTCGCATATCAGACAACGGATTGGAGCATCAAAGGTTTTTGTCTCTGGAATTTCTCCACTGATTACAACTCGGCGCTCCCTGTTTATTGCTTGTGGAGTATCCAACACAGATAAAAACTCCTCTGTCTTGGCAATCTTTAGGCACAGTTCTCTAACTAGATCATGTACTTTAATCATACAAACTTCTCCATTGTAATCCCATCCATCAACTAAAATGAGATTTCTCTCAGAGAGATCCCTTATGTAATACCGTCCAGCCTCATCCAAGCGGGTGTTATTGGAAGATTCTATAAAGCCCTCAGCAATCCAAAATTTAAGAACGTCTGGCACATAAATTTGTTCATCTTCTGGAAATACCCCCAAAAATAGGAAGCACGGCTTAAGACGAGCAGGCAAGTAGCTGTAACTCAAAGATAATACATTCAAGCACTGCTCATCATTCTCTGTAGAATATTCCAAAATTGAATTCATATGATGTGCAACATTCTCCCAGTATTCTTGAGTCATTGAGGACTTTCTGAGATGGCCTCCAACCACAACAATTGCAAGGGGAAGTCCTTTGCACTTTTCGACTATCATCTTTCCCAACTCCTCCAACTCAGAAGGGCAACCTTGCTCTGCAAATGCTTTTTGACAAAATAGATCCCAACTATTCTCCTCATCCAGAAAATCAATTGTAAGATGTGAAACGCCTAAATGATTGCCCACATCTGCGTGCCTAGTAGTCACAACAATTCGACTTCCATCGTGTGTATCCGGAAACAAATTTTTGATATCATACCATGCTTCGAGACTCCACATATCATCTAGAATAATCAAATACCTTCGTCCAAATAAACTCTTATACAACTCATCTCGAATCACATCAACAGTTTCACAGCTACTGGATTCATCAACACTTTTCCTAATGGATTTTCTTAGACAAGACACAAGTTGTATGAGAATTTTCTGAACGCTATATTGTTGAGATATTGTAGCCCAAAGACAAACATCAAAATGATGCACAGTTAATGGATGTTGAAAAGCATTTGTGGCAAGTGTTGTCTTACCAATTCCCCCCATACCTATGATGGGGATGACTCGCCGACTTGAGGGAAATCCGGTGAGCTGATCCAAAAGTTGATGTAAGACATCATCAAATCCCACCATGCTACTGTTTTTGGAGGCCATGGGAGGCGTTGATGAAATAACTTCTGCTGCTGAATCTGCCTCATTAATTCCACTCTGCGCTTTCACATTGGTAGCCTTTCTCCTCATATAATCCATGTCTTGTATTACTTTCTGCAGATCCAGCAGGAAACGAGGTGATCTTGTTTTCGATCTTGTTTTTCCACTGCGAATCTGATCCACTATATGTGATTCGATCACATCTTCAGCAGCTTGAGCTGCACGCGCGATTCGTATCTCTAGAGCTTCTGCAGCTTCTTTTGTGGCCCCATGAGAATTGTCGTAGCTTTTCATGAATTTGATCAAGAAACTGACAGTTTCCCAAAGAGATTCAATCTGTTCTTCTTCGAAGGAAAAGGAATGGGTGGGGTGAGTGCGGACGAGGCGTAGATTATTCTGAAGAGAAACTAGAGCTGCGAAAGCTGCTGCCATCGATGGATCTTTAATATCTGATATTTTTATCAAGTTTGAGTGAAGAATGAATATATGAAACTGTGTATATTCTGTGGGGGTGGATATGGTGCTTTGCTCAATTACTCAAGTCAATGCTTGTTTTGTTCTTCTTTCATCATTCGACAGTACATCCCCAAGATCCATCCACTGGGAAAACTCTATGCTACACCCAGACGTGATACGCCTTCATGTAAGACAAACAATGATAAATGGACCCCACCAAATTTTCTAAAGCCAATTTGACCCCATTTACTTCCTAAATTTGCAGAAACACCCATATATTTTGCGGAAAAGCACAGTCAATCTAATCTTTAATTGGAAGAAAATTTCTATAAATGATAAAATTATTGCATACCCGCGCTTCGCCTAAAATGGTATCAGAGCGGGTTTTAATTGAGGAATTATATGATATTTAATTTATTTTATGATTTACCTATGGGATTAACCTATGTGGGAGGAGACTCCATTGAATTGGTATGAATCCGGACGAATGTCCGAGATGTCTTGTATACAGGATATCTTTCCAAATTCTGGAAAGAGATGCTAGTCACCTAATGGGTGAATTAAGATGGTATTGGAGAGCACTTATGCTCAACATTACCGAGGACGAGGAGACGGTTCGTGAGACTATTACGAACATCCAGGAGCATCTTGATGCCCTATTGGAGAATGTCGTGGCCAAATCGGCAAACAGACAAGCCAGAGCCTACCTCCATCAATATCATACTTGATGGAACCGAAAGACAAAGCGGGAGTAGCTTATCCAAGCTACCACAAGATCGAGCCGAACTCTTCCGACAACGTCAACTTGCGGGAGATCCAAAGAACGGTGGAGTATTACGGCGTCAAGCTGTATGAACTACCGATGGAGATAAGCAGAATATCACTCAAACAAGAGGAAATATTAACCCTCTTGCGTGATATCCAGAAAAGAGTGGAGGATATCGAAAGGCGAAAACCATGTTCCGAAAGAATTCGGAATAAATGGTCCAAAGACCCGACGTATCCACTACCACTCGATGCAGCACCCAAGGAGTTGCAGCCAGAGGATATAATCCGAATCATGAAGGGCAAATGAATAGCCTTGATCGAATTGGATTAGAAGATCTACAAGAGTTAGCAGAATCTTTTGCTAACCTCAATATGGTTGATCTAAAGATGAACCAAGGAGAAGGGATGCCCAAAACTGAGCATCAACATGGAGAGTCGTCAAAGAAAGGTGGGGCTCAAGAAGACTCGGGCCAATATCAACGCACCAGATGACGCAGGCCTCAGATGCGGGATACTCCTGTAGGAAAGGCCACACTAGAACCAATCCATCCATACGGATTGATTCTCAACCTCGACGAAGCCAATTTCAAATATTGGGAGAATCTCATCGACGAATGGGCTTCATCATTAAAGATCGTGATTGCCACGATAGATTATGACAAGGAGGAATTTGTCAAAATCTTCGAAGCAAGTTTTGCAGGCATGGCAAAACAATTCTGGGATAGAGCCGAAACCCAGGGAAATAATGATTTGTTTAGCCACACGTCAATTTCTGAAATCCTTGAGTTGGCTACCAAGCAGATTAAAATCCATTTTCTTGGGATGGGTTTTTTCGAAGGATCAGCAGAGGAGAAGCGCAAGAAATATCAACAGGCACTTTACAATCTAAGATTGGTGGTGCTAGAGCCAAAAGCTCTCGATGAATTTCTGCGCCTGTACACCCTATATGCACATATGGGGGTTGTTGATGATCAAACCGCCAAGGACCTCTTTTTTACAAAGTTTCTGAGTCCATGGAGGGAGACGCTCATCAACGAGTACGTGTCACCAGGAGAATATCCACTTGACAGTGCGTTAAGAAGGATGTCCTATGTTCACAGAAAGCTGTCCGAATGGTGCCAGAAGGCAGCGGACCAGAGGAATCTCAAGAAATTGAGGAGACTCAACAAGAAATCTCCATTGATGTGCGACAACATTGATCTTCCAACAGAGATTGGAGCTGAGTTGCTGTATCAACGGAAGAGCAGAAAGAAACATAGGTATCAACCCTATGAAAAAAGGTCAAGGAGGAGTTCTTGGAAGCCAAGAACTATGTGGACCAGACAGAAATCACGCTCCTACAAATCAGGCCAACGGAGCGAACCATCCAGGAACCGATTCTCATCTCAAAAGAGAATCCCGGCGAGGAAAACTTTCAGGCGTACTCAAGCCAAAGCAAATGAAAGTTTCAAAGATTGCAACTGCTGGACATGCGGTGCAAAGGGGCATATTTCTACCAATTGCCCAGACAACGAGAAAAGAGGGATAAAGAAATTTGAATCCACAAAGGATATCGAAGATGCCCTCTACTACTAGAAATTGATACCTGTGTATCAATTCGAAGATATATCCTCTGATTAGGGGTGGAAAATCGGGTACCCGCGGGTACCCTACCCGCAAAATGCGGGTACCCGCGAGACGAAAACCGCCGAAAATGGCACCCTCACCCGACCCTCTTCCCCGATGCGGGTACCCGAATACCCGCAGCGGATACCCGCTGCGGGTATGAGGGTACCCTCACAGTCCCGCGATTTTTTTTTTTAATTATAATTTTGCGGGTTTTTGGTCCCGCTGGAGGGTATTTCGTCCCGCGAGAGGGTATTTCGTCCCGCATTTCACAAAAAAAATTGAAAATATCCTTTCTATTTCATCGATTATCCATAAAACCTGTGACGAATAAATAATAAATAAACAACTAACAAACAAGCACAACAATCAAAATTCAAGTTCAAACGCTAAATCAAATATCAATCCAAGTATCCAACAGTCTAATAAAGACAAAGTCTTCAACAGTGCCTAAGAAGGTTATAACAGTGAAGCAAATCTTCAACAGAGAATTGAAGATTATAATTTAATCTAGATTGTAGAAGCAGACAAGCACTCTAACAGGGAGCATCGAGAAGATACAAGAGAGGGAACAGAGATGATACATGGGATGAATTAATGTGTAATGATGTCACAAACCACTTCATTATTTGTTTACAAGAGGGAGACTTGATAGCAATTACACTGCAGGCACTTAATTAACCAAAGAACTGAATCAACTGATGCTTTCATCTTTTTTATTTTCCTCATTTCCATATCCATGCATAACGGCATTCTGCACATAGTGAAAGGCCGAGCAAAGTGAAGTAATTCTATATCTCAAATTAGTAAATTTCGTCCACTTCTACAAACTATTACGAGGAGAATTGTCCTTTGTATGAAGATGACAGAACTCAAACTGACCGAAATGGCTTCTTTCACATTACCTGGTAAATTTAAATTCAGAAAAAAGAAAGGATTTCCTCATGAATAAGCAATAAATAAGCCATTTCTCTCACATATAACAATAAGTCGATTTCTTAATTAAAATAATTCTTCACTCATTGCTGCATCTTAAATAATTCAAGTAAACTGAGAAATTACCTTAGTTCTGCGTTCTGCCGGAGATGGGAAGAGGCGGGCAGTGTCGGTGGGCGGTGGTGGCGACCGCGCGAAGGAAGAAATCGTCGGTGGGCGGTGGTGGGCAGTTAGCACAGCAGCGTACTCTCAGCGGCGGCGACGGGCCGGCGCGGGGCAGCGGCGCCGGCGGCGAAGTCGAGAAGGAAGAGAGTCGAGAGCCAATACTCAGGTCAGCAGGAGGCAGCAGCCAGGCCCAGCAGGAACGAAATAGACGAAAAATTAGGGCTAGGAGGAGTTTTGGGGGTTTGGGGGTTAATTCCTAAAATCCTAAATAAAATTATTAATTTTAATTTTATAATGTTAAATCTGCGGGTAATGCGGGTATCCACGGGTATACCCGAGGGTACCCTCTACCCGCAATTTTTGAGGATGCGATACCCGCACCCGACCCTCCACCCGAATTTTGCGGGTATCGGGTACCCGATACCCGCGCGGGTATCGGGACGGGTGAGGGTATACCCGATACCCGCAACCCGATTTTCCACCCCTACCTCTGATGAGAGTATATACGAGCAGTAAGAAGTCTTTAGCTCTGAAGATTCAGATATGACCGATGGATCAACCAGAGGTGAGTCAGACTAAAGAAGAGAACGAGGTTTTTCACACTCAAACGGAGGATCAGAAAGGATTTACCAGGCATTTTTTGATTCCACAAGAAGAGGTGGTGAAAAAGCTTGTGAAGAAACTCAAGAAGGAAACTGAGGAGGTACAAACATACCAAGGGTTTTCTAGTGGAAGAATGAACCAAGTTTTACATAGCTTGAGTCCATTCAAAAGGAGGCATCATGTCTATTTCGGCGTTACCAACCGAGAAATGGCGCTTCCAATCGAGATTACAAGCAATCAGGTGGAGATCCAACTTGTTCCAGCCGAGGATATACGGAGGGATCTCAAAAGAATGAAGCCAGAAGTCGCGAGTACGATGAAATGGATTCATATTGGAGCAATTCAGTTGGTAATCAAATCTGCCCTCTCACCCGGGACAGATCAACCGATTGATGTTGCACTTTGCGACAAAAGAATTAGGGAGGCCAAAGAATCAGTTCTTGGAGCTTTTTCAGGCAATCTCTATGCTAAAAAGATTATAACCGAGATGTATCCACAAATCGCTTATAATCTACAGGATTCATCCTTCAGCCGAGCTCTGACCCTCTATCAGGACTACAAAAAGAAGGAGCTTATGACGGGAGGAAATAGGCCATACTCACTGACTTATCAAGTCTCGTATGCCTTATCAAATTCCCATCATACAGAATTATTTCTGGGAAAGGAATTTATTGAAATTCCAGAAATATTCAAGGAGGTTGCCAAGGCAGTCAATTCAAACCGAGTGGAGATTTCCCAGATCAGGGAAATCGACATCGACGTAGGAGACAAGAAGGTGCTAAGCTACAATCAGAGTCTCAGATTGGGAGCACCGAGGCTATCATTCCAGGGAAATAGGCTAAAGGCCTATAACGAGAAGCTTCTCTCATTCGTATGAAAGAAGGGTGATTCAGGAAACACCAGTCCCGAACATGAGAATCAAACTCAAATGTCCCGAAGGATGGAAATGGGTTTCCACAAGAATTAATACAACCGAAAAGGAAAATCAGTTTCCTTGTAACGTGTTGTATTATTTGGCAAATCCAGAGAGCAACCGATATATCGGAATTCTGGAGGTCGGAGGCTTTGAAATCCAAATCGAAGGCCAAGCCGGACAAGAGACTTACGTTCTGATCTTAGGACGTAATTTCCTCGACAAATATCAACCATGGTCGTGGAAAGCAAGTGGAATGTAGATTACGATCGGCCGACAGAAGTTGCTGATCTAATGACAAGTCCATTCTCGATATACATCTCCATAGGGATGTTATATGAGAAGTTCAAAGCAGAATATTTTGCTGCTTAAGTGGATTCAGGAGCAGGAATCTGTACAGCAAAACGAGGAGTCTTTCCAGCAGAAGTTGAAGAAGAACTGCCTCGAATTGCGGGAAGGGATTTCTCCAAAAAGATTTTACTCCTATCAAAGGGAGTAAAACAGACGGAAATATTGATCGGCGGAGCAGGACAGACACCTTGGTACAAGGTCAAGACGCCACCAATATATTTCCATGATACCAGAGCAGATATATTATTTGGAAATAATTTTCTGCAAACCTTCAAGCGGTTCACAAGATCATTGTGCAAAGGCTCGAAGGAGCTTTTAATCGCTCGATGCCATTAAAATTTCGCCGCAAGCGTGGTGATGATGGCAGACTCCGGAGACCACAAATGAAGGATCAACGGAGATTTAGAGATGTTTTGCTCAAATGCAGAACTGAGGGATTCCCAGATCTCTCCAAGGAGGAAACTCAAATCCTCAAGGTATCTTTAATATCACACAAAGATATTAAAGAAGATGAACAGGTGTCCATAGCCGACGTCAAAAGGAGGATTAAGAAGTGTTACCATGAGAATCCTTTGGCATGGTGGGACAAGAACCAGCTCAAAGCTACCTTGAAAGTTAAAAATGGAAAGGAGCATGAGTTCGTAAGGTTCAGACCTATCCTGATGAACCCTCAAGATCAACAAGATATGATGAGTATAATCAAGGAACACATTGATTTAAAGCTGATCGAAGAAGGAAGATCACCCTACAGTAGTCCTGGATTTCTGGTGAGAAATCATGGGGAGATCAAGCGAGGAAAACCAAGATTGGTCATTAATTATAAAGGGATTAATGACATTTTTGAGTTCGATGGATATTTCATCCCAAGCAGAGTACACCTTATCAATTGCATCAGAAGTGCAAAGGTATTCTCAAAGTTCGATTGCAAATCGGGATTTTACCAGATTCGCATGGAAGAAGGGAGTAAGAAGTTCACAGCCTTCTCAACTCCACAAGGACATTATGTCTGGAATGTCATGCCAATGGGACATCTGGAGATCTTTGCGGATGTTCGTCAACAAGAAGGACTAGTGCTGTCTGAAAAGAAGGCAGTCATAGCCACCCAGAAGATGGAGTTTCTGGGAATTGAGATCGATGAATCTGGTATAATTCTATAAGACCATATTGTGGAAAAAGTCCAGAATTTCCCGGAGGTTCTCAAGGAGAAGAAGCAGCTCCAAAGTTTCTTAGGAGTTGTCAATTTTGCAGGAATGTTTATCAAAAACCTTGCAGAACAGAGAAAAGTCTTCAGTCCCCTACTGAAGAAAGATGTTCCATTCATATGGAAGGAGGAGCATCGGGAGGGTATGAAGAAGTTGAAGGAGATTTGCAAAAATCTCCCTAAACTTTCAATACCACAAGACGAGGATGACTTGGTCCTCTACACTGACGCGAGTGATTTTTGGTGGGCGGCAGTGCTCACAAAGATCACCCCATATGGAGAAGAACCTTGCAGATACTGTAGCGGTCTCTTTTCCGACAATGAAGCTGTGCGATGGCACATCAATGAAAAGGAATTCTATGCAGTCAGAAAGGCGTTCAAAAAATGGCCGCTGTTCTTACTAGCAAAGAAATTTACTTTGAAAGTCGATAACACTAATGTTAAGGCTTTCTTAACAAAAAAGATAGAATCTAAACCTGAAAATGCTAGATTACTTAGATGGCAAGCAGAATGCCAATATTATGATTATGATATTGTCATCTTGAAATCTGATCAAAATGTTCTTGCAGATTTCTTAACAAGGGATGGAGCCAACAGAGGTTGACTCTATCATGGAGAACCAGAGGCAGCTCCTGGACAATCTGGAGATGCTACAACAAGAATGGCAAGAGTGTTTACTCCATGCCAAACAAGCGGGAAGGATACAAATGGATGATGAATCCAAAGTAACCAACCGTATACGAGAATGTATAAAAAAGATGTTAAATCTTAATGATGCAACCCACAAGTCGCTCCTGCGCGGGATCATGGCTCCCATGATCGAAGCAGGCATTACCGTACAGGCCGGATTACCTGTAGCAGGGGATTTAAATACCCCTAGCACAAGTTCTGAGACTAAGGTGTTAAAACCGGATCCTCAAGAAAAAGATGTTGCTAAGGCTTCACAGCCCGAACCAACATGTCAACCCTCCACCTCTGGGGTAAAAGAGGGAGAGATCAGTCTTAGGCCGCTGACAGACAAATCTAAGATTGATACTAATATTATTGATATTTCTCCTGTTTGGCAGTTGTACCAGTCCAGATGGGAAAAACTCAATACCAGAAAGGGGCTCAATCCGAACTATTGCCGGGTTGATGTTGCGGGAAAATATCCTCGCATTTGGATGACCACCGGAGCCAATCCTCAGGAGGTCGAAGAATGGTATGAATTCGGGGCATTAGCCTCAGTTTATACTACATCGCCAACATTTAGCGAAATCAAGGGTCTACCAAGGTGGATCCAAGAGACGGTCTATGATGCTTGGTCGAACAACCAGTCCCTTAACCGGGGAGACGTCCTGGAGTTATATTTTCTTAGTGCAGCTCCAGAACCAGCAGGCAAAGGGATTCATGAAGCTTTTCATTTCATTAAGCTTCGGAGACCCGACATGGAGGCCTTGAACAGAATTAAGGCACCAGATCACCAGATCTCCATTGTCACGACCTTTACGGAGGAACAAATCTCTACAAGACGTGCATGGCGACTATGGGTCTGTCTCACAGAGATGGACAAAGTAAAGTACCAATTCAAGTTCTCTCATAACGCAGGACTTGGATCTTTCTTGTTAAATTCAATGACAGGAAAAACTACAAGCTTCGCAGAGAAGGCCTTCGAAGAAAAGAAGCAGACACTCTGGCGAAACAAGGTGGCGGGAAGCAAAGAAACCCGTCATAAGTTCTGCAACATAGCTCATTTAGGCCATTGGGTAGGTCATATCTGCGCGGAGTGTCCCACGCAGAAGGAACCGGAGTTCGGAAAAGGCTTCTTTCCAAAGCCTAACAAGAAGAAGTTCTGGTCCGACGAATACGAGGAGCACAGGACTCCACGAGGACGAGCACCGTGGGCACCAAAAAAGTGAGATGCCCGACAAAGAAAAGGAAGTCATGTGACTCAAGAAAGGAGGACCACCCACTAAAAAACAAACGACAAAAATGGGTGGATAATAATGCAGGACAACTACCCACTGACCGAAAAGTGGGTAATTCTAAAGCTCCACTCATCAGAAGAAGACAAAGGATGGTGGAAAAGTTGCAGGCTGGTCCCTCACAGTATTATCAGCTGAATAATGGAATATGGGACCAGAAAAGGACCACTCACCAAAAGCAGGAGACAAGGCTGAGTGGAGGATAAAGTAGATGGACCTCACCAACCATTATCACAAAAGGATAAAGGAAGGTTCAACTCCATGTGAAGGCACTAACTAGTGTCGGCAATCATGGCCGACAAAAGAAGGTGGCCGTCACCATCCAAGCTAGCTGGCCACGAAGAAGGAATCCAAGGCCAACTATCAAGCAATTATAGAGGGGATCAAACCTCTATATAAACCCAAGCTCTGGAGAGAAGAGATCATCGAAAATTCTCCACACTTCTCACACAACATACTCTTTCTCTAGAAAACTATCTTTGTAATTTTAATTTCTGTTTTCAAAGTTTTTTAATTTTTAGTTATAGTTTCTTTTTATTTTATGTATACAAGAACTAGCTACCAATGAGTAGCTAAACAAGTTAGTCTCCTCCCTTAGGGAGATTATTATGAAATAAATTAAATATTTTATAATTCCTCTCTTAAACGCTTTGTTTTTAGCCCAATATTCCGGTTGAGTAAAAATATTTTCTTTTCATTTATCAACAAAAGCATTTGACGACGAAACACAGTGAAGGAGGAAGGTTGCAACCATCTCTTGCAAGTGCGTGGTTGGACGAGAGCCTGGAGGGTGGAAAGTCCGTAAAACGCGACGTGAACTGAATCCTGAAGGTGACCATTCGTCGAAAGGTATACTGTTGATTTATGTTTTGAATTATTTTGAAGTGTTACGGAAGCATGTTGGGCCATATTTTGTTAAATGCATGTTTTGATTTTATAGAAATTAATCTGAGGATTTTCTGGCTATTTTTGAATTTTGTGTGGGGTTTTGTTTTATTAAAGAAATTGTTGGGGTTAATTTGATATTTGGGAAAATTTGTTGAGATCCACTTGTCATCTATCAATTATATAATACAATACATATTCCAGCTTTCATATTGTTTCTCTCTCCTACATGGCACACTCACAATGCTTTATTTTATACTATCTGAAAGCCTTTTTTCTCTCACAATTTTACAAAGCCTTCTGCTGTTTGAAAGCTTCAGCCGTTAATTTTCTCAAATCTCTCTCCATTTGTCTGCAAATCTCATGCTCAATCAGCCGTTACATGCTTAGAGTAGCAATTGATTTGCAAATCCTTCTAAAATCCCCTCTCTCGCTGTCTGCAAATCTTTCTCATGATCTTTCCCAATCTTCTTGCTAATCCTTCTCAAATCCCATCGTCCGCCATCTGCATCATTATCACAACAATTCACTCTCCCTCCGTCTACAGATCCTTATCACAGCAATTGATCTGCTAATCTCTATCCATCGCGTCCCAAGTCGCTGATACAATGAAATTGGAAATCATGATTTGGTGCTCTACCTCACCCGCCTGATTTCGGAACCTATTTTGAAAGGTACGTGCTTTGTCTCTATGTGATAAATTCCCTTAATTTCATCTTAAGTGTCACTCACCCCATTATTGGTTTGGATTGCTGCTTAGTCGTTTTAAGTTTTTCTCTAATCCTATTCTTTTTCATGGTGAAATTCTATGGCAATTGTCAGAAAGCATGTTTGATTTTTTTGTATGAAGACCTTTAATTTCTTGATTCTGGAAATTATTTATGGGATGATCTTCGCGTATTAGGATTTTAAATTTTAAGGTATTGTGACAAGTGACGTTCTGCTTCCTCTGAGTCCAAGGCGATGGAGGTTTGTGTTGTTGAATTACAGTGAAAAAAAGAGAGGAAAACGTTATAGAAGGTTCTCAAGCAGGTGTATTTTTTTATTTTATTTTTTTAAATTTACTTTCGGAGACTAAAAATGAAAATTTGAAGAAGTGTTTACAATTCACTTCCGGCAGATTTCAATCCATCTCCCATGCCTATAGAACTCTAATATTTTTTAGTTAGAAATTCGTATTGGGGCATATTGTGAGGCAATAGCTTTTTGTAAGTTTGCATATCTTTTTTACTTATGTGACATTTCCATTTTTATTATGTTGTTCAATTGAGTTTTCAAGATTTTCAACTGTTTCCACGAATTTTTGTTTCATTTTTTATGTGTTAAGTTAATCTAAATTTAAATTTTGTCTGCATATTCTATTACTTAAATTTAAGTGTCGGGCACATGCTTTGTACTTTACTGTTGTACAGTAATACCTTTCTAAAGATTAATCAAACAGCACTTGATGAAATAGGTAATTTTTGATGAACTGAATCATTCCCATTTTCTTATTATCGAAGTCAAATATGATATTTAAGTAATTCTATGTGAAAGCTCTATTACTATGATGAAATCCATTGATGTCCCAACTAAGAACCAGCAAACATTTCGTGGATTTAGTTTGCCTATTTATTTAGGAGACATTTCCTATCTATGATTGATTAATATACATGATTGAATATTTTTATCCTCATTACTAGAATATCTCCAATCTCACTCTTTAAGTGGGGTATTAATCAAGTAAAATTACCTGAAATGACATAATTATCAAGGGCCTTGGAATATCCCAAAGATCAAATCCATCTTAGAAAACAAGGGATTAGCCTATACTATTTTTAAAATTTTATTTATCTAGGCTAATCCTTAAAAGTAAATGCCCTTTAATCTTCTAATTTGTCATTTTTGTTATGTCAAATCCAGGGTAAGGTCTGCAATCTGCACTGTACTTCAAACTACAATTGCAAGATAATGTTTGTAATCTTCAAGTTCAAATTCACTTGAAAGATGTTCTCCTTCTGATTATCAGCTTTAAAATGAATACTGAATTTTCAGGTGCAGATTTTTCTGGTTAAGAGTAAACCTCATCATGTCTTGTCATGTCACTTATTTTAAGATCATTACTTGCTTTTGTGAACATGCATATCATCATAAGAAATATATATTTGGTGTTTCTGTTAGGTGCTAGATTTTTTTTATTTTTTTTAGTTTTCACGAAAAACTTATAAAACTTGATATAAGATTTCCATGATTATTGACTATTTCTGAATAAGAGAGAACTGTTATTCAACAGTTTTTTTAAAGAGAAAGCATTTTCATACTTTGATACTTAAACAACTTTATTTTTGAGTCACAATAACACTTCATGGAGTTCTCAATAAAAGATTGCATTGTAATTCGCCATGAGGACTTTTCCCATCTAGGTTAAAGTGATTCTGATCTCAAAAACGGGTGAGCATGCTACTCCATTCATTCGCCAAGCTGCTAGAGCTTACTCATCGTATGCCACCTTCGCCTCTGCTATGTGGAGACCAGAGGAATCTGCTTTCTGGTGGAATATGTATGTGCTACTCTTCTATTTTCTTTTGTTTTTTCCTCTCCTCCATGTCAACGAAGGTCCTTCCCCTATTCTGTAAAGATTGTAGTTGATTTGTTTCATATTTCTCATAAAACAGGTTTTGTGTTGAGTCTGCTCCTGCAATAGTATTTGTGAAAGATCCAGGAGTTGATGAACCTGTGGGTTACAATTCATTTCATCATTTTCATCAAGATATTAGTAATTTTTTAGTCATTATTGTAATGAAAACATGATTTGCTTTTCTCTATCAAATCAATCTTTTCTATTTTAATTTCAATAGATATTGCAGCTGAAGATATTGCTAAGAAAATTTCTGAGTTTTTTTATGAGTATGATGTTTTGCCCTGTAAAAGTTCAGAGAGCGTTATATCCTATTTTTCAGAAAACATTGAAAATAGACCTTAGTTGATTATTTTATGATTATGTGTCCAATTGTATGAATTAGGTTCATGTTAAAGAGTTAGTGATCGAGTTAGGAAAAAGGGCAAACCAACGCAACATGGTGCATTACTACATTAGTATCTGCAAAAACTTGATTAATCTCTGTGGTTATGCAATCTAGCCTTCAACAACCTCGCAATATATAGCCCTGTATAGGCCTTGTGGTTCAGACAAGTGAAAGTGCAGCCTCAGTTTATGATTGCAAGAACAGTTTAGATTTTGAGCTTCTTTTAGTAGATATGAGACCTATTAAGATCTATTTTTCCAGATTTTGCAGCATCATGATACTATGTAGTTTATGTTGTTATTGACTGTTTTAAGCTTTGAAAGAAGTATATTATTCTTGGTTGTTCTTTTGCTCCTTATTTCTTTCGAAAAAATATGTTAAGAAAATAGTATCCAGTATGTGTATGAGAAAGTCATTGTCTAATGCTGGAGGTGCGTTTTATCTAGCACTAGACAAGTGGTATCTTGTGAATTGGGTTGTTTCTAGACATTGTCTAAATTTTATATTTATGAATTGAACTCTATCTTGTGATTGGCTGGTTCTAGACATTGTCTAAATTTTATAAGTGGACAATAGCATTTCTTTAGAATAGCGTGTGAATGATATAACTATGTACTCTTTGTGCAGGTTATTATAAAGCAAGTTGGACTTAAGCTACAAGAGAATGGAATGGTCTTTATACTAATTGCAGCTTCAACATGTGATTGTTCGTATCTCTACACCTGATGTAGATTTTCTTTGGTGCTTATTTGTTCTGATAGTCTATTCAATTGCATTGATGTTTAGTATTCACTCACACAAGAGTCTTAAATTACTATGTAGAAAGTCATTAGAATTGTTGGCAGTCTCCAACCCCGTTTTATGTGCTGAAAATGATTCATTCTCTATTGTTTTTTCTAATATTCAATTTTCTTGGTAGGGTATCTTTCTTAACGTTGTTAGTGGAGTTAGCCTAACAGAGACAACTGGTCATCTAGCAATAGCAGCTGCAATTTGCAGCAGACATGATTTTTAATAACAAGTGATAATTCATTATCCACTTCGAGTCTTCGACATATGTTATATATTTGTTGTGATAAGAACAGTATGATATTGACGAGTATGGTAAACTAATTGGTTTCATCTACTTGCATGTTCATATATAGTTAACTTAGATACAATTATTTGCCTTCAGGTTCTTTGAATTCCCCATGCTGCACGACATAGCATTCGTTGGCGAACTTCGGTATGTCAAATTTATTCAGCTCATTTTAATTTGGTCATTACATTGTCTATAAAGATTAAGTAGGTTGAATTCTTCCTTCCATAGCTGCATAGCCATATGTATTTGGTGCTAGGCAAAGAGAGTCTAAGCTAAATGTAGATACGAGCATGCGCAGAAACATAAGTTTGTTGTTAATTTTGTGTGGAAACAACCATAGGTAGCACAATTGGAGAAACGAGTAAGCACGGCGGCAAATCTGGGATATAAGAAGTGTAACGTCTCCAAGTCAGCAGAGAAGTCGTTGTTGGAGGTGCAGCGAGGGCCGAAGGCCATGGAGATTGTGGGATGCAATAATTTAAAGGAGATGATTATCTTTGTTTTCACTAGAAAGTGATGATGAAAATCAGCTTGGTTTGTATATTTCTTCTAGATATTCACTGTGGCTTGTGCAGCACTTGGGTTTTTTCTTTTGGTGATTGCTAACAGTAGGAGGCATGCCCAATTTTCACTCCAAGAGGTATTGTCAGTTTTATGTTGTAGTACCTGCCAATTTTCTATTGTTTTTTCAAGATGAAAGTTCACCAAAGCCTCATTTTATTCTATAAAATATATCAGTCCCAGAATGCCAAACAATTTTAGAGAATGTATATAATATACCTCCAAACAATAGTTTTGTAAATATATGCTATTGTCATTTTTTTATTTTTTTTATTTTTGGTGAGAATAAAGTTGTTCGTCCATGGCGCTATTATTGTAAAATTTTGATCCCAAAAGAGAATTTGGAATTGGCCTACTTGATGTACCATTTCTGCTAATCTTGGTTTCAAAACATTTAATCACTCTTTTATGATTGGCCCATAAATATTAAATAAAGGAAAAGTAAATCAATTTGTCAATTTGCTTTTTTGTTATATATCATCCAAACCTCCATCTTACACCTTATACAAACAGAAACTAGATATTATAATTTGTAAATTGTGATCATCTTCCAACCCCACTAACATTTCAGCGACTTAATAAAAAAAAAAGGTAATATTTCATTTATTTCATTTGATAGGTAATTAATTACTATATAACTTTGGTTATATTATTATTATTATTATTATTATTATTATTATTATTATTATTATTATTATTATTATTATTATTATTATTATTATTATTATATGTCACTAGCATTCATTAGACATTTACAATTCTATTCACTTATTGGTTTATTTTAAATTCCACCATAAGACTCTTACTTTTAGCAACACGATTTGTATAATTGGTCATTTCGATTGTCTTTATTTTTAATTTTATTTAATAATTATGGACTAATGGTTAATGAGTTACGGAATTTCTTTATAGGGAGACAAGCAATTTTTTCTAATTTGACGTATAACTAACATTGTTGTTCTACTGTCAAAAAAAAATATATATTGTTGCTCTAAGTGATGAATTGCGTCTTGGCTTTTTCTGTCTGGCAATTGCTTATGTATATCGTATCTTTTATGTACAGAGGCTATGCAGGGATCCCAAATTCAGGATTCAGAGACTTTCTCTTGAAGCTAGAGCTAGATTCAAGATTTAAACTCAAGAATTGGAAATGACTATTGTGTTGCATGTTTTTGATGATTTTGCCAATTGACTGTTAGTGAGTTGTTGTGTAGTTGGTTCTTTTGAGTATCTTTATTTTTGGCTTTCTTAAGTAAATTATGACACGAGTTGGAATTTTTTTTTCATTTTTATGTTAGTTATGTTCGTTTTTAAATGTCAGTTGATACAATTATGTTGCTTAACGTTGTATTTTATATGTTGTACATACCACTAATAATTGTACTATCAGTTATCGTTCGAGAATTTGTCAAAGATATCAAAGTGATGTTCTCATTAAAAATTGAACAACAAATAAAATCGAATAAAATAAATAATATATTTATCAAAACGATAATTAACAAAAACAAATTATTATAGATTATATTATAAAATAACATCCCGTCGAATCTCGACGGGTTATACACTAGTTTGTCCTATATGAAGACGCAATACGCAGGGGCGTAGCATAGACTCTTCCCATCCACTGCCATGCAAATTTTGTTTCATTAAATGTAGGTTGTTTCATCAATTAATTCCGACCTACTCCATTTATTCTAATTTTGATTCTGGAAGCCCTCACATTTGTAACAAAATTGAAATGGGCTGGACTTGCATGCGGGAGTCCGCATCCCATGCGGCCGGGTCGACCCGCGCCCCAACCCTGACCCGGATCCGCGCCCTTGATCCGGGCCCATTTGATCCGTCGCCCCAAATTATTACATTTGTTTATAGTAAATGTTACTTTTAATAAGTATAATATATATATTTATTCGCACAAATATATACTTTTGTAAATATAAGTATTTATCTTCATATAATATAAAGTATTATATTTTTTAAACCCTAAATCCTATAACTAAACCCTAAAACCTGAACACTAAACCCTAATATGAGTATTTACTTTTAATAAGCATAAGATATACATTTTGTCGCACAAATGTATACTTATGGTAATATAAATATTTACCTTCATTCAATATAAAACATTATACATATCAATAATTACTTTTTCTTACGATAATAATTATTTAATCAAATAATAATATTATTATTTATGTTTATTAAAAGTAAACATTGATATAATAAAAAGTAAAAATTGATGTGGAGAAATGCAATATTTTAAAAATATTATATTTATTGTAATTATTGTTGTCTAAAAAGTAATTAATATTGTTATAATAAAAAGTAATTATTATTATTATAAAGAAAGGTAATATTTTTGAAACATTACATTTCTTGAAAATATTGATGTTAAGTACATTTTGAAACATTACTTTTCATCAAATCAATAGTTACTTTTTATTACGATAATGATTACATGACCAAACATACAAAATTACAAGTTCTAGCAAGTAAAAATAATAATATTACATTTATACATATCAACGGTTACTTTTTCTTACAATAATAGTTGATTAAATAACTAAAAGTATAAATTCTCATTAATAAAAATAGTAATAATTATTGTGATAAAATGTAATAATCTAGAAATGTTACATTTCATTGTAATAATAATTACTTTTTATTACAACAATAATTACTTGACAAAATAGTTTAAAATAAAAGTACAATCAAGTGAAAATAACATTACTTTTCTTCACATCAATAATTACTTTTATTTACAAAGATTATTACTTAAGCAATTAACTAACTAAAAGTAAACATTCGTATGAATAAAAATAAACATTGTTGTGAAGAAATGTAATGTTTCAAACCTAAACACTGAATGTATACTTTTATTTTATCTAAGATATACATTTTCATGCTTAAATGTATACTTATGTGAATATTAGTATTAACTATCATTCAATATTTTTTAAACCTAAATACGAAATACTAAACCCTAGTCATATATATTCAATAATAAACCCTAGCCATTCAATAATAAATCAAAATGACAATATTTACTTTTATTTTATCTAAGACATACATTTCCATGCTTAAATGTATACTTATGTGAATATAAGTATTAACCATCATTCAATATTTTGTAAACCCTAAACACTGAATACTAAACCCTAAATAGGGAATACTAAACCCTAAACACTGAATACTAAACTCTAAACACTGAATACTAAACTCTAACCATTCAATAATAAACTCAAATGACAATATTTACTTTTATTTTATCTAAGATATACATTTCCATGCATAAATGTATACTTATGTGAATATCAGTATTAACCATCATTGAATATTTTTTAAACCTAAATACGGAATACTAAAACTTAAATAGGGAATTTTAAATCCTAAAAGTACTGTTACTTTTGCTTACACAAATAATTGTTTGATCAAATAACTAAAAGTACAAATTCTCATAAATAAAAGTAACAATTATCGTGAACAAATGTAATTATTTAGAAACATTACATTTAGTTATTTTATCAAATAATTATTATTGTAAAATAAAATTATTAATATGTATAAAAATAATTATTGATATGTATAATTATTTTAAATAATTATTATTATAAAAAAGTAAAAAAATATTGTAAAAAAGCAGGAAAAAAAAGAATAAAATGAGCAAAAAAGGGAGAAAAAAACGCCAACCAAAAATGTTGACAGCAGGGTTCAAACCTTTACCCTAAGGGTAAGGAAAGATGAAGCAGTTGTTGTCATTGCGCCACGCTACAGATTTGACTTTAAATATCAAACGTTAAAATATATGGATGTGTGTGAGGGTGAGTGCCCGCATGGTATGCGGGCGCCCGTACCCAAGTTTTTGCGAATTGAAATAAATGTAAATGTAGCACTAACTATAAACCAGTGTCCATGGGCTGGAAATCACATTAAATTTTGCATTTTTATTACAACACATTAATACTCAAAATATAATAAATTTTGCATTTTTATTGAATTCAAAATATAAAAAAAATTACAATTTACATATACAAATAAATTATAATCTTCAAATTACAAAATTGAATAAGTAAAATAAACTTACTAAACAATTGGTCGTAAACTACATCAAATTAAGTTTCTAAATTACTATAGTTTAAAGACTAATAACCAATTCTAAAAAACAAAGGGAGAAAAATTATATTATAGAAAATAAAATGATAAAGGGAAAAAAAATGAATAAAGGATTTGAGCTCAATTTTAATATAAATATTAAAATGAGTGGCCTACTTATCTTCATTGAATAATGGAGAATTAAGCTCATGCTAATAGGCTCGACATGACTCTTGGTAATCAAATTCCCAATCGGCGTCAGATCTTTTGGATTCGGTGACTATTTGAGCTCTCATCCAGTCATCGACTCATTCATTTTCTTGAGCTCTTAACTCGGCTTTGGACCAATTAATCATCAAGAAACATAGTGACATTCATATGTTTCGAGTATCCATGTTGCTTCTTCTTTCGTCCAACACGAGCGCACTAATGCTAAATGCTTGCTCCACCGAGATCGTGGACACCGAAACGACAAATAGCTCATTGTCATGATGGAGAGAATGGAAAAATCATTCTCGTGCGTCAATCACCAATTAAACACGTCAATTTGATCACCTGGCCCTGTGTCTTAAAAAATAAAAGTATTAGACAATACTTAACATAAAATATTTGGATGTAAAAATTAAAAAATAGTAATTATTATTTAACAAAAATATTATATCTCTAAGAATTGAATATTAGTTATTATATAAGTCGATGTTGAAATGTCACTTATTTTATGTGTGTATTTATTTATTACAAATATAATATTGTCAAAAGATATATGTTAGTTAATCTTTTAAAATAAATTTTCGAACCTGACTAGTCCGATGGGCTAACCCGAAACTTGAACGTTTAGGGTAAGGGTTAAAAAATTTTAGTCCGATAGAGCTAGCCCGAAAGTCGATGGGGTGGCCCAATTGACATCCCTAGCTAACTAATTGATAAATAGTTTATAGTAGTTGCACAGAGAAATTAAAAAATATATATAATTAATTTATTTTGAAATAATTCTGCGGATGGTTGTTGCTTTGTATGTTACTTGTAGTTGCACAAATAAGAATTATGAAATCTTTTAATTTGTGGTTGCACATAGTAGATTCTGTTGCATGAAAGATGCCTAAGAGCAAACAATGCCAAATTAAAAACAATATAGCATGTATAACATTAATTACCTTTTTACTGACTGTGTGACTCTTTGGTATAACATTAATTTTGAATAAAAAGAACAATATGCTTGCAATTTATCTATTTAACCATGTACAGAAAAACAATACAAAAAACATTAAACATACTTCGTGTAAAACAAGCAGCACGTAAAATGGCCCCAAAAGGACGTCCTGAAGGTATATTTTCATTATTTTGATATATTTTAGTATTAAATGTTAATGAAAATAAATTATATTGCTCAGGCGATAAAGGACAATGTCTTGAAGCTTTTTACAATAGATCGACAAATTAAGTTGCAGAAAATATTCTTGAAAGGCCTATGAAAGGTTAAATATAGTTGCGTATGTTATTTTTCTTATACTCATTGTTGATTGTCAATATAATTTATGATCAATTCAAAATAGGGATGGCAATCTACCCGCGGGTAGTGGATATCCGCGAAAACCCGAACCCATTAGGGTGGGTTTGGATACCATTTGATATCCACGGATAGTTTCGTGGGTACAATTCACTATCTATTTAGTTCGTGGGTATGGGTTTGGATACTTACTATCCATACCCGCGAAACCCGTTTACCCGCGAAAAATACCCGCCAATTACCCGTCAATTATCCGTCAATTACCCGTCAAATATCCACAAAAAATTCTATAAAATATGGGCTTTAAATACATATTTTGAGATTATGGGCTAGTATTTTATATTTTAAAATAGACCCAAACAATAAGGCCCAAAGTCTAATACTGAGCTAAATGAAAGAATGGAAGCTTTTGGACTTGTCTTGAAGATGAAGAAGAAGAGTTCAATGAAGAGGGTTCTATTTCTACTGTCGAGCAATTATAGACATTGTTCTTTGTTGGATTTTATATTTTAGTTGATGAATTTGAACATTGTTCTTTGTGAATTTGAATTTAAACATTGTTCTTTGTGGATTTGAACTATGCTATTTGTGTTGATTTTTTTTTTCTATTAAATTTGTTGTAAATTTATATTTAAATTCTATTTCGTGGGTATCCAGCGGATAGTGGGTATCCGGCGGATAGCGGGTATCCGTCGGATAGTGGGTGACGGATACCCGTCGGATAGCGGGTTTCGCGGATACCCGACGGGTAGCGGGTATCCGCGGGTAGCGGGTTTGGATACCATTTGATATCCATGGATAGTTTCGTGGGTAACAACCACTATCCATTTAGTTCGTGGGTATGGGTATGGATAGTCACTATCCGTACCCGTCGTACCCGATTGCCATCCCTAATTCAAAACAATCAGGAGGGATAATCAAAGAAAGATCAAGAGAAGATGCAAGAGATAATGCTAAAAATTCATCAATTGTGCGTGAAATGACAAGCTCGAAAGGTAGTCTATATAAATTTGGAATAATATATAGAGTAAAATTTTGAAGTAGCCAAAATGAAGCATAAACACAATTTATGGCTGCACATTGAAAAAACATAAAATTTGGCCATTTTTATTGATTTGGACGTTTTTACCCTTAATGAGGCGGACCAGGTAGCATTAGGCACGCGGGTCGCGTGCCGGGTCGGGTTAGGCACTTATGGCACTATTAGTGCCATAAGTGCCAAGATTTTACTTTGGTTTTATTTTGGATTTCCGTTGGCACTTATGGTACTATTAGTGCCATACGCGCAGCGGGCGCTGGCTTTTCCCCACGAGCGCGCAACTCACCCATAAGCTTCCAACGGCTGAGCAATCACCCCAGTGGCCGAGTAAAAAGGGCAAATTAGGCATACCACCTAATTAATGGCCATATTTTGATGTTTTAAGATTAAGGGCCAAAAATTGATTTTCAATCTTCATTATGGTCATTTGACTACATCGTTTCTAATATATATGCGTGCATGTCAGCATTTCTACATTTTTTATGAACAGTAATTAAAACAATATTGTGATATTTTTTTTTTCGCAATTAAGGTAATGCAGCAAAGACAAATGATGAATGTGTTGAAGCTACTGCTGTTAAAGATGAAGGGAAAAGCAAGGCATCCACATCACAGGAATACACAACATGTAAAATCTTAAATTAAACCACAAGACAATGACTTTTTAAATTTGTTTCAAATTCAGTGGATGCACTTGTTGCAAGAAAAGCAGCAACTGCATGTGTGTAAAATCACCGAAGGATTAGATGATTGTGATAATGATTTCGAGGACGTACGAAGTGGTGAAGAAGAGAAGAAAACAATGGTTGAGACATACATTTGTCGAGAATGACCTTTGTGATAGTAATTTGATGGTGTGTTTAGGGATATGATAATTGAATTCGAAAATTGTATGAGCATAGATTTGTCGAAAATGGAATTTATAGGATTTTAGAAAACATTGATATAATATTTGAGCGGAAATTTTCAGTTCACTTTCATTTAAAATTTTAACACTATTATATCATCACGATTTACAATTACAAAGCACTTTTAACCTATTTTTCTATTATAATTTTATTTATTTATTTATATTCTAACATTTTTGCAATGAATTATCAAATGCTAAAATAAAGTATTGAATTTATCTTCCTATATTCATACATATAACTGATATAAAGGAATTTCCCGTCGATGTCGACGGGTTAATCACTAGTTTTTATGTAAAATGAACCTCGTTTCTTTCTTATTTATAATTAGATAGTCTTTTTGTTGGTGTGCTGCTCATTTTGTGATGCTGAAAAGAGAGATTCAAGCTCAATTATTGCTGCATCTTTATTAAAAATGAGATTTACGAAGATGAAAATTCTAATTCTTGAAAAACTACACATTCGTTTAAATCTTCCTTAAATATTGACCAAAAAAAAAAACTATCAAAAATATTACACTAAACCTCATTTTTCATATATTATATAGATTTCGTACAATTATTGTGATCCCTTCGTCCCACTATAATAGGCTCGTTTTTCATTTCGGGGTGTCCCACTAGAATAGGCTCATTTTTCATTTTGAGTGAAAAAAAAATTAGTAGCCCCACCTTAACTATGTTATTATTTGTTAATATTTAGTTAAGTAGAGAGATCAATTCTTAATAAATTTAGATAAATTGAATAGTTGCATCAAAGATAATTACATGAAAGATTTTGAATTATTAAGTATTTAGTGAACAAAATTATATTTAGCTTTAATTTACAACAGCCTAAGCCCAAGTACTTTAATTTACACCAGTATAAATCTGGTAGGTTGCGTAATTTTTTTTTTTTTTTTTTCCAATATGCTGAATCTTAAAAACACAAGCACAATATCCATCCACCACACAAATCATTCCCAATCCTCCTTAGCCGTTCACATCAATGAAGGTCGTATGCAAGAAAGAGGGTGAACCAATAGTTCAGAATTACCTATATCGTTAGACCACGATCAAGTGGATTTTCTTGTAAAAAATTCAAGGTTTAATTTACGTTGTACTTAAACAAAATTTGTGAACTATTATTATTGCCTATCGATTTTAAGATATATGTATAATACCTAGCTCGCACCAGCAATTATTTTAATTGAATTCAAATCATGTTCTATTCAGATGTAGACATGATTAGTATACACAAGGGACCGTGAGGCAGTTTAGCATATCAGCCGGTCTATGACCGTAGAAGGTGGCCACCTTCTCGGCACACAGTTATCATTGCAGATATGGTAGAGTACAAAGAAACATAGTATGATCAGACAAACTTTAGTACAAGTAAAATGACTATTGGGTACAGACTTTTTACTAAAACTTCTGTGCGCCATGAGAATAGGCATGATAATTTAGAGCTTTAGTATGCATGTATGTAGGTTTGGCTCGTGCCCACTGAGTATTTTATATTCAACCCTGTATATATTTATAAACGTGCAAGTTGAGCAGAGACCGGTGATGGGATGGTGTCGAGCGGTCTTTTTGTTTTGTTTAAATGTAAATACCGAGACGCATGTCTTGAACATGCCTCTCCAATCTGTCCTTTTCGCTACGGATACTTATGATGTGTAGAGATCACAATAAGTCTTCTCTGTTGTGATTCTCATATATAAATTACACCTTGTAGTTCGTAATGATCCTTTCAGGTTTATAAAGAGCGACTTCTTCATGTATTCGAGTTTTCTTTCTGTTCAGAGCAAACATTCGATCCACCTTTATAGATTGATTCTCTTTCTTTATTCTCGCTTCTTAATTTCCTCCATTGATCATTGTTCCCTGGATTAGCTATCCTTAGTCAAGCCCAATTGTGACAAAAATGTACTTAAAAATGGATCACACTACTTTTTCCACCACTTTTACCATAAAAAATAAGTTTCTTAATCTCTATGCCCAAAAGAATTGAACTTATTCTAATGAGACGGAGGGAGTACATAATACCATGTTCAAAAGCCCCGATGCCACCACGTTA
The DNA here is from genome assembly GCF_028751815.1 of Salvia miltiorrhiza. Taxonomy (NCBI): domain Eukaryota; kingdom Viridiplantae; phylum Streptophyta; class Magnoliopsida; order Lamiales; family Lamiaceae; genus Salvia; species Salvia miltiorrhiza. The sequence continues at coordinate 10,580,391 of NC_080388.1, forward strand.
AAATTAATAGCATATAGCATATATCAAGTTGCAAATATCATGTCATATATCATAGCATACTAAAGCCGTAAATTATCCTTTAGGGAGTCATCATGCCATATCATAGCATATATCATATTTAATGTAGTTCACAAAAATTATCATTTATAAAATCAAGTTGCAAAGTTGAGACATGAAATTTCTCTTTAGCGAAGAAGTCTTTGGTTCGAGTGTCAGCAATTTGTGTTGTATTTCTATCTAAAAAAGTATAAAAAGAAAAAACCAAGACGCTGAAAGAAAGTACCTTCAACCAAATATCAAGGATTCTCAGATAAAATTTTCAAGTCTTTTTCACCAAACAGTAAAGATCAAACCACGAAGATAGAGTGTTTAATTTCTCCAACGAGAGCGCAATACTATCCCAAGATTCAACTTAATAGAATGCATTATTCACACAAATCAGCATCATTACAAAGATTGAACAACATAAATTATCGCTCTTTCGAAATTAAAAAACAAGTTTCAGTTCGTCAAGGGATTGACATATCTGTAAAAGAACAGTATGTATGCATAAACACAACTCGATCTGCTGAATTTCGAACTAAAATGCCTCATAAATCACACCACTCACCTATGAAGAAAATGCTGCTCTGCAACCCTTATCAAACATTCTCATATCCTCAGCAGAAATCTCTCGAGTTTGAAAACGACCTGCACAACAAACATCGTTTTGATCCTCTAGAAGAGCTTTACTGGTTGCGTCGTTCCACTTCTCATCATTGCACAGAATTCCTCATAGTTGATTTTGCCATCCTGTAAATACCAAACATGTGGTGGGACCACTGTATATAATTTGAAGACAGAAAAAAAATAATGAAATACGTGAAACAATTTGCTAACTTACATTATCTGTATCGACCTCCGAAATTATTTCTTTGATGGTGGCTCCCTCTCCCATACCATAGTCTTTCATAGCAGTTTCCAATTCATCCATTGTGATATAGCTGAGGCGCATTTTAAGTAATATGACGAGTTAGTTAATGATAATGCATATATGGTCTACCTAGAGCCCCATTATTGAGATAAGAACATCGAAAGCAGTTAGACTTCAAAGAAGAAGAAGATGGGATCAACTAAAGCAAAACATGGTTTTATTACTTTTTTAGCAGATTAAAAGAGAAAAGTTATTAGAGAGGTCGAAACAAGGCAGAGAAAAAATGAGCAAGGAGAAGAAGAATCAGATTTTACCCGCTGTTATCCTTATCAAAAAACTGAAACGCCTTAAAGAGATGCTCATCTCGTTCAAGCTTATGTCTGTGCATTGTAGCAGTGATAAATTCAATGTAGTCGATAGTCCCGTTACCATCAACATCAGCCTGGTATCAGCAGTAATGATTGTTAAATGAAACACGCAATCGAACTCAATGTTGGGTGAATTTTTTTCAAATGAAAGTGGTTATACTTACAGCTTCCATGAGTTGTTGCACTTCTGTTTCTGACAGTTTAGACCCAAGACGAGCCAAGCCAGTTTTAAGTTCTTCATAGGTGATTGTGCCGCTATTATCTGTGTCCATATTCGCGAACATTGCTTTAAGACCTTTGATTTCTTCTTCTGATAAGCTTTGTGCAATGACCTGCAGGAGGTTTCAGATCCGGTAGACGAGGGTAAGAACATACCCATAAAGAATGTTTTAAATGCTACTAAATGCATGACCAGAAAATCTCATCAGAATATTCCATAGTTGGAAATAAATACATTTTTTACAGTAGAGTTGCAAATAAGGCCTTGTGAGCAAATCTCTTCACTAGACAAGGATTTGCTGCTAACCATATAAGCTCAAATGGCAATACCTTTATAGTTAATAAATGCCATTTAAAGATCTCTATGCTGGCCCTCCAGTCTATTTCCATATACAGAATTTTATTTGTGGCATTTTGAAACCAAAATGAGTTGCTCAATACTTTTTAAATGGTTTTTATGGGTAAACTAAAAAGAGTCTTGATTAGAACCACTAAACTGTGCATCCAGCAAATGTTGTATGCTTCACACCATATATAAAGACGTTAATAGAATTACCTTTAATGCAAGTTTCTTCAGCTTATTCATGGCCCTGAACTGCTTCATCCTAGAGAGTACCGCACTGTCTATTGGCTTGTCGGATGCTTGTCCCTTAATCCAAGGGTGCTCTTTTAACACAAACAAAAAGATAAATAAAGTTCAGTTTTGAAATGACAAATGAACATCACTATAGAACTTGTAACAGAAAACACCAAAACTCAGATTTGCTTTTAACAGCAAAAAAACTCTGAAAATCAAAAACTGATTAAAACTAACACAAAACCTCCATTTGAGTTCAATGATTTTCTGTTATATAGATTTTGGCCCAAGATAGCCTCCAATTATTCTACAGGAGGTTGTTGATATGATGAAGGAACGCCTTTTTGCTAGGTTATAACATATTTACAGCGTGGTTAACAGTGAGTTGATTCCAAAGCCATGTTCCAGCTGACTATACTATTAATGAAGGGCCGGTATCTGTGAATCGCGATAAAACCATTAAATGTGGGGACTTTGGCTTTTGATGGGTAAAGAAAGTAGTAATTAGTATAGCAAAGCTATTAGAAATACATATAAGAATTTAAAAAAATATACAAACATACATCAATAGCTAAAAAAGGAAGTAAATTACCTAGTACATGTGAAGAAGTTATTCTTCTTTTTGGGTCCTTGTTCAGCATTTTTCGAACAAGATCTTTGGCACTGTTTGAGATTGAAGGCCAAGGTTGGCTGTCAAAATCAACTTCTTCATTTAGTATAGCATCAAATATGCCTTTTTCAGTCTCTGCAGCAGATGATCATAAAACTAAGAAATTTGGCAGGTAAGAGTACTTGATGCAGAAAGTAAATTAGCCTTACCAGCCCAAAATGGCGGTACACCACTGAGAAGGATATACAAAATTACACCAGCACTCCATACATCTATCTCCTTTCCGTAACTTCGCCGCAGCACTTCTGGGGCAACATAATATGCACTACCAACAATATCACGATACACCTTTCCTGAAATTTAGCATCAAGTTGACAATAATTACTTCTCGAGATATATGATATCAGCATGAGTAAACAGAAAACTAAGCATGGTAGATGACTTTTGATACAAAGAACGAATCATGCGGACACACTGAAATGATGAACTCACAGAAGAAATGCTGATAGATTTTAACAAAACTGATATTTTTAAGTCAGTTTATATCGATATATACAGAAGAAATGCTTAAATGTCTTTCACATTAGCTTTCATGGTATATAGAGCATGGTTCTAAGGAGAACGTGAGTTAAGTGAAACTATCTGCATACAGTTCAATCAGTCCCTAAAATCATTTTCTCTTCAAAATTACACCACACAAATTGAATGAAAAGAACTTCCTGAAGTCATCTAGTTTGTTTCCTTCATTGCATTATAAATTTCTTTCCTTCAGGCTGAAGTTTGAGGATGACTATTTGCAGTGCTAAGCTTATGTTACAATATCCCACATCGATTCCACATGAAAGTGTGGAATGGTATATAAGAGGGGGTAAAAGTTAGACATATAAGTTAGGGAGCCCTAACTTAACCCAAAACCATGTCAAGGCCTCAAGGGTAAAGGGTTGACCCCCTCTTATATACCATTCCACACTTTCATGTGGAATCGATGTGGGATATCATAACAACCCATCCCCCATTAAGACTGGAAGTCCACGGATAGCTCTCACTCTGGGGAGTCTTCGATCGACCCAGGCAGGTCGCCTTCGAGCCTCTGGAGTCGTGCGGCATTCTCCCCAGGTAGCCCTCTCCCGTAAACTTCCGGATCCGGTAGGTCGGAGTCGGACAAAATTGTTAGACATATAAGGCAGGTCACTTTCATGTGGAATCGATGTGGGATATCGTAACAGCTTATGTGGCTAATGGCTTATATTATTTTGTGGATGAGTTCTTCGTGCATGGAAAAGTTCTAGATGTTATTGGCATTCCCGTTCTTTCTCGTACTCAGTGTATTCTGTTCCATCATCATAGACTAGGTCATCTGAGTATTTCATATTTATGTGTTTGTCCTTGAATGTGAAGTTTGTCAATTGGTTAAGCAAGTTCATGTCTATTACCCATCAGTGTCTTACAAAATTATCATTCTTTTAATTTGATAGCAAATGATCTTTGGGGTCCGTCATGTGTCTATTCTATAAAAAGTAAACATGGTTTGTTGCCTTCACAATTATCACTCTCGTGTTTCTTGGGTTTTGACAAGTCTTCTGTTGCAAATGTGTTTGGCACATTTCGTCAATTTAACTCAGTTAAATGAAAAATCGAAGTGTTCCAGACTGATAATGGCACCGAATCTTTAATTATGTACTTGCAAAGTTTTTTAATCAACATGACATAATCCATCAAAGCTCAAGTGTCAAAACAGCGCAACAAAAGGGGTAATAGAAGGAAAAAAATCATCATCTTCTAGAAGTTGCTAGATCAACTTCTAATGTTCCTAATTGTTTCTGGGGATGCCCTTCTCACAGCTTGCTATCTTATAAATAACATGCCCCCCACGTTTTAAGATCTATTTGCCATATATCCGACTTCTACATTGTTTCCTCAACTCAATCTAAAAGTATTCGGTTGTTCAGCATTTCTTCATGGCAATGGCACTACGTAAAGTAAGTTTAACCTTTGAAAGAAAAAATCCTCCAGAGGATCTACTCCTGGCAAATCCAGATATTTCCACCCCTGAAAAATCTGAAAAATCTTAACTCCTGCTCTCAAGATCTGGATGCTATCTCCTATCCCCAGCCAGAGAATCCTGAGCCCTTTATTATTCTTCCACCTCAGGAAAATCTGACATCTATGATAGGCAGATCTCTGTCAACCCACACTAAAAGAGGAAGTGTATATGGATCTCCTCGTGAGGTTAAACACCGAACGAGCAAGTCCTTGTACAACCTAGAGCAATCACCACAGGCCTGGTTTGATTCGTTTGCTAAGGTTATCAAGAAGAATAAATACAAGTAGGCTCAGTGAGATCGGACCATAAATTATAATGAATGAAGCATTGACAGTGAGAAGTTTACTTTCCTGATATGTGAAGCATGGGGACGCCCCCTAGCCTCCCCTCTCCATTCCAGGGACATCTCAGGGGACGTTATGCAAAAATACGTCCGGAATAAGTTCAGGGTGACGTCTTTTCTTTTTCATTTTTTTTGTAATTAAAATACGTTTTTAGGGACTGTCAAATACATTTGACCAAAAACTATACATTTTTTCAAAACCCTAAACCTAGAATCGCGGCCACCCTCACTCTCACCTTGTCCAATTCTGGCTGCCGACACACGCTGCTCGCCTTGCTGTAGCCGCCATCCGCCCTTTTTGCGCCTTCATCAGCCTTTGCGGCGCGGCACACAGCGTTCGCATCTCGCCGCCGCTGGGTTCGTCCGCCCTTTTTGCGCCTTCATCAGCCTTCACAGCACGGCGCACAGCGTTCGCATCTCGCCACCGCTGGGTTCATCTGCTTCATCCGCACCGTCCTCTTACCAGGTTTTTCTACATCTTAAATTAAGGGGCAGCATGAGGCATTATTAATTCTTGTGGGCAACAAAACTGCGACATGTGGGATTCCTATATTAAACTATGTGTTTTTGTTAAATTTGGCAAGATTATGAATACCAATCCCAGTTCTACATCTACTTCTATTCTATCAACTGCAACTGGTGATTTTTGAAAAAAATTGTGCCGATATGTAAAGAGGTTTGGAAATATTGGAGGTGGTGGTGGGGGAGTAGATTGGGAATGCAATTTTTGTGGAATGAGAGAAAAACTACTTAATATTGGAGGTTATGAATAACTTGTTGAAGTTGCATAAATGTATTGCACCTTGCTCGAAAGTAACCGCTCAAGATATGAATGAAATGCGCCAATTGTTGGATGAAGAAACCAAAAGACAACAACTAGTGAACCTAAGCAGTCCCATTGCCACCTAGCCAACCCCAAATGTTTTCAAATGAACTATATAAGATATATGAGTCAAAGAAAAGAAAGGAGAGTGAAAGAAGCTTATCGCCTATCGGCTCTTGCAAAGGCGTTCAATGTTCAAGAACGAAACATATAGTAAATAAAAAAATAAAAATGTATTTTTTACGTCCCCGTATCATATTGTATACGTATTTCATATACGTCCATGTTCTTCATAGATCCCGATAGTGTATGTGAATGTGGATAATATGATCCTTACGATCCTTACAGAGGATGATGACACGGAAACAAGAAAGTCGAAGGAAGCACTGGTTTTGAGTTTGAAATGACAGACTTAGGGAGGATGTGGTATATACTTCTTGTGAATGGAGGTAGCAAGAAGCAAGATGGGAATTTCTTGTTCACAAAGAAAATGTGTTAAATAACCTAAAAAGAAACAGGAATGCTGGAGAGATACTCCGTTGATCCATCACTGAAATTGGAGGCAAAATCCAAAGAAGCAGTAGACCACAGAAGATATCAGCGACTAGATGGGAAGTTGATTCAGTTTATGCACTCTACTACAGCAAACACCTTGAGGAAGTTTACAGAGTTTAAAATATCCGAAAGGAACTCCATGGATTTTCAGGAAAACTGGAGAAAGGATTATAGAAGTTTTACTCTTGATGCGAACTGGGCTGGTGATGCAAGTAATTGTAGGTCCACTTCAGGCTATTGCACATACTTCTTGGTAAACTTAGCGACGTGGAAAAGTAAGAAGCGCGATGGGTTGGTGTAGTTCACAAGCCGAATTGAAGGCAGTAGGTCATGGAGTGTGTGAGGTTAACCTAAAGTTTCTTTTGAAGGTGTATCAGTATTGTGATAACAAAGAGGCTATTTCACAACCCGGTCCATCATGACCAAACCCAGCATGTTGAATTGGACTGCCATTTTATAAAGAAAAGACTGAATATGGACAATTAGTGTTGTCTACATGCTAATAATATGTTAAACTAAAGGGCTGCACAAACTTCTGTTTGAAAAAACTGTAGACAAGCTGAGCTCGTACAATTTGTACAGTCCAGCTTGAGGAGGGTGGTAGTATTTAGGGTTTAGTTAAAAGTCAATCTTTAGCAAATAAAGGATACTTATCATCTAGGAATCTGTTGAGAGTTTATATTTAGTTCCTTTTTTTTTTTTTTTTTCCTTTCGGGGTCTTTTTAAGGCTGAAAAACTTATTCAGTGTAGAGTAATTAATGCGGTTCACTTATTCCTCCTGCTCGTATCAACTAACATAACCACTATTATAATTCGTGTATCTAGGACTTCTGCAAGAACTTATTGAATTAGTTTATCTTATTGAACATAACAACTTTGTCTGAGAACATATGTTGTTTTTCCCATTCACCACAGACTGAATTCGTATTGCTATGCTAGGTGAGAGTTGCATTTTGATCTCAAATTCTCAATAGCTTAAAGATCTACCTTAAGCTTCTATTGATGCTAATTTTGTTAAGCTGCTAGAAGGAAATTCCCTACAACGATACCACTCATCAGCAGGTGTGAACAAACATTCACACGAGATGTAACCATCTACACACCAGACTCAAATCTGACTTAAATATTTCACAGAGTGACCGGAGTATCATTTCTCATCAGCCTGATCAGCTTCAAAACCATTTGTCATTAAGGTGAAAGAGAAACTTCACTATTTCAAGGACTACTAATATCAATAAGATCACCAACTAATGCCTCTTTTCCATTAAAGACTACTACTAAACAAGGTAGTATATCAATATTAATATAAACATTATAACCTCAAGATTTATACTAAAAGCAAGTAACATCTAATTAGTAATTACCAAAACCCAAACACTACAAAACTAACCTTCCTCAATGAAGACAGAGAGCCCAAAATCAGTCGCCTTGAGTGTGGCCTTGTCATCCTTGCTCGAAAGCAAGAAATTCTCGGGCTTCAGATCCCTATGCATCACCCCCATAAAATGGCAATGGTGAACCACATTCACAATCTGCCTGCAGAGATCAGAGGCGGCCCTCTCGGAGTAGTGCCCCTGTGCGATGATGCTGTCGAAGAGCTCGCCCCCACGGCACACCTCCATGATCAGATGTACCGTCTGCCTATCCTCAAAGGCGCCCTTGAACTCCACAATGTTGTGCTGCCCGCTCAAATGCTGCATAATGTCCACCTCCCTCTTCATATCCTCCTTATCGCTCTTGCTCACCAATTTCCTCTTCAGAATCGATTTGCAGGCGTAATTGTGGCCCGTTGCGATCTCGGTGCACATGTAAGTAACCCCAAATTGGCCCCTCCCCAATTCCTTCCCCACCGAGTACTTGGACTTCAAATCCTCGAAGGGCTTTCCGAGAATGTTGTTGTGCTCCAATCTCTGAGCTGCTGCGGCGGTCTGGGGCTGCGGCTGCGGCTGGGGCGTGGGCTTCGGCGGCGGCGGCGCGTGATGAGTTTGCGGCGGCGGGTGGTGTTGGGCAGCCGGTTTTTGGTAATCCTGGTTGATTTGTTGGTACCCTGCGCTGCCCCCCGCTGCGGATCCGTAGCCATTGGCGGCTGGGCTAGAGTGATTTTTCTTGCTGAAGCAACCGCCCATTTTTTGCGCTTTTCGTGGTTGAGTGAAGTCAAGATTGCAACTTTATGAGATGAATTTCTACGGAAATTGGTATATGCGCGGCGGGGGTGAGAGGAAGATTCCAAGCTTTGAGAATAAAGAGATGGAATCGTGGGCGCAAAATTGAAGCGATTTGAATGGGAATGTGTAGGTGGCGTTTTGCAGCAGATGAGAGAAATTCACAGACCACTGTCTGTTGACTTCTCACGGGGTGCTGGCGAAGTGTTTTATACACGGTTTTAGCTTTTTCACTTTGCTTCAATGACTTTCAACACTCAACATATTAGATTTGTTTATTTTGAAAACAAACTTATCTTGTATTAAAGGGCAGAACACGAACAAGAAAATTTATGTGGAAGGCAATAAGAAGACGGCTTTGCTTGAGATGATGATCAAATTTTAAAGGGTAAATATCATATTAAACCTTTAACTATTCCCGTTTTATCAAAAATACCCTGAAACTTTCGAAATGTTCTCAAAACCCTCAAAGTATCAGAGTTTTATCAAATATATCCCGCATCTTTTTTTCGACCACCGGAAGCGTGACGTGGCTCCTCGGATGCCACAATGTAATTTAAAATCTATTTCTTTTAATCCATGTCATTTTATAATATCTTTATTTAATCCATGTCATTTTATACACATGGAAATTAAAACCTATTCTAAACACGCTATAATTCAAATTCACGGTTGTCTTCCTGAAGAAACGCACCTCCAATCAGCACAAGCGCGCAGAAAACTACCGCGGCGTATTACCCGAAGAGAGACCAGCCGCTGGAGCTCGTGTGCGAGAGCTTAGCTTTCAAAGGCAAGGGCTTGTGCAAGGTCGTCGGAACCGGATTCATCGTCTTGTGCGACCGCGCGTTGCCTGGGGAGAAATTCATCGGGCGCGTGACGAGGAAGGAGGACAATTACGCGGAGGTGTGTTACTTAAATTGACCGATCTTGATCATTTCAATGATAATAACTCAATTAGTGTGCATTTTAGCTTTGAGTTGCTTATCTTTATGATTGCATCTGTTGGATTAATTATAGGAATTTTTTCTGAGTAATGGCAGTATGTAGTAGATTTCGATGAAATATTGACTGAAGTTTGAATTGATTAGGTGAAGAAATGGGAGACAATTAGTCCGCACTGGGATATGGTAGAAGCGCCATGTGACTATGCATCACATTGTATAAAAAAAATGACATGGATTAAATAAAGATATTATAAAATGACATGGATTAAAAAAAATAGTAGATTTTAAATTACATTGTGGCATCCGGCGGGCCACATCACGCTTCCGGTGGCCGGAAAAAAGATGCGGGATATATTTGATAAAACTCTGATACTTTGAGGGTTTTGAGAACATTTCGAAAGTTCTAGGGTATTTTTGATAAAGCGAGAATAGTTCAAGGTTTAATATGATATTTACCCAATTTTAAAAATTGCCTTCCAACCATTTTATATGCTAATTAAATTTAGTAGCTTCTGATTTTACTTGTGCATTCCCTCACAAAACTAACTAACATCGTTTTCTTTTTTATTCTTTAAAAAAAAAAACCATCATTAAATACAAATTACTCCCTTCGTCCACCACAAAAGAACTTCTTATCTTTTGGTTTTGGGAAGTCCACAAAAAACTTTCTACCTATTTTTGGACTATACCCCACCACTTATAATTACTCTTACTTTTACTTTTCACAACTCTCAATATTAATTATAATATTTTTTCACCACTCTCAATACACTCAACAACTTTTTCTCCACTCTTAATACATTCAACAATCTTTTTCTTAAAACGCATACAAACTCTCCTAGAAAGTTCTTTCGTGGACAGAGGGAGTATAAGATTGGGAGGTTTGAGTTGGTGGAGTATGAAAATTAAAGGTACTGAACTCCATAATTCGAAATTTGTGGGTAATCTATATGGTCCTGTTTTTTGCGCTAGGCAGACTCGTACTGAATTTAGGATTGTGGCTCAAATAAGGGACGGTCTCTTGTATGCGCGGCTTTATGGTGTGCGTAGTCTGAAGACTCTGAACTCAGTTTGATATCTTAAATTTATCTAAATTTTATTTATTTATTTGTATGTGTATAAATAGTAATTTTTATTCATCAATGTTGTCACTTTTATCATGAACTACTATCTCTTTTGCAACTGTTATTTTTAATTATAAAAATTAGTGTCACTTTTATTTGAAATTTATTCATAAGAATTGTCGCTTTTACAACCGCTACTTTTAAACACCAGAGTGTTATTTTTATTTGAAATACATAATTACTTTTATTTATAACAACGAACATTTTATTTTTATATAATTAGTAATGGGTCAAGGTTTAGGTCGGGTTTGTATCGGGCTTGAGTCGGGTCCAACCGGACCCGCTCGTAGTGGAACTTTTGTCCTCAATTAACTACTATAGTATAAAGAGTTGTTTTCTCTTTGTACTCCCTTCATCCCAATAATAACGTTCCAAAAAATGAGACGCGCAAATTAAGAAAATATAGATAATGTAAGAGATATATAAAGTAAATGAAGAGATAGATAGATAGAGTAGTGAAAAAGTAATGAGAAGAGAGATAGAGAGATTAGATAAAGTAAATTGTTTTTTTTTTTGGGTTGAGACATTATAAATGGGACGCCCAAAAAGAAAATTTGGGACGTTATTATTGGGACGGAGAGAGTATATTATATCTAAAAATATCATAGTGAAAAATATTGACTAGGCATCTCCCCGTATATAGTTACACATTGTAACTATTCTTTATGTATTTTTATATGGATGATCAGAGACATCTCATCAAATCAATAGATTGAAAGTTCGAGTCATCAAAAAGAATAAATGAAGAATTAATACTGATTCTCCTTTAAAAAAATAAGAAATCAAATTCAGATAATAAGATTGTCCATATGGCATTTATCCGTATACATAATAAAGAATGAAATGAAACACGGAAAATAAAAATACAATACACAATATGCTTTTAGAAAAATTCCTAACAAACCCTAGTTAAATGATGTTATTGCTATATGATTAGTAGAAATAATTTTACCTTTGTGCTTTATTTTCTTTTATAAATAAAGTTATTCCTTCATGGGAGCAGTTGAGATAGAAATTTGAGCTCACACGTAGAGTTGATACACACAAGTGTAGCATACTAAAGCATGCAGAGTACAAAATGCATAGCATGCTTATTCTTTTTTTTTATTATTATTGTGCTTAAACTTCATTCAAAGAGTATTAAAGATAGAATTATTGGTGCGCAACTTGCATTGTTGTAATTCAAATATATCCAATGTTAATACAAAACAACTAGATAAGTGGTTAGAATCTGAAATTTCAAAATGAGGTTATTACAAAATCATTTTGTATTGTACAAATAGAAATTCACATATTATTTTCTTTACCGGCTATAAGTCTTATTTTGGGCCAACTTCTTGGAGACCCAAACCCACACACCAAAGTCCATTCTGACTGGCTCATTCATTAGCCTCTTAACCCCCTTGCTCTAATTGCTAAGTGGAGGTGTGAGAGGCAGCATGAGTTCTTAGAAGGAGAGGCTAATTATCTAAGTGAAAAAGAATTAGAAGCGTCGGTATATATTGAGTGTGAGAGAGAAGAGGAAAGTTGTCAGTGTTCGAGACTAAACCGAAGCTCTTACCCTACTGCTCGTGTTCTATCACCGAAGTTGGAATCCTGTCGTCGCGCAGCTGCTGTCTAAAAATTGTCGTTGTTGCTGCTCACTCTCATTCCAAAGCTTGAAGAGATCATTGGCTTCGTGCTAACAAGTGTGTGGACGTTGACGTGCCATGAAAATACCGAACAGTGGTATCAGATCCACAGTTTGTATGTCGTCGCATCCCTGTCTTACTGCCTCAGAATGCAGCGATCCAAATCATTTTTGGTAAGTCGAGGTTCTGATCTCCTGTCTTGCTGCCTCGAAACGCAACGATCCAAATCTATTTTTATAAGTGGAGGTTCTGATCTTAGGACCTCGCTCAGGTAAAGTGGCGAAACCTCCATGTTGTCTAATTTCTAGAAAATTGTGGAGTGGTGCAGTTTAGGCTTGAGTTTTGCTGTTGTTTACCAATGTGCAGTTTTTATATGTGATTAATTTTATTTAAACTATGTGCTTTCATCATATTAATCTGAATATCGTTGTTTGCCTTGTGAATCCGCTCTGCTTTATGTTATTCTGTTACATTTGTGATTCTGTGAAGGCGTTTTAGTGTTTGGTCTCTGTGTTCAATCTTGTTGCGTCTTATTATGATAGTTGTTTGGTATGGCGTCTTTCTTTGGTACGACTCTTGTTGATGGAAAATCTAATTGTGTGTTTACAAAAGTAGGTGTGTGTGATTAGAGTTGAAGATTTGTGGTATAAATTGGAAGAGCTTTACATTGAAAAATCTCTACCATCCAAATTATTTTTACTTGAAAGATTTTTCCAATTTGAACTTAATTTAAATAAGGATGTAGACAAAAATTTGGATGTGTTTTCAAAATTTTGTGCTAGACATTAAGCTGACTGGCGATGAACACATTAATGATTATGCCATAATTGTGTTGTTGAATGATATTCCTGAGTGTTATAGTGATGTCAAGTCTCCTATTAGGTATGGTAGAGATCATGTGTCTTATGATATTGTTGTGAATGCTTTGAAAAGCAAGGAACTTGATTTGAAGCATAATGTTAGGAGGGTATCTGAGAAGAAGGTTATGCATATGAGAGAGAGAAATCATATAGGTCTCAAAAGCATGCTAGTAACCAAGTGAATGATGACACTAAGAAGAAGTATAAAAAGTCTCATAAGTCGAGGACTAAGAAGTGTTCTAATATTGGTAAACCAGTTCATTTTGCTAAAGATTGCTTAGTTCTAATTCAGATGGTGAGTCAGAGTGTGATGGTGATATGCAAAATGAGCATGCTAACTTGGTTTCTTGAAGTGATAACATGGGTGATTTATTTTTGGTGGTAGGAATATGTGATAACAACCATATGAAATCTATGCATTCTGATTGTTTGTGTGAAAGTGAATGGTGTGTAGATTCTGGTTGTTTTTTTTTTCATATGTCGCTATTTCAGAATCTGTTTTCAAACTTTAAGATTATTAGTAATGGTTGTGTGTGGGCTAATGGTGAAAATTTCCATGTTGTTGGCATTGGTGATGTGCATATTAAGTTCGAGTCTGGATATGTTTTCACTTTGAAGCGTGTTAGGTATATGCCTGATTTGTGTTATAATCTCATCTCTTGTTCCGCTTTAGAGAGTAATGGGTTAGAAAGTACGTAGGGAAAGGGTCTGATGAAGATTGTGTGAGGATCCTTAATTGTTTTCGCAGTTGAAAAACATGATAACATGTATGTCCGCCTTGTTGAACCTTTTACTATTGAGTCTAATTGTGTGGATGACATCCAAGTTGAAAGAAACTTGGATTGGCGTATGTTTTAGTCTGTCTGCTTACTTTGAGGTAGAGTTGTTCACCCCTTTTAGTTTATGTGATCTTTGTGATCTGAACATTTGTGTATCTGCGTGTTTGAGCATTGTGTTGCTCATTTAGTTTGCTTGTATCGTCTTTATGACTTTACATGTTTGATCTTTGTTAGTGTTCAACAGCGTGTTGTGTTTATGTCCTTTCTTGATCTATGTGACCTTATATGATTGTTAGATCTTGGTGATCTATGTATTTTATGTGTGTTATGTTGGTTGCTTTATGATCACTATTTTATTAGCAATAAAAATACCGCAACTAACACAGTGTAATCGTAGTATAAACAGCAATCGAGTATCGTATCCACAGGGACTGACACAACGAAATGACTTTAGCTATCTCCTAAACAGACTCTAATAGTATACAGACAAACAAAAATAAATAAGGTTTGGTTAACACTAAACTCAAATAGAAACAAATAAAAGCACGTAGAAAACTCAAATATTAAAGACAACTGATCCTAGGGTAGTATATTCATTAACTAAATCTACGCAATAAATCTATTAATCCTATGTACCAATTTAATCCAGTTATGATGAGAGATCACTTAATTAATCAATCACTCTCACTAGAGCAGCAACGATCGTAGATTAGTAAATTCTCTATCTCCGTTAGGTCTCAAGAAAATCTACTAACTCCCAATAGCTCCTAAGAATAGCTCCCTATGATCCACCTATCTCCGCTAGGTCTCAAGGTTAAAATCATATCATACATTCCTGAATCCGCTAAACAGTTATCTCCGCTAGGTCTCAAACCGAATAGCTAAACATGCAAACTATTGATCAGATAATTTACAAGAAATTAAGCACCATGAATTATGAATCATAAACTGGAAGGCACAAAGGTATTAACAAATAAATCACATAAATTCAATCAACTATTGACAAACCCTAGAATCAGCTAAATGAAACTAGCCAGACATAATGAAATAAAACATAAACATAATTAATAAGAACGCAATTGGAAGAACTGAATTAAATAAAATTGAAAGAACGATCTTGAATCTTCAATCCTTGCAGAAATCCAATCCAAGCTCTAAAAACTGGAAAACAATATTAATCTAAAGCTATAAAACTGAAAAACTAAAGCTGGAAACTGAAAAATAAAGTTGGGAACTGAAAAAGGAACCCAAAATAGGTCAAAAGAAAACCTATTTATAGTACCAGGGTAAAATACAGAGTTTGAGCTTGAAAAGAACTTGAAAAACGCATAAAAAACGTAAAAATACAGAGGCGCGGCGGTTTGGCGGCGATCGGACGGCGCTCACCGCGCGGACGCCGCTGGCACCGAAAACTCGGCGGTCGCCGCCCGGTCGCCGGCTTCTTCCCAAAATTCCTTCTTTAGGCGGCGGTCGCCGCGGGGTCGCCGCCGTTTCGCTGTTGCGCGCGACTTTCTTTTTTTAGTCATAACTTTCTCGTTCAAACTCTGATTTATGATCCGTTTGTGCTCACAAACTCCTATCGAGATGATCTAGAACTTCTATTTCAGATAATCTTTCCAAATTCGAACTCAATAAATCTAAAATTTCCTTCAAAGTTCGAGTAAGAATTATGTTTCACAAGATAAAGCAAATTAAGCACAAAACAATCATCCAACACTCAATTTCCTATAAAAATGACATCATATGAACACTAAAAACCATAGAACCATGAGTGTTATCACTTTATCTTATGTGATATGAAGGTATTTGAACATGGTTAGTTTACACTTTGATCTGTGTGATTGGATCTGACTTTGTGTTTGCTCACTTTTTCCCTTGTATTGTCTGTGTGATTTTACAGGGATATCGACAATAATGAATCTCATAGTCCTTCTCATTTGTGCACACCAAAGCCCATCCTTGTTGACCTATTCCTTGACTTCTTAACCCCCTTTTCCCTAATTACAAAGTGGAGGTGTGAGAAGCAACGTGAGTTCTTAGAAGGTGAGGATGATACTCTAAAAGAGAAAGAGTGGCAGGCGTCATCATTGAGTGTGAGAGAGAATAACGAAAATTGTCGTTGTTATTGTGTGGTCAAGTGAACCTTGTTCTTTATCTCTCCATTCGCCTTCCTCACGTGGATCGAACAAGAAGTTTCGTGTCTTGCTTGTTCTCCCCAGTTTCATGTTATCTCGTCGTAGCTATTGTGTCAAGCCATCGGAGAGGTCAAGGGTATTGTTGGTGTGCGGAGCAATTGAAGATCTTTGGGGGTGGGACATTTTTATGCGCTCTAAGAAGGAGACAGGACCGAGCCGAAGCTCTGCCCCTGCAGCTCGCGTTCTATGCCTGAGTTGGAATCCAACCGTCGCGCAGCTGCTGTCTGAAAGTTGTCATTGCTGATGTCTGGAAGTTGCTACTACTGCTCACTTTCCTTCCAAAGCTTGAAGAGCTCGTTGGATTCGTGCTAACGAGTGCGTGGACGACATGCCGTGAAAATACCCACTACCAACGTTTATTTTTTAGGATTAGTCTAGATTAATAAAAGTTGTACTATCATTTTCTTGTTTATTACATGGATTAAAACTTTGAGATTATAATATTTTGATAATTTCTACTCCCCCCATCTAGGGATGTAAATGAATCGAATCGTATCGAATACCATTATATTCGATTTGTATTCGTGAAACTATTCAAGATTCAAATCAATATTTGAATACTTTTTGAATAGTAAATATGATTCGTATTCAATTCAATTTGATATTTGAACTATTCGTATTCGATTCGTTTCGAAATTTTGCACAAAAATATCGAAAATAATATTTTAAATAATATAAAATTCCAGAAACTAATAATAATTTGCACAAATAATAATATAGTTGGAAAACGAGTAATTTAGTGAGCATCCAGTTTATACAAAAATTCCACAATACATTCTAATCCTAAAAAATACAATTAGAATTAATAACCAAAATCATAACGGAAATTGACCAACATAAGATTCATCAATTGTGAACCACGACAGTTGGGAGCTTCATTTGCTTTGCTTTCTTTATTTATCCCTATTAATTAGATAGGTATAAATCAAATCGAATACTTACGAATATCGAATCGAATATTGAAATTTTCAATTTGTATTTGATAATTAATCGAATTTAAAATATGATTTGTATTTGAATTCAATTCGTAAATTTTCGAATACGAATATCAAAATTCAAATGCGAATACCGAATCGAACAAAATTATTTGATTCATATACAACCCTGGCCTCATCCCTCAAAAGTTTTCCCCAAGGAGAACGGAACATATTTTAATAAAAATTGGTAAAAAGTTATTTGATGGTGATGTCATGTACAAAAATAGAAAGTACGGAGATATGGTAAACTTTTTGGGGACACCCCAAAAAAGAAATTGGGGCAAACTTTTTGCGGACGGAGGAAGTATTATTTAAGCTAATTTTTCTTGATTCATATCTCATTTTTTAAACACTATAAGGTGGAATAGATATCAATCAAAATCAAAGATAACAATAGGACTTAGTCCAAAAGTGACTAAGGCCCCTCAAAGTACAATTAACAAGTGACCTACTTATCATCAAAGAGTAAGATGTCATAACACTACAAAAAAAAGGGTTTTAGTGGCGACAATTTTTGTCACTATATGTGTCAAAATCGTCACTAAAGCATCCTAGTGACAACTTTTGTGGTCGTCGGTAAGTCGTGGCTATATCAACCGTCGCTAAAAGCTACAGTGACGACGATAAAATATTATCACTACAAATCTATTTATTGTCACATATGATGTTGCCACTGAATATGATTAAATTGTGACGATTTTACTTTTGTCACTATATTTTGAATTTTTTAGCCACGTTTCAAGCTTGTCACAATAGTTTCTGTTTTCAGTGACATGATATTGTCGTCACTATAATTATGTAATTTAGTGACATGATACAAATGTCACTAAATTTTTCAGTCAATAGTCACAATGTGTTTGTCGTCGCTATAATTTTCTCATTTAGTGATGTGATTTTTACCGTCACTATATAAACCAGCATATAGTCGCATACTTTTATTGTCATTAAAACGTAATCATTTAGTCACATGTTATAATCGTCACTATACATGTATAATTATAGGAATTATTTTAATATTAAAAACTTCTTTAAGAAAAAGGTGTGATCACATTTATTTCTAAAAAATCGAATTGTAAAATTGATGTAGAAGCTTCTTTTAAGCGTGATCACGCTTATTTCTAAAAAATCAAATACAAATTGCAAAATTGAGGCAGAAACATATTTATGAAATAATATAAAATCATGTCTTTCTAATAAATAAAATATAAACTTAGTCAACTAACTTTACATGAATTAGAATTCGGTATTGACTACTTTGATTTAGGCCTTGAATGATAGCAGAGAGTTTAGAGGCAAACTCTTAATTCTTTTTCTTCAGCTCTTCAATCTCCTATTGCAAATCAAGATTAATTCTCTCTTCTCTTTTGGATAGTGACTTCAATCCATCTCCACATGCACAAAGTCGGCTCGACTTTTCCTCACCGAGAACCTTGACAAAAGCCACGTCTTCTGACATAGGACCGTCATCATTTTCAATGTTTTCAGTCTGCAACCTCATAAGCTCATCCTGACAAATATTTCAAAGCATTTAAAATATAAAAGCATGTAAATTAATGTGTACCTCTTCGAAATAAAATTGTGCAGTGGATTTTTTTCCGCATGCATGATTCCTCTGTAACTTTTTTCTATTTTCCCTATTCCGATCACTAATTTTCTACAAAGGAACAATACTAAGCATAAGCAGACAATTTATAAAAGGGCGTGGTTACGTTCATTTCTGAACTATCATTTCAACAATCAATCACTGCATACATATTGAAATTTTGAAAACCATATACAGAATGACGTGATCAAGCTTATATGATCATTAGTAGTATTTTGAGAATCATATACAGAATGATGTGATCACGCTTAAAACTTCACGAATTCTTGCTTCGCTGACGGGAGAAGTAAGACATATTATCCTTGCCTCATTTGAAAGACTCTGGAATTGATAAAAAAAAATATTACTACAAAATAAGAACAAAAGCAGTCCCTAGACATCACAATAATCATTCAACAAAAGACATACTTTCTCCAAATATTGCAAGGATATAAAACACATTTGATCTAAATCTCTATCACATTCATCATAAGTTTGCTTCATATGAGATAGGAAATGAGTTGTGTGCTTCTCCGGAACCATATCATATAATATGTCACAACCAACAAAGTTCAAGTCCCAACCAAATATTGAAAAGATTTGTTCGAGAAACACACTGATTGATTACTCATCATCATATTTACAATTTCATTAGATCAAGTATGGGTTTCCTCTATACATATGCATAAGCTGCAAAATCTGTACAATCAGAACACGAGATAAGGTGGAACGTACCTTGATATGAGCTACATCTTTTTCATATTTTCAATATATTCGGGAAGAGGCACATGAGCATTGAGGCCACTTGGGTGAGGTTTAGTTGCATCATTACTGCCAAAACAGATTATAACCAAAGCGGGCTGAACAGGTTTGTCCTGAACTCAAAACAAATGGGAAGTAGGCAACGTGAGTGGAAGTTTGTAGAGTTGTTTGGATATGAGTTAGTAGCAATAGATATCAAATCGAATAATATGATATTGCCAGCTACAAAATCTATACAACTAGAAATTCATTTTGTAGCACAACATTGGGGAAGACCTTGTCCAAGGCCTTTAGAGCCATTCTCGTGTTCCAACCAGAGTATCCTCGTAGTAACACATCCGCCTTCAACAATATAGAGATAAATAGTTGTTAGGACGGACTTGTAGCTAACTACAAGTCTACAAGAGGTAATATAAGAGCTCATACATTATGCCTCGAGCTCGGTAAGCAGCACAAACTAGTTTTCCTAAGCTTAAAATTAGCTGATAGTATCTTTTAGAAGCTTGCAAAATGCATATGATTCGATACAGTCTCATCCCTCTCTTGATATGACTGACTCTGCATTTAAGGATGTAAGAAATCCTAATGCTAGATTAGACTTAATTCAGAAACCAACGTCTTCTCAAAATACACAAAATCCCAAATTATGATCCATAATAGGCCCTACAATCTAAACATTTCAACATCATGACTTGAATTTATACCCAATCTGAAATCTATATCTATGATCGAACCAAACTACCAAAGCAATTTTAGATTCTCGATTCAACATAAAATCCAAAAACATCACACGATTCACATTTCATGACAAAAACAGAGAATAGAATGAGGGAATCCTTAAGCAAACATTTGAACTATCACACATTGTACCTTTTGGGCGTAAAGGTCAGTAAAAATAGCACCCCAACCTCCAACGTTGAAGCTCATTTGAACAATGGATGAACCGAATAGCACGAACTGCGGCCGCCGCGTAGCCACCATCTTCCTCTTCTTTTCCTTCGTGAATGTAAAACTTGTTCTACAGCTTTAGTGACTACCCCATAAAAAGTACATAAAATCTAATCATGAAGCATAGAAATCAACCGACGCATATTTAAAGTTAAAGTTAGGATATCCCAATTGGTCCATCCTAACAAGATTAAAAAAAATACCTAGGAGTAGTGGAAGCATCTAATAAGGAAAGCGTTGAACCATCATGTCGTACCATAAAATTTATTGGGCGGTTGCCCTCTTAGTGGATGTGAGTAAATCAGACATGTATACCACGTAGGATAAGCCGGATATTGGTTACCTTGTGTCTCGTTAAGGCTAGTCCATGCATACGTGAATGGAAGATTGAAAGGAAAGCTGCAGTGTCCAACTCGGCCTAGACATGGATGGAGAAAGTGACAGCGAGCTAAAGTCCATGGAGAAAGGCCTGAAGCTCTGCATCAAAACTGGAGAAGACTTGAAAAGAGGTGTAAAAGGCTGCCATGAGGGAAACTCTTGAGTTCTGGACTAACCCTCCCCATGCAACCATTTGAAGGTTTGCATTAAAAAACTGTAAGTGTTGAGATTTGTTAGAGTCAATGTTGACTCCGACAATGTTGGGACCAATGTTGATAGCATTCGTGTTTTCAATGTTGGGTGGAATGTTGATAACATTCATGGTGACAACATTTCTGAGTTTCAACCAACACTCCGGAGTCTGCCTTGACTCCATACTTTGACTCTCCATTGGTAATTGTATATATTTAATCTTTACCTTCCTTTCACGTTTTATTATTCTTTGGTTGTGAAATAACAGTTTTATGCTTGTTGACCACGTTTTTAATAAGTGGATAGACGGTTATGCATGGTTCAAAGTAGTGGGCAGGTTGTTGCTATTTTTCAGGAACCATGATCTCGTAACCAACATTCCAAGGCTGGTCGACTAGCAGTTATTGAAGACGGATCGCAGCAGTTATAGGAAGGTTCTGGAAGTGGGAAGTGGATGAAACCAACCACGATATGAAGGCCTATAAATGCAGCAAGAAGCTTCAATCATCCTTACATTTTGGAAGTGCAAAATCAGCGACTTAACATTCACTCACAGCCAACTCGTCATTTTCCTGCTGCAAACGTGACACCGGTTCTTCAAGGATTTCTTTGACGAAGTAGACTTAGGCAGCCAATCTGTAAAGTCTATCTTTGTATCGACGGGACATCGAGAGCAAGATTTGAAGTGCAAGGCCATTTGGAGCGTAGCAGGTTGTTTGCTTTGTCCGATTAACTTTAGTTATTCGGCTGTTTTTGGGTTCTGTGTTGTATCAACATTGTAGTACTGAAAGTAGATAGGCTGGTTTATCTTAGGCAGATATTCTGTAAAGATAGATCTCCAAGAAGATCCAAATCTGTACTTTGTATTGTTGATTCAACATAGTGAATTTAGCCTTGAGGCACTCACGGGTTATTTATAATCCGTGAAAAAAGTATTCCTGTGTGTTATTACTTTCCGCTGCTTGTTGGATATAATGTTATTAACATTCTGTTGATAACATTGCATACAACATTACTCTTTTCTTTACATAGTTTTACTTTGTTGGTAATTTGGGGCACTAAATTATTTCAATTGGCATCAAGAGCAGGTTCTTGACGTACTAAGAATCGATTCCTGTGTGCAAAATTACCACCAATGGATTTGTCAAGTGTGTCGGCTCGGCCTCCTACTCTTGATAGTAGTGGCAAGAACTACAACTTGTGGAAAACTAGGATGAAAATCTATATCAAATCTATTGATGAACGTGCCTGGGTTGCTGTGTTTGATGGGTGGACTCCACCGCGTACCACTGATGATAATGGAGTTACTTCTCTCACACCCTAGAGTAAATGGTTTGCTGATGAAAGACTCATTTCTAACCATAACTCTAGAGCCTTGAATGTTATTTTTATCTCTGTTGATGTTCTTGCGTTTCGTATGATTTCTAATTGCACAGAAGCTCGAGATGCTTGGCTCATTTTGTAGGAACAATGTGAAGGTTCAGCCAGTGTTAGAGCAACAAAAATGCGAATGTTGACCACCAAATTTGAGATTTTGAGAATGTGCGACGATGAGACTATTTCTGCATACTATGAAAAGCTTTGCGAAATCTCAAATGAAGCTGTTGGACTTGGGGAACTGATTAGCAATGAAAGACTGGCCAGTAAGATGCTGAGATCTCTTCCTGAAAGGTATAACATGAAGATTTCTTCAATTGAAGAAACTGCTGATGTTGCTACTATGCGTGTTGGTGATCTGGTCAGTAAGTTGTTAACTTTTGAGATGAATCTTGAACAACAAAAAGCTGATCATGTGTCCAAAAGTGTGGCTTTTCGTGTTGAAAAGGTTTCTGAAAATTCTGATATTACTAACATGTCTGAGTGTACAGATGTTGATCCCGAGGAGGAAGATGATGTTAACCTTGCCATGTTGGTTAAAATTTTTAACAACATTTTGAAATCTTTTAAGAAAGGAAAATCCAAAAGTGGTTACAGGAAACCTTCTGGGATGTCTGTTGGATCTTCATCCAACATCACCAATGTTAAGAAGAATGTTGGAACAACATCTGAGGCAAGAAGTTTTGATCACATTCAATGCAGGGGCTGTCAAGGGATGGGTCACTATGCAAATGAGTGTCCCACAGTTGCAAGAAAAAGGTATTCTGGTCTTACTGCAACCCTAAGTGATGACTCAGATTCTGAGGAAGAAAAGGTTCTGCTTGTTGCTACAGTTGATGAAGAGGATTTACAGGAAGAAGACATGATTGGAGCCCTTGAAGATCTTGATGATGAAATAATTTTTTCAAATAGTTTGTCTGAATCTGAAACTCTGAGTGTAGATGATAATATTTCCAGGTCTGACTGTGATGTTGATCTGATTGATGAGTCTGACAACATGAATGTTGATGTTGATGTTGCTAACACTGATGTGAACATCTCCTCTGAAAATGATCAGTTTGATGTGATTATTGATAATAATGTTTTTGACATGGATACTGATGTTCAGGAGATTGATGGGATGAAGATTCCCACTAACACAACGAACTGGTATGAAATGACTATGCTTGATGATTTCAATTCTAGTGTTTCGGATTTTTGTTGTGTTGCAGCTTTGGAAGAACAGGAGAGTGATCTACTGAAAGAGATGGAGAATTTTAAAGATCTCTATGAGATTGTTGATTCTCAATGTCGGGAGATGAGAAATGACATCTGTATGTTGGTTGATGAAAATCAGAATCTCAAAGGGAAAATTACAAGGCTTGAAAGGCTGCTCTCTCAACGTGATATTGAACTTGATATACTCAGAGGTAAAGTTTGTGATTCTGAAAGGGTGTTTAAACGTTTTAACAAAGGCACCTCATGTTTAAATGAAGTCCTGTCTCAAGGTCAACATAGTAACTTTGGTATTGGTTTCTGTGCTGAGGAGCAAAGAAAGGAACATTGTAATACTACTGTTTTTGTCAAAGAAAGAAATGTCAGTGTGAATGTTGATAACATAAAGGATTCTCATAAGAAAAGCAAAAAGAAAAAATCCTATGTTTGTCATTATTGTTCTGCTCCTGGTCATATCAAACCTCATTGTGTCAAATACATAAGTGATTGTGCTGTAAAATCTACGACACAGATGTTTGATTGTTATCAGAAGAATGTTAGTAACACTGGCAGATTTGACTTTAGCAGATTGTTGGACAAGAGAGAACAAAACGAAACCTGCAATACTGTTGTCTACACCTCCTTGAATGCTAATATTTCTGAAAATTGGTACTTTGACAGTGGGTGTTCTAGACATATGACAGGATCAAAGGCTTTACTCTCCGACTTCGTTCCAACATCAGGAGGAAAAGTCACTTTTGGAGGAGGTGCAAAAGGAACAATTTTGGGGAAATGAGTTCTCAATGTTACTGATTTTCCAAAATTGAAAGATGTGTATCTTGTTGAAGGGCTTAATGCTAACCTGTTTAGCATTAGTCAGTTGTGTGATGCAGGTATGATGGTAAAGTTCGACAAACATCTTTGTGAAGTGTTTGATGACACAAATCAGTGTGTGATGATGGGAAAAAGGTCGTCTGACAACTGTTACAAGTCCCAAGAAGAAACTGTCTGCAATGCAGTCAAACTAGATGATGTTGAGCTATGACAGCAACGACTTGGACATGTTAACTTTAAGAATCTTCAAAAGCTGCTCACACATAATGCAGTTTGAGGCCTCCTAATCTGAATTTCAAGAAAGATGTTGTTTGTCAACCTTGCCAGAAGGGGAAGCAACACAAGACAACTCATCCAATGTTGTCAACATGCTGTACCTCAAAATGTTTCGAGCTCCTGCACATGGATCTAATGGGACCCATTGAAGTTGAAAGCTTGGGAGGTAAATGGTATGTTCTTGTGTGTGCTGATGATTTCTCAAGATACACTTGGGTTGAATTCTTGAAAACCAAATCTAAAACTTTTGCTCATTTCAAGAAACTTTATAAAAGGTTTAGAGTTCAATATGGCCAGAATGTTGGAAGAATTAGGACTGATCATGGCAAAGAATTTGAGAACTCTCTTTTTTATATTTTCTGTACTAACAATGGAATTTTTCATGAGTTTTCTGCACCCAAAACCCCTCAGCAAAATGGTGTTGCCGAAAGAAAGAATAGAACCATTCAGGAAATGGTGAGAGCAATGTTGCAAGCAAAAGGCCTTTCCAAACGACTGTGGGCTGAGGCAGTCAGTACAGCTTGCCACATCATAAATAGGGTGTACATGAGACTAGGTACTATGTTAACACCTTACGAGATCCTTAAAGGTAAGAAGCCTAACCTCAAGTACTTTCACATTTTTGGATGTGTTTGCTACATCTTGAATGATCGTGATCATCTTAACAAATTCGATTCCAAAAGTGACAAGGGACTTTTCCTTGGGTACTCTGTGAATAGTCATGCTTATCGTGTGTATAACCTAAGAACAAAGACTATTCAAGAGACTGTTGATGTTGTGTTTGATGATTCCCTTAGTCTCATTGATAGAACTGAGGATGAAGATGTTACTGAGCTACTTGAGGAGCCCAACAGCACAAGTCACGCTTCTGATCACCACAGAAGTGCCAATGATGGTACAACATCTGTACCAACATTTGATGTTACATCTTTTGAGTCAACATCAGAAGGAGAAACTGGTAACTACGTGTCAGACTCTGAAGAAGAATTGGAAGCTCAATTTCTTCATGATTCCATCAGACGTGATCCCCCAAGTCATGTTAGGAGAGATCATCCAAGTTCTCAAATCATTGGAGATGTGGGTGAGAAAGTTGTCACTCGACAGAAGAAGGATGTTAAATACAAAGAGCTGGTAAGAATTGCATGTATGACTTCTGTGTGTGACCTTGCTGAGTTTGAATGTTATCTGTCGCTTGTTGAACCAAAGAATGTTGCTGATGCTCTTAAAGATGTCATGTGGGTTAATGCTATGCATGAAGAACTTAATCAGTTTATTAGAAATGATGTGTGGGATCTTGTCCCTAGACCACATAACAAGAACGTTATTGGTACAAAGTGGATTTTTAAAAATAAAATTGATGAAGCGGGTAACATTGTGAGAAACAAAGCTAGATTGGTAGCACAGAGGTACACTCAAGTGGAAGGTATTGATTTTGATGAAACTTTTGCTCCTGTTGCTAGAATTGAGTCAATTAGGCTGTTGTTTTCCATTGCATGTCAGTTTGGTATCTCTTTGTTACAGATGGATGTTAAGAGTGCTTTTTTAAATGGTGTCTTATCTGAGGAAGCCTATGTTGAACAGCCTAAAGGGTTTGAAAATGTTAGTAAGCCTGATCATGTGTTAAAACTAAAAAAAGCTTTGTATGGCTTAAAACACGCACCACGTGCGTGGTATGAAAGGTTAACTGTGTTTCTCCTTGATTATGGTTTTACTCGTGGTCAAGTTGATAAAACATTGTTCATCAAAAGGCATGCTGGTAACACTATCATTGCACAGATATACGTTGATGACATTGTGTTTGGTGCAACTAATGATAAGTTTGTTAAGGATTTTGTTCAGGCCATGTCAGGGCCGGCCCTGGGCCTAGGCGAGGGGTGCGGCCGCCTAGGGCCCAGGGCAAAATAGGGCCCTCAATTTTTATTTTTTTAAAATTATTATATAGTAATAAAATATTTTCAGATATGTATTGGGCCCCAATTATAAAAAAAATTGCATTAAAACTAGCCCAATCTCCATTTCCAATTTAAAAATAAAAGGTGGCCCAGCCGCCCACCACAACCACCTTTTCTTCTTTCCAATTTCACACGTTTCCTCCCTTCTCTTTTTTTATTTTTTTGACTTTGTCAGATTTTCTTTTCTTATCCCCCCACAACTCCCAACGTCTCTTTGTCTTTGCAATCCCAAAGAAAAGGAATTAAGGAAAAGCCACCCCATGGTCCCCATCGATCAGAAAATTACTTTGCTAATCTAAATTATCTAATCTGCTTCTATTTTCTTGCACCGGCCGCGCGGCAACCACCGGAAAAAGGCGGCCCATCGGCACCGGTCACCACTGCTGTGACAGTTTATTATCTTTTATTTTCCAGGTTCCATTGTTCCTTTTAACTCCTCTAGTGTTATATTATTTTATATCAGTTATAATATGTTGCCAAGAAAACATTTATCAGGAAGTGAAAAAAGAAAAAAAAAAGAAAAAGAGATGATGATCTAAGGAAATCACAACAAGGAGCTCTTGATAAATTTGTTTTGAAAAATGATGGTTCTTCTTCTCATGATAATTTGAATCGATCAAGTGAGAATTTAGACAATGAGGAAAATAAAATTGATGATTCTATTGACCATAATTTTGTGCCAAATATGTCTAATATTGAAGAAGAAGAAGAAGAAGAAGAAGAAATTATTACTCCTACTCAAGAAAAAGAGACCATTCCTCATATTGATATCTATGATCCTAGAAATTGGAATAATCTTGATACCAAAGCAATAGACATTTTAGTTGAAAAAGGCCCTATAAGAGAAATGAATTGTGAGTTTCCCGTAGATAAAAATTCTAGACATTGATGTAATTATTAATGATTTTGCATCTGCAAAAGCTCGAAGAAAACGCTTTTTATGATATTGACATTTTTGTATATATTTATTGTATAAAGGGCCCTTTTATCTTATTTTGCCTAGGGCCCCTAAAATGTCAGGAACGGGGCTGGGCCATGTCTACCACATTTGAGATGAGTATGGTGGGGCAATTGAATTTTTTCTTAGGTCTTCAAGTTACACAAACTCCTGAAGGCATTTTCTTCTCACAAAGCAAGTACTCAAAAGGTCTTGTACAGAGATTTGGCCTTGAATCTGCTAAACACATGAGAACTCCCATGGGTTCCACTAATAGATTATGCAAGGACGATGTTGGACGTGATGTTGATCCAACATTATACCGAGGAATGATTGGCAGTTTGCTTTATCTAACTGCGAGTAGACCTGATATTCTGTACAGTGTGGGAGTGTGTGCTAGGTACCAAGCTCAGCCAAAAGAGTCACATTTGAAGGCTGTTAAGCGCATCATACGTTATGTTGCTGGAACATCCGAACTTGGAATGTGGTATTCCAAAGACACTAACTCCAATATTGTTGGATTTAGTGATGCTGATTGGGCAGGTGATGCAGATGACAGAAAAAGCACAAGTGGAGGATGCTATCTTTTGGGAAACAATGTTGTGTCCTGGTCAAGCAAGAAATAAAACTGTGTTTCTCTTTCTACTGCTGAAGCCGAATACATTGCTGCTGGTAGTTGTTGTGCTCAACTTCTTTGGCTCAGACAGATGTTGGATGACTATGGTATGGAAAGTAACATCTTGACTGTTATGTGTGGCAACACTAGTGCTATAGAGATTTCTAAGAATCCTGTTCAACACTCTCGCACAAAGCACATTGATATTCGTCATCATTTCATAAGAGATCTTGTTGAGAAAAAACTCATTGTGTTGGAATACATTCCTACTGAAAAACAACTTGCTGATATTTTTACCAAGGCATTAGATTTTGAGAGATTATCCCATCTTAGGAAGTCTCTCGGTTTGTGCTGCATTTAAGTGTTCTTGCATTTAAGGTGTTAGGACTTAGGCTGTTTTTGTTGGATCCTAACATCTGTTTCTGTTTTTCTTGTGTTTGTTTTTTCTTTTTGTTTAGGCATATGCATGTTGGAGCATGTGTTACTAACAGTGCAGTGTCCATGTTGGTTGTTTGATGTTGTTCGTACTAACCGGTTTATGCTGTGTTCTTTTAGCAGATGTTGATAAAAAAATTGATGTTATAAGACCGGTAGCACAAGAGTGAGGCTTGATGGTCATAAAACATCTTTAAATAAATGAGATCATCTCTACTCTCATCTAAGTACTCGGGGCACGACGTTCGCTGCGACGATGCACTCAGGGAAAATGGATGTTGAGCTTTTAAGATCTCAAAGTGTTTTGGTAAAAGAATCTTCCTCTGCTGAAAGAATCATAGTCTGTTGTTCCGGATGTTGAATAACATTGATTTCTAATGTTGGACTAACATTTGAAGTAACATTGGCTCTATTTTTCTGTTTCGTTAGGCATATCTTTTCTCTTTTATGTTTTTCTCTCTTTACCTTTTCCTTGGTAATCTTATCAGTTAATTGTGTTTCTAGGGTTTGTTCTTCTGATGCTTGATCCGCTTCTCCTTGTCTCTTGTGATATGGTTTTCGAATTTTGATTTGTTTGTGTGAATGAGATTTTTATGGGATTTGATTTTATCTCGTGGCTTAGTGGTTGATGTTGGCTAGGGTCTTCTCTTTTGTACTTAAAGGGGTTGTTCATATTCATCATTATTACCTTTCACTTCACAAACCCCTCTATCGAGATTTGTGCAGTGTTTTCTCTTGAAGCTCAAAAGTCATGGACAAAAATACAGATCTTTCTTCGCTCATCAAGAGTCTGATCCAACAATTCGGATCACCGGAAAGTGCAACCAAACATCTCTCCGCTCTCCCACAGATGGCCGAATCCCCCGAAAAACCCTCGTCTTCCCAAACACCAGCGGAAGTCCCAGGAGAATCCATTCCTCCAGCTCCTTCTCCAAAAGGCTCTCCGAAGAGGAGCACTACTGAGTCGTCTGTTGAGGCTGATGTTGCTCCTGTCTCGTTGCAAATGGTGGAAACTCCCATCAATCCTGAGCTGATTTCCACTGTAACTCTTCTTGAGATCTTCCATTCAAATATGGCGCCTCGTCCTGGTTCATCTCTTAAGGTTGATGAAGAACTCAAGAAGGGGAAATCTCCTTGGCAAAACCCTACGGTTCAAGCAGCCTCAGAAAAATCCACAGGGCATCCATCTCTTGCTGTTGATCAACATCAAACTCCCCTTACCACTCCAAGCGAAGAGTCAATTCCATCTTCAAAAGAGGAATCAATGCATGCTTCTCAAGATATCTCTCTGGAGAGAATTAGAGAGATTGCCAAAGAGGCTCTGCTTGATCTTGCCTCACAACCTGGATCAGATGTTGATAAAGCTTCTGTTGTTGCTGAAGAAGAATGTGCTGATGTTGGCGACAAACCCACATCCATGGATGTTGATGAAACTGAAAAAATCCCTGATGTTGATCAGGATGTTGATCCAGAAGAAAGCACAAATGTTATTGATGTTGAAACCTTTGTCCCTGACAAGAAAAGCTAGAAACGTAAAGCTGGTATGGCCTCTCTTAGGCGATCCTCAAGATCTAAATCCACATGGGTGATTCCATCAACTCTCAACCTTCCTAGCCGAGAAGACAGTGATGTTGGTCCAACATCAAAGCCAACAGTGCTCAAGCCAAAGGTTGAACATTCTCCCACCTCAAAGAGCGGGAAGGTCTCCTCAGCCTCTCACACTACCTCTCCCCGCCTTAGCTGTTCTGGAAGCTCTTCTGAATCAGAGGTTGAGGTTAGTAAGCCGTACTCTACTCGCTTTTACACTCGTGAAGCGAAGAATGCGCTTAAAATGTTGGCTGCTAGGAAGTTTCATAATGATAGACGTGCGGATGAGGATTTCTTTTCAAAGTTTAAGCTTGATATCCTTTTGCAAGATAGGGGTATGTGGGGTACGGTTGTCAATATTTTTGGCTATGATGCTGAGATTGTTAGGGAGTTCTATGTTAATCTGATGACGAAGGCTTTTGATTCGAAATCGGTTAAGTATGGGAAGGTCTTTGTTAGGGGTAAGGTGTTTAATTTCTCTCCATCCGCAATTAACAAAGCATGCTACACTGCGGATACTAACACTGCTGATGTTGAGATTGATGATGATGAGATGACTAGGGAGTTGACTGGTGGAAAGCTTAAGGTATGGACCTCTAAATTTGTTGTGTCCACTTTGTCTTGGAAATACTTTGTGCTTCACAAGATTGCAGTCTACAACTGGCTTCCAAGCAAAAACACTACTGCTCTAACGAAGGAACAAGCAGAATTTATATTTAAAGTTGGTAAGCCATTGGCTTTCAACTTTGGTGAGCAAGTGTTTGTTAACATTTCTCGTGCAGCATTTAAGTCCACAGGAGGAAGTATGCTTCCCTTTCCCAGCCTCATCTACAATCTTTTGGTTCAGCAAGGACTTGAGGAGAGAGAGGAAGCTGTGCTTGTTGAAGAGAAGAACTTGCTCGAGTTTTCCAAAACCCTTCTCACTCCTGATCGTGTCAAAGATCTCCCTTACGAACCTCCTCGTTCCGGTCCTCCTTTTTCTCCTCAGCCTGATGATGAAGCTGACTCTGCTGAAGCTGAGATCGACAAGTATGGTGAAGACGAAGATGTTGATCATGCAACTGCTCCAGATGTTGCTCTTGATGTTTCCAACATCAGTTCTGTCAAAGCCCATCTCACTAAAGAAACATCAACATCTCGTAAAGGCAATGAACCAGCTGGAGATTCAGATGTTGAGATCGATCTTGACGTTGCAGAGCTCATCAAGGCCAGTAGGATCTTCTCAAGCTGAAAAGACAAGTGCAATTGATGGTGGATCGGACGATCAAGCTGGGGCAGGATATGCTCGCGAGGGTTGACTGTTGTGAACAAGTTTTCTCCAAACTCCTACCTTTTCCTTCTTCAACAAAAAAGGGGGAGTAGTTTCAATGCGTTTGTTGGCAGTGTTTGTTTCAAAACAATGTTTATTGGTTTCTTTGGTGGTGTGTTTGATGCATGGACATCGTTTTCTTGCCTGGTTTTTAGGGGTTTTATCCCCGTAGATGTTTGTGGTGCATGAGCACCTGTTTTTGGTAACATAGTTTATGTTATCTTGGTTTTTGATTATCTGTTGGTTCAACATTTATCATGCTTTTGATATACTTTCGTATATTGTGTTTTGGGCAGGTCAAATGAAGATCTTGGCCTTCGGCCGACCTTCATTTTGATCAAATAAAGCAAAGCTTCATTTGATCAACTTGTGTGTGTAAGGTTTCATCTTGGTTTTTGATCAATGTTGATCGAGAGGTTAAATGCTCTGAATGCTGCTACTTGTTTTGTTCATTCTGAGTATGTTGATCGAGAGGTTAAATGCTCTGAATGCTGCTGCTTGTTTTATTCATTCTGAGTATGTTGATCGAGAG
Source organism: Salvia miltiorrhiza (assembly GCF_028751815.1). NCBI lineage: Eukaryota > Viridiplantae > Streptophyta > Magnoliopsida > Lamiales > Lamiaceae > Salvia > Salvia miltiorrhiza. The sequence goes on from NC_080388.1 coordinate 10,612,426, forward strand.
GTTAAATGCTCTGAATGCTGTTGTTTGTTTTACTTTCTTCTGTTTTTACAGGTTCTCTTGTTTCTCAATTTAGGGGGAGTTCTTTACTTCTCCTTGGTTGTTCCAAATCGATTGTTGGGTCAACATCCAGTTCTTTTTCTTAAGGTTGTACCTCAAGTGCTTACTTAAGGTTGTACCTCTTGTTTGTTTCAGGGGGAGTGTTATTACGACATCTCTTCTGGACTATTTTTGTGGTTCACCTCTTGTTTCATTAAGGGGGAGTTTTTCTTACTCTTTCTTGATCTGAAAACCTGTAATATAGAATTCTTTTCTGTATATAGTTTTTTCTTTGTTTGTGTTTTTGTTGCAGGAAGGAAAAGATTAAGGGGGAGATTGTTAGAGTCAATGTTGACTCCGACAATGTTGGGACCAATGTTGATAGCATTCGTGTTTTCAATGTTGGGTGGAATGTTGATAACATTCATGGTGACAACATTTCTAAGTTTCAACCAACATTCCGGAGTCTGCCTTGACTCCATACTTTGACTCTCCATTGGTAATTGTATATATTTAATCTTTACCTTCCTTTCATGTTTTATTATTCTTTGGTTGTGAAATAACAGTTTTATGCTTGTTGACCACGTTTCTAGTAAGTGGATAGGCGGTTATGCATGGTTCAAAGTAGTGGGCAGATTGTTGCTATTTTTCAGGAACCATGATCTCGTAACCAACATTCCAAGGCTGGTCGACTAGCAGTTATTGAAGACGGATTGCAACAGTTATAGGAAGGTTCTGGAAGTGGGAAGTGGATGAAACCAACCACGACATGAAGGCCTATAAATGCAACAAGAAGCTTCAATCATCCTTACGTTTTGGAAGTGCAAAATCTGCGACTTAACATTCACTCACAGCCAACTCGTCATTTTCCTGCTGCAAACGTGATACCGGTTCTTCAAGGATTGCTTTGACGAAGTAGACTTAGGCAGCCAATCTGTAAAGTCTATCTTTGTATCGACGGGACGTCGAGAGCAAGATTTGAAGTGCAAGGCCATTTGGAGCATAGCAGGTTGTTTGCTTTGTCCGATTAACTTTTGTTATTCGGCTGTTTTTGGGTTCTGTGTTGTATCAACATTGTAGTACTGAAAGTAGATAGGCTGGTTTATCTTAGGCATATATTCTGTAAAGATAGATCTCCAAGAATATCCAAATCTGTACTTTGTATTGTTGATTCAACATAGTGAATTTAGCCTTGAGGCACTCACGGGTTATTTATAATCCGTGAAAAAAGTATTCCTGTGTGTTATTACTTTCCGCTGCATGTTGGATATAATGTTATTAACATTCTGTTGATAACATTGCATACAACATTACTCTTTGCTTTACACAGTTTTACTTTGTTGGTAATTTGGGGCACTAAATTATTTTAAGATTTACCCAAGGCGCATTAGGAGGATGGCAAGAAACTATCGTCATTCTGAGGGGGCGCCTAATAGTCTCGATCATGGGCATGAAAGTGACCCGAGGAGAGAAACCATGCTAGTGGATCAGAAGTAACAATTTCGCTGAAATAAGCACATGTAACTGATGGGCAATTGCCGAAACCCATCGTCAAGACCTCGGGCAAAATAATATTTATATTTTTCTATGCCATGTAATCAGGATAAGATAATGGCAAGTATAGGGTCGAACCCACGAAGAGTCGGTGTATCTCAATACTCGATGTCATAATTGTTGATGGGTTGCACTTTGGTCTAAGTGTCAGAACTCTAGTCTGAACAGAATGCAGACTTTGACTGAAAATAAGATGCTAAAATAAAATAAGAGAAAATATCAATAATAAAATAAACTTGGTCTGGGCATAGTCTAGTTAGCTATGAGGTGTATTTTCGGCTATTGCTTTAAGGTTATTCATTATGCTTGCATGTCATTGGTTATAAGTCGTTTGATCAGTGAATTACCCCCATTGTCACGGTGTTACAAACACAAGCTCACTCAACCCTTATTCGTGCCATTCGTATTAGATGAAAGTGGTTTGTTACCTTCCTCTGACCTAGTAGATTCTCCACAACAAAACTTGAGTTATGTGGGTATGTCCATAATGAATTAACGATTAGCAGAGCCAAATGATCACAGACATGCCCAAAGGCATACTGTCATCGCCCGCATCAACCACACTTTACGGAGTGAGAGATCTCCACACTTTTGCTCACATAATGTTTGTAACTTAATCTGGCCCAGAATGTTACCGGCCTAATAATATTCCAAGTTCGACTAAGTTATTTTGATTCCTACCTAATGCTTCGGGAACACTCTAGCACAGCTATTATGCCCAATTTGACCTCACAATTTTATTGTCCCCATACCCAACATCAACTTAGCCCATACCAAGTATAAAAACTTAGTTACTCATAACAAAGTAAATAAAGGCAAAGCAAAAGAAAGAAACTTACATACTCCATATATACATTGCAAGTCTAAATGAAAAATAATCCTTGCCCGACACCAACTTCAGGCAAAGCACATAAAAACATAAAGTTGAAAATAAAGGTGCCTCTCATACTTGTTTCATCCTCACACTTTCAAAATATTAATATAAAGCCAAGGAACATAATTTAAAGGGAATCGGCTGTGTTGGGGGTAGCACTAGGAGCTGCAAGTGTCGAACCCTCTCTCTGGCTAGTATGCTGCCATATTTATAGATAGACAGTGGGCTCGGGCCTTAGCCCAGGAATCAGGGCCGGCGTCTATGGGCTAGGGTTGACAAAATATATTTTTCTTTGATGTCAAACCCTAGAATCTGCTTATCTCCTCTGCTTTGGCAAGAACCTCCCTAAAAAGGTAAGTGAATTTTTTTTTGAATCTGCATTAGTGTCCACCACCTTGCCTGATTTCCGTCTAAAGTGTGCTTCTCTCTTTGGCATCTTCTCATTTACCTTTTGTTTCATCGCTCTGTCTAGTCCATGTCTCTCCGGGCTCTATGCCCTAAACACGACCTGATCCCGCACGGTAATGAGTCTGGGCAAAGTGCAGATGTTATGCCCACCAATGACTTTGAGTTCTTGTCTCTCTTGTGGAATGGAGTATGTTCTGCCCTCAAGCATACCTGCACATCCTTGTGCCCTACAACATGTCCTCCTAGACATAAAAAATACAGAAAAGACACAAAAAAAAGAAGACTCGATCTAGACCTAAACATGTACTCAAAATAGTACAAAAAGGGCTCATACATCAATAACTTGCCAGATCTCATGAAAAACACAAAAATAATGCCCTTGTGTTTGCGATTAATTTTCTCTGATGAAGCCATAAACTGTGAATACTATTTAATCACATAAATATTAGGTAAATTATAACATGGTGTTGAACGAAGAGAAGAAGAAATGGATTGAAGAACAATGAAGAAGCTTGTAGAGAATGATTAACACTTGAATTTCAATATTTGTGAATGTGTCCTTTACGATATACAAAAGCAACTTATTTATTGTACGAAATTTGAAAGGGTATAAAAGTCATTTCTAGTGGCTCACGTACACAGCATGAATCAAATGTAATAATGAGAAATCAAACTAAAATTGCCAAATAACTAACTATTTTGTCTTTATTAATTCTTCTCAAGGCTGTCAATTCTGGTCCACGTGTTTGTCATGAAACAGCCTCAGTCGTAACATCTTAGGCCTGGGAACCTCATCATTGATTCGTTATTTCTTCATTTACCCTTGATTTAAAATGTTTTTCTTATTAGGCAAACTTCAATCTTTCAGCGCAAGGTTTTGATCCTCAGTCCTGCAACTATCAGCCCTACATAAAGTATCCAAATAATGGTAATAATAACAAATTTACAAATCACCATTTATATTAGTACAGATTTATGGTTCTTTTTACCCATTCTCAAAGACAAAAAATAAAAATTACCCATTATAAAATAAAACTATAAAACATTTTGAGCTTGAAATGATAAAGCTACCCTTACTTAATTCATAAAAAATGCTGAAATCGTGAACTTTGCTCGACATGCTCGACTAATGCACGTCGAGCATGTCGAGCATCAGTGGTAAATACACTAATGCTCGACATAGATTAGTCGAGCATGTCGAGCATTTCGTATGTGTGATAAATATATTAATGCTCGACATGCTCGACTTCTACGAGTCGAGCGATAGTGATAAAATACTCCAATGCTCGACATGTTCAAGCATTGCGAGTCGAGCAATCGAGCATTTATAGTCGAGCACTCTTAGAAAATACACTAATGCTCGACATTTATAGTTTACAAGTCGAGCATCAGTGCAAAATACACTAATGCTCGACATAAGGGCAAAAATGTCCTAAATGGGTATATTTATATATTTTATAAAAGGTGGGTATTTTTTATGTTTTGTCTTTCAGAATAGGTATATATCATTTTGCCCCAATTTAGAATTCCAAGTATCTACCAACCTTGGGGCATCAGCGCTAATATGTGATGTGCTCTTCATCACTCTCCATCCAAAGAAACCATAAAACCAGGCAAGGATAATAAAACTGATATGTAACCTATGGGGTCTAGTAAATAGACAACTTCAAAAAGTGAGGGTGTGTGGAATATCAGTGAAGTGAGCTGGTGCAGTGTGAAACCAAGTAGAAAAATGTATCCAAATAAACCTAGCAGACTCACTCCACAAAAAATCATGCTTAATAGATTCAATTTGTGCAGACTCACAATAAAGAAATAGTAGATAGAAGGCATACATTCCAAATAGCCCAAAGAGAGGTCATTTGGGTACCTGATATTAATCATTCTTCAAAACAAATTTGAAGGGAAACTCACTATTAGTCATCAAACTCCATCACATGACATCCCGATCACCCCATAACATCGGTATATAGTGCAAATCATCAAATAAATGGACAGAAAAAATATATTTTGCATACACATAATCTAGCAAATTATGATCCTATGTATTCTCTTGTAAAATATAAGACACTCTAGGTGGCCCATAATGAGGATGATCACAATAAGTAGAAATGGAGAAATCAGCAAATTATAAGTTATAATAGAAAAATATAGTCTTACCATCACCTATCGATCATATGATAAGATTTTGCCGGCCCCAATGTGAAACATCCATCTCCAAGCATGACTATTTGTAGAGCTAGCCCGGATTGAGGAGTGGATTCGATAGCAATATTTTGCGAGGATGAATCGAGCCCAAAGAGAATCTTACGCACAAAATCGCCACCAAAGCTTAATGTCGAAAGCATGAATAAGATCAGCGAAGCCCTAAATGCATAAGCCTTCTTCAATGACCGAGAGAAACACTAATCTTGTGGTTAGAAATACTCATTCATGCAAAGTTAATACATCATAGATATATAAAAATAGCATAGGTTAATCTATTATTTATTAAGATGGATTATAACTTTGAAATATTCCAAGATCTTAATTATATCATTTGAGCTAATTTTACTTGATTCATATCCCATTTACAAAGTGAAATTAGATAAATCCTAGTAACGAATATATAAAAGTGGATTCATATAACTTATCAAGTATAAAAAGTAAATGCCAAAAAACTAATTGTTTGTGGGGGCACATTTAGGTATGGCAAGCCACATGTATGCGGCTGGGGCTCTGCACCCCGAGCCCGACTCGGTCTTCTGACCCTCTTTAATAGCTAGTTATATTTTGTAAATAAATTTTTTCTTAAAACCAAATATTGCATCTATCCTATTATAAGTGGCTCAAAACTTTTCGGCATGAGAATTAAGGAGAATGTGTAAATTTTTTAAAAGTGGAAGTTACCACACTTTTTTAATGGTTAAATTTTTCCATTTATGGAAATAGACCATTTATAGTGGAACGGCCCAAAATGGAATACATGTCACTTTTAGTGGGATAGAGGAAGTATGAATTTAAAAGTAAATGGGACATTTATTAAAAGCAAATAAGATTTTTAAAAATTAAAAAGCATACAAAGTAGGAGTTGTATTAAGAAAATGAGACTTTTTATCAAAGTAAATGAAACATCAAAAAGCAAATGAAATAATGTGCACAAAGAGTGAGTTATATTAATTACATAAACGATACTTTGTTCAAAAGTAAATAAGACTTTTGTTAAAAGCAAATAAGAGTTTTATAAAGTAAAAATAAAATTATGCACACAAATAAGGAGTTGTATTATATAAATGAGACTTTTCTTTAATGAAAATGAGACTTTATTAAAGCAAATAAGACTTTTGATTTGATCAATTTGAACGCAAATCTAGGCATCGGTCGGATCGCATCTAAGGTGTGGAGCTCCAATCGCATACATGCATTTTGCCATACCCAAATTTTTGTATTTTTTTGTAAACCCTTTTAAGATTTCATGATACATTAAATTTGATGTTAAATGAGTGTGCTACGATGCACAAACTATTATATATCACATGAACAACATATTGCATAGTATACTCGTATGGTTTCTACTAATTTGTGATCAAACACACTTTCTATGGTTTTTAATGTTCTTAATATGTCAATTGTAATACCCCGTTTCTTCGAGCTAAGTTTAGAATAATTTTGAACTTAGATTTAAGATGATTCACGCCGGATTGAGAAAATAAATTTATTTTAATTCCAACAAAAATGATTTACAAAAGCATTTGTAAATTTAGTTATTAAATTTATGTGCGTCACATATTTATTTAAATTAGCATTCAAGCATTTACACGAGCTATTTATCTAGAAAACACTGAACGATAATCACAGTACCAATTATTAAACCCTGAAGTTTTTATTTGTCCAATCAACACCCATACCCTATGTTGTCCATCAACCACCCTACTTACCTGCTGCAGCCCCAATTTCAACCCAAAAGTCAGCCTTGAGCCATGCTTTTGTGCAGGCAGTCCAATCTCCATCTTTCTATCATAACTAAACATACTTAGGCCATTTCTTCTTGGCAATTCCCACCATTTCAGACTCTCTCTTTGGCGTACAGAATCCAGCGACTGTGGTAAGAACTCAAATTGTGTTGTTACCTCCTTTCGCACAAAACAGTTCAGTTAATAATCCCTCTATTTTCAAACCTTTTTCCAGCAATCAAGTAAATCAAAGCAGCCACCCATCTGTGTTTCAACAACTGGAAACTTTCAAAGGTTTCATCTTTGACTCCTTACTTCTCTCATTTTATAGAAAGATGTATGAAGAATTTCAACTGCCCAACAAGGAAAACACGCATACATACATTACATTTGCACTCTGTTCATATATGTGTATATGTTTACATCCAAGCATGTCTGTTTTAAAAGAAAAGAAGAGTAGAAATGTTTTGATGTTGTCGATAAAATTGGAGTCTTGAGCCTTGTTGTGCTTGTTGAGTCAGTGGAGGGAAGGAGGGAGTCGACGGCAGCAGCCATGGCTGCTGTCGCCGAAAGTTCTTTTTGAGGGAGTTCAGGCGGCGGCGATGGTCTTCACCGTCGTCAAGGAGGGACGACTATGGTAAGCGGCGGTGGCTCCCCTGCTGCTGGCACGTCGTCTGTGAGTCGGGGGAGAAATAGGGAGTCAGGCGAGAGAGAGACTTCAGGGCTGGTGTGTGTCATCGACGGCGGCAGCCTTTGATGCTGCTCGCCGGTCTGTCTCAGGGCGGCGCTCTTCGCCGTTTACAAAGGAGAGGTGTGTGTGTGTATCAGCGTGCGTGGAGTGAGAGAGAGGTCAGAGGGAGGCCAGAGCGCGGCGGCCATGGCTGCTGTCGCTCGGCCACGGACGGAGGGAGAGAGATGGGAGTCGCGGTCGGCGGCAGCTTTGCTGCTGCAGTCGCCGAAAACGGGCCAAGAGAGGGAGAGGCCGAGGGAGGCGGCGGCGTCTTCGTCGTCGCCAAGGAGGAGAGAGAACAGGGGGAGTGACAGGGGTTCCGAGGGAGAATCGGCGGTGGCAGGAACCGCGAGAGAGAGAGTGGGACGAGCAGTTGAGCGAGAGAGGTGAGCACTTGAGAGACTGATGTGTCGTGTGTGTGCGTGACTGATGGAGAGGAAGGGGAGAAAAGGTTGGGTGTTGGGCTAGGTTTGGGTTTGAGAGTTGGGCTCCTTATTTGGGCCGATTTTCTTTGTTTTAATTTTCAGTTGGGCCTTTACTTTATTAAAACAGCTGGGCCTTATTTAAAACCCCTTTGGGTCAGTTATTATTTTAAACTTTGGGCTGCCTTGATTAATTAAATTAATTGAGCTGCCCTATTTTAATTAATTGAACTATTAATTAGTTTAATTAATTTATTCAATGACTAGTTTTCATAATAATATTAAATTATTATTATGTGCATATTTTAAGTAATTACTTATTATATGCTAAGCATGACATGAAATTGCATTTATTTTGCAATAAGAATATTCATGATTTAATTGGTTTTAATTATCATTCCAATTACAAAAGAAAGTCGAGTAAGAATATTGTTGGTGTTCTTAACTCAAGAGAAATGTTTTCAATTATTTATTCATTAAATTTTGAAAACCCGGCTAAGTGAATCATAGAATATTAAGCACTACACCGTGACTTAAGATTAAATTCAAGGAGACCTATTGAGAATAGATTTCTTGTAGGCTTTGAGCATCCGGAGGATTAGCACTGCTATTCCGATTCAGAGATAAGGTTAAACGACGGGCATTGCCTATACAGGTGGGCTTATTTTCCAAATGTATGATTGAGCTAGTGAGCTTAAATGTTTCATGAAATACAAACTGTTTATCCAATAAATATTTTTGTGCACTCTACCATATTTAAGGCTCGCACAGTTAATCAATTGAGGTTCTCTTATGACCTAACACGTTTTTTGAGAATTGTGTACACTTGTTAACTGACTCGGTGGGTTGATCTCCATCGGGCACTAACCAGAGGCGTTATAAGGGTGCTCGGCTGGATGTGTTCCTGAGCATGAGAAACATGAGGCCTGCCTGGGTAGCATCCCGAGATCAAAGTAAACTTGTCTGGGTTACGCCCTCAGTTCAAGTAAGCGGGAGACAGAGATCCGTCGGTGGCTAGAGGTCCGGGATCACAGCGAGTAACAGAATAGAGTGTGACAACTGCGCGCAATCAAAAAGATATATATATATATATATATATATATATATATATATATATATATATATGAAATGTTTTAACATGCATAGAACTTATTTCTCTTTAAAACCTTCTATGTCATGTCAGTAAGATTGGATAAACTGCTCTTATAAATTGTGAAATGTTTTAAAAGTTGCAGCCCACTAAGTACATTAGTACTAGGCCCAAAAATACTTTCAAATGTTTTTCAGGTTAATGGCTGGTGATGACGGGGCAGAGCTGAGGCTAGAGTTCAACTCCTTATTTTGATTTCCGGTGCAGAACTAGCCAATATCTGTCTTTTGTTCCTTCACTTAGGACCTATTATGTTGTGATTCTAAACAATATCTGTTGTTGAGCCTAGACTTTTGACTCTCAAGTATTTCAATCAGTGAATGTTGGTTATTTGAAGCATGAAACTAAACTTGTGATCCTGAAATTGTTATGTTTGTTGATAGATTCGTATCACTTGAATACCTGTCTTTCTTCATCCAAAGGGGCTAAGCCCGATTGTTATCCCTTTCATTCGAATTTCACAAGGGTTCTCCCTTGTTTGTTTAGATGATTAGTCATACCCCAGTTATAGTTATTGTTTCAAGAACTGGGGTGTGACATCAATTTTATAGGTAATTGAGTCTATGGTAGTTGTTTTGTGCTTAAATTGATTTATATTGTGAAATGTGATACTTGCTGGTGCTTTGATGAAATTTGTAGAATTATTGAAGCTGAATTAAAAAAAAATAGTCTGAAAATAAGTTGTAGATCATCTCGTATGCGTGCAAATGGATCGCAAATCAAAATTCAAATAAAGGAAAATTTTTTAATATTTAAAGGTAATCGTAACATGATTGTGCTTGGTTTTCTTGTTAAATGGGAGAATAGAAGTACCATTGTTATTTAAGTTTCCATTTAATAAATTCGATAAATTTATTATGTAATTTGCTTATCCCGCTTTTATGTAATTTTTGTCTCAAAATTACATTCTTTTATCTTTTATTGAAAAGAAATATTAAATTAATAATTGATCAAATCAAAATTCTCATTAAAAAAAAATTGACCATCAAATTTTAGTACAAACAATCCTAATTGAAATTAAAATTGGTAAAATTAAATTTATCAATAAAAAAACATAACTATTTATATTTATTAAATACAGCTATATTTAAAAAGAAAAGAAAAATGAACCTAAAAACCCTTGAAAGCACAGGAGAGCAGACTAAGGGCCGTGCCTGATTAAAACCTCTCAACGAAAGAAGAAAAAGAGTACTCGTCTAACCGAGAAAAGGAAAAAAAATGGGGAGGAGAGCTGAGTTGAGGTAACTTCTAAAGCTCTGGTCAAACCATCGCCCTAAAGAAACCTCAGCTCCCCCATCCCAAGACAACAACCACAAAAATAACCAACAAAAAATATAACGAAAAAAAAACAAAAACAAATAAACCAAAGCGAAATAATCTCAACGTCGAGCAAGAAAGACCGCGAGGTCTTCTTGAACACGGAGCTACTAAAGGATCCCAACTCTGAGCGCACCCACGAGTTGAAAAAGAATCCGGGGGACGCTCCATCCCAAACACCACTATCCCCACCAACGCAACCAAAACCATAGCAGCCAAAGCGAGAAACTCGGCTGCACTCAGCAGAATGCGGTAGCAAACTCGCCGCAAAACTCAAACAGCAGCAAACACCCATATCCAGCACCACGGGAGCAGCCGCTCGACCAACCGAAGAAGGCAGCCAACAGCGCTCGAAACCAGCAGGGTCGTCGCCCATCCAAGAAACCGAAGCAACACCCAACAAAAAAGCCATGAACGCAACACACATGCACAACACCAACAACCGCCCCAACATATAATTAAAGAATGACCCTAACATGACTATGAGAAGACATATCACGAGCCACAGCCTGTTTAATCTTATCAATAGCAAACGGCCACCACCCCTCCTGCCTATCGCCATTAGCCATAATATCCGCCGGATGATTTTTCTCTCTATAAATATGAGTAACCATCAAAGAAAAATCCTAAAGGCAACGAAGAACGTTTTTCCATGACGCAATAAAGCGCCAGGGAACATCCATAGATCGTGACTCCAATAAACGCACCACATATATCGAATCTGACCTAATCCAAAGATGAAACCAATTACGGTCGTGAGCAATATTGATAGCAGTGATGACAGCCAGAAGCTCTGCTTCAAAGGCAAAACCATCCCCACCTTTAATATGAAAACAACCACGAAACGCAGACCAATTATCCCGGAAGACCACGCCCGCGGCAATGGGACCAAGCATACCCAAGGTTGAACCATCGGTGTTAACTTTGATCCAATGAGACACAGGAGGCCACCAATGAACCTCAACCATACGAGGAGAAGGCGCAGAACGACTGACAACACCAATACTTCTAGAAACCAAGTAGTCCGACCCAATGTTATTAATGGTGCCAAGATTACCAAAATTACTATCCAATTCTTTGAAGAATGCTTTCACAAAAGCCAGAATCGAACGAGCCTCAAATCGAGCATTCTAAAAAATAATAGAATTCCGACAATCCCAAAGCTTCCACACGAGAGTGAGAATCCCAGCTTTCCAGAAAGCAAGGATTTGAGAACGAAAAGTAGCATTCCACGCAGCAACAAGAAACGAATGGCTATCTAAGCAGTCCCAAAGTAAATCTTTGCCAAACCAAGAAAGAAACTCCTTCCAAAGAGGACGCACTTTAGGACAGTCCCACATCAGATGAAATATAGACTCCATTCCCATGAAATAAATTGAGCAACCGTTAGGAACCATAAGACCTTGGTGGATCAAGATATCCAAAGTACGAAGACGGCCATGAATGACATGCCAGCAAAGAATAGAACGCTGAACCTTTATAAACGGTTCCCAAATTCACTTTCCCCAATTCACCTTGGAAAAACGATGGCACTTATTAGAAAAGTCCAAAGCCGTAGAGACCTCACCATGGCTCGAGTATTTCCAATACCTGGAATAAGTATCTCCACTCATAGGAAGTAACAAAATATCAGTCACCACCTCCGAGAAGCAATTGACAAACGAAGCCGAAAAATGCCACAAACCATCATAAAAATAATCCTGCACTGAAAAATTAAGATACTTATGCCAATCGTCTTTCCAAAAATACATGATTTCACCACGATCAATGCAAGAATACGTTCGTCCACCAAATGATCCACCTCCTGCTTGACCCCAATCCAGATCGGGGAATTAGCAATTGAATGCTTAGCATAACTGAATTTAGTACGATACCGGGATTAAATAATGCGGTGAGCCCAATCAACACCTTTGATCATCTTCCAAGCCAGTTTCATCAAATAAGACTGATTCATCAGTGTGAAGGAATGAATCACAAGCCCTCTCTCGTCCTTAGGCGAGCAGGCACGCCCCCAACTGACAGAGCAAGTAGGACTCTTATTAATCCTCCCAGACCACACAAAATTCCTACACTTCTTGTCTAGAGAATGAAGAAGAGATTTCGGCCATTTATAAACCATCATCGAATGAACAATTGAGCTTTGAATAATGAATTTCACAATACATAAATGGTCCGCCATAGAATGCTGAACTCCCTTCCAACGAGCAAACTTTTGCGCAATCCGATCATAAATCGGTAAAAAAAAAATAAGAAGCCTGAGGCCGACCAACAAAAATAGGCACACCCAAATAATTCATCGGCAGAATCCACCGAATAAAGCTCTCATGATAACCGTTCGCCCTAAGCACCTGAATGATAAAACTCCACCGAATCGTATCAAAAGTTTTCTGAATGTCAATCTTACATACCATATTCAACCCCCGGCTAGTACGATGCATACGGTAGAAGCCCTTGGAACTGAGCATAATACAGTCATGAATGTTGCAACCACTTATGAAGCCAAATTGATTGGCAGAAACATGAGTAGTAGCCATGACACTGAGCCGGGAAGCCAGAATCTTCGAAATAATTTTGAAGAGGAAATTGGAAATCACAATAGGCCGAAGATCCGCAACCGTAGAAACCTTCTCTTTCTTAGGAATGAGTATCATAGTACTCGCATTGCACCCAATCGGCATATAGGAACGACGAAAGAAAGTCTGAACCGCAATAATCACAACATCCTTAACGGTCCCCCAACATAACTATTTATGTTTACTAACTAATTAATTGGCCAAATTATTTAAAGTAATTATAGCAAGATTATGTTTGATTTCCTTGTTAAATGGAAGAATAGAAATACTCCTTTTATAGTAATTTTCATTAGATGAAGTTTTGTAAAAAAATCAACGTGGGATTTAAAATTTTAGAAAAATAAGTATAAGTTTCATTTGATGAAATTTGATAAAATTATTAGAGATTGGAGATATTACATATTTTTTCGTGCACTTTGTTTGTCATGCATTTATGTTATTTTCTGTCTCAAAATTACATTCTTTTATCCCTTATTAACAAAGAAGTCGTGTAATTTTTTATCTCAAAATTACATTCCTTTTCTTTTATGAAAAAATATTGAATTAATAATTTATCAAATTGAAATTCTCAATAAAAACAAAACTATATTCTATAAACAATTGATTAGAAATTGTAGACATTACATATGTTTCGTGCACTTTGTTTGTCCTGCTTTCATGTAATTTTTTAACTCAAAATTACATTCTTTTATCTCTTATTGAAAAGAAGTTATGTAAATTTTTTTTATCTCAAAATGACATTCTTTTATCTTTTATTGAAAAAATATTAAATTAGTAATTGATCAAATTAAAATTATCAATAATTTTTTTTCATCAAATTTTGGTACAAATTGAAAATTAAATTGGTAAAATTAAATTTGCCAATAAATGACTATTATTTTATCAATAGAAATACTCTGTTTACAGTAGTTTTCATTTGGTGCAATTTTGCAAAAAATAAATGTGGGATTTGAGATTTTAGAAAAAATAAGTATAATTGTTAGACAAATAAGAATTAATAAATATGAAATTGCTTAGAGAATTAAGATAAATAAAAAAGTTAAAATATGGTGATGCCACATTGGACTAATCCATTTTCCTACTATATATAGGATATTAACAATAAATTCTATAATAACAAAATAATATAAACTAATTTCATAGTATAAATTTAAAGCTATGCAATGTACAAAATTAATTTAGAATTTATATACATATACACATCTCAAACTCAAATTTTAATAGTGAAAATAAACTGAAAAGTGCCGAAAAATAATTATCGCTAAATAATATTTCTAATTATTTTATAATGGGAATGATTGCAAATGAAGGAGGGTTAATAAATTTTGAAATGATGAGATTTGAGAATGCCACATAGGATGAAGTCATTTTCCTATAGTAAACAAATATAAATTGTTGCATATAGAGTAAACATTAACAATAAATTTTATAATAACGAAATATTATAATTAAATTCAAAGTATAAATATAAAGTTATACAATTTTACAAAATTAATTTAGAATTATATACATACACATGTCTCAAACTTGAATTTAATAGTGAAAATAAATTGAAAAGTGACAAAAAATTATCGTTAGATAGTTTTTTTAATTATTTTATGATCAATGAGTTCAGCCATGGAGAATAAATAGTTAATTCAATACAAATCTTTGAAAATAATAGGAGATAAAAATTATTAACCAAATTACTATTTCATTAAATAAATAAAAGGTTAAATATCTATATTAAGCATATGAGCAGTGAGAACTTAAGATAAATATAAATAGAGAATGAAGATAATGTCATGTAAGAACATGAATTAAGGTGATGCTTTAATTTATCATTGAATTAAATATAAACAAACAGTAAAACAAATAATTTAAGAATTATATAATGAATAATAATTGTAAATAAATAAGAAATGAGAGATTTTGAAATAATGAGATTTAACAGCGCCAAATATGATGAATTTATTTTCCTATTATATACTCTCATCGTTCCATAACAAATTTCTATTTTTTTGACACGGAAATTTAGACGAATATGATTAAAGAGTAAAAAGGTAAAAAGTGGTGGAACTTATTTTTATTTTTTGAGAGAAATAGAATTTAAGTAGGAATGATTAAAGAGTAAAAAGATAAAAAGTGATGGGGCCTTTTTTTTTTTTTTTCTTTTTTCTAAAGGTGGTAATTTATTATAGAATAATATAAAAAAATGTGGACATTTGTTATAAGACGTGGATAATATAAAATAAAATAATTATTCAATAGTTCGTGGGCTTGTTTGCTGGCCTACAAATAGTTGGTTCTACAAATTAGAGATTTTAATGTCTAAGCATAGGAAAATGACAGAAACTTTCATAGAATTAATCGGAAAGAATACACCTACGATGCTCAAATTAGGATTGTCATTCAACCTTGGACCAAAAAGGTAAACTTTTTTTGAGAAACAAAAAGGTAGTAATATTTTGATCCTTGAAGAAAGTTCAATCTATTATCTATGTCAGAAAATACAAAAAGGAAAGCGGTTGACGTGTGAAATTATACTTCGTAATTGAGCAATTGAAACATTAGAAGGGCTGGCAAATCGTGCGGGTCGGATCGCTATCGGGTCGACCTGATATCAACCCGACCTGATAAGGCCAAACCCGAACCCGACCTGATAAGGAAATGCTAGAACCCAACCCGAACCCAACCTGATACACCTAAACCCGAACCCAACCCGAACCCGACACGAACCCGATAACAACCCGATTTGAATCGGGTTGACACGACCCGATAGCGACACGATCTGATTACGATCTGATAACAACTCGATTTGAATCGGGTTGACACAACACGATAGCGACACGATCTGATTACGACCTGATAACAACACAAATTTGATTTGATTCATTCACATGAATAATAATATAAAAAAAAATTTACAAAATTCATCACATATGCTCAACAATCAACATATCCAATAAATCAACAATTCAACATATGCCAAACTAAAAATCCAATCAATATAAAGCATTAAACCAATAAGCTTAACAAAATATAATAAGCTCAAATGAAAATAACAATGCATCAACCAAGAGTCGTCAATCCCTAACATAACTACAACATAATCCAAGTGAGCTTAACAAATCAAAACATAACTAGACTAAGTGACAGCCTTCATGCAACAGCAATAGTGGAGACCGAAGAAGATTCGGTTTGAAGTTCATCATCGCCATGTAGAAAGTCTTCGGCTAACTTAGATGCTGGTACTTCGCTTTTGAAGGCTTTGAACGAAAAAAACTATGAATTAATATTAAATATATATCAATAATATAAAATGTTAACATTAATAACACAAAAAACTCATATATTTTTCTCCAAACAACCAATCTCTAGTGCAAATAATTGATTGAAATTTGAAATGAATGAAACCCTAAGGCCTAAACTAAGAAATCGAAAATTTAAAAATTAAAATAAATATTTAATAAAAATAATAATATCACTATCGGGTTACCTGCATCCGACCCGAACCCAACCCAACCCGACCCGACCCAAAATTATCAGGTCCTTATCAGGTCGACCCGATAAGGACCCGAACCTTATCGTGCGTGTTACTAACCCATTAATTTCGTGCGGTTTCGTGTCATGTCGAAAATTGTCAGCCCTAAGAAAACGTAGCGTGTCGTGTCGTTATCTTCTTCTTCGCGACGAAACACGTGAATAAACTCAAATAATCTTAATGGCAATACCAAATTGTGGATCTTTATTTTCATCCAAAGAGTAATACCAATCCCCCCCCTCTCTCTCTCTTCTCGTCCTCTCTCTTACCATTTTGTTGTGCAAAAAAGTTGTAAAGCTTATAGGCTTGTGGGTCTTACTCCGCATAATGCGATGAATAGTATTAATCATTCGACTTCATTGAATCCTTACCTGTCCTTACCTGTCCTTTTTGGGTTTTGTGGGGCAACAATATGATGCAAGAATGATGACTGCATAAGGTTGTATACGAACAGAGCCGAGTCGAATACCTCCAAGTTCGGGTTTCGTTCGTGAAAATTTGGCTCGGCTCGAGTTCGAGTTCGAGTTCGACTCGAGCTCGAATTCGAGCTTTAAAATGAACTTGAGCTCGGCTCGTTTATATAATACTAAGCTTTAGTTTGGTTCAAATTCAGCTCGTTAATTATTCGTTTATCTCGAGCTCGAGCTCGGCTCGAATTTCGAACTCAGTTTCAAATTCAAATTTAAAATCAAGCTCGATTTCAAATTCAGGCTCGAATTTGAGCTCGGTTCGAATTATTTACATATTAATGTTTCATCAAAATAAAAAATTATAATTATTCATATATTTCTAAACTATTTATGAGTTATAATTTATAATTTATTTTTAATAAATAGATAATTTGTCAAGTTAGTTTTTAATTATGAAAATTATTTTTATTATTTTAAAAAATATTTAACAAATGAAATATATAAAATTATTATTTAATGAACATATCCGCGAGCCTATTCGCGAATATATTCGTGATCCTATTCATGAGACTATTCGTGAGCCTATTCACGAACCTATTCACGAATAGGCTCGCGAAGGTACGAGCCAAACATGTTCGCGAGCTCACGAGCCGAACATGTACAAGCTCGAGTTCGGCTCGATAATTTTATCGAGCTCGGATTCGGGTTCGAATTTGGCTCATTTAAAAAACGAACGAATTTCGAACGAGCTTTTTTCGAGCCGAATCGCGAATAGTTGTGAGCAGCTTGGTTCATTTATAGCCCTATTTGAGTTTTAGGCCCATTCTATATAATGGAGTAATACATTGTGGTGTATGAATATAAGTAGGAATCTTAATTCAGTCTAAAATTTATGTACTGAAATAGATCGACAATTCAAGAGAGTTAAAGTTAAAAAAATTTACTTCGATAAAATTTCAACTCTAATAACTCGTAATTGAATAGTTTGACAATTTAATAAGGTTCGTCCGAAAATTCCCCGAGCCCTATAGGACTAACCCAAAAACAAATATTTAGTTATATGAAAGTTTTCTCGTTATTGGGTTTTTCAATTTCATTACATTGCTTTTAAAAACTAGTATAATAAGATTTTTTTAAGGTTTGTAAAATATATTTTGATCCAGTACTCAAAAGTTATACTCATCATTCCACTTTCCTGTATTTTAGATGTAAAAAATAGAAAATGATAATTATTTAAGAATATATCATAGTTTTTATATTTTATTTGTTTTGAATGATAATATATCTATCTCATTTTTTATAAGGTGCATGGTATAAAATTTATCACTATAAATGACGGTTTTAAATTGTCATGTATTCATTCGTATATGACGGTTTTCCAAGTGTCAAGTATAAATAATAAATTATCATGCATTCAATCATACATGATGGTTTAGAATTGTCAATGTATAACAAACCCTAATGTATTTCTCATATATGATGTTTATGAAGTGTCAAGCATATATGTATGTGTGTCATGTAATCTCTCATACATGATGGTTTCTGAGTGTCAAATAATTATACAACCATCATGTTTTCTCTTATATATGATGATTCTCAACTGTCAAGCATAATTTTACAAGGGTCATGTATTTGTTTATACATTACGGTTTTTAACCATCAAGTATAATCATACAACCATCATGTATTCTAGTACACTATACGTGAAGATTTTAAACTGTTATGTATAACAAAGATTGTACACTACACCAGTATGTATAATGCTTTTTTAAGATTATACATGACGGCTAGCCATCATCTATGAGCATTTTTCTACTGTTGTTTATATATGAAATTATACATTGCCCAAAAAAAAGTGTTGTGTCAAAAATTTTATATGGCCTGCTCGAATTTTTTATTACTTCAAAGCAAATGAGAAATAATGTGGTAATTAAATGAAGTTTATCCCTTTCTTGCTAGACATTGTATATGGTCCGGTCAAATTTTTTATTATGTCAAAACAAATGTGATATATGGTGATAAATAAAGTTTATTTCTTTCTTAAAAATCTTTTTCAACGTCCAAACTTGGGTTTGAACATATAATTTTTTTAGAGTTTGTGTTAGTTTCAAAAAGAGTTTGATAGTTATACGGAGAGAATACATTTAGAGTCAATATATGAAAGTAGCCATTTTTTTAGTATACTTAAAATTTACTCACTCAAATAAAAACTTAAAAATCACCCACTTTTTGTATTAAATGACCAAACTGTCCCTAAGATTAAAATTAAAAAATTACCCACACCAAATTCATATCTCTCTCTACGCTTTGTCTCTCTCGCTCGCTCGTTCACTCTCTCTCTCCCTCCCCCTTTTCTTTTTCTTCTCCGGCCAGTAGCTACGCGGCGGGCTGGAGTACGACGGTGGCGGGAGGTGCTGCGCCAGACGACGTAGATCTCGCGGCGGCCGAGGGCAGAGACCGATGGCAGCACCGTCGAGGATGTTGCAGGCGATTCTATCCATCACCAAGTTTTTTTACTTAAGTCATAAACGAGATTAATTCATTGGGAATTGCAGAGATCGGACTGGAGGGGTCAGAGAGGTTGTTCAGGCACCAGAGGAAAGACCGGTTTGATGAGGCCGATGAGAGAGAAACTAGGAGAGCGGCGATGAGAGAGAAAATCAGATTTGTGTTTCTCGCTGTTTCCACTTTGATGAGGAGTAATATATGCAGAGCAGAGGAATGACTTTACCAGGGGAGTCGCGGGATGCAGCGAGATGGTTCTCGCCAGAGGAATCATACTCGCCAGAGGAATCACACTCGCCAGAGGAATCATACTCACCAGAGGAATCACCTTTATCAGAGGAACCACCTTCGCCAGAGAAGCCGCTCTCGCCAGAGGAATGGTCTTCACCAGAGGGATCACCAGAAATGCGGGGAAATCTCCCGCGTGAAGGCGATTTTACTGTTATACCCCTGACCACGCAAGACGCATGCTCCAGTGCTAATTTTACTATTTTACCCTCTACATGTAATCTATAAATAGCGGCATACGTGCTCCTTGTAAGGGGACGTTATCTTTTATTATCAAGCAGCAATTTTCCTCTCGTGCTCTAAAATTTCGATTACTCTCTTTTGTCTTCTCCGATCAAAACTAGGTACAGTCCACGATTTCCTAATAATTCTCCGATAAAATCCATCTCCGTTTAACCATGGTTCACCATCTGGCGCCGTCTGTGGGAAAAATGGGCTAGGACGTGAGTTTTGTTCGCCGGCGCATGCAGATCCATAAATACGGTCGGATTTGCATGCGCAGGCACCGATTGGGCTGATAATCTGGCTACCCAAGTGAATTCGAGTCCATAATCGTGTTTCCTGAGCTGATCTACCTGCGAACCTTTCAGATCTGCGTTTTTTACGTTTTCCTTGCATGTGCATGATGGGAAGGTGGTGGGGATTGCAGATCGGGTGTTAATTTGTGTTTACTTTATACATGATCGGGATAATTGTGTGCGATTGTAGTGTTTCCTCGTAGAACTGGTATTTTCCTTACGGATCTAACGAATTGCATCGGTGAATTGTTGGTTGACACTCTGTTTTTGTTGTCCTGGGTTTTTCGCTGTTGATTTACGGTTATTTTCCGTATAAGGGTGATAATTATGGGAGATTTTCATGTTTTCTCGTATAATCTCCGTTTTATATCATGCCTAACGTGTTTTGCTAACAAATCTCTTGGTTATTGCTCTGTTTATATCTGTCCTTGGGTTTCTGAAATTAGCTCTCCTGATAATGTATTTCTTCTGCTGGATCCTAATACGAGTTCAAAGGGGAAATCTCTATCATTCGTACTCCGTTAATTCGATCTATGCCCTGGGTTTATTTCCCAGTGTATAGAGATATTTTGAGGGGGAATTTATAACGGCCTTCGCGCCGGTGCTCTGGATTTCTTATATCGGGAATCTCGGTCATAAGAGGTGGATCAATTCATTTTTTATCTGGATTTTTCTCACATCGTTTATGTGTAGGTACTATGGGTTCCTCTGAAGCTCGCCGTGTTCTGGAGAAGGAGTTCGACAACATGGGGTCTGGCTCTGCTGCCCACACTACTGAGGTGCCCACCTCGCTGTTCAATGGGCTGCCCGCCAGCACCGTCTTCACTTCGCCGCTGGGCTTTCACGCTGTCTCAGCTACTCCGCCGACAGGGCAGAATGTTGGTGTCCAGAGATTTGCTCTGGTGACACCGGGTTCCGATGCGCCTAGCTTGGTCCCCACGTCTGGTGGCGGACCGCTGAACTTCGGGATGACAGAGCAGATGCTGGCTCTGCTCAACTATGCTGCCGTCCGCCAAGCACTGGGGACCCCGTTGCTGTCTACTGTCCCCACCACGGCTCCGCTGATAGGAGCGCTCATTCCGCAGGGTATTGAAGCCCCGCCCCCTACTGCTCAGGAGATGAACAACCAACTCAACTAATATACAGGCCCCGCTGCCTAAGGAGATTCAGAGGGTTCCTGCTGATAGAGAATCGGAGAAAAGGCCAGAGGGAAGCCGAGTCAGGCTTAATAGTGTTATTAGACGGGAGGAGGTTGATGAGTCTGATAGTCAATCCATCTCGCTCGTGTTCGAGGAGGAAAGGCCGAGGGAGAATGCACGACTGAAAAAACCAAGTATCGCAACTGAAACACCAGCTCGAGGACCTGGAGAATTCACTAAGGGAGAAGTCCCAGAGGGACGACAGAGCCCAGAGGTCAGCAAAATCTCGTAGGGCAGAGAAATCGTATCGGTCAGAGAGATCCCGTCGTTCAGAGAAATCCCATCATACAGAGAAGTCAGAGGGACGGGAGCTGGAGTATTCCTCTGGCAGGCCAGGGCACAAGGGTCACAAGCGCTCCCACGCTCACGACTCCCTGAAAGAAAGGCGGAAACATGGGAGATATAAGGAGGACAAGAGGGCTAAGACGTCAGTCCGTTCTTCGATGACATCCTAGCGGATACTTTGCCGCGAAGCTACAAACCCATTTCTCTGGACTACGATGGTACCACTGACCCGGAGATACACCTCAATCGGTTTGAAGGACTGGTTACCCTACACATGTATACTGAGGGCATCAAGTGTCGTATATTCTCCACTACGCTGACTGGCCCCGCCCAGTTGTGGTTTGGGACGCTTGCCCCAAATTCCATCCGTTCGTTTGAAGAATTACAAGCACGTTTTCTGAGGCAGTTCGCGAGCTCGTGAAGAGTAGGGAAGTCAGCTCTTTCCCTGATGGATATCAAACAGGACCAGAATGAAACACTGCGGGAGTATACTGCCAGGTTCAACCTAGCCGCCCTGGAGGTGCCAGAGGCGGAGTCGCAAATTAAGAATTGCGCTTATGTCAGAGGACTAAAGCCGGGTTTATTCTTCGACGAACTACAAATCAGACCGGCCAGGGATTTCGACGACATTATGGCAAGATTGCCAGGCTATTTACAGTTGGAAGACGCCAGGATGGCGCGAAAGGTGGAAAATGATAAGCACAAAGCCAGAAGAGCTGAGGCTGCGTCAGAGTCAAATACAAGGCACCAGGATAGGGCACCGTTCAGAGGGTTGCCTCCAAGGGTACTGCCACCCCAGGGAGAGATGCCACCCCGACACCAGCGTACGGTGAATGAAGTCACGCGATTCACTGAGTACACGCCCCTGAACAAGCCACATGAGGAGATTTTCCACTTGATAAAGAACCAACCATTCTTTCGGGCACCAGGAACTTACCGGGATGGGCCGCCACAGGAGGGGCCTAACAATAAACTGTGTGAGTATCACAACACCTATGGACATTATACTAGATTTTGTGGACATCTTAAGCACCAGTTGGAACCACTGGTGCGCCAGGGAAACCTCGATCAATTCATCGACAAAGAAAACGAGGGCCAGAGGCGGAACCAGGAAAATGATCAGAGGGATCACAGGGATCAGAGGGATCACCGAGATCAGATGGACCAAAGAAATAATCGAGAACAACGACAAGAGCAGGGGAATAATCAGGACCGTCGGCCGGAAGATAACCACGATAACAGGAGGGGAGCGGTACAGGGACGGGAACCCCCTTTCCCGTACAGAAGGGAGGTCCACATGATTTGTGGAGAAAATGGGACGCCCACGTCCAACAGAGCCAAGAAACAAGTTGTGCGAGCAGTCAAATCAGGGTACTACCCTAAGCAGGTGATGGAAGTCACGGGTGCAGCAGAGGAATCGGTCATCAGTTTCGGGGCAGAGGATCTGCGGACGCTCATGTACCCACATGACGACGCGCTGGTTATCATGGCAGACATAGCCGGCTGCATTGTTCACCGTATCTTTGTAGACTCGGGCAGCGCAGTGAATATCTTATATCTAGAGTGCCTCCAAAATATGGGAGTCGAAGTCCATATTGAACCAACAAACGCCCCTTGATTCGGGTTCGGGGGAGAAATGGTCATGCCTTTAGGTTTCGTGGAATTGCCATTAATTCTCGGTAGTGCAGCTGCTAGCAGCAAAACTAGGATGGTGCGGTTCTTGGTTGTGGATATGCCAAAACCATCCTACAATGTGATACTCGGTCGTCCCGCCTTGATGGCATTCAGAGCAGTGATCTCCATGTTCCATCTAAAGATGAAATTCCCCATCGGTGGGGGAAGAGTGGGCGAGGTCTGGGGTGACCAAAGGGCATCGAAAGCATGCCATGTACAGATGCTTACACATTTCTCGGGGCAAAAAAGGGAAAGACTAACAGAGGGGTCGGATACTCGGAAAAAAGGAAAGGTGGGCGACGTGAATGCCCCAACAGAGGAGCGTCAGGAACTGGCAGGTTTACTAAAGGACAGGGACGGTGCAGAAAAGACCACCCTGGTCTCCACCAGTGATGTATGCAACATGATAGAATTATTCCCCGGGCGAGAGGGATTTCAGACCAAGATAGGGTCTTCCTTGGATGAGCAGACTACAGAGGAATTGACCGACTGCCTCAGACGAAATGCGGATGTATTCGCCTTCAGCACGGCTGACCTGAAGGGAATAGACAGAGGGCTGGCGGAACATTGTCTTAATGTGGATCCGAAGGTTAAGCCAGTGAAACAGAGAACAAGGCATTTCGGTGCCGAGAAGGATGCCGCGATCAGGGAACAAGTTCAAGGGCTGTTGGATGCCGGGCATATTGAGGAAGTACAGTATCCAGAATAGATTTTGAACGCCGTGATGGTGGCTAAGAAGACAAACACCTGGCGGATGTGTGTAGACTACAGAGATTTGAATGCTGCCTGCCCAAAAGACCACTATCCTCTGCCGAAGATCGATCAGTTAGTTGACTCAACCTCTAGTTGCGCGCTTTTATCGATGATGGATGCGTACCAGGGTTATCATCAAGTAAAAATGCATAGAGGGGATATCGCTAAAACGGCTTTCGCCGTCTGTTGTGGAGTTTATGGTTGGAAGAGCATGCCATTCGGCTTAAAGAATGCAGGGGCCACGTACCAAAGAATGATGGAGAAAATCTTTAAAGAGCAACTTTCGAAGAACATATCAGTATATGTTGACGACATGTTGGTGCGCAGTGTCAGAGTGGAGGATCATATCTCTGACTTAGAAGAGGTCTTCGCAGTCATCAGAAACAACCGGCTCATGCTGAATCCAGCGAAATGCACCTTTGGGGTCACTACAGGGAAATTCTTAGGCTACAAAGTTACCCCCGCCGGGATCGAAGTCAATACGGAAAAAGTCAAAGCCATCATGGAAATGACACCACCCAGAGGAATCAAGGAAGTGCAGACTCTGAATGGGCGTATCACTGCTCTGAGCAGGTTTATCTCGCGATCGGCAGAGCGCAGCATGCCGTTCTTCAAAATCTTAAGGAAGGGAACCAAATTTCTATGGACAGCAGAATGTCGAGCGGCATTTGAGGATCTCAAGGTATATCTGGCGAAGCTCCCAACTCTGACCAAGCCGGTCCCGGGAGAAACATTGTATCTATACATAGCAGTGGGGGAGGAATCAGTCAGCTCTGTACTTATCAGAGAAGAGGGAAGTCACCAGAGACCAATCTACTTTGTCAGCAGAATCATCCAGGGTCCTGAGTTGAACTACACAGAAATTGAAAAAGCTGCTCTGGCAGTCATGGTCACGGCCCGAAAGTTGAGGCCTTATTTCTTATCACACCGGGTAGTGGTGCGCACCGCTCTACCTTTCAGACAAGTGTTGGGGCGCTCGAATTTATCAGGGAGAATGGTCAAGTAGGCCGTGGAGTTAGGGGAGTATGACGTGGAGTACGAGCCGAGAACGGCAATCAAAGCACAAGCTCTGGCGGATTTCATCCAAGAAACCACTCGCCGACCTATGCAAGAATTTTGGGTCGCCTTTGTTGATGGGTCGGTTACAAAGGAAGGGTGCGGAATTGGGGTGTACATCATCTCACCAGGATATGGGATATATCAATTTGCTATCAAATTCACCTGCCGGATGTCCAACAACGAGGCCGAGTACGAAGCTGTGGTCAGAGGGGCGCATATTTTGTCAGAACTGAAGGCTGAATGTGTTATCATCAGGACGGATTCTCAGTTAGTAGCTCAACAACTGTCGGGGGCCTATCATGTCAAGGATCAGCGGATGAAGGCATATCACTGCAAAATCAGTGAGATGAAGCAAAAGTTCATGGAGTTTAAAATCGAACAGATTTCCCGGGAAGAGAATACAAAAGCAGACTTGTTGGCGCGCATGGCCAGCGCAGTGGAACAAACGTGGAACGATGAGATCATATTACTCTGCGATACCAGAGAAATGGGGACTTCACAGGTTTTCTCGGTGGAAATAAGGGATGACTGGCGGGCTCCAATTATACATTTTCTCAAGACAGGGGAGCGGTTGAGCAGAGAATCCAATCAGAGGGCTCGCTACGAGAATTATTGTTTAATAAATGATCAACTTTACAAGCGATCTTTTACCCAACCTTTGCTAAAATGCTTATCTCCCGACGAGGCTAATTTTGCTTTGAAAGAAATTCATGCAGGTTGCTGTGGTGGTCACACAGGATTCCGTGATCTTGTACAAAAAATCATTCGGGCAGGGTTCTATTGGCCTAACATCAACAAAGACGCCAGGGAGTTCGTCTGCAAATGTGAGGCTTGCCGAAGACATGTCGGGAGAATCAACGTCCCGGGGGAAACCATGGGCGTCATGTATGCTGCATGCCCCTTTGACAAGTGGGGCATAGATATTGTGGGGAAGTTGCCCACGGCAACAGGGGGCAAATGTTTCGTCATAGTGGCAGTAGATTATTTCTCTAAATGGGTCAAGGCCGAGGTTGTGGGGAAGATCGACGAGGTGACAGTGGAGCCTGTCATTTGGCGGAATATATGTTGCAGATTTGGCGTCCCCAGGATCATCGTGTCGGACAATGGAACCCAGTTTATAGGGCAGAGAATTGCGGATTTCTGTGACAGAATGGACATCACCCAGCGTTTCGTGTCCGTAGCTCATCCTCAAGCGAATGGGCAAGTGGAGCTAGCAAACAGATCAATTTGCGAAGGCATCAAAAAGCGGCTGAATCAGAGCAGAGGGAAATGGGACGAGGAGTTGGATACCGTCCTTTGGGCCTACCGAACTAGCCCAAAGACGGCAACAGGAGAAGCGCCTTTCACCCTGGTATACGGATCCAATGCAGTGATACCAGCGGAGGCCAGATTGGAGTCATATCGCATCACTACCTACGAGACAGAGCACAATTCTGAACTCTGACGAACAGAGCTCGATCTTGTGGAAGCACAGAAGGAAGAAGCTCAGATCAGAGCAGCGAAGTACAAGAGCATCATTAAGGCGGGATACGACAAGCGGGTCAGAGCAAGGAAGTTAGCCAAGGGCGACCTAGTCCTCAAAAGAGCCGATGCACTGAAGCCAGTGGGCAAATTTGAACCCAATTGGGAGGGCCCCTTCATCATCACCGAGGTCCTGGGCGGCGGAGCGTACATTCTGTCGGATCCAGACGGCAGAGCTCTTCCTAGACCATGGAACATCAACACTTTGAAAAAGTTCTACGTGTAATGTTGCTTAGATGATACGACAAATTGTAGACCGAATACTCTTTTTCCCCACAGGGGTTTTACCGAGGTTCGGGGCCATGATATCAATAAAATCGGATACGTGGTTCTAGGGAATTCCCTGGTGTTGACTCATTTCTTTTAATTATCATTTTTTATATTACACATCCTACTTAACATGTTCATGCAGAGCATTGCACATGTCACCAGAGGGGGGAGTAGGGTGTATACCCGTAGTTCCCAATTTACAAATTCAAAATTGCTTCTCAGCAAGTCAAGGGAAAAGCAGATGAATCATTGCTATCGTAAGCCGCGAAAGTTGGTTGCGCCCCCGGGTCCTCCATGCTCCGCGCAGAGGTCACTACTTAATCGTAAGCCGCGAAAGTTGGTTGCACCCCTCGGGTCCTCCATGCTCCGCGCAAAGGTCACTACTTAATCGTAAGCCGCGAAAGTTGGTTGCACCCCCCGGGTCCTCCATGCTCCGCAGAGGTCACTACTTAATCGTAAGCCGCGAAAGTTGGTTGCACCCCCCGGGTCCTCCATGCTCCGCGCAGAGGTCACTACTTAATCGTAAGCCGCGAAAGTTGGTTGCACCCCCCGGGTCCTCCATGCTCCGCGCAGAGGTCACTACTTAATCGTAAGCCGCGAAAGTTGGTTGCACGCCCCGGGTCCTCCATGCTCCGCGCAGAGTGTTCAAGCTTGGATGGAAAGCAGCAAAGAAATGCTTAGGAGGGAAGCAGCAAAGGAATGCACACAAAGGAGGGAAGCAGCAAAGGAATGCTTGGAAGGGAAGCAGCAGAGGAATGCTCTGCCACCGTCCGTGACCCCAATGCTCTGCCACCGTCCGTGACCCAAATGCTCTGCCGCCGTCCGTGACCCCAATGCTCTGCCACCGTCCGTGACTCCAATGCTCTGCCGCCGTCCGTGATCCCAATGCTCTGCAGCCATCCGTGATCCCAATGCTCTGCCACCGTCCGTGATCCCAATGCTCTGCCGCGATTTCAATGCTCCGCCGTGATTTCAATGCTCTCGCATGATTTCAATGCTCTGCCATGACTTCAAGGCTCTGCTCTACTCTACGGGCATTTCTCTATTCTGAAAGGGCATTTCTCTGCTCTGACCGGGCCGGGTATTTCTCTGCTCTGACTGGGCTAGGCATTTCTCTGCTCTGACTGGGCTAGGCATTTCTCTGCTCTGACTGGGTTAGGCATTTCTCTGCTCTGACCGGGCCAGGCATTTCTCTGCTCTGACTGGGTTAGGCATTTCTCTGCTCTGACCGGGCCGGGTATTTCTCTGCTCTGATTGGGCTAGGCATTTCTCTGCTCTGACTGGGTTAGGCATTTCTCTGCTCTGACTGGGCTAGGCATTTCTCTGCTCTGACCCGGGCTGGGCTAGGCATTTCTCTGCTCTGATCGGGCCGGGTATTTCTCTGCTCTGACTGGGCTAGGCATTTCTCTGCTCTGACTGGGTTAGGCATTCCTCTGCTCTGACCGGGTTGGGTATTTCTTTGCTCTGTTCTACTCTACGGGATGCTCTGCTCTACTCTGCGGGCTACACTATTTTGCGCCTCTGCTCTATGGGCTGCTTTGATCTATTCTAATTGCTGCTCAGCGAGAAATAAGCCTCCTTTTGGCATCCTACTGTCATCCATCGGTCTTCTCATGCGCCGATTTTCCTACGCGCGGATTACCTATTGGTCTTCTCACGCGCTGGATTTTTTACGCGCTCAACAACAGGGTATATTGTTCAGACTCGACAAATATTTATGACGGGTTTTCTCACATGATCAGAGTATCATATTTCTCAACTTCGACATGGGTCTTCCTATGTTATTCGGGTATTCTTGCAGTGGTCTTCTGATTCATCCAACACAAAGCATTTATATTGCTTATCTATGCAAAGTATTCAATATGGGGTATTTTTAGCGCTGGTCTTCTTATGCGCCCAAAGAAATGGAAATTATTTATCTTTGTCAACATTCAAAAAACAAGAAGGAAATCTAACTTGGAACTACAATTCCAAAGTCAAGGGGAAAATGCTTATCTTTGCTTTCTTACAAAATTAAAACTCTTATGTCTTCATGATTTGCAGGGATTAAGGAAAACAGCACAGCGCTGGCTTTAACAATACTTCGCTGGCTGAACACGAAGAATACCCGGTTCAACCAGACCAGGGGGAAGTAGCTGATGAGGACTGAAATATGCACCAGCGTTGTGCTAAACATAACGGGAATATTTCTAGTTATTATTGTTATTGTGGTTATTTCTGATATTTGATACAGGATTGCCCTGACTCTCGGCTTGGCTCAGCTCGGCTCCGCTTTCCAGCTCTGATGGCTCAATTTCAAGATGTAGATTAGAATAACGGGGCTTGGGCTTGATTCATTGGGCTAATGGGCTTTAGGGGTCTAATGGGCCCAAGGGCCTTAAGTTTATGTTCATACTTATAAATAGGGCCTTAATGCATAGATTAGAGAGGGTCATTATTTCTTAGCCTACAACTTGTAAACTATATAATACTCTCTCAATTATAGTGGAAAACCCCCAAAACCCCCGTGGACGTAGGTCTTCTCGACCGAACCACGTAAATCCGGTGTCGTTTACTGCTTTCTAGTTTAGGTGTTGATTTCTCGTTTCACCACACTTTTTTCTTTCTGAAATTGGTATATGATCATGAGATGGATATGATGAGTATAAATGGAGGCGAGTTTAGATAATATCGATCGAGAACATTGATAGTAGTGAAAATCTTTCATTAGCCGATTAATGACAGATGAGAGTAGTTTAATTAGAGTTTTGTTTGTTAATTACTACTCCCTCCGTCCCGCTTCAAATAGCCCTAAATTTTTCGGCATGGAGATTAAGGAATGTGAGATAAAGGTGTAAAGTGGTGGTGGGGTCATCTAAAAAGTAGTGTTAAATATTTCTATAAATGGAATGGGTCATTAGAAGTGGGACAATCCAAAATAGAAATAAGGTCACTTGAAGCGGGACGAAGTGAGTATTAAGTTTTGTATGGTATCTTTGTATTGGAGCGCTACTAGTCATATGACTCATATTATCTTTGAATTCAATTATTAATGAACATTAACATCAATATATAAGTATTTAGCATAAAAATGAAATGAAACCCTAATTAATGTGGTGCGTCGTTTTACACCAAAAATATTCGGCAATCAGCCGGTATGCCCACACTTCGCAGACAGCAGTAAGCAAAATCGTCTCCCAAGGGATCGGCGAGAATTTTCCTAAAATTCAACCTGCAAGGAAACTCAAGAAACGAAATTTATGGGGAAAATATGAAAATACTAAAATAGAAATAAATAAATAGAAAATTCCAACAATTAATAAAGAATTCCAGCAATCAATTAAGTCCACCCTAGCTCAATTATTCTGATCATTGATGCAAATATAACTTTAATTCATGCAAGCAAACCAGTTATAACCACCGTAGACGCTTCTGGCGTGATCTTATTTCTCCTTAATTATTTGGTAACCAGGAAGACGCTTCACTAATTACTACCCTAATCGACTGACAACCGTAAGAGACGCTCTATAGATTTAATGAGTCGACAGCATTGATTACTAGAGAAACCCGATTCAAAACCAATAAACTCTGACGCAGGATTATTGAATTAAGACTGCTTTTCCCTTGACCCTGATGTGTCAATTTACCACTAATCAAACCTAAACCACAATTACGGATGGCCGATTCAATTGGCTGTATAATTAATTCTAACCCACTAAATATTGCGCACTACCTAATGGATTAAAATAATTAATGACGATAAACACGGAGAATCACATATACAAGCATAAAATAAAGTATAAGAACAAATTAGATCTCACAGAATAATCTTGCTAGTGCTTCCCTAATCGTTGCTGGAATAAACGAAATTACTTAAAACTCATAAAATAAATTAAGAGAATAAATAAATAAATTGCGAAGAAAAGAATAAAAGAAAAGAAGAAACTTGAATTAGTTGCTGGAAAATCACGTCCCAGCTGCCTCTATTCCAAAAGTATGCGTGTATTGTGTGCTAAGTAGTATATATAAGTTAAGGAAATAACTAAACAAAACCTAATATACTAAAACAAGCTAAAAGTGGCGCACATGCCCACAACTAAAAGAATAAAAAGGGCCCATAAATAAAGGTCAAAGTAGCAGACCCCAACTTCTCGCCACTTCATCTAAAATTAATTCAATTCGGACATTCAGGCGGTATGGGCATCCCATCCACTATACGCGCACAGCTTTAAACTCTTCAAAATTCGATCCTCTTCTCCAAAACCTATCAAAAACCATCAAAAGAATTCATTAGTTCCATAATTAACTCCAAAAGATAATAATAAGCAGGAACTATGCATTAAAATCCACCAAAAGACACTCAAAATATGCATGTAAAATACGCCCAATCATAATGCAACTACTGTTGTTCACGACCACATCTGTGAATTCACAACTTAATATTATTAAATTCACAATCAAATTTATCAATACACAACTTAATGTTCTTGAATTCACGACCACATCTATGAATTCACAACTTAATATTTTTGAATTCACAACCAACTCTATTGATTGTTGTAATTCAAATTTTAAAATTTGAATTCACAACTAGAAATAATGCTAGTCGTGAATTCAAGTTTAAGTTTTAAAACTTGAATTCACGACTAACAATATTTATAGTTGTGAATTAATTTAAAACTTGAATTCACAACTAAGGTTATTTATAGTTGTGATTTCACGTAAATTCACGACCAACAATATTTCTACTTGTGAATTCACTCAAATTCATGACTAACACTATTTATAGTTGGAAATTTATTTAAAACTTGAATTCATAACTTAATGTCCTTGAATTCACGATCAGATATATGAATTCACAACTTAATGTTCTTGAATTCACAACCACATGTACAAATTCACAACTTAATATTCTTGAATTCACAACCAACTCGATGAATTCACAACTGAATCGTTAGTGTTGGTTGTGAATTCGAGTTTTAAAGCTCGAATTCACAACTAGTTATTTTGGTTGTGAATTCAAACTTTAAAATTCAAATTCACGATGTCACACCCCAATTCTTGAAGGAATAAATACAATCGAGGTGCAACCATTTTATAGAAATAACATAAGGAAAAATCCTTATTGAACCCGAATAATAAGATAACAAGTCGAGCTAGTCCCCTTTGGATCACAAGTTTTATTTCATGCTTCTGACAACCGACATTCATTAGCATAAATCTAGCAGTTAAAAGTCTAAACTCGATCAGAGATATCATTTGAAATTTAACATGAAAGTCTTAAGTTGAGAAAACAGAAGATAGTTAAAAGCTAGTGCTACATCGGAAGTCTTAATAGAATATTGAAGTGTAGCCTTAGCTCCGTTCTGTCAGCACCGGCCAGCCAACCAACCTGAAAACATTTGAAAGTATTTTTGGGCTAAGTACTAATGTACTCAGTGGACAAACATTTTCTGAAACATTTCATATTTTCGTAAAGGCAGTTTATCTAATCATACTTGACATAACTTAAAAGATTTTAAATTGATAGAACTTACAAGCATGTTAAAATAATTTCTTTCATTTGTGCGCACATGTCACACTCCCTTTCTGTTACTCGTTGTGATCCCGAATGTTTTAGCCACCGACGGATCCATTTAATCCCATTACACTTGCCCTGAGGACGTAACTCAGACAAGTTGAATCGACCATGAGACGCTACCCAGATAGACCTAACATATGCTCCGGAATAGATCCCGTCGAGCACCCTTATAACGCCTTTGGCCAGTGCCCGATGGAGATCAACCCACCAGGTCAGCTAGCACGTGTACACGATTATCAGACAACGTGTGAGGTCATAAGAAAACCTCAATTGATTAACTTCACAAGCCTTAAACAGAGCAGAGTGCACATAAATATTTAATTGGATAAACAGTTTGCATTTCATTGAATAAACAGTTTGCATTTCATTGAAACATTTAGATCTTAATAACTCAATCATACTTTATACATTTGGACAAGTAAGCCCACCTGATTAGACAAAGCCTGTCGTTTTATTCATAACTCTGAATCGGAATAGCGGTGCTAATCCTCCTGATCCACAAAGCCTACAAGAAGTCTATAATCTTAATAGGTCTCCTAAATCTAATCTTAAGTCATGGTGAAGTGCTTAACATTCTATAATCCACTTAGCCGGGTTTTCAAAATTTAATAAATATTTAAAAACTAAATTCTTGAGTCAAAGACACCAACAATATCCTTACTCAATTTTTTTTTTCTTAAATAATTGAATTTACGAAAACTTACTTAAATCATGAATGCTTTCATTTACAAAAATACTTGATGCAAATTATTTCACGCTTAATCATATATGCACATAATAATATTAATATTATTATGCAAATCATTCTTTAAATTAATTAATTAAATTAATTATAAAGTCTAATCTATATAATATATAATAGAGGAGTTTTTCCCTCCATTTCTTCCCTTCTTTTTTCTCCCTCTTCTTCCACTATTTTTTTTTTCTCTCTTCTCTTTTATTAATTTTTTTCTAAATATCATTAGATTTGATTCATGAAAAAATATTCAATATTCATCTTATATTTTAAGTTCGTGAAAAGATTTTTAATATGGTATAAATTTATCAAAAATGAAATTAAAACAAATAAATTATGAAAATTTCAAAATTTAAAATATATTATTTTCTCTCTCTATTACATTTACATATTTTTGTTTATGTTAAGTATATGAAATTTTTATATATTTATTGAAATATATTTTGCATTTATTTACATTTTGGTTCTATTTAATATTAATATTATTTATTTAAGTATGTCAATTAATTTCGATGTTTATCGTGCATCGCACTAATGGATTTACAAGTTAATATAAGAAGGCAGCCCATCTTTTAATAAAATCGGAGGCACAGCATAATTAAATATGCACAACCCCAAAACATATAAAACTCAGCCCAACTAAAATAAAAGAATAGGCCCAGAAAGCAGTCCAACCAAATCTCTTCTTCTTCCTCAACACATACGCTGACCCCTCTTTTCTTTTTTTAAATTCTCTCTCTCTCTCTTTTAACACACACCAACAGTCCGCCCCTCTTCAGCCAAAACCCGCCGCCGCGACTCCGTCTCCGGCGAAGGGCCCCCGGCCCCATCTCCCTCTGACGTCCCTCTTCCTCCAAATCACTATCTCTTTGTTGGAGTTAATTTTTTACTCCAAAATAAACTCATCTTTATTATTTGTATTATTTGTTTTATTTTTTCTTCACTCTTTTATGTGTAGGTTTAGACCAAGTCAAGCTTCAAAATCTGGAAGAAATGAAGCCTAAAAGGATAAGGGAGAGAGAGAGACAAGGAAGGTTGTTAAGTAATTGCTAGAATCAAGAAAGTGTGGACTAAGTGGATTATCTCCAACAAACCACAACGGCCACCTCTTCATCCACTACTTAACCTACTACTTGGAAGCTTGGAGCGCAAGCTGGAAGATCCTATATAAGCTGAGGAAGAGCCTCAGTTCAGATCACGAAATTTGAAGATCAAAATCGAGTCATTTGAGTGATCTGTATACGAATGCTGTTTAGAGTATTAGGATAACAATGTTTATAGCATTCATTGATTTCGTTGGATTTCGGAGTATAGCTCTTGAATCTAGTTTTCGTTTGCTAGTGAGAGTGTCTAGTGTTCAAATACCTAGAGTCTTGTAAAGGTTCTGAACGTGAGTGTTCATTCTCCATTTAGTCATTTTGCCATAAGGCGTCTTCAAGTTAAAAATTATAACTTGAAGAATTTTTCCATCTCTTTGTGTCTTCCATTTTTATTTTCGCTGCAATATTGTTCGCTATTTTATTTGACACGCCGCAAGTGTATGGGTGCAATTGTGTACAGTAGCAAGCAAGGTCGTATTTCACAGAGACTAATTATTATCAATTCCTATCCTAAATTATTCTACTCTATCTGAACAAATGAAATTGAGAATTTTGTTTTTAAACTAAATAAACACTGGAAAGAAAATAAATCAAGCTGTGAAACAGAGAAACAGATAAGACAAGATTTCCCAAGGCAAAGGTTTCAACAGATTCTCCTAACTAATATGTTCAATTCAATTAATAAGACGATTCCTAAGGCAATCTCTAAGCTAGTCCATATCCACTCCTGTGGCATACAAACCGTTGATTACATGCAAGGCTACCATCCCTGGATCACACTTCTAACATGTAACTCCTAAAAGTTCCTAGGATTAATGTCCTCACAATTATCAATTCCCTTTAGAATTAAAATAAATGTGTTCTATGTTCTTAGTTCAAGTAATAATTATCATCTCCCGATCTCAAATTAAAACCTATGATTATGCTAAATTGGTGGCCAATCAATAAAGCAAACAATTATAACAAGAACATAAAAATGAATAACAATCTTAATTAATCAAATCAAACAGTCAGAAATTCAAATCATGTCTACTCCCTAAACCCTGGGAAAAAGGGATTCTAGCCACACATAGACATATGAACTAGAATACAATTCTCAATAAAATAAATAAACATCCACAAGAAAAACCGTAGTAGAATTGAGAATCTCCAGTTCTTGCTCTCGCTCCGTTCTCCGTCTCTCTCAGCTCTCAGGAAAAGTAAAATATGATAAAAGTGATAAAAGGTTCTTTCAATATGTTTCTGGGGAGTATTTATATGCCCTAGGTCTCAAAATATAGGTCAAAACCGTGTAGGATCGAAAAATAGCTGAAATAATAGAAAAATCGCGCAAAATCTGTGCTGCCACGCGGCCCGAGTCGCGGCCGCGCGCCCAGGCCGCATGAGGCGCCACGATGTTCTGACAGCTTTGCGCAGAAATTTTGTTTTTGCCCGTTCTCCCTCGTCCGAACTCCGATTTACAAAACGTTTGCGCTCACGAACTCCTCTCGAGACGAAATACAACTTATATTTCAGCCAATTCTTCGAAATTATGCTTCATTATTTCTGAAAATTCGTTCAAACAACAAGCAAGTGACAAGTTCTTGACCATAAACCAATATAAGCTCAAATAAACCATCAAACACACAAAATCCTCATAACTAAACATCAAATATGACACACCAAGAGGTAAAAATGAATGTTTATCAACCCCCCAAACTTGAACTATTGTTCGTCCTCGGACAAAACAAAGATGGACCAAGAATGAATCAACAAGAGCGCAGAGAAAAGTTGATAACATTGTGGCTTTAGATTTGTCAAAAAAAATACCAACATGTATTTGTATCTTCTATCATCAAGATATCACACTCATGACAAACTTCAAATTATGGTCTCAATGACTTGCAATCCTCACCAAAAAGATAAAGAATTTAAGATCTCTCAACTCTCAAGTGTGTCAATCAACATGGACGTGTATACGCTCAGTTCAAGCAAAACAAGTACTCAACCATAAGCTTGTCAATCGTCTCACCTATCCACCACTCAATGTGTGCTCCTATAACCAAGATCAAAAAAGTCTTTATTGAGGGTTGTAATGTAGGCTCTTTGGTAGGGTAGGATACGTTTGGCTAAGTGACTAAAAGATATGAATCAAATTAACACCATCACCAACCTTATAACATTCTTACTCAATTCTATCCTCCACCTTCCACAAAACCAAAATTTTCAAAATATAATCCACCACAACACATCAATTATTTCTCATGACATTATGACTTTCTAATGCATCCTATGTACCTCTTTTTTTTTTCTTTTCTTTCTTTTTTTTTTCTTTTTTTTTTCAAACAAGTCAGGGTACTAGGATTTCTTTTTCCAATCAAGATTAAAGTTCATAAATCATAATCACGCATCTCCACAAACCAACAACCCCATAACAACAATCTCCAAGCTCCCACTCACGGCTAAACCAAATAAAATGGAAAATAAAAGGCTCAAATGGGCGAACTAGGATCATATATAGTAATAGGACAAAGATGGGATATATAGGCTAGCAAAGACGGCCTTCTATCATCTCAAAGTTATTAAGAACACTATGTGACCTCGAGGGAGAAACCAAGACAAGTTCTAGTGAGACACAAGCATGCTCGAACAATCACTCAAGAATAAGAAATAAGACTGTAAAATGGTGACAGTCAAGGCTCAAATCTCACAGCTTATTTCATTGATTGCAAACACATAGAGACCATGCTTATCATTCATCAATCATGCTCAATCTCAACAATATCAACACAAACACATGCAACATCACAATTTTAAAGCAGAAATCATCATAAGCCAATTATCCAACTAATCTCTACACTACTCACATCATCATCAAGGTAACATCACAAAGAAACCACCAAAGGAATACTAAGAAAACTCAACGACAAAACAAACAAGAACAACCAAAGCAAACAGTTTACCCACAAAGACACATCCCCCAAACTTATTCACCACCAAGGAGAATAAGTTTGAAAATGATTTGTGGGGCACGAAAACAAACAAACAAACGAAAAGGAACAAACTAACCAAAAATTGGGTTGCCTCCCAATAAGCGCTATTTTTAATGTCGTTAGCTCGACAGAACAACAACCTCTTCAAGGTGGCTGGTGCAAGTAGTGCTGCGACCAGCTGCTCCCTGCTCCATGCTTTTCATCCAAAACTCCTCCTTTAAACTTCCGATCACCTAGGTCCTGCCAAGAAAAAGGATCTGCATCAAATGTATTAAATACATCAACACTTACCTTGCCCGGATCTTTAGCTTTCTTGGGCACTTCATCTTTGTGGATGTGGCATGGTTCATAGACATCGAATGTTTGGCTTTCATCATGAACTCGCAGCGTGAGCTCTCCTTTCTCCACATCAATTAAAGCTCTTCTCGTTGCAAGGAACGGGCGCCCCAAAATTAGCGGAATTTTGTTGTCGTCCTCAATGTCTAAAACCACAAAATCTGCAGGGAGAATAAAATCCCCCACCTTCACGAGCACATTCTCCACAATTCCACGAGGATATGTGACCGACCTGTCCGCCATCTGTAGCCTCATAGATGTCGGCTTCAACTCTCCAATCGCCAGCTGCTGAAAAACACATAGAGGCATGAGATTTATACTCGCCCCCAGGTCGCAGAGTGACCTTCCAAAATGTTGGCCTCCAATAATGCAGGAAAGTGTGAAGCTGCCCGGATCTTGGACCTTCGCCGGCAGCTTCCTCTGCAGAATCGCGCTGCATTCTTCATTGAGATTCACCGTCTCAAACTCTCCCAACTTTTTCTTTCGCGAGACTATGTCCTTGAGGAATTTGGTATACTGCGGCATCTCTAGTAACATCTCCACCAACGGAATGTTGATGTTCACCTTCTTAAAGATCTCTAAAAACTTAGAGAGCCGCTCTTTCATCCTTTCTTTCTTATGGCACTGAGGGAAAGGTATAGTCACAGTTGCTGGCGAAGTAGCTGTTTGCTTTTCATCATTCTTTTGGCCAGAAACCTCAACAGTGACCTCCTCAGCTTTTTTCTCAATCAGCCATGCACTCTCATCTTTTGCCGTCATGGCCCTTCCTGTGTAGTCCCGCTCGGCAGATCAACCATCTTAAAATGACGTTGGGGAAACGGCATCCACCCAGGAGGACACAGATGAGGTGGAAGTCGTCGGCCTTTCTCATGGACTCTCCACGATAGCTCTCCTCTCTCCATCTCACGAGATCCATGGCTACCTTCAGAGGTGGCTTCATTCTTCAATCCAATGGCCATGCATTGCTCCTTTGGATTCACCTTGGCATTGTTTATGAGATTACCCGACTATTGGAGTTTGTTGACGGCGGTGGCTATTTTGACCCAATTGGGTCTCGAACATCTTCATTTGAGTCCCCACAACAACGGCATTGGACTCTAGCTTTTCCATCCTCTCGTCGAATTTGGACATGAACTTCATCAGCAACTCCTCTATGTTCGGCTTCTTCTCTTCATTTATCATTCCATTGGTTACCGAGAAGCCTGGTGGAGGTTGAATTGCATTGTTGGGATTCCCATAAGCCAAATGTGGGTGTGGACGCCCTCCATGATGAAACTGTTGTCCACTATTGTATCCGCCTTGTTGCCCATGCTGAAAGTTCCCATAGTTTCTGCCGTTGATGTAGTTGGCGTCTTCTACGCCTGTTGGGATCTCTACAGCCGGCTTAGGATTTCCAATAGTCAAAGCTGTTATTTTTGAATTCAGCTCTGCCAGCTGAGTGGCAATCAACGCCATAGGGTCCGAACTGGATGTAGCAGCAACTTTCTTCAAGTGAACTCTCTCGGATGGCCATTGATAGCTCATGGTGGCCATGCTCTCAATGATCTCCATTGCTTCAGAACTCCCCTTCTTGAGCAATGAGCCCCCTGCAGCTGTATCCATGAACATTCTGGTGCGCTCCCCGCAAGCGTTATAAAACATGACCACCAAAGTCCCCTCATCAAAGCCACGGGATGGGCACTTCCTCAACTTCTCCTGGTATCTCTCCCATGTTTCTGCTAGTGTCTCTCCATCAAACTGTTGGAATTGGAGAATCTCCATCTTTAACTTCAATGTAAGCCCGGGAGGATGGAACTTCCGCAGGAAAAGATCCGCCACATCCCCCCATACTGGATTAGCTCCCAGCTGCAGAGTTTGATACCATGACTTTGCCTTATCCCGGAGTGAGAATGGGAAAATGCGGAGTCGTATAATGTCATGAGGGACTCCGTTCATCTTAACAGTGCTGCACAGCTCAAGGAATTGCGCCAGATGCGTGTTTGGATCCTCCACGGCTTTACCTCCATACTGGTTTTGCTGTACCATCGTGATCAGACCAGTCTTGAGCTCAAAATTATTTGCGTTGACTCTTGGCGGCTCATGAAACTGATACTACAGAGTAAACGCCTCATTGATCGGCGGCTGCTTCTGATTTTCCAAAGCTTTCTGAGCATCCATCAGACTCTGCAGCTGTTCTTTCAAGGCACGAAATTCTTCTGCGGTGGCCATTGTATTGAGTGTGGCTTGAGATTTCTTGTTGTTGTTAAGGCGGAGCGTAGCTTCAATCTCGGGATCAAAATCTTCAAGAGGAAGATTCTGAGATCATGTGTTCATTCACTACCTGGAAAGCTCCAAACACAAGAATCAGGACCGCAAGAAAAATAAAGAACGGAAAAAAAAAATAAACAGAAATAAAATCCAGATTAGTCTCAAACAATCAACAGATAGTACTGATAAAAATCAGCCCCCGGCAACGGCGCCAAAAACTTGTTCGCTATTTTATTTGACACGCCGCAAGTGTATGGGTGCAGTTGTGTACAGTAGCAAGCAAGGTCGTATTCCACAGAGAAGACCTACGTCCACGGGGGTTTTGGGAGTTTTCCACTATAATCGAGAGAGTTACATTTTACAAGAGATGAATGAATAAATGAGATGATCCCCTCCTAACCCACTCCTAAGTCTCTATTTATAAGCATGTAAATAAGCCCTAGGGCCTCAAGCCCATTTACTAAGATAACTGGGCTTAAGCCCCTTTAATACATTGACCTTGGTCTGAATCGCCTATGCTTGCTTGACTGCGCCGGAAGCTCTATTATTTCTTTTATTATCCCAAATCTCCAATTAAACCTGCACTGGTTAGCTTAATAATAATAATACTAATCATAAGTGTTGGGAACCTTGTGGAATATCCTAATCCTTGTTTTGATGATACCAAAATTCATAGGACTTAAATGTAATAGACTAGAATCGTTTTGAACTCAAGTGTTAGAGTTCGTTTCTAGTTTAGTTGCGGTGTCGAAGACTGAAGACTGAAGACTGAAGAACGAAGACTGAAGACTGAAGACTGGAGTTACCAACTGAAGTGTCAGTTGAAGAATCAGTTGAAGACAGATTATTTAATGCGCGCCATAGACTGATACTAAAGTCAAGTATCAGTTGAACATTCCTCCTAGGACTGATCTTCCAACGTTCAGAGGAAGCCACGTACGCTCAAGTACAGCCGCATTAAA
Organism: Salvia miltiorrhiza; assembly: GCF_028751815.1. Taxonomy (NCBI): domain Eukaryota; kingdom Viridiplantae; phylum Streptophyta; class Magnoliopsida; order Lamiales; family Lamiaceae; genus Salvia; species Salvia miltiorrhiza. The sequence goes on from NC_080388.1 coordinate 10,653,340, forward strand.
TGCAGAGATATCTCAATATCTTATCTCTGCAGAGGTCATTCCTATCTGGTGGCTACTTTTCAGAGATGTCACATCTCCTGTCCTTCAAAGAGAGCCGTTTCCACACAGACAAGGAACCTCGAAGATTGAAGCCTCAGCCCAAATTCGAATTGCTCTCCAACGGAAGAAATCTTGAGGACAATTTACGCCAACGGATCTATTCAAGAGTTCTCCTACAAATAGCGCTCGAGGATCACTTCAATCTTCACCGATTCAACGACATAAGCTGAAGCTCTGCCGAAATAGCTACTCAGCCTAAAGCTTAACCGCTCAAAGCTTGAATCGAAGAAGAGAATTCCAAAGCCAAAATCAGTCACTGCTGATTACATACATTCTCTTAGACCCTAGGCATATATTCTGTGTACCCAGAAGCCAAAGGTCAAACTTGCTTCAAAGAACTTGTTCTTTGTAAGTATAGTTGGCACTCGTTTAAACCTCTCCCCCATAAGAGTGTTTAAGTGACTCGGAGATTCAGGAAGGTACTCTGAACTCTGAAAGGGAAGTCTGAGCACGAGGTGTGCTTAGCAGGGAAATCCTACGCGAGTTGTGTAGGTGCTGAAATCCTACGCGAGGTGTGTAGGTGGAGAAATCCTACGCGAGGTGTGTAGGTGCTGAAGAGAGTTTATCTTCAGTTTACGGTTTGCAGTGCACCAGGCAAGTACTTGCGAAGTGGATTGTTGGTCTGATCAACCAGCCGTGGATGTAGGAAAGAGTTTTTCCGAACCACGTAAAAGTCTCTGTGTTATTTACAGCTTTCAGTTTTACTTTCATAACTGCGCTATTTCAATTGATAAAACTGAACACTGACTAACAACAAGAGAAACCTTAATCCAACTATCTGCTCCACCGAGGCTATTAGAAACTAAGTTTAATTTCCGCTGCGTGTGATATCAATCTGACTGAACTATCCTCTGATAGTAAGTAAGAGAGATATCATCTCTATCGTTGCAAACACGACTGAAGCCCTTACGTGGATCAGTTAAGTTCTAGTGACTTAACTGATAACTCTTTACTGAAGAGCTATCAGTATCAGTCGTCAACCTTGTTGGTCAAAACTTATTTCGGTTAAACAGGTGTCTGGTTTGCATGTAAAGTTTCTTTTCTATTTCTGACTGAGATCCCTCTGATTGAGGTTGGTAGATAGCTAAAAATAGCCTATAAGTGTATTCCCCCCCCATACACCTATTCGAGACCCCCCGGACCTAACAATTGGTATCAGAGCAGGTTGTTCGCAAGAACTATCTGTCTCTGACTAGTTCCTACTTGAACTAGATCCTTTATTAAAGGTCTCGAAGAAGTTTTACTCTTTCTTATTTTTGTGCTTGCTATTTGATCTATCTGCTGTTATCTGTTCTCTCTTTTTTGATGGAGACTAACCACAGCAGATTATCTTCTCTACCTATGTTTAGTATTGAAAAATACGACATATGGAAGTTTCGGCTTGAAAGCTTCCTCACCGCCCAACATTGCATAATATGGGAAGTCATCTCCAGCGGTCCGATCATCATCACCGAAATTGTAAAAAGGGTTCCAAATGACATTCATCAGGAACCTTACGATGAGGACCAGCCCAAGTCAAAGGCAGACTTCACCACAGAAGAAAGGAAGCAAGATGAGTTAGACAACCTCGCCAAAAGCATCATCTCCGACACCGTTCCCGACAAGCATGTCATGAAGATCATCAAGTGCAGAACAACAAAGGAGATGTGGGACATTCTGGAAAGAATGTGCGTAGGTTCTGAGGAAATCAAGGAGAATAAGCTATCCATAGCTTGCCAGAAATTCGACTCCTTCCTCATGCTCAAGAATGAATCTGTCGAGGAAATGGAACAAAGATTCAATCTTATATTGAATGAAGTTCAATCCATTTCCAAAGACAAATACACTCAACGAGAAATCAACCTGAAGATTCTTTGAGCACTGCCACGTGGAGAATGGCAGATCTACTCAGTCGCTCATCAACATAAGCCAGGATTCAGTCAGCTCCCGACAAACAAGCTTTTCTCCGATCTCATGGCAAATGAGTTCGACCTTCTGAGAAATCTTGGTAACAAGAAGGCTGGAGGATCAGACGAAGATGGTCCATCAACCTCAAGAGGAGTTGCATTGAAGGCCTCAACCAGAGAAGGCAAGAAGCAGATCAAGGAGCCAACAGAACTCAACCCTGAGGACTTCTTCAGTCAATATGCCTTGTTGACTGACAGATTCAACAAGATGGAGTCCAAGTTCCGGAAGTACAGAAGGTTCCACAAGCAGCACTACAAGGGAAAAGAAAGAGAAGGGGACTCCAGACATTCCACAGATCGAAGCGGAGAAAGGAAGTCAGCCGCTTACGACATCAAAGAATTGGAATGTTTTGGATGTAGAAAGAAAGGGCACTTTCGAAATGAATGTCCTGATTTGACTCCAGCTGAGCGCAGGGAACTGAAAGCGAAGAAAGATCGCAGATCTTCGAAGAAGAAAGCGATGGTTGCTGATGATGCTGACTCTTCCAACGACACATCAGAATCATCCGACTTCGACAGTTCCAGCTCAGATGATGAGAGCCGAGCCCTGATGGCCAACGAATCAGAAAGTGTAGCTGACAACAGCTACGACAATGGAATGAATGGCCCAGAGCTGAGGAAAATGTTCGAAGATCTCCTCAAGCAGAATCAGAAAATGGACAAGGAGATCAATGATGAACGAGCTAAACATCAGACAATCATCTACTTTCTGGATGAGACTTGTCTTGATCAGCTAATCATGGAGAACAGCCGACTGGAAGAAGAGCTCAGAGTCTCCAACTCAGAATGTGAAAGAGCATCTCATGAAATCAAGAGGCTCAATCACAAGCTGGAAGAAACAGTCAAGAACTGCATGATGCAGTCTCCCATGATGAGCAACTTTCCATCGAAAGGACTGGTCAACAGCATCGGAGGAAAGGTTGCAGCTGCCAAAGGAAAGGATATCATGATCATCTCTAAGAATGATCCTTCTGAAATCACAACTTCAGAAGAATCAAGAGACCATGATATGGATAAAGTTCACAAGTGAAGACTGATGGCCAGATCAAATGTTCCACCTCCACGAAGCTACAGAAGAACTAAGGAGGCTCCCAACCAGATCATCTTATTGAAAAGGCTGGAAAGCAGATTTCAGTCAAAGATCCGGGAAGGAACATCAGGAGCCAAAAAGAATCTTCCTCATCAATCCAGGGGGAAGAAAGGCCACATCAGTCAGAAACTGACATCCTCAGTTCAGTTTCAGAAGGAACAACATCCATGGAGATCAAGCAATGCTGAGTCCAGTCAAGCCATGCCACTTCCTCGACGACAAGCCACTGGACGTCAGACAAATCTCCATAAGTCTGCAAAGACTAAAGTATCTCAAGGAAGATACTTCGCCGAGCAAAGAAGACCTCAACCACTCATCAGACAGAACTGTTACAAGAGTGAGGCCTTCAAAAGGATTTCTCAACAGAAGAATGCTCATGTGCCACCTAAAGCGCCAACGACATCGATCAGACATTCAAAAATGCGCAAAAGATCAGCCAGACCAATTCTGAAGCAGATTTGGGTTCCAAAGGGAACTCGAACTAACATTGAAGGACCCAAAGTTTGATTGGGTGCCTGAAGCAACTCTTCCTTGCAGGTCAATGTCAGGAAACATAAAAAGAAGGAAGAGGCCAAAGCTTCAATCAGAACGTGGTATCTGGACAGTGGCTGTTCGAAGCACATGACGGGCTACAAAGAATATCTATCCCAGTATGTTGAGAAAGCTGGATCCAAAGTTGCATTCGGAGACAACTCGATTGGAGAAACAAAAGGCTACGGTGTGCTCAACATGGGTAACGCCAGTATCAGTAATGTTAGCTTTGTTTCTGGTCTTAAACATAATCTGTTGTCTGTGAGTCAATTTTGTGACAGTGGTTTCACAGTGAAAATCAAAAAGGATGAATTCACTGTTAGAAACAATCAGAAGAAGGTGGTTCTGAAGGGATTCAGACAAGGGAGTCTCTACGTCGTTTCTTGGGAAGACAGCCCACCAGAAACGTGCCTCATCAGCAAGAGCAGCTCGAAGCTCAATTGGCTGTGGCACAAGAGACTCATCCATCTCAACTTCAAAACGATCAACAAACTTGCTAAACATCAGCTGGTAGAAGGTCTTCCTTCTATTGTATTCCAGAAGAAGCAAGAATGTGAAGCATGCCTCAGAGGAAAGCAGACGCGGACGTCATTCAAGTCAAAGACAGGACACTCCTCTGGAAGGATTCTGCATCTACTTCACATGGATCTGTTTGGCCCGATCACTGCAAGAAGCTACAACGGTAGGAAGTACACCTTGGTAGTTGTGGATGATTATTCACGATATACTTGGGTTATCTTTCTCTTCAAAAAGAAGGAGACACTGGATGAACTGCCAAAGCTGCTGAGAAGACTGAGCGTTGAAAAGGAAGTCAACATCATCGGCATCAGATCAGATCGTGGGACTGAGTTCCTCAATACTGTCATTCGTGAGTATTGTGATGAACAAGGAATCAGTCATCAAACTTCTGCAGCAAGAACTCCACAGCAGAATGGAGTTGCAGAAAAAAGAAACCGGTCTCTAAAGGAAGCAGCCAGGACGATGCTAGCCGAGTCAAAACTCCCCTTGAAGTTTTGGGCCGAAGCAGTCAACAACGCATGCTACACGCAGAATCGCTCCTTCCTCACTCAGAGACATGGAAGAACTCCATACGAGTTATGGAAGAATAGAAAGCCATCGATTGCCTACTTTCATGCTTTCGGTTCTAAGTGTTTCATACACAACAATGATAAGAAGAGGTTGAACACCTTCGATAGCAAGGCTGATCCAGGAGTCTTCCTTGGATACTCTGGAACAGAACGTTCAAGCAGAGCCTATCGAGTGTTCAATACTCAAACTCTTTGTGTAGAAGAAACTCCTCATGTGATCATTGATGAGTCTACAGATGATTTCAGGGAACAAGATGCTGAAAAGGGTGTTCAGATCGCTGAAAGTTCCAAAGCTGAAATCCACACTGTCGAGCCCTCTACTGTCTTGGTGTGGGGACCTGGCAAAGATGAAGATGCTGAGATGCTTCAGTATCAGAAGATCAACCAACGGTCTGAAGTCCAGACTGGAGCCAATACAGATGGCATCAGTCAAGGGGGAACTCCAGTTGCTGAAGTTCAAGTTGAACGCGCAGAAGCCGCCCCAGCTCAACTCACCCCTGCTCCAGAAGGTGCTCAACATCCCAGAGCTATTCTGACCGAAGAAGCTCCACCATCCCCTGAAGAAATCAAGAAGTATCGAAGATGGTTTGAACTCCACTCTAAGGAGAACATCATTGGAGAACCATCAGATGGCATCAAGACTCGGAGATCAATGTGCAACCTCGTCTTCGACATCAACCAGAACTGCATCAACGAAGATAAGAATTTCAGCTGTTTCTTATCAACTACAGAGCCCAAGGATATTGAAGAAGCTCTGAAGTCCACTGAATGGGTCATCACAATGCTAGAGGAACTCAATGAATTCAACCGGAATTTAGTTTGGGAGCTTGTGGATCGACCAGACGATGCAAAGGTGATTGGCTTGAAATGGATTTTCAAGAACAAGGAAGACGAAGAAGGAAACATTGTGAGAAACAAAGCAATGCTTGTGGCTAAAGGATACAGTCAAGAAGAAGGAATCGACTACGACGAGACATTCGCCCCAGTTGCCAGATTGGAAGCAGTCAGACTCTTCTTAGCCTTCGCAGCTCACAAAGGTTTCAAGGTACACCAAATGGATGTCAAGTGTGCATTTCTTAATGGAGTGCTCACAGATGAAGTCTATGTAGAACAACCTCCTGGATTTGAGGTTGCTGGACCAGAAAAGGTGTACAAGCTGAAGAAAGCGCTCTATGGGTTGAAGCAAGCACCAAGAGCTTGGTATGATACTCTCTCGGAGTATCTGGTTGAACAAGGCTTCAAAAAGGGATCTGTGGACAGAACTTTGTTCACTCTCAAAGAAGGAGAAGATCTCTTGCTTGTTCAAATTTATGTCGATGACATAATCTTCGGATCCAAATCCGAACGCATGTGCAATAAGTTTGCTGACATCATGACGAACAAATTCCAAATGTCCATGATGGGAGAAATGAATTTCTTTCTCGGATTGCAAGTCAAGCAGACCAAAGAAGGAATACTGATCAGCCAGTCCAAGTATGCCAAGGAGCTGATAGCTAAGTTCGGTATTCAGCACATGAAATCAGTCAAGATCCCAATGAACACAAACTGGAAAGTTGATCTAGGTTCAGAAGGAAGCTCTGTCTCTTCGAAGAAGTACAGAGAAATCATTGGATCTTTGCTGTATTTGACTGCGAGCAGACCAGATATCGCATTTGCAGTCGGGGAATGTGCAAGATATCAATCAGATCCTAAGGAAGCTCATTTGGATGCAGCTAAGCGGATTCTGAGATATCTTGTAACACCCCGTATTTTGAGAAGCTATTTGTGCCCTAGCTCGTATTTAAATTGAGTTTTAAATAGTAGCTAGAGGAATTATGCACGTGGGCGAATAAATGAGATAAGAATTATTTTTGAGAATTATAGAAGGCGATATTATTTTTCTCGGGTCATATAAATTCTCTTATAGAGAAACCTATCTTCGCCCTATATTTTATTGAAATGTCTATGTGATTTAAATATTTTACTTGGTAGAATATTCACATATGATTTATTTGAAGCATTGTAATTATGATATTAGTTATATCATAATTGAGGTATATTTTTCATGAGATATATTTTCCCACACACTAAATAAGGGTTATAATTATTCGAGTATATGTATATATATAGATATATATATATATATATATAGATGCATCTCTCTTTCTCTCTCACTCCCTCTCATTCTCTCTATCTCTCGATCTCTCTCACTCTCTCTCACTCTCTCTATCTCTCGATCTCTCTCACTCTCTCTCACTCTCTCTATCACTCGACCTCTCTCAATTTCTCTCACTCTTTCTCTCGGTCTTACTCTCCCCCTCACGCAGCCCTCTCTTTTCTCTCTTCTCTCCCTCATTACTTCATTCTTCCCCCCCCCCATCAATGAAGCCACATGCCACATTAAACACTAACCTAAGTAGCTAACCTTTCTAGCAAACAAGATCCCCCATTTTAAGCACACACATGCACATGCACCAATCTCCCTCTCTCCCCCTCATGCTCGGCCCTCTCCCCTCTCTCTTCTCTCCTTCTCTCTTCTCACTCTCCTACACCATTAATAGAATGACATCCTCAACATTTATCATCCCATTTAATTCAAGATATGCATTAAGTAAAGCAATCACTCCATCACATCATCTCATCAAAGCTCATCTAGACAAGCAAGCTCTCTCTCTCCCCTTTCTCCTTAAAATTTTCGGCAGCCCCCTCCCCTCCTCACTCCACCACACTTCTCTCCTTGTTTCACCATTTTTGGAAAGGATTAAGGAAGCCAAAAGTGCTACCCTCACACCAAGCTATCAAGTGTACTTCAATCTTTAAGCACAAGCTCCAAGAGGCCTACGCACCATCCCCTACTTCACTTCCATTGATCTTGTTGGTAGCAACCTCAATCCTCCTCTTATGTTATATATATATATATTCCTTGATGTATAAGTATGTATATTGAAGTATATTGAAGCATGATAGTCCCCTCTCTACTCTTGTAATTCTCGAAAATTTTGATAAAAGAAAGCATGATGAATTCTTTCAACTTTCCACTACCTTCATGTGTTCATACACCTCTACATGTTAGATGCATGAGAGGAAGAGATATATTTCTTGAGAACCCTTGAAAGGGCTATATGTTATGATAAGTGAGACATGATGAGTTATTAGTGTGAAAATGCATGAGAATGGTGATGAAAGTATAGATCTAAGGTGATATGTGCATATATGATAATTTCAACCATTTTCAGAAATTTTCTTACGTTCTGGACTGATCAGTCGACGAGGTTTCCCTCGTTCAAAAATCTTCAACATTTTACAGTGTGTAGATATATGTGTCTTGAGAACACTGGTAAAATTTCAAGTCATTTGGACTTCGTTTACTACCTTTTTAAAATGTAAAACTTTTACTGCACATTTCCGCCGGAAATCTAGAAGGGCAGTCCCTTGAGTCACACTTTTCAGTGACCTCCAAAAATATTCAGCCTCCCAAATTTTTATGGTAGAAAGATACATGTATTATACCGATGTACGTCATATTTCAAACCATTTGGCCAACGTTTACTATTTTTCAAAAATCCTAGCTTCCAGTCGTGCAAAACTGCCGAATCTGGTAGACTGTGGGAAAACACCCATATCTCTTAAACCACTTGGAGTTTTTCACTCTACTTTTTTTTAAACGAAACTAGGCTCAAAGAGGTTTTCATCGGTATAAGTCTCGAATCCAGGAGATTCCTGAGTTAAAGCAGTTTATTCGTTAAAGTTGAGACAGAACAGAATGTTAAACTGGTAGTGTCCGAAAATTTTACCTTGATTTTGTGTTAAGAATTTTTGAAGAGCTTTGGTGGAATTATACACCATGATATGGCATGAAAATGCTACTAGAAAGTTTTTAAATATTTTTCAAGGCTTACATGAATATTTGAGAATTTCCCTACAAGGAAAAAGATTTCAAGTTCATAGAATGACTTTTAAGTCATTTGACTATTGAGATAATTCATTTATATTATGTGAAATATTTGTTTATTTGAAGCATGAATGATTAAGTGATTTTTGAATGCTATTTACCTAGGATTGAGAGTCTTTTAATTGGATAAGATATCCGATTAAATTGGGAGGTCCAATTGGGTAAATAGTGGAGAAGTCATAAGATGAGATTAAGCATATGATGAAAGCATAAGTATTGAGATATTAGTTAGATGAAATTCTAACTAGAGTTTATTTTGTCACATGGCAATCTAAACCACGTGCGCCACTAAAGGTTCGAGTGACAGCCGGCGTTAGTACGACCCCGAGCGTTGTGTCATCGACTCCTGAGACAGGTGGGCTTTATTCTAACTCTATTATGGCAAGCTACCATAATAATGAGTTCAAATGCAAAGTATTATGAAAATAAAGCATGATGAAGCATTATTGATGAGTACTATGAAAATGAAGCATGTTGAAGCATTATTGATGCATATTATGAAAATTGTCATCTTGCCATATATATATTATTGATGAGAATGAGATATGGTATGTTGCCTCTATGAAAGACATGATTATGATCATGATGCAAGATATCGGCCTTTGACTGATTTATATGACAGTAAAGGTTTTGTGCGCAGAGGTGATCGTGAGCTGTCTTTAGTCGGCCGGCCACGGTGATTTGAAGGAGGCCTCATTCTCTTCACCTAGTATATATATGTTATATGAGTTCTCATAGTTGACACATACCGTGAATATAATGTCTGCAGACTAATGATATTATTATGATGATGCAAATGAGTTTATGACAGAAAAACATGAACAGGTATTTCAAATCTCACAAAATCCTGTTGATGCATTGAAAAGGGCAAGATTGACATATAGCTCTAAGAGCAACATTTCAATTATTTCCGGCATGAGTCCACTGAGTGCTTTTTGGTACTCAGCCCTGCATGTATTTCTAAATGTGCAGGTCTGGCTTGGCGCGAGGATGGGTGAAGGCTGTTGGAATTGTCAGTTGGCTGTGTCTTCCTATGTCTCACACTTATCTTATTATCTTGACTCTATAAGTAATTAAACTCCCTGCTATATGTCTTCACACATATAGTAACGCATCTCGCTGCACAACTCTGATAAAACTCCTTATTTAATTCGCTTATGCCTGTAATATCCCATAAGGGAAATACTTCTCAAACCCTTGCTAAGTTTCAATTGCTTAATTATGTTTACCCAAGCTGGTAATTATTTAGTCTTAACATCTTTCTTGAAAATGAGCAAAGTTTGCAATTGCTTCCGCTAAAACAAGATGTATTTCTATTTCTTTCACTATTTCTTTTATTAGTCGTACGATACTTGGTATACGCTATCACTGGCTATATCGGGCTGCGACAGAGTGGTATCAGAGCAGCTTGTCTGCTCTGAGCATAATCTCTTATAGAGTCTCTTCTTGATTGAGTCTATTAGTCTAAGCTAGAGTCTTAGACCAAAAGAGTTATGTCACTGACAAGAGCCAACACCCCATCTCCGCCAGCTTGACGAGGTATGCAAGTTAAAGTTTTAAAGTTGCTTATGAGCAAGAGTTATTTACATGCAATTGATGAAGCAGTTGAGAAAGCAATATTTATAAGTTGAGAAAGAGGCACGATTAGTGCATGATGCAATTTTATTGATACTTGTTTTGGTTGATTGAATAAGAAAGATGGTGGAATTTTTATCGGAATCAATGTTGATACCGATGCACTATGAGAATCATAGAGGAACATCGACAAGCAAGTATGTTATTGAGTACTAAACGAGTAAGTCATTCTTGACTTAGTTTGAATAACACGAGTTGTTATTTTGTTTATAGCATGGCAGAGAGTTTCGATATAGTACAGGCTTTCTATGACTGTACTCTGGAGCACCACGAGACTATTGGAGAGTTCTTGACCCGCTTCCACCATAGGTGGATAGATACCGTAGAGTATGGGGTCACAGTGCAGCAGGTCATGCAGATATTACCACATAGGATGCCACCCCACTGGCAGGCCTGGTGTCATTTTATCGCCCCAGACTTCTATAGCCCGTTGGCACCGGGAGGATTTGAGGTGCGATTTCCGGAGTACCTATCCATTCTGTTGAGCCGATTCGTGATTCATGCGAACCCACCCTACTTCTATCTGACGGAGAGTGACACCCGAGAGGGTGAGGCAGAGAGCCAGCCTCAGGGTCTTCCTGAGACTGAGGATCCATTTATGGTATTGGGACTAGAGCTCCTTAGCTCCCAGCCGATTGATGACCCTATTCCTTCACTTCCTCAGGGCACCCTGCCCGAGGAAGAGATTTCTCCTATGGATGTCTTGGACCCTCACTACCCCATGTATTCTCCCGGGATGTACTCCCCGACTTTTGGATATTTATCCTTTGTTACCCCTATGACCATCGACACCACTGAGGCCATTGATACCACTGAGCAGCTGATGAGCCCCATCCGTGAGACCCTTCATGTTCCTCCCCTCCCTACTGTTGGAGAGGGTGAGATTACTATGGCCGATGTTGACCCATTCGCACCAGGGCCTTCACGACCCCCGGGGATGGCTAGAGACCCGGAGGACGACGCAGGATCAGTCCCGGTTGTTGGGACTCTCACCTCACAGCCTTTGGATCTTCCTAGCATGGGCCTGGCCTTCGGGACGGACGTCCCTCGAAGAGACCCGATTCGGGAGAGAGCCGTCTTCGACCCGTTCCACCGTGCCGACTCTGACAGTGAGGACAGCGTGCCGTATGTGCCTTGATTGGGTGACGCTAGAGAGGACGATGGTGATGATGCTACGGAGGATGGGAGTGACGATGGTAGCAGGGGTGATGATAGAGGTCATGGTTGGATATGGTTTTGATATGATAGTATTGAGTAGTGATGCATATGTATATGGTAGCTTTGTTTAGATAGCCCATAGTTTTGGCTGGAAATGGATAGTTCCATCCCAGACCAGAGCTTGTACTTATTTTGTTAGGCCCCTATAGTACACGGGTAACGGATAGTATCTGTACCCAGTTGTAGGGCTGCTTGTACATAGACGCAGTATTGATGCAGTAGCTAGGTCTTTAACAGAGTAGTACTTTGTACTGACCTATAGCAGTATATAGATCACATATACACTTTTGTACAAAAGAAGTCCTCGTTGAGGCAATTTTCACGATATATATATGATGGGCCAAAGTGGCCATTTTTGACGAAATGAGTAATGAGATTACTTGTTTTGATGCATTGTTATGAAGCAATTGTCAATTTGAAAGCATTGATTGAAAGCAAAGTACTTTGACGCATTAAGTATACTCTATGTGAAAATATATTTTTATATATGTATATATATGTGTATACATGAGATGCATGATATATATATGAGATGCATGATATGTTGTGAATTACTCAGCTATAAGACTAGAGTAAGATGATCCTTGTCACATAGAGGAACTTATCTATTGACCCAAACTTGTAGATTGTCATAATGCCTCCACGAAGAGTGTACAGAAATGTACCCGTGAATGAGGAAGAACCCAGAGAACCTACGCCGCCGCCCCCACCTCAAGATAGGAGGGTGGAAGAACTTTTCTTAAGACAGAACCCCCCGACTTTCGCAGGCCCGGGAGACCCTGCTGAAACGGAAGAATGGATTCGTGCTATGGAACGAATCTTTCAATTTTTGAGATGCAACGACGCAGAACGTCTTATGTGCGTGTCTTACCAGTTGAAAGGAACCGCCGACTATTGGTGGGAAGCAAAGCAGAAAACTATGGCCCCGGAGCAGTTAGATGAGATCACTTGGGATCTTTTTAAGACTGCTCTGTGTGAGAAGTTCATACCCAGAAGTTATAGGAAAAAGAAAGAGATGGAGTTTACCACCTTAAAGCAAGGGAATAAAACTGTAGTGGAGTACGATCGACTATTTTGTGATCTGGCTCGCTATGCACCGTATAGAGTGGATACGGATGAGAAGATGTCCGAGTTGTTTTGCGCCGGACTGCGACAAGAGATAAGAGTAGTATTGGCAAGTCAAACGGCACTTTCCTATGCCGAGGCCTTGAACAGAGCTCTAGATATGGAGCTAGCAATGCAGCCGGAGAAAGCAACACACGCACCAGTGCCTCCATCAACCCAATACACTCAAGTATCAAACACTCCCTACTCTAACCAAGGGCAGAAAGGAAAACGCAAATGGGAAAATCGTGGAAATGAGGGTAAAAAGCCATGGCAAGGTCAGAATGTCCAGCCTCCATTCGTGAAAGGCGATAAATCATTTTATGGTGGACCAGCGACCTCACACCCCGGACACCAAGGGATACCCCCTTGTCCTAAGTGCAACAAATTACACACCGGAGTGTGTAGAGCTGGAAACCCAAATTGTTTCACTTGTGGAAAACCAGGGCATTACTCGAGCCAGTGCCCCAACCGACAGCAGGGGATGAGTGGAGGAAGACCCAATCATTTTCCAACCCCACAGCTCAGGGCAATGGAAGGAATTCTTTCTCTACCTCAACCACTACAGCAACAACCTTTTCGCCGTCCAAACCAGTCTCATAAGCAGCTACCTGCACCGCAAGCAGGAAGACCACCACAACATCAAAGGATGTATGCTATCAATCAGAAGAATCAGGATAAGAACCAAGGAAACCTAACAGGTATTGGGGAACTGAAAGGTGTACCCATTGTTATTCTCTTTGATATGGGAGCATCACATTCTCTCATCTCATATACCTGTGTGGATACGTTAGAGCTGAATGTAGAACCAGCCCAGTTACAATTAAGGGTAGCCACTCCCTTAGGGAAGATCACCACTGTTACACATGTGTGTCCTAACTTGGAATTCGAATTAGGACCTCTTAAGCTTAAGGCTAAGATATTGAGACTTTTGCGCATGTGGACCACAGACATCATTTTAGGAATGGACTGGTTAGCAGAACACCATGCGGTGATACAGTGCGAGTAGAGACGGATATCATTCCAGCCACCAGGCGTGGAACCTACATGTTTTTACGCCATCAATAGAAAATGGAAGAAGACACCTATCATCTCTGCAGTGCAAGCGAACAAGATACTAAAAGAAAAGGGCGCGACAGCATATTTAGTATACTTGAACCAAGAAGAGGAAGCACAAGTAAAGATTGAAGATGTACCTATAGTGCGGGAGTATCAAGACGTTTTCCCTGAGATTCTACCAGGTCTACCCCCGAACTGACAATTGGAATTCACGATCGATTTGGAACCCGGAACAGCACCAATATCCAAAGCACCATATAGGATGGCACCAGCAGAATTGCAAGAACTGAAGTTGCAACTACAAGAATTGTTGGATATGGGATTCATTCGACCCAGTGCATCGCCTTGGGGAGCACCGGTCCTGTTTGTCAAAAAGAAAGATGGAAGTTTAAGATTGTGTATCGATTATCGGGAATTGAACAGGGTAACCCTAAAGAACAAGTATCCTTTGCCACGAATAGACGATTTGTTTGATCAACTTCGAGGAGCACGCACTTTCTCAAAGATAGATTTAAGGACAGGGTATCACCAATTGAGGATACGACCTGAGGATATTCCAAAGACAGCATTCCGCACGAGATACGGACACTATGAGTTCATAGTGATGCCTTTTAGATTAACAAATGCCCCCGCCGTATTCATGGATCTCATGAATCGAGTGTTTCACGAATATTTGGATCAATTCGTGTTGGTATTCATAGACGACATCTTGATTTACTCGAAGAATGAGAAGGATCATGAAGAGCACCTTAGAACTGTGCTAGAGAAGCTAAGAGCTGAAAAGCTTTATGCTAAGTATAGCAAATGTGAGTTTTGGCTACGAGAAGTCAATTTCTTAGGCCACGTCATTTCAGCTGCAGGAATCAAAGTGGACCCTGCCAAAGTTCAAGCAGTGCAAGAATGGAGATCACCAACGACACCTTACGAAATTCGTAGCTTCCTAGGATTAGCGGGCTACTATCGTCGTTTTATACAAGATTTCTCCAAAATAGCCAAGCCTATAACTCATCTGCTCAAGAAAGAAGTCAAATTCTTGTGGACAGACGAATGCGAACAAAGCTTTCAAGAATTGAAGAAGAGGTTGACCACCGCCCCAGTACTAGCCGTTCCAGAAGCAAACAAGGAATATACTATCTATACAGACGCATCAAAGAAAGGACTAGGTTGTGTACTGATGCAAGAGGGAAAGGTAATAGCTTATGCCTCGCGACAGCTTAGGCCACACGAAGCGAATTACTCGACACATGACCTAGAGCTAGCAGCAGTAGTGCACGCATTGAAAATTTGGAGACACCACCTTTATGGAGTAAGGTGTGAAATTTACACTGACCATAAGAGTCTCAAATATTTCTTTGAACATAAGGATTTGAATATGAGACAAAGAAGATGGCTAGAATTGGTCAAGGACTATGATTGTGGAATCAATTATCATCCAGGCAAAGCCAACGTCATGGCAGATGCTTTGAGCAGAATGGAACGAGCCAAGTTAGGATGTATCCTAACCAAGGAGAATGACTTGGTCAGGGAATTCGAAATGTTAAGGTTGGAAGTGGTATTTCCACCGCAAACCACAGATTTGATCATGGCGACACTCAGTGTTACCCCCGATCTAAGATCAAGGATTGTTAAAATGCAAAGATAAGATGAGAAATTGGAAAGATTGCGAGTGAAAATCCGTACCGATAAGCTTGAGTCATGCCAAGAAGCAGCAGATAATGCATTGATGTTTGAGGGAAGAATCTGTGTACCCAATGATGAGAAATTAAGAAATGAAATCATGAGCGAGGCTCATGACACGCCTTACGCAGCACATCCGGGAGGTACGAAGATGTACCAAGATTTAAAAGAAAGATTTTGGTGGGAAGGCATGAAGCGAGACATAGCTTCATTTGTAGAACGATGTTTAGCTTGTCAGCAAGTGAAGGCGTTGCACCAACGACCTTATGGCAAATTACAACCGTTAGAAATTCCAGAATGGAAATGGGACCACATAGCTATGGACTTTGTCACTGCTTTGCCAAAGTCGAATAGAGGGAATACCGCCGTTTGGGTGATCATAGATAGATTGACAAAAAGTGCTCATTTCATACCAATTCCTGTAACGCATGGGTCTGAAAAGTTAGCTCAAATATACATTCGTGAGATAGTACGTTTGCACGGAGTTCCAATGACGATTACCTCCGATAGAGATACAAAATTCACCTCACGATTTTGGATGAGCTTACACAGAGAATTGGGTACTAAGTTGAATTTTAGCATAGCTTTTCATCCACAGACGGATGGACAGTCTGAAAGAACTATACAAGTTTTGGATGATATGATTCGGACTGTAGTGTTAGATAGAGGAGCTCAATGGGAACAAGTGTTACCCCTGATTGAGTTTGCCTACAATAATAGTTTCCAAACGACTATTAACATGGCACCATATGAGGCCCTCTATGGAAGAAAATGTAGATCTCCGCTTTACTGGGATGAAGTAGGAGAAAGAAAAGTGTTAGGTCCTGACGCAGTGGAAGAAATGATCACAACTGTGAGACAAATTCGGCAACGAATTAAAGAAGCTCAAGATCGCCAAAAATCTTATGCCGACACTAGACGCACAGAGATTCAATTCGAAGTGGGAAGTAAAGTCTTTTTGAAAGTTTCCCCTTCTCGAGGGATTCACCGATTCGGTATAAAAGGAAAGCTCAAGCCTAGATTTATAGGCCCATATGATATATTAGAAAGAGCAGGCCCTGTTGCCTATAGACTCGCGTTACCTCCAAATTTCGCGAATGTTCACAATGTCTTTCACGTGTCGCAACTGAGAAAATACGTGTTTGACCCGAAGCATGTTATTCATCGAGAGGATATATCTCTTGAACCGGACCTGAAATATGAAGAAAGACCCGAAGCTGTGTTGGATAGAAAGATCCAACAATTGAGAAATAAGTCAATTGCCTTGGTCAAAATACAATGGCGACATCACGGGCAAGAAGAAGCAACTTGGGAATTGGAGGATAAAATGAAGGAAAAATATCCAGAGTTGTTTCCCAAAGGTGAGATTTCAAATTTCGGGACGAAATTTTTTTTAAGGGGGTAAGGATGTAACACCCCGTATTTTGAGAAGCTATTTGTGCCCTAGCTCGTATTTAAATTGAGTTTTAAATAGTAGCTAGAGGAATTATGCACGTGGGCGAATAAATGAGATAAGAATTATTTTTGAGAATTATAGAAGGCGATATTATTTTTCTCGGGTCATATAAATTCTCTTATAGAGAAACCTATCTTCGCCCTATATTTTATTGAAATGTCTATGTGATTTAAATATTTTACTTGGTAGAATATTCACATATGATTTATTTGAAGCATTGTAATTATGATATTAGTTTTATCATAATTGAGGTATATTTTTCATGAGATATATTTTCCCACACACTAAATAAGGGTTATAATTATTCGAGTATATGTATATATATATATATATATATATATATATATATATATATATATATATATATATGCATCTCTCTTTCTCTCTCACTCCCTCTCATTCTCTCTATCTCTCGATCTCACTCACTCTCTCTCACTCTCTCTATCTCTCGATCTCTCTCACTCTCTCTCGCTCTCTCTATCTCTCGACCTCTCTCAATTTCTCTCACTCTTTCTCTCGGTCTTACTCTCCCCCTCACGCAGCCCTCTCTTTTCTCTCTTCTCTCCCTCATTACTTCATTCTTCCCCCCCATCAATGAAGCCACATGCCACATTAAACACTAACCTAAGTAGCTAACCTTTCTAGCAAACAAGATCCCCCATTTTAAGCACACACATGCACATGCACCAATCTCCCTCTCTCCCCCTCATGCTCGGCCCTCTCCCCTCTCTCTTCTCTCCTTCTCTCTTCTCACTCTCCTACACCATTAATAGGATGACATCCTCAACATTTATCATCCCATTTAATTCAAGATATGCATTAAGTAAAGCAATCACTCCATCACATCATCTCATCAAAGCTCATCTAGACAAGCAAGCTCTCTCTCTCCCCTTTCTCCTTAAAATTTTCGGCAGCCCCCTCCCCTCCTCACTCCACCACACTTCTCTCCTTGTTTCACCATTTTTGGAAAGGATTAAGGAAGCCAAAAGTGCTACCCTCACACCAAGCTATCAAGTGTACTTCAATCTTTAAGCACAAGCTCCAAGAGGCCTACGCACCATCCCCTACTTCACTTCCATTGATCTTGTTGGTAGCAACCTCAATCCTCCTCTTATGTTATATATATATTCCTTGATGTATAAGTATGTATATTGAAGTATATTGAAGCATGATAGTCCCCTCTCTACTCTTGTAATTCTCGAAAATTTTGATAAAAGAAAGCATGATGAATTCTTTCAACTTTCCACTACCTTCATGTGTTCATACACCTCTACATGTTAGATGCATGAGAGGAAGAGATATATTTCTTGAGAACCCTTGAAAGGGCTATATGTTATGATAAGTGAGACATGATGAGTTATTAGTGTGAAAATGCATGAGAATGGTGATGAAAGTATAGATCTA
The DNA here is from genome assembly GCF_028751815.1 of Salvia miltiorrhiza. Taxonomy (NCBI): domain Eukaryota; kingdom Viridiplantae; phylum Streptophyta; class Magnoliopsida; order Lamiales; family Lamiaceae; genus Salvia; species Salvia miltiorrhiza. The sequence goes on from NC_080388.1 coordinate 10,671,578, forward strand.
AGGTGATATGTGCATATATGATAATTTCAACCATTTTCAGAAATTTTCTTACGTTCTGGACTGATCAGTCGACGAGGTTTCCCTCGTTCAAAAATCTTCAAAATTTTACAGTGTGTAGATATATGTGTCTTGAGAACACTGGTAAAATTTCAAGTCATTTGGACTTCGTTTACTACCTTTTTAAAATGTAAAACTTTTACTGCACATTTCCGCCGGAAATCTAGAAGGGCAGTCCCTTGAGTCACACTTTTCAGTGACCTCCAAAAATATTCAGCCTCCCAAATTTTTATGGTAGAAAGATACATGTATTATACCGATGTACGTCATATTTCAAACCATTTGGCCAACGTTTACTATTTTTCAAAAATCCTAGCTTCCAGTCGTGCAAAACTGCCGAATCTGGTAGACTGTGGGAAAACACCCATATCTCTTAAACCACTTGGAGTTTTTCACTCTACTTTTTTTTAAACGAAACTAGGCTCAAAGAGGTTTTCATCGGTATAAGTCTCGAATCCAGGAGATTCCTGAGTTAAAGCAGTTTATTCGTTAAAGTTGAGACAGAACAGAATGTTAAACTGGTAGTGTCCGAAAATTTTACCTTGATTTTGTGTTAAGAATTTTTGAAGAGCTTTGGTGGAATTATACACCATGATATGGCATGAAAATGCTACTAGAAAGTTTTTAAATATTTTTCAAGGCTTACATGAATATTTGAGAATTTCCCTACAAGGAAAAAGATTTCAAGTTCATAGAATGACTTTTAAGTCATTTGACTATTGAGATAATTCATTTATATTATGTGAAATATTTGTTTATTTGAAGCATGAATGATTAAGTGATTTTTGAATGCTATTTACCTAGGATTGAGAGTCTTTTAATTGGATAAGATATCCGATTAAATTGGGAGGTCCAATTGGGTAAATAGTGGAGAAGTCATAAGATGAGATTAAGCATATGATGAAAGCATAAGTATTGAGATATTAGTTAGATGAAATTCTAACTAGAGTTTATTTTGTCACATGGCAATCTAAACCACGTGCGCCACTAAAGGTTCGAGTGACAGCCGGCGTTAGTACGACCCCGAGCGTTGTGTCATCGACTCCTGAGACAGGTGGGCTTTATTCTAACTCTATTATGGCAAGCTACCATAATAATGAGTTCAAATGCAAAGTATTATGAAAATAAAGCATGATGAAGCATTATTGATGAGTACTATGAAAATGAAGCATGTTGAAGCATTATTGATGCATATTATGAAAATTGTCATCTTGCCATATATATATTATTGATGAGAATGAGATATGGTATGTTGCCTCTATGAAAGACATGATTATGATCATGATGCAAGATATCGGCCTTTGACTGATTTATATGACAGTAAAGGTTTTGTGCGCAGAGGTGATCGTGAGCTGTCTTTAGTCGGCCGGCCACGGTGATTTGAAGGAGGCCTCCTTCTCTTCACCTAGTATATATATGTTATATGAGTTCTCATAGTTGACACATACCGTGAATATAATGTCTGCAGACTAATGATATTATTATGATGATGCAAATGAGTTTATGACAGAAAAACATGAACAGGTATTTCAAATCTCACAAAATCCTGTTGATGCATTGAAAAGGGCAAGATTGACATATAGCTCTAAGAGCAACATTTCAATTATTTTCGGCATGAGTCCACTGAGTGCTTTTTGGTACTCAGCCCTGCATGTATTTCTAAATGTGCAGGTCTGGCTTGGCGCGAGGATGGGTGAAGGCTGTTGGAATTGTCAGTTGGCTGTGTCTTCCTATGTCTCACACTTATCTTATTATCTTGACTCTATAAGTAATTAAACTCCCTGCTATATGTCTTCACACATATAGTAACGCATCTCGCTGCACAACTCTGATGAAACTCCTTATTTAATTCGCTTATGCCTGTAATATCCCATAAGGGAAATACTTCTCAAACCCTTGCTAAGTTTCAATTGCTTAATTATGTTTACCCAAGCTGGTAATTATTTAGTCTTAACATCTTTCTTGAAAATGAGCAAAGTTTGCAATTGCTTCCGCTAAAACAAGATGTATTTCTATTTCTTTCACTATTTCTTTTATTAGTCGTACGATACTTGGTATACGCTATCACTGGCTATATCGGGCTGCGACATATCTCAAAGGCACGCCCAATTTAGGATTGTGGTACCCAGCAGACGACGACATCAAGCTCACCGGATATTCAGATTCAGACTTCGGTGGATGCAAGCTTGATCGCAAATCAACCTCCGGAACATGTCAATTTCTAGGCAACAAGCTCATCTCTTGGTTTTCAAAGAAGCAGACTTCAGTTGCCACCTCTACAACTGAAGCTGAATATGTTGTTGCCGGAAGCTGCTGCTCACAAATCCTGTGGTTAGTCCATCAACTAAAGGACTATGGGATCGAGGAAAAGGAAGTTCCTATCTATTGCGACAGCTCCAGTGCTATTGCAATCTCCCAGAATCCAGTTCATCACACCAGAGTCAAACATATTGAGATTCGACATCACTTCATTCGTGATCATGTCGAAAAGAAGAATATCTCTGTGGAATGGATTCCCACTGCTGTTCAGAGAGCGGACCTGCTGACCAAGGCTCTTCCAGAAGAGAGGTTCAATGATCTATGTGCAAAGATCGGCCTCATCAACCCTGAAGAGTGATGCTGTGTTTGAAGATTTTCTCAAACAGTCATGCTGACTGGTGGTCAACCAACTGCTGCTTCTACGATCGCCGACGTGGAAAGCAAAGAAGTCCAGATGCTCATCTGAAGAAGAAGTCATCCTGATGATTCAACCAGGATCACGTGGTATCAACTGACTACTATGTTCAGTTGATCAGTAAGTATTTTAAATGCTTACCTTTCAAAATCAGTTATTTCAGTTATGAGCTTTAAGTTTTTAGTTCAAAATCTTTTCTCTAACTGATCAGTTTCTTTTAAAAACTTTAACTGATTATTGGAAATTGTTGGAAAATGGAATATCCGAGAAAGACAAGATTTTTATAAAGTGAAAATCTGTTTTGATTGAACTTGTCCTGATCTTTTTGCCAAAAATCCTTCCAACCTTTTTGCCTCTGCAATAAAATTTCTTGAAACGCTCATTGACATGACATATGTAATGATGCCTTTCAAAGTCCCTCGCAGTGACGGCGGACGCGAAATTTTTCTTCAATTGCATTTTAGGCACAATTTTCGAAAAACCTTTTCATCTTCTACATGGTTCACATCTTGTCTATTTATACACCATGCTGTCTTCACGATTTTTCTGCATCAACTAACAACTCTCCACAGCCTTCACTGTGAGAAAAAGTTTCAATTTTTTTTTCAAAGTTGCAGAGAAAAATTGTTCCGACTAAAGGAGAAATCTATGACTGCAAAGTCATGGAGTGGAAGAATGACGCTCATAGTCTTGGTCTACACTGGACCCTTTCACTGGATCACAACGTCTCTCCGACGTCAAAGTTTGCTCTACCCTCACTCTTGTATCCAGCGAAGCAAGCGTCTTCCATCCTCATGCCCGGTGCATTGGTTTGTAGTACCTGTCTGAAAAAGGACATACTTCATCGTCTTCATCAAAAGGCCTCTCGCCTTTTGTGAAGTTTCAATGCGGAGCAACAACAATGAGCAGGAACTCATTGTCAACCGGCGCTATGTCAACAGTGAGACCCTCACAATCTTCACTGAATTGACAACCCCTCACCTCTCAAACCCTCTGCTTCTCTTCTTTTTCCTCGTCATCTGTTTCTTCTTCCTAACCTCCTTCTAAGCCTTCACCTTCTTCATCCCCCATAACCCCAATATCTTCCTCCTGCGAACTTACCTTCGCATGGTCTTCGCTTCCTTCTTAGGTTCGTCCTTCTTTTTGATGTTGCCAAAAAGGGGGAAAGTTGCACAATCTTATGAACTTAAGTCGGTCAAGCAACATGATCATCCTTTCATCCGATGATCATGAGAAAGATACACCAAGAGGACGAGACCTCAATTCAACGGAAAACAAGTGAGAGTGGAACAAGCTTAGGAACATTGAAGACACGAAGACAGAAGATGAAGATCAAGAAGTTCAAGGCGCAGCCAAGCAGACTGCTGGAGTCCATGGTTTATCCATGATGTTTTTTTTGTTATTCTTGTTACTCCAATGGAAGTCTTGCTCTGTACCTCGACTGATGGCTTATCAGTCCTTTTAATGAAATGAACTTCTTATTGATCTCACCCTGAAGACAATGACTCTTTGTCCAGGCTCTGATTTATGGTTTTTCTGTCTTCTTTAAGTTCTGTGTTTAGAACTGTTTTCGTTCTTGCTCCAAGTACAAGTTGTTTAGGTTCTATTGTTAAGGGGGAACTGTTTTCTCTCCTTGTCTAGAACTTGTACTGAGAGCTCAGTCTTTTTATTGTCTAGAACTGCTGTGTGGTTTTAGCATCATCAAAAAGGGGGAAATTGTTGGGAACCTTGTGGAATATCCTAATCCTTGTTTTGATGATACCAAAATTCATAGGACTTAAATGTAATAGACTAGAATCGTTTTGAACTCAAGTGTTAGAGTTCGTTTCTAGTTTAGTTGCGGTGTCGAAGACTGAAGACTGAAGACTGAAGAACGAAAACTGAAGACTGAAGACTGGAGTTACCAACTGAAGTGTCAGTTGAAGAATCAGTTGAAGACTGATTATTTAATGCGCGCCATAGACTGATACTAAAGTCAAGTATCAGTTGAACATTCCTCCTATGACTGATCTTCCAACGTTCAGAGGAAGCCACGTACGCTCAAGTACAGCCGCATTAAATGCAGAGATATCTCAATATCTTATCTCTGCAGAGGTCATTCCTATCTGGTGGCTACTTTTCAGAGATGTCACATCTCCTGTCCTTCAAAGAGAGCCGTTTCCACACAGACAAGGAACCTCGAAGATTGAAGCCTCAGCCCAAATTCGAAGATTGAAGCCTCAGCCTAAAGCTTAACCGCTCAAAGCTTGAATCGAAGAAGAGAATTCCAAAGCCAAAATCAGTCACTGCTGATTACATACATTCTCTTAGACCCTTGGCATATATTCTGTGTACCCAGAAGCCAAAGGTCAAACTTGCTTCAAAGAACTTGTTCTTTGTAAGTATAGTTGGCACTCGTTTAAACCTCTCCCCCATAAGAGTGTTTGAGTGACTCGGAGATTCAAGAAGGTACTCTGAACTCTGAAAGGGAAGTCTGAGCACGAGGTGTGCTTAGCAGGGAAATCCTACGCGAGTTGTGTAGGTGCTGAAATCCTACGCGAGGTGTGTAGGTGGAGAAATCCTACGCGAGGTGTGTAGGTGCTGAAGAGAGTTTATCTTCAGTTTACGGTTTGCAGTGCACCACGCAAGCACTTGCGGAGTGGATTGTTGGTCTGATCAACTAGCCGTGGATGTAGGAAAGAGTTTTTCCGAACCACGTAAAAGTCTCTGTGTTATTTACAGCTTTCAGTTTTACTTTCATAACTGCGCTATTTCAATTGATAAAACTGAACACTGACTAACAACAAGAGAAACCTTAATCCAACTATCTGCTCCACCGAGGCTATTAGAAACTAAGTTTAATTTCCGCTGCGTGTGATATCAATCTGACTGAACTATCCTCTGATAGTAAGTAAGAGAGATATCATCTCTATCGTTGCAAACACGACTGAAGCCCTTACGTGGATCAGTTAAGTTCTAGTGACTTAACTGATAACTCTTTACTGAAGAGCTTTCAGTATCAGTCGTCAACCCTGTTGGTCAAAACTTATTTCGGTTAAACATGTGTCTGGTTTGCATGTAAAGTTTCTTTTCTATCTCTGACTGAGATCCCTCTGATTGAGGTTGGTAGATAGCTAAAAATAGCCTATAGGTGTATTTCCCCCCCCCCATACACCTATTCGAGACCCCCCGGACCTAACAATAAGCATAAATAGAAATGTTCCCATTATATAGTGCACATCGCTGGTGCATATTTCAGTCCTCATCAGCTACTCCCCCCTGGTCTGGTTGAACCGGATATTCTTCGTGTTCAGCCAGCCAAGTATTGTTAAAGCCAGCGCTGTGCTGTTTTCCTTAATCCCTGCAAATCATGAAGACATAAGAGTTTTAATATTATAAGAAAGTAGAGATAAGCATTTTCCCCTTGACTTTGGAATTGTAGTTCCAAGTTAGATTTCCTTCTTTTTTGTTGAATGTTGACAAAGATGGATAATTTCCATTTCTTTGGGCGCATAAGAAGACCAGCGCTGAGAATACCCCATATTGAATACTTTGCATAGATAAGCAATATAAATGCTTTGTGTTGGATGAACCAGAAGACCGCTGCAAGAATACCCGAATAACATAGGAAGACCCATGTCAAAGTTGAGAAATATGATACTCTGATCATGTGAGAAAACCCGTCATAAATATTTGTCGAGTCTGAACAATATACCTTGTTGAGCGCGTAAGAAATCCAGCGCGTGAGAAGACCAATAGATGACAATAGCACGCCAAAAGGCGGCTTATTTCTCGCTGAGCAGCGATTAAAATAGATCAAAGCAGCCCATAGAGCAAAGGCGCAAAACAGTGTAGCCCGTAGAGTAGAGCAGAGAAATACCCGGTCAGAGCAGAGAAATTCCTATCAGATCAGAGAAATGCTCGTCAGAGCAGCCCGGTCAGAGCAGAGAAATGCCCTTTCAGAGCAGAGAAATGTCCCTCAGAGCAGCCCGGTCAGAGCAGAGAAATGCCCTTTCAGAGCAGAGAAATGTCCCTCAGAGCAGCCCGGTCAGGGCAGAGAAATGCCCTTTCAGAGCAGAGAAATGTCCCTCACAGCAGCCCGGTCAGGGCAGAGAAATGTCCCTCAAAGCAGCCCGGTCAGAGCAGAGAAATCCCAGCAGAGGATTGAAATCCCGGCAAAGCATTGAAATCCCGGCAGAGCATTGGGATCACGGACGGTGGCAGAGCATTAGGATCACGGACGGTGGCAGAGCATTGGGATCACGGACGGCGGCAGAGCATTGGGATCACGGATGGCGGCAGAGCATTGGGATCACGGACGGTGGCAGAGCATTGGGATCACGGACGGCGGCAGAGTATTGGGATCACGGACGGTGGCAGAGCATTGGGATCACGGACGGTGGCAGAGCATTGGGATCACTATAGAGCAGTGAAATCACGGTAGAGCAGTGAAATCACGGTAGAGCAGTGAAATCACGGCGGAGCATTCCTCAGCTGCTTCCCTCCTTTGTATGCATTCCTTTGCTGCTTCCCTCCTTTGTGTGTATTCCTTTGCTGCTTCCCTCCTTGCCGACTGGAACACTCTGCGTGGAGCATGGAAGACCCGGGGGGTGCAACCAACTTTCGCAGCTTACGATTAAGTAGTAACCCTCTGCGCGGAGAATGGAAGACCCGGGGGGTGCAACCAACTTTCGCGGCTTACGATTATTGGAACACCCTGCACGGAGCATGGAAGACCCGGGGGGTGCAACCAACTTTCGTGGCTTACGGTTAAGAGAACACCCTGCACGGAGCATGGAAAACCCGGGGGGTGCAACCAACTTTCGTGGCTTACGGTTAAGAGAACACTCTGCGCGGAGCATGGAGGGCCTGACCGGCGCAACCAACTTTCACGGCTTACGATTATTGGAACACCCTGCACGGAGCATGGAAGACCCGGGGGGTGCAACCAACTTTCGTGGCTTACGGTTAAGAGAACACCCTGCACGGAGCATGGAAAACCCGGGGGGTGCAACCAACTTTCGTGGCTTACGGTTAAGAGAACACTCTGCGCGGCGCATGGAGGGCCTGGCCGGCGCAACCAACTTTTGCGGCTTACGATTATGAGAACACCCTGCACCGAGCATGGAAGACCCGGGGGGTGCAACCAACTTTCGTGGCTTACGGTTAAGAGAACACCCTGCACGGAGCATGGAAAACCCGGGGGGTGCAGCCAACTTTCGTGGCTTACGGTTAAGAGAACACTCTGCGCGGAGCATGGAGGGCCTGGCCGGCGCAACCAACTTTCACGGCTTACGATTATTGGAACACCCTGCACGGAGCATGGAAGACCCGGGGGGTGCAACCAACTTTCGTGGCTTACGGTTAAGAGAACACCCTGCACGGAGCATGGAAAACCCGGGGGGTGCAACCAACTTTCGTGGCTTACGGTTAAGAGAACACTCTGCGCGGCGCATGGAGGGCCTGGCCGGCGCAACCAACTTTTGCGGCTTACGATTATGAGAACACCCTGCACGGAGCATGGAAGACCCGGGGGGTGCAACCAACTTTCGTGGCTTACGGTTAAGAGAACACCCTGCACGGAGCATGGAAAACCCGGGGGGTGCAACCAACTTTCGTGGCTTACGGTTAAGAGAACACTCTGCGCTGAGCATGGAGGGCCTGGCCGGCGCAACCAACTTTCGCGGCTTACGATTATGAGAACACCCTGCACGGAGCATGGAAGACCCGGGGGGTGCAACCAACTTTCGTGGCTTACGGTTAAGAGAACACCCTGCACGGAGCATGGAAGACCCGGGGGTGCAACCAACTTTCGTGGCTTACGATAGCATCCCTCTGCGCGGAGCATGGAGGGCCCGGATGGCGCCACCAACTTTTGCGGCTTACGATAGCATCCCTCTGCTTTTCCCTTGACTTGCTTAAAAGCAATTTTGAATTTGTGAATTGGGGACTACGGGTATACACCCTACTCCCCCCTCTGGTGACATGTGCAATGCCGCTGCATGAACATGTTAAGTGTGTGTGTTTGGTGCTCATGCTTGTGATGATTGTGAGAGAGTTAGCATAACTACAATTCCCAAGTAACATAATTCAAGTTGCATTTCAAGCCCTAGCACATATGCAGAAGGTGTGCAACTTCGTTTATTAATAATGTCATATTTCAAGTCTAAGCACATATGCAGAAGTTGTGCAGCTTCCAAGATGATGTTGTGATTACATAAATCCCATCAGAGATCATATAAGTCATGGTTTTGCCCAAGTAAAGAAGTAGAATATTTCATAAATCCCTATCATGCTTACATGTTCTCATAAAATACCCTAAGATCATAATTTTGCCTAGTGATAAAGCATAATACTCCCCCATCATGCTCACATACTTCCACGAGATAAAGTTCAGCGAAGTACCTGAATTACCACTTACAAGTGGATTAGCTTTTCGTGTTATGGTGATTACCATACTTGTTCAAGTTTTTCCTAAAGCTGTTTATCATGTGCTGTAAGAACTCTTGAACGAGAATATTAGTAAAATATGAGAGCCCCTTGAGACAGGGCTGCAAAGAGAATTAGAACCCTAGATTATATAATCCATTGCCACAACTTGATTCCCATATTCATATACCGATGGATTCATTCAAATTTAATAAAACATGATAAGCTGTTCAAGCACATATATATATGTCAATGACTAACAGAAGACGTAGCCCGAATACTTCCCTATTTTGCCTACGCAGTTGCTCAGCCCCTGCCACTGAGGTTCAAGAGCTGCATTAATATCCCAAAACTGCCTTTCCGCAAGCACCTCAAATTCTTATTAACAAATTAAGAAGAACTAACATATTTCACCCCGAAAAATATCATACAAACAAAGAACTCCAATATTCTCTGGACATCATTCCCGAGTAAGCAAAGAACAAGTATAATCTGCACTAGATTAAACCTTGAGCAATCAATGTAGTTTTCGGGCATGTGATTATGAAGAAGTATACATACCCAAGATTAATGCATTATGCAATGATTGATCTATCAAAGAGTAATAGCTAATGAATTAGTCAAAGAATTCCCTCAAATTATTAAATGCATCCCAACTTTCCATCATTTGAATAAATTTTTGAACGGCATTCCCCATATGACTAAATTTAGTCATATGACTGACCTCCCGAAAATCAAACCCAATAGTAATATTTGGAACTCCTTGGCTTGTGATTTTGATAGCAGCGACACCCTTGGTTCTCTGCGCAGCATCGGTACAAATCATTCCCCCAAATTTGTTTATCCTGTGCACGATCCAGAGAGGCCGGATCCCGTGATCAGTGACGAGGCCGAATCAGGCATGACACCTCCCAAACCCATCATTTCCCAGCATGAATTAGAGGCTGCAATCGAAAGAGATTACAAGCCAAAATAAGCAAATGAAAGTAGGCTGAACCTATCATGAAATTAACTGAGAAAATCTCAAATAAATAGAAACCCTCCCTTTTAAATTCACGAGGTCCCTTGCCGGCGTGATTCCGGCAGCCATCAGCGCGATTCCGCCATGAAAAAGGTGCGCTGCAGAGCTTGAACATCCGGTCATTGCGCCGCTCGACGACGATGAGATCAGCAGCAATGGCTTAGTCGTGCAGCGGATCTTCGATCATCCGTGGAGAGGTTCTTCAGTGCTCGGTCGGAGGAGGGCGGAGATTCCCTGGCTGCAGAGGAGCGACAAATCCCTGGCTGGGGAGGAGCGGTGATCCGCTGGTTGCGGAGGAGCGGTGAAAGTTCTGTGGCCCAGATCTGAATTTAGGGATTTCGACCATGGATTTTCATTTCCCCTTTCCTCGTTGAAGATGAACTGGATCTAGGATCATTGCTTGGCTGATAAATTCCGGCGAGATCTCTCACTGGAGAACACGAACTTTTTAATTGAAATTGAGGCTTCGCGATTTCTATGAGAGAATAATTGATCCGAAATTGGGGATCGAAAGAAGTAAGAGGAATCTCCCCGAAAAGAGCTCAAATCGAAGACTTCATGGCCCCGATTCCGAAAATCAGAAATCCCCTCTCGCCTGAATCTGGAAAATTTTTTCTTCTTGCGATTAACAGTAAATCGACGGTGAACAGTAGCTTCGATGAACAGTACTTCGATGAACAGTGAATCTGGAATCTCAGGCCTTAGCTCGATTTTCCCACAGACGGCGCCAATTTGATGAGACAAGGAACCAACACCTAAACTAGAAAGTAATAAACGACACCGGATTTACGTGGTTCGGTCGAGAAGACCTACGTCTACGGGGGTTTTGGGGGTTTTCCACTATAATCGAGAGAGTTACATTTTACAAGAGATGAATGAATAAATGAGATGATCCCCTCCTAACCCACTCCTAAGTCTCTATTTATAAGCATGTAAATAAGCCCTAGGGCCTCAAGCCCATTTACTAAGATAACTGGGCTTAAGCCCCTTTAATACATTGACCTTGGTCTGAATCGCCTATGCTTGTTTGACTACGCCGGAAGCTCTATTATTTCTTTTATTATCCCAAATCTCCAATTAAACCTGCACTGATTAGCTTAATAATAATAATACTAATCATAAGCATAAATAGAAATGTTCCCATTATATAGTGCACAGCGCTGGTGCATATTTCTACTCTATCTGGACAAACGAAATTGAGAATTTTGTTTTTAAACTAAATAAATAAATAAACACTGGAAAGAAAATAAATCAAGCTGTGAAACAGAGAAACAGATAAGACAAGATTTCTCAAGGCAAAGGTTTCAACAGATTCTCCTAACTAACATGTTCAATTCAATTAATAAGACGATTCCTGAGGTAATCTCTAAGCTAGTCCATAGCCACTCCCGTGGCATACAAACCGTTGATTACATGCAAGGCTACCATCCCTGGATCACACTTCTAACATGTAACTCCTAAAAGTGCCTAGGATTAATGCCCTCACAATTATCAATTCCCTTTAGAATTAAAATAAATGTGTTCTATGTTCTTAGTTCAAGTAATAATTATCATCTCCCGATCTCAAATTAAAACCTATGATTATGCTAAATTGGTGGCCAATCAATAAAGCAAACAATTATAACAAGAACATAAAAAGGAATAACAATCTTAATTAATCGAATCAAACAGTCAGAAATTCAAATCATGTCTACTCCCTAAACCCTGGAAAAAATGGATTCTAGCCACACATAGACATATGAACTAGAATACAATTCTCAATAAAACAAATAAACATCCACAAGAAAAACCGTAGTAGAATTGAGAATCTCCATTTCTTGCTCTCGCTCGGTTCTCCGTCTCTCTCAGCTCTCAGGAAAAGTAAAATATGATAAAAGTGATAAAAGGTTCTTTCAATATGTTTCTGAGGAGTATTTATATGCCCTAGGTCTCAAAATATAGGTCAAAACCGTGTAGGATCGAAAAATAGCTGAAATAATAGAAAAATCGCGCAAAATCTGTGCTGTCACGCGGCCCGAGGCGCGGCCGCGCGCCCAGCCCGCATGAGGCGCCACGATGTTTTGACAGCTTTGCGCAGCAATTTTATTTTTGTTCGTTCTCCCTCGTCCGAACTCCGATTTACGAACCGTTTGCGCTCACGAACTCCTCTCAAGACGAACTACAACTTATATTTCAACCAATTCTTCGAAATTATGCTTCATTATTTCTGAAAATTCGTTCAAACAACAAGCAAGTGATATTGACGATAAACCAATATAAGCTCAAATAAACCATCAAACACACAAAATCCTCATAACTAAACATCAAATATGACACACCAAGAGGTAAAAATGCATGTTTATCAAATATATCTCTGTGTGCACTTTCGTGGTGCCTTAACACAGTGCAATACATCAAGTTTGAAGGAAGAAACACTTTCACTTTCTTTCTCTCTTCGGCTGAAATCAATTTCAGCCGCACACCCCCCTCTGACCTAACCACCGCCGATCTCCCCTCTCTTTCTCCTCATCGGCGAAGTCGCCCTCGCAACCACGACCGCCTCCTTCCTTGGCAACGGCGATAGGTACCGCCGCCGCCTCCCTCCGTTCTCACTCTCTGTCCTCGGCCAGACAGCAGCAACAGAGCCGCCGTGCCCTGGCCTCCCTCTGCCCTTATCTCTAATCATGCTCAAGCTCAGCCGGTGACAGCCAGTAGCTCCGCGCCACCGCCGCCATCAGCCCCTCATCTCAGCCCCTCTCGTTTGACTCTGACAGACAGACAGCAGCAACTGACAACCGCCACCGTTGCCGCCCTGACTCAACTCCAACCCCACTCAGCTCGACTCAACCGCCACAAAACAGAGTACCAGATCTCAGCTTCAAAGTTCTACCATTTCTCTTCTATTTCATTTAATCGTGCTTATTCATATGTGTATGTAAGAAAATGTATATACATTATATGTGAAGTTCATCATTCTTCAGTTTCTTACACATTTGTAAAAGTAAAGAGTCCACACATTATGTATATGAAATGCTTAGTCGATGTTTACTATTTTTGAAATGAATTGAAACATGAGGCATAATTAAAAGATTGAAGTAGAACCTTGGCTTTGTGGTTGTTTGTGCTTGGCCATATACTGTGAATCTGTGAGATGGAGTTCTGTGACATAGAGTTCTTGCAGTTCGGCAGAAAGTAAATTGAGGTTTTCTTGGTGTGTTTGTTTGATTGAGTCATTGAGTTCATGATAGAGTTCATATATACAGAAGGTGTTTGTTTGGTGTGGAAGTGACGGAATGAAACGTTGTTGCTCTTTCATGCCTATGCATGGGTAAATAATGGGAGGAGGCATGGCCTAGACTGTACCCATCAAACGTGAGTGAAAGAAAAAGCATGACTTTTGGAGGGAGAAAATGATGAGTGATGGGAATGACAACCTTCTAAAAAAAATTGAATCAATAATAATTCTTCAGGATTTGCTAATTAAAAACATTTATGTAAATGCTCAATACTCGATTTAAAAATGTACAATGCATAAGAACTTAAATAAATAATTTATAAAAACTCTTTGTAAACTACTTTGTTGGAATTTAAAATAATTCATTTTTTTATCCGGCGTGAATCATCTCAATTCTAAGTTCAAAATTACTCTAAACTTAGTTAGAGAAAAATGGGGTTTTACACATGACTGCTTGAATTCACAACCAAAATAAATCCTGGTTGTGAATTCGAGTTTTAAAGCACGAATTCACAACTAGTTGTTTTGGTTGTGAATTCAAACTTTAAAATTCAAATTCACGATTACTTGAATTCACAACCAAAATAAATCCTGGTTGTGAATTCGACTTTTAAAGCTCGAAATTCACAACTAGTTGTTTTGGTTGTGAATTCAAACTTTACAATTCAAATTCACGACTACTTGAATTCACAACCAAAATAAATCCTGGTTGTGAATTCGACTGGTTGTGAAATGCGCGAATTCACAACTAGTTGTTTTGGTTGTAAATTCAAACTTTAAAATTCAAATTCACAACTACTTGAATTCACAACCAAAATAGTAAATTCGACTGATTGTGAAATACGCGAATTTTTTAAAGGGTAGTGTTTAAATTTTATATGCAAGGGTAAAATGATAAGTGTGTGTATTTTCTTAAGTTTTTATTATAGTGAGTAATTTTTAAATTTACTAAAAGAAATAGGCTATTTTCAAAATCCACTCATACATTTATATAAAAATTTTCAGTGCAATTATTAATAAATCAAGAATTGTGTCTGAAATGAGGACACTCTCTTCGACCTGTCGTCTGAGTCGACTTGATTGAACGACTATTTTGACAAAGTCTATTTCTCACTCCCAAACCTTATAAAAGTGACTTAGAGGGTGTTTGGCTGAGCTTATAAGCTGCTTCAAAGTGTTTGGCAAAATAAGCTCCTAAACACCTTATAAGCTCCAAAAATAAGCTTTAAGAGCTTATAAGCTCCCCAAAAAATAAGTTCATCTACCTCAACTTATTTTTTTATAATCTCATATGCAACAATCATTTTACAATTATTTTTCAACTATAATTTATTATTTTCATCATTAATCATTCAAGTTCATTTTTCTTCGATTTTCTCTCTCTAAAAAATATTTTCTCTCTAGCAAAAAAATTCTCTCTCTAGCTTATAAGCTTAATTATCCAAACACTTTAACAACTTATAAGCTCTTAAAAATTACATCTTATAAGCTCCTGAAATATCTTATAAGCTCCAAGAGCTTATAAGTTCTTTAAAATAAGCTTAGCCAGTCAAATGTTGAGGAACTAACTGACAACTTGAGATAAATTTACAAATTGAGTGGCCACACTATATACTCATACCGTGGAATGTGGTAATTTGCTTGTTTACACTCATTTGATATTTCGGTGAATGCTTTGAGATGAAAGCGATAAAGGACAAAGAGGATTGTAGTGGTTCTGAAACATCCCTACATTCACTATGACCATACAGGGTTCCTAACCTAATACAAACGAAATCTTAGTTAAATTTGTTGAACTATGACATATAAACATCACTAAGATTCCTTAAGATTTACACTGGCAAATCATACGTGTTGGATAGGGGCGGATTCAGGATTTATGTTTAGGGGGTTGAATTTGTTGAACTATGACATCTGAACATATTTATACGGGAGTTCGGGGGCGGGAGTCCCAGAGCCAATTTTTTTGGATATTTCGTACAGTTCATTTTTATGCATTTTTTTAATCGTCACCTACTATAATAAATATTTTTTTGCAATTCAACAAGAAGTATATTGAAAGCATATAAAGACCTACTACTGTATAAAAAAAATTAAAATTGTTTCATCTTCTAAAAAAATGAACTAATTTTCATTATTAATAGTTCATAATTTTACTTTAACATTAGGATTGACTCAAATTCAATATTTAAAATTAACTAACAAAAGAAAATAGGATAAATATAACAAATCAATGTAAAATGTTAAGCAATTAACAATGGATAATATAGTTATTAAAACATGAGTGGATTTTTAAAATGGCCACTTTCATATTGTAAAATTAAAAATTGTCCACTAAGATAAAAATATTAAAAAATGGCCACTGTTACACAAATACCCTTCCACATTAAAAATTAAAAAAATGGCCTCTTTACATCACCCCTTTAAAAAATCCCGCAATTCACAACCAGTCGAATTCACACCCAGAATTTTTTGTTTGTGAATTCACAACTAGTCGAATTCACAGCCAAAATTTAATTCACAACCAGTCGAATTCACAACCAAAATTTAATTCACAACTAAAATTTTTTGGTTGTGAATTCACAACAAACGAATTCACAACCAAAATTTAATTCACAACCAGACTTATGTTGGTTGTGAATTCACAATCAGTCGAATTCACAACCTGAATTTAATTCACAACTAGAATTTATTTTGGTTGTTAATTCAAGTAGTTGTGAATTTGAGTTTTTAAAGTTTGAATTCACAATTAAAACTGTAATTTATTTTGATTGTGAATTTATAGATTTGGTTGTAAATTCAAGAATATTAAGTTGTGAATTCATCGAGCTAGTTGTGAATTCAAGAACATTAAGTTGTGAATTCATCGACCTGGTTGTGAATTCTTAAATCTAGTTGTGAATTCATAAATGTGGTCGTGAATTCAAGAACATTAAATTGTGAATTCATAAATTTGGTTGTGAATTTAAGAACATTAAAAAAATAATTATACAGCTCAATCAAATTGTTGTACAACACCAAAATACAACAACTCAATCTACCATCAAAATACATCAATTCCGCTAAATCAACAATCAAAATACAACAAAATATTATCCGAATCAATTCAATCTACAATCAAAATACAACAATTCCTTCGAATCAACAATCTCAGTTGTGAATTAAATTCAACATATCAACCACACGCACACTGCCAGTTCCCTCTCTCACGGAATCCGTCCTTCTCCTCCGCCCTTCAACGTCTGCCACCGCGAACAGTCGCCGGCTGCCGCCACCCTCGTTCCCCTTGACTTCCTCTCTTTCTGCTCAACCACCTGCACACACATAAAAAGGACCAAGCGGCGCGCCGGCCACCCTCTGACTCTGGCGGCGACACGACACCAGCCGCACTACCGTCTCCGCCTGACTGTGGCCGGGCAGCAACGGCACCGCCGAGTGCCTTGCCTTCCTCCGCAAACACCAACACCAGGACTCCCCCCGGCGACCGCATCAGCCGATAAGGCCAATCGCCGCCTTTCACCCCTCCTTCTCCTCATAGCTCTCTCTCAGATCTACTCTCATCTCAGATAAAAAATCGCAGCACTGACCTTCACCTTGGCGACAGCGAGGCACCGCCGCTACCTTGGCGACAGCGAGGCACCGCCGCCACCTTGGCGACTTCCACCTATCGCCTCTGCCTTCTCCTTTCCTCCTCCAGTTTACTCGCCTGCCGACCTGCAGTTATCCACCATAACCACCAAAATCACCAATTCGCCCAAATCTAAACAGATCAACTTCTATTTCACCCAAATTGGAGGTCTGGAACTCCGACGGTCGCTCTTAGTCGTCAGATTTCCGCAACAAGAGAGAAAGCCGACGGCAGCAGCAGCGAGGGGATCGGCAACACGACGTTGGAGGCGGCACGACGGCGGACGATTTAAAGAGAGAGAGAGACCTGGAACCCCGGCAGTGCCACGACCACAAGCCACCACCGTCGGGATTAGATGCTGGTGAAGCACGGAATCACCAACACCTAAACTAGAAATTAGAAAGCGATAAATGACACACAAATTTACGTGGTTCGGCCATCAAGACCTACGTCCACGGGAGGTTCTTCCTTCGTTTCACTATCCTTTTAGAGAGAGTTACATATTACATGTGTGTTGCTTGAATGAGTTGATCCCCTAGTTTTCCAATAGATGTGCTATTTATAGTTTGTGAGCAAACCCTAATTCTAAAAGCCTACTCATCTAGTCAATTGGGCCCAAAACTCAGTACAATGGTCTTATTCCCGAAGTTGAACTATCATATGTAGCTGCGCAGGAAAGGCACTTTGGTGGCGCTGCTCTGACTGCGCAGCGCTGCCGCGCTGCTTTGGTCTGCGCTGCTCTGGTCTGGCCTGCGCTGCTCTGGTCTGGCTGCGCAGCTGCACGGGAAAGCTACTTGGCTGCGCAGGAAGGCACCTTGGCTGCGTGGGAAGGTTTCTGTGTGCAATCATTCTTCACTCCATCTACTTAGGTGGATTTCTTACTCTTTTATCCAAGATATCCGATCGTACCTGCGCTGTTAGTTTCTGTAATAATAATAATAATAATAATAATAATAATAATAAGGTAAAATAGGCTTAGATTGCTAAGCACAGCGCTGATGGGAATTACAGTCCTCATCAGCTACTCCCCCCTAGTCTAGTTGAACAGCGTTCTCTTTGTTCAACTAGGGGTGTGTGGTGTGAAGTCAGCGCTGTGCTGCTCACCCGTGTCAATTAAGCATACACGATTCCCTGCGACTTATTAGACAAGAACTGTCAATCTTTGCAAAAATGATAAAGACAAAGTATTTTAATGCTGGAAATAAGCTGAGATAAAAGAGATAGCAATTATTCCTTTTGATTCGTCGAACATCATTAAAGATAATAAGGGCTTAGATAACCTGTGCTGGAAAGACTCAAGTGATCTGCGTTGACAACCTCGCGCTGACTGCGCTGCACCGACTGCGCTGACAACCCCGCGCTGACTGCACTGCACTACCTGCACTGACAAAGATGATACACTCCCGCATGGCGGCCCTTAAGATGGTACAAAGATGGTACACCCCCGCCGAAGCGGCCCTTAAGATGGTACACCCCCGCCGAAGCGGCCCTTAAGATGGTACACCCCCGCCGAAGCGGCCCTCAAGATGGTACACCCCCGCCGAAGCGGCCCTCAAGATGGTACACCCCTGTCTAACTTTCGCGGCTTACGATATTCCTGCGCGGAGCATAGACAATCTGAACTGACAATGGCTCGGACATTCTGCGCTGAAAACTACTGAGATAACTGAGATAACTGCGCTGAGATAGCTGAGATAGCTGCCCTGAGATGGCTGCGCTGAAGTAGCTGAGATAAATGTCCTTACTGCGCTGAGGTAGCTTCCCTGAGGTAGCTGAGATAACTGCCCTGACTGTGCTGAGATAGCTGCGCTGAGGTAGCTGCCCTGACTGTGCTGAGATAGCTGCGCTGAGGTAGCTGCTCTGAGGTAGCTAAGATAACTGAGATAGCTGCGCTGAGATAACTGAGATAGCTGCGCTGAGATAACTGAGATAGCTGCGCTGAGATAACTGCGCAGAGGTAGCTGAGATAACTGCCCTGACTGCGCTGAGATAGCTGCGCTGAGATAACTGCCCTGACTGCGCTGAGATAGCTGCGCTGAGGTGGCTGCCCTGAGGTAGCTGAGATAACTGCCCTGACTGCGCTGAGATAGCTGCGCTGAGATAACTGCGCAGAGGTAGCTGAGATAACTATCCTGACTGCGCTGGGAAGACCCAAATTCTACTTAAGGCTTTCCCCTCCGAAGCGTGGCTGAATTGCCACTAAAGCTCATTTTCTGCCGAAGCAGGTTTTCCAGCATTGTTAACCATTACTGATGTGCTGTAAATTTTCAAGAAAAATACAGATGGCAACATATACCCTACTCCCTCCCTCTTAGTAACATGTGCATGATTAAAATAAACATGTTATGTGTATGCTTGTGATTGGTGTTCCTACTTGTGATGCTAGTGACAGGGCTAGTATGACTCTATGGTCCCAAAGTATGTTATCCAAATTATGTTCCAAGCCCTAGCACGTATGCAGAAGGTGTGCAGCTTCGTATACTTAGTCAATTCATATTTTAGACCTAGGCACATATGCAGAAGGTGTGCAGCTTCCAAGACATAATATCAAATTCCCAAATCCCTTCAAGAGATAATATAAATCGTGATTTTTCTTAAGTGGTAAAGTATAACATTTTCCAAATCCTAATCATGTTTTCATGCTTCGATGAAATAACTTAAGATCATATTTTACATGCTTCGGTGAAGTAACCTAATATCATGTAGTGAGAAATTTCAGTTCTGCGAAGTACCTGTAGGTCTTCCAATCATATCGGACATTCAAAGGAATGATGTTTCTTTCTCTAGTCACTTCCCAATTCCTACATGTTCCATGTGGGCTGGCTGCGCAGCTACCAGAGGAGAAAGAGAACCAGAGCTGGCTGCGCTGAAATTTTCGGATAGCCATGATGTTCTTGATGCGATGCTGCATCAGCACAGTGGCAAGGTGATGAACTGCCCTCTCCCTCCCTACGTTGCATCGGCGCTGCAGCGAGCTTGATACCCCAAGAACTTTATGCCCTGAAAATAAGAAATTACTCCGGAATAGCAGGCGAGCTTCCTGGGACTCAGGTGTTGGAATAATTTATTATAATTCATGTACTTCCTGTGCTGTAAAACATTAGAGTAATTGATTAGTCTTGATGGTCCGAATCCCACAAAATCAATCCCAAAACCAAAGCAAAATCATAGTATTGTCGCAAGGTGTAAATCATCGTAACCAACCAATAAACTCAAATTCAATCACCAAAATTCAAATAAGGCCCCACGAACATCAGAACCAAATCATAAGGAGTTAATTTAAATGCCCCATAATAACTCGTTGCAAAGATTAACCCAAAACTTTGATCATGTAAATATATCGCTATGCATTTATTTTTCTATGCTTATCACAACTAAACAGTTCACCTTCTTAGAATCAGTTAAGTCATAGTAGCTAGAATTATACTTTGAAAACAGATCATTTGATCAAAATAAAAACAAACCCCAATGCAGTCATTAAAGTTCAGATGCATTATCCAGTGGATAATCGTAAGTTATATTAGCATGAAATCATTACTACAATATCACCAAAGATTTATTTAAACATCTAATGATTATTGAATTTCACAAAAGAAATCGGAGCTTAGGGGCTTAACCACTCTATCCCAGCAGGATGTAGACAGATCAAAAAATAGTCAGATTTAATATTTAATCCGCAAATTTAGATTTAAAAAAGTGGAGTTCGAACGTAATCAAGTTCAACTTCATAGGAAACTAAATCTAGTGCGAGCCTCTTTACACAAATGCATTTTGAACTACATTATGCCCCAACTCAGCCTATTAAACTAACATTAAACCATCACTTAGATAGAAATAGCAGCAGAGGGAGTATGGCTAATTCACCCAAATTCAATGCAATATTGAGAAAATAAAGAACTTAGCTTCTTCGTATGGTTGCCCATTATCAGCATGACTACCCCTTGAACATGGACCTGAGGAGACTTGACAGCACTGTCGTTCCAATGTTATGTCGCGACTGCCACTATTACTTGCGAAATATTTTATAACAATGCCATAACTGAGATATAAAACCATATCTCTAAGAAATAAGAACCCAGAATAGTGTGGTAAGGTCCTGCATGCTTCAGTCTGGGAGACCCGGGCTGAATACTTTGAGCGGCTGCACGCAGAGCTGTCATTCTCACCAGATTACTCCACAAAGAAATCCCTGACAGCCATTGGAAGAAAGCTTGGGCGAACCGATACAATGACAGCCTGCTAGGCAAAGTTCCATAGCAGTCTAACCAAATTCTCGACCAGGCATCTGGCGTATAAGGCATGGCGTCGTCAGCATGGACAAAAGTTTCACGAGAGCTTGAGTAAGCCAGGACTCTGAATCAGAGCTATTATGAATCTCCATTTTCCCAAACAGCTCAGAATTATCCTCCCATGTCCATCCTTTAAATTGGCCAATTTATCTTCCACTTCCCTGCGTCGTGCCATACACCAACAATTAAATCGAACCTCGTCAATAGATGAGAATTGCTATTTAAAATTTTCAGGCCCATTAGCCTGGTAAACTCAAGTTCTGATTATGGAACTCGAGAACACAACGGTGGTGACCACCGATTCGCCAAAGCAGGCTGAGCAGCCCCTTTCTGGTATCATGCTTCGACGATATTTCACCGGAGTCTGCTTTCTCTACCAACAATACCCTCCATCAATCAACTCCTGTAAGATTTTCGAACATGGGTATCCCCTTGCATCAAGAATTGCACATAATTAGTAGAGATTATAAGAAAAATAAACAAATAACATTAAGGAATCAAGCTTGCTATGAAATTAATTGAAGAAATCCCTAAACAAAAATGAAAATCTCCCCATCAAATTAGAAAAACCCCTCAACGGAGATCGGCGTAGATGGAATTGGCAGCGGCGGCGTGGTCGAAGAGCTTGTCCTCGACCACCGTGGGGAGCCCTTCGGTGGTCGGCTGGAGGGGGGCTGTAATTCCTTGGCTGCGGAGAGCTTATTCATACAGATTTCAACGCTGCTTCCCTTAGCTATGGCATTCTCATACACACATTTCTGCGTTGATGCTTTCATTGCCACATTATCCCTTAAAAATGCAAACGCCCCAAAAACGAACCAACTGAAATAATACGGTGACTCGGCTAGTAAAGTCTAGGCCTCAGTTGTATCGACAGCTCCACACCTTCAAACATCAACAAAGAGCCAACACATAGTGTTCAGAAGTTACTAATCTAATTAATAGATATAATGACTGAAAATATTGAAGAATGCAATTAAATATAGCAATTATCAGAGACATCTTCTTCCCTGATTCAAAGTCTTATTGTATTTCCCAAAACCATGTTCTAAGAGTGTTAGATAAACTGATTTCATCGAATCAAGATAACAAAGATGAGATATAAGGTAGAATAATAGCTAATGACCGGATAGCACTGTAATTACCCCAAAAAATTGCAATCTCGACACCAGGTTCTCACGCAGATTCAATAGACATCTAACAATTATCTCCTATTACCTCCTAATCATTTAAATGCAATGCCCATACCTTAGCTAATTAAAGCTATCACTCAAATGCTTAAATCAACACCCACTTTGATAGTAGTAAAAGAAACATGATTGATTCCAACAAAATAAAAGAATAGTGGAGCACTTAGCTCTTGTTGGAAGAGGGTTCTTCGCTGCAAGGGGCGATAAGCCTTCTACAGAGTTCTGCGGTGGTGATTGCTCTGATGACAACAGAGAGTTCGTCGGACGATTATTCGTTCAAGACCGAAACATAAGGCAATTTGGGGATTCTCGCGCTGGGAGCTCAGGGAAAGGTGTCGATGCTTGCATAAATCGCTGGGAAACACAGAGAGACATGAAGAATCATCAAAATTTGCCATAAATCGTTTGGAAAATACAGATTAATTGAGAAAATTGGGGGTTTTCCCCTCTGCCCATAGTTTATGAGCCTTCGTTGCTCATTGAATCACGAAATCAGCAGCTGCACCGGCAAAGCGAGCTGGCTTGACTAAGCTACGTCTCAAAAAGAGAGACGACGCCGGAGAGGCTGGTCGCCGACCTCGCCGGACCCGTGGCTGGGAAACTGCGGATGGTCTGTGCGGTTGTCCTGCGGCCGAAGCCGGAACATAGACAGGGCCCTCCTCTGCCCTAAATCGGACAAAATTGGATTGGAGAAGATGATTATCGAATGTTGAAGTCGCGGAAGCAGGAGGCAGTCTCGATCGAAACCCGCGCTGGACTTGGTCTGGTTTCTTCCCGGCGATGAGAGCTTCGGTGCGGGGTTCTGGTGGTGCAGCTGCTCGCAACTGCTCGCCGAAGCCGGAGACGAAAGGGATTTGAAGCCAGAGCCGTAAATCCCCGGCCGGCGAAACGGTGGTATGCGCAGCTCCTGCGCGGCGGTGACGGGCGGCCACGAGGCGACTCCCGCCGGAGCTGGAACAGCCGCCTGTCAGCCTGTATCTCCCCCCCTTCCTCTTTTCTCATTTTTTTTCTTTCGATTTATCCTTCTTCCCCTTTTCTTCTTTGAAATTGAAACGATGAACAGTAATCTGATTTCGATGAACAGTAACCAAAACCCCCAATTTCCCCAAAATTCTCTTATGAACAATAATCTCCTCTGGTGAACAGTACGCCGAATTTCCATTTTTGGAGGCTCGTCGGAACTCACGACGTAGCCCCCATTTCCCACAGACGGCGCCAGTTGGTGAAGCACGGAATCACCAACACCTAAACTAGAAATTAGAAAGCGATAAATGACACACAAATTTACGTGGTTCGGCCATCAAGACCTACGTCCACGGGAGGTTCTTCCTTCGTTTCACTATCCTTTTAGAGAGAGTTACATATTACATGTGTGTTGCTTGAATGAGTTGATCCCCTAGTTTTCCAATAGATGTGCTATTTATAGTTTGTGAGCAAACCCTAATTCTAAAAGCCTACTCATCTAGTCAATTGGGCCCAAAACTCAGTACAATGGTCTTATTCCCGAAGTTGAACTATCATATGTAGCTGCGCAGGAAAGGCACTTTGGTGGCGCTGCTCTGACTGCGCAGCGCTGTCGCGCTGCTTTGGTCTGCGCTGCTCTGCTCTGGCCTGCGCTGCTCTGGTCTGGCTGCGCAGCTGCACGGGAAAGCTACTTGGCTGCGCAGGAAGGCACCTTGGCTGCGTGGGAAGGTTTCTGTGTGCAATCATTCTTCACTCCATCTACTTAGGTGGATTTCTTACTCTTTTATCCAAGATATCCGATCGTACCTGCGCTGTTAGTTTCTGTAATAATAATAATAATAATAATAATAATAATAAGGTAAAATAGGCTTAGATTGCTAAGCACAGCGCTGATGGGAATTACAGTCCTCATCAGATGCGCTGCCAGAATCTGGATGGGCGGCGTCATTTTCGGCGCTGCTATGGGCGGAGACGACGAGGCCGCGGCGACGGTGCTTCGCCAGAGGAGAGAAAGAAGGAGGGAGGGAGAGAGAGAGAGCGAGAGAAGTGAGAGAGCATAGAGAGAGAGAGCATAGAGAGAGAGCACGCTAGAGAGAGAAACAAATTTAGTGTAGTTGATTTTTTAATTTTTAAGGGAGGGTAATTCTGTCTTTTTGCTCAAAAACTGGCCATTTTTTAATATTTTTATTTCGTAGGCTAGATTTTAATTTTACAATATGAAAGTGGACACTTTTATATATTAACTCTTAAAACATTGTATTAAAATTTTCATTATTACTATATTATTTATTTATTTAAAATGAAATAAAATTAATAAATAAAAACTCAAAATTTGGGAGGGGGCTTCAGCCCCCCTAGCCCCCTTGGATCCACCAGTGGTGTCGGGTCGACATGATAAACTTAAAAATTGCTCGACACGAACACGACACGATATACACAAATTACGAACATGACACGGCTATGACACGAAAATGATAGCGACACGATTTGAATCGTATTGACACGACACAAAAATGACACAATCTACTAAAAACTTGGTTAAACACGACCCGATAGCAATATTTTAAAAATAAGAATTAAAATATAAGGGTTAATTGCACCAAAAAACATGAACTTTAGTGTAGCTTGTCGGCGGAACAAAGGATATGATAAAAAAAATGTTTCCAAAAAGTCAAAAACATTAATTCTAAAATAAATTTAAAATAATAATAATAATAATAATAATAATAATAATAATAATAATAATAATAATAATAATAATAATAATAATAATAATAATAATAATAATAATAATAATAATAATAATCATGTTAGGTCCTGAGGGTCTCGAATAGGTGTATGGGGGGGGGGAGAATACACCTATAGGCTATTTATAAATCAATCTACCGACCTCAATCAGAGGGATCTCAGTCAGAGATCAAAACGAAACTTTTCATGCAAACAAAGACGCCTGTTTTACTGAAATCAGTTTTGACCAAACAGGGTTGACGACTGATACTGAAAGCTATTCAGTAAAGAGTTATCAGTTAAGTTGCTGGAACTTAACTGACGCAAGTAAGGGCTTCAGTCGTGTTTGCTAAAACAGAGATGATAACACTCTTCCTGACTATCAAAAGATAGATCAGTCAAACTGATATCATACGCAGCGGAAATTAAACTTAGTTTCGAAATAGCCTCGGTGGAGCAAGTTGTTGGTTATGGTTTCTCTTTGCAGTTAGTCAGTGTTCAGTTTTATCAATTGAAATAACACAAGTAAGAATGTAAAACTGAAAGCTGTAAACAACACAGAGACTTTTACGTGGTTCGGAAAAACCCTTTCCTACATCCACGGTTGGTTGATCAGACCAAAAATCCACTCCGCAAGTGCTTAACAGGTGCACTGCAAACCGAACCGTGTGCTTGCCTGGTGCACACAACCGTACACTGAAGAAAACCCTTCTCCAGTACCCGCACTTCACTCGCGTAGGATTTCCCTTGCTTAACACAACCCGTGCTAAGACTCTCAGAGTCAGAAAACCCTTCTGACCTCCGAATCACTCAAAACACTCTTATGGGGGGGAGGTTTGAACGAGTGCCAACTATACTTACAAAGAACAAGTTCTTTGAAGCAAGTTTGACCTTTGGCTTCTGGGTAAACAGATATTTGCCTAAGGTCTAAGAGAATGTATGTAATCAGCAGTGACTGATTTTGGCTTTGGAATTCTCTTCTTCGATTCAAGCTTTGGGGATTTTAAGCTTAAGGCTGAGTAGCAATTTCGGCAGAGCTTCAGCTTATGTCGTTGAATCGGTGAAGGTTGAAGTGATCCTCGAGCGCTATTTGTAGGAGAACTCTTGAATAGATCCGTTAGCGTAAATCATCCTCAAGATTTCTTCCGTTGGAGAGCAATTCGAATTTGGGCCGAGGCTTCAATCTTCGAGGTTCCTTGTCTGGGTGGAAACGGCTCTCTTTGATGGACAGGAGATGTGACGTCTCTGAAAAGTAACCACCAGATAGGAATGACCTCTGCAGAGATAAGATCCTGAGATCTCTGCATTTAATGCGGCTGTACTTGTGCGTACGTGGCTTCCTCTGAATGTTGGAAGATCAGTCCTAGGAGGAATGTTCAACTGATACTTGACTTT
Source organism: Salvia miltiorrhiza (assembly GCF_028751815.1). Taxonomy (NCBI): domain Eukaryota; kingdom Viridiplantae; phylum Streptophyta; class Magnoliopsida; order Lamiales; family Lamiaceae; genus Salvia; species Salvia miltiorrhiza. Next base: position 10,698,145 of record NC_080388.1, read on the forward strand.
AGTATAAGTCCTTTGCGCGCATTAATTAATCAGTCTTCAACTGATTCTTCAACTGATACTTCAGTTGGTATCTGCAGTCTTCAGTCTTCAGTCCTTCGTTCTTCAGTCTTCAGTCTTCAGTCTTCGACACCGCAGACTAAACTAGAAACGAACTCTAACACTTGAGTTCAAAATAATTCTAGTCTTGTACAATTAACTCCTATGATTTTTGGTATCATCAAAACAAGGGTTAGGATATTCCACAAGGTTCCCAAAAATTTACCCCTTTTTGATGATGCCAAAACCACACAGCAGTTCTAGACAGCAAAAAGACTGAGCTCACAGTACAAGTTCTAAACATGGGGTGAAAACAGTTCCCCCTTAACAATAGAACCTAAAAACTTGTACTTAGAGTTAAGAACGAAAATAGTTCTAAAACAGAACAAGGAGAAGACAGAAAAACCATAATCAGAGCCTGGACAAAGAGTCATTGTCTTCAGGTTGAGATAAAAAAGAAGTTCTTTTCAGTAATAAAGACTGATAAGCCATCAGTCTAAGTACAGAGCAAGACTTACATTGGAGTAAAAAGAAAAACAAAAACATCATGGGAAACCCATGGACTCCAGCAGTCTGCTTGGCTGCACCTTGAACTTCTTGATCTTCATCTTCTGTCTTCGTGTCTTCATGTTCCTAAGCTTGTTCCACTCTCACTTGTTTGCCGTTGATTTGAGGTCTTATCCTCTTGGCTAATCTTCTTCATGATCATCGGATGAAATAGGATGATCATGGTGCTTAACCGACTTAAGTTCATAAGATTGTGCTTCTTTTCTCCCTTTCTGGCAACATCAAAAAGAAGGGCGAACCTAAGAAGGAAGCGAAGACCATGCGAAGGTAAATTCGCAGGAGGAAGATATTGGGGTCATTGGGGATGCAGAAGGCGAAGGCTTAGAAGGAGGTTAGGAAGAAGAGGGAAATGATGAGGGAGACAAGAAGAGAAGCAGAGGTTTGGAGAGGTGAGGGGACGTCAATTCAGTGGAGATTGTGAGGGTCTCACTGTTGACGTAGCGTCGGTTGACAACGAGTTCCTGCTCATTGTTGTTGCTCCGCATGGAAGCTTCACAAAAGGCGAGAGGCCTTTGGATGAAGATGATGAAGTCTGTCCTTTTTCAGACAGGTACTTCAAACCAATGCACCGGGCATGAGGATGGAAGACACTCGCTTCGCTGGATACAAGTGAGGGTAGAGCAAACTTTGACGTCGGAGAGACGTTGAAATCCAGTGGAAGGGTCCGGTGAAGACCAGGTATGTGAGCGTCATTCTTCCACTCCATGACTTTGCAGTCATAGATTTCTCCTTTCGTCGGAACAATTTTTCTCTGCAACTTTGGAAATGTTGAAAATTTTTCTCACAGTGAAGGCTGTGGAGTGTTGTTAGTTGATGCAGAAAAATTGAGAAGACAACATGGTATAAATAGACAAGATGTGAACCATGAGAGAAGATGAAAAGTTTTTCGAAAACTGTGCCTAAAATGCATTTGAAGAAAAAGTTCGCGTCCGCCGTCACGGCGAGGGACTGCGTCTTCAAAAAGTTGAAAGGCATCATTGCATTTTGTCATGTTTATGAGCTTCTCAAGAAATTTTATTGCAGAGGCAAAAAGGTTGGAAAGATTTTTGGTAAAAGATCAGGACAAGTTCAATCAAAACAGATTTTCCCTTTTAAAACATTTGTCCTTCTCGGATATTCCATTTTCCAACAATCAGTTAAAGTTTTTGAAAGAAACTGATCAGTTAGAGAAAAGATTTTGAACTAAAAACTTAAAACTCTTAACTGAAATAACTGATTTAAAAAGTAAGCATCTAAAATACTTACTGATCAACTGAGCATCGTAGTCAGTTGATACCACTTGATCCTGGTTGATTCATCAGGATGACTTCTTCTTCAGATGAGCTTTCGGACTTCATTGCTTTCCACGTCGTAGAATCAGCAGTTGGTGACCACCAGTCAACATGACTGTTTGAGAAGTCTTCAAACACAACATCACTCTTCAGGGTTGATGAGGCCGATCTTTCCACATAGATCAATGAACCTCTCTTCTGGAAGAGCCTTGGTCAGCAGGTCCGCTCTCTGAACAGCAGTGGGAATCCATTCCACAGAGATATCCTTCTTTTCGACATGATCACGAATGAAGTGATGTCGAATGGCAATATGCTTCACTCTGGTGTAATGAACTGGATTCTGGGAGATTGCAATAGCACTGGAGCTGTCGCAATAGATATGAACTTCCTTTTCGTCGATCCCATAGTCCTTTAGTTGATGGACTAACCACAGGATTTGTGAGCAGCAGCTTTCGGCAGCAACATATTCAGCTTCAGTTGTAGAAGTGGCGACTGAAGTCTGCTTCTTCGAAAACCAAGAAATGAGCTTGTTGCCTAGGAATTGACATGTTCCGGAGGTTGATTTGCGATCAAGTTTGCATCCACCAAAGTCTGAGTCTGAGTACCCGGTGAGCTTGATGTCGTCGTCTGCTGGATACCACAATCCTAAATTGGGTGTGCCTTTAAGATATCTTAAAATCCGCTTTGCTGCATCCAAATGAGCTTCCTTTGGATCTGATTGATATCTCGTGACTCATCCAAAAACACCTAGTGGATGGACTCGAATTTATACGAGGTCGTCCTAGGGTGGTAAGGTGACTCAAGTCGTCTCACAAGGAAGACTTAGCAGGGCTCTAATCGTGTTGCTCACAAGAAACTGAAAGGAAACCTAAACACTCTAATCGGGTAGATTGGGTCTGACACTCTCTCCGATTAACTAGCGCGTAATAGAAAGAAAGCAGTAAAATTATCTAGGCGAGAAATAAATAGGAAGCAATAGATCAAGCATAAAAAACTAGGGTTCTAAGCTGATTAATCTAGAAGCGATAAACAACCTAAAAACGTAAAGCAATATTTATCTAGGCGCATAAAGAAACAATTATCTAGGCGATGAAAACATCAAAAGCATAAATCAAATATCATTATCTAAGTGCTCGATTATCTAGGCAATGCAATAACAAGAAAGCTTGTAAAGATTAACTAATCAAAATGGAGAACTTACAATCGATTCAATGAAAACAATGATCTAGCGGAATCCACAAGTATCCAAAATGTTTCTATCTACCTAAACTAAGGGAAAAAGCATAAAATCGCAGGTGGAGGCTGCTGGGGTCGGAAGTATCAAATAAAACCCTAAAAATCGGTTTTTATATGCTGAAACGTAACTGCCGGAATTGCACAGGGGCGGCGGCCGCCGTGAGACGGCGCCGCCGTGAGGGTGCTTCGCAGATTTCTCCAAAAATTGCACGGCCCGCGCCGTGGGGCCGCGGCCGCTGTCAAGGCGGCGGCCGCCGTGAGACCGTGGCCACCGTGACACGGCGGCGCCGTAGGCCGCCTTCGCTGATTTCACCAGAACTTGCTCCCGACGATGCCAAAACGCTCGGTAACTCCCAATTCCTGCACACGACAGTAGCACACCCAAATAACATCGAGCAAGTGAAGGATAAGTCAAAAAGACACGAAGCATGCTCGAATGCACAACAAAAAGGCCCATAAAAACATCACAAAATAGGGCTAAACAACCCCCCCACACTTAAATCCTTGCTTGTCCTCAAGCAACAATCACAACATCGACAGAAAATCCACAAGCGATTCTTCTCACGAAGCAAACACAAACTAATCCTAGTCCTTCAAGATGTCAAAGTCCCCCAATCAAGTGTTCAAAGCTAAGGTTTAAAGTGCAACAACAAGGTGATACAACTCAATCCGATCAGACCTAATTCTCCGCTAAGGGTGAATTTCCTAATGCAATTTCCTTTACAATCATATCTCATTCCTTTTCATATTCTTTCACTTTTTCACAATACACTTCTGAATTTTTTTTTGGGTCAAGTTATTTTCGCTCTTAATAGGTGGGCCATACTTCACGAGATTGCACTTTTGGAGGTGATCCAAAATGTTCTCGTGTGGTTTCCCATGCTCATAATGAAAACATTAGAGGAGCAGAGACCCAGACTATCAGAAACTCAACAACCAACCAAACAATTCAAAACAGAGACAGATATTAGGAAATTGCACTGAAAACACTCCCCTTAGAATCTACCGGACAAATCACGTCAAGAGTTGCTCATCAGGGTGTTGCACCAAAACCTTAAACTGATTACACTTCATTGGGAACAAATCAATCAAGAAAACAAGGACAACAAACCAAACAGACACAATCCAGAATCGCCAGTGAACTACCATCAATCATGCGATGTACTTAAAAATAGGCAAGAAAACAAGAGAAGGGGACCATTCGCCCCAACACAATAAAGCCCAAGAACACAACAAGAAAAACACCCACAGGAATAACAAATACCAACAAACACCCCCTCCCACACTTAAAATCTGGCACTGTCCTCAGTGCAAACAAAAAGAGGGGTAAAAGAGGAACTTCCCTAAATACCGATCCAGTGGTGAGTCTGTAGTGTCCCACGATGTCTGCCCAACTCTCATCCCTAGAACAGGCAGTCTCCAACGCAACAACCTGCGCCAAACAACAGAAGCAACAAAACGCAACACAAACAAAACGAAAGAAAAACGAAACAAGAAAAAGTAAGAAAACATGGGTTGCCTCCCATGCAGCGCTAGTTTTTGAGTCGCCAGCCCGACTAAGAGAAACCCTTAACCAAAATCTGATTGAAGCTCCAGCTGCCTTAGCGCCCTTGTAAACACATCTTCTTGAATTGCAGCTGCGGGTCCTCCAAATGCGTCCTCCATACTCATATCCTGGAATGGCCCTCTATCCACACATCCAATGGAATTGAGTGACTCAACCTCATCACGCTTCTCTTCCAATAGCAAAGTACACAGAAGGCCTTGCTCTTTATCATCTTCTTCTTGCAGCTTTTCCAGCAATTCCTGCTCAATGTCAGCCTCATCCTGCAGGTTAGCAAGGAATTCCTCCACGATCTCGTCCTCCTCCTGCAGCTGATTAAGGAATTCCTGCACAATATAGTTCTCATCCAAAGCATCAAATGCTTCAACATAAGAGCAGGTTTGGATTAAGCGAGTGGGGGTAGTAGGTTTTTGATTAAAAACAGAGAATGTTACCGCTCTACCTGCCCCTACCATACTTACAGTTCCCGTACCCACATCGATGCGAGTATGGGTGGTAGCCATAAAGGGTCGGCCGAGTAGCACGAGATGCCCATTCTCGCCTCTAATCCCTTTTCCCACATCCAGGACAACAAAATCAGCTAAGACTCTAATCCCCCTCACAACCACCTCAACATCCTCAACAAGGCCTCGTGGGCTGCTAATGGAGCCGTCAGCTAGCTCTATCTTAATGTTCGTGCATTTCAGCTCTTTATTTCCCAATTCCTCAAAAATATCAAGCGGCATCAAATTGACTGCCGCGCCCAAATCAAGCATTCCTAAAGCCTTATCAACCCCACCTAAGCTAATATCAAAAATAAAACTACCTGGATCTCCTTGCTTGGGTGGTGGTTGTTCTGGTGCAACAGTGACAGGTGGCAGTGGCTCACTGGGGCATTGGGTAGCCTTGATTGCTTGCACGGCTTTGCTTCTCCATTTCCCCGTGGTTATTGGGGCATCCTCCTTGATTACCGCCACGACATGAGCTTGATGCGGCTGTTGGTCCTGGTTTGGAAACTTCCCAGTTGGCTGTTCTTGCTGCAGCTGACTCAAGGCTCCTGTTAGTTGCCTAACTGTAGTCTCGAGGCGCTTGATGGTAGCACTCTGAGCCTCCATCGCCTGTTTGCTAGCTTGCATCTGATCTTCAAATAAGGGGCCTGGAGGTTGGTGCTGCTGAGGTGGGTAGAGTTGTTGCGGGGGCTGCTGTTGCTGATATGGTTGAGGGTAATGCTGCTTCTGAGGGAATGAGGGCTGTTGTTGAGATGGGTATTGCTGTGGAGGCCGGGGGAACTGATTGCCTTGGTTTGATCCCGACCCTTGGCCAGGACCTTGGTTTCTCCATCCCGAACTTGAGCCTTGTTGCCCTTGATTGAAGATGGGCCTCTGTTCAAATTGAGGCCTCCCCGGATAGCCCTGAGCAGCATAGACCTCTACTCCTCCTTCAGGTGTGAATTCCCCCATTCGATGGCACGCGTTGGTTCCATGACCAAAATCGCCACATATGCCACATCCTTCTGCTGGTGGCGCGTGAACTGGTGGAGCCTTCACCTGGTTCATCGTGAGGTGTTGTACTTGCTTCATCAAGTCAGCTACTTGCTTCTGAAGCTCATTGTTGGGAGCTACTGCATTGGCTTCAACCCTCCTCCCTCTAACTGATTTCTGTTGAGAACTCGCGGCTAGTGTGTCGAAGATCTCCTTGAGTTCATCAGCTGTCTTTCGGGCAATGTTGCCCCCTGCTGTACTGTCCACCATAAATTGTGCCGTCTGAATCAATCCGTCGTAGAAGAACTGCATCAACATGACGGGTGCTAACTGGTGCTGCGGGCACTGGCGGAGGAGCTCTTGGAATCTCTCCCAAGCTTCGTGGAGAGGCTCATCAGCTTCTTGCATGAAGTTCATTATCTGGCTCCTAATCTCCTGTGTCTTGTGACTAGGATAGTACTTGAGCATGAACCTCTCGCATGCCTCTCCCCATGTGGTGATGGAGTTCGGCGGCAGGGACAGTAACCACGTCCTAGCTCGGTCCTTGAGTGCATAAGGTAAGCACTTGAGTCTCAACTGATCCTCGGTGAGTCCCAACAGTGGGAAGGTTTGCACTTGAGAGCAGAAGTCACGGATGAACTGTAAGGCGTCCTCACTTGGCATCCCATGAAAGAGCGGCAGCAGGTTCGAGTCGTTAGGCTTCAGATTATAGTTCTGGATCGCCGTGGGAAGCACTATCGCAGAGGTGCTAGTGTTCCCAATAACCGGCCTGGAAAAATCTCCCATGTATTGTACGTTCTGCTCCGCCATGGTTTCTTGGTCAGGATTAGGCCGAGCTTCTTCTTCTCCTTCCGAGTGCAACGGAGGTGTATCCTCAACGGCTTCCAGAATGGGGTTGGAAGCAATTCTCTCTTCACGGTCTCCCTCTCAAGACTGTGATTCCACAAGGTTTCTTGAACTGGACTCGGACTCCTTCTCCAGGCTTGAAAGAACCTCACGAGGTCGATGAATGTTGTCGTAGTAAGGTGCAAGCTTTCTCTTCAAGCTTCTACGTCCTTGCATACACAACACGAACAAACAAATCAAACGCACCGGAGGGAGAAAATAACCGAGTCAAAAGAAAGAAACAAAAATAAATACGGAAAACAAAAGCAACACAATCAAATGCCAAAAGCCTTCCCCGGCAACGGCGCCAAAATTTGACTCATCCAAAAACACCTAGTGGATGGACTCGAATTTATACGAGGTCGTCCTAGGGTGGTAAGGTGACTCAAGTCGTCTCACAAGGAAGACTTAGCAGGGCTCTAATCGTGTTGCTCACAAGAAACTGAAAGGAAACCTAAACACTCTAATCGGGTAGATTGGGTCTGACACTCTCTCCGATTAACTAGCGCGTAATAGAAAGAAAGCAGTAAAATTATCTAGGCGAGAAATAAATATGAAGCAATAGATCAAGCATAAAAAACTAGGGTTCTAAGCTGATTAATCTAGAAGCGATAAACAACCTAAAAACGTAAAGCAATATTTATCTAGGCGCATAAAGAAACAATTATCTAGGCGATGAAAACATCAAAAGCATAAATCAAATATCATTATCTAAGTGCTCGATTATCTAGGCAATGCAATAACAAGAAAGCTTGTAAAGATTAACTAATCAAAATGGAGAACTTACAATCGATTCAATGAAAACAACGATCTAGCGGAATCCACAAGTATCCAAAATGTTTCTATCTACCTAAACTAAGGGAAAAAGCATAAAATCGCAGGTGGAGGCTGCTGGGGTCGGAAGTATCAAATAAAACCCTAAAATCGGTTTTTATATGCTGAAACGTAACTGCCGGAATTGCACAGGGGCGGCGGCCGCCGTGAGACGGCGCTGCCGTGAGGGTGCTTCGCAGATTTCTCTAAAAATTACACGGCCCGCGCCGTGGGGCCGCGGCCGCTGTCAAGGCGGCGCCCGCCGTGAGACGGCGGCGCCATGGACGGCGGCCGCCGTGACACGGCGGCACCGTAGGCCGCCTTCGCTGATTTCACCAGAACTTGCTCCCGATGATGCCAAAACGCTCGGTAACTCCCGATTCCTGCACACGACAGTAGCACACCCAAATAACATCGAGCAAGTGAAGGATAAGTCAAAAAGACACGAAGCATGCTCGAATGCACAATAAAAAGGCCCATAAAAACATCACAAAATAGGGCTAAACATCTCGCACATACCCCGACTGCAAATGCGATGTCTGGTCTGCTTGCAGTCAAATACAGCATAGATCCAATAATTTCTCTGTACTTCGTCGAAGAGACAGATTTTCCTTCTGAACCTGGATCAACTTTCCAGTTTGTGTTCATTGGAATCTTGACTGACTTCATGTGCTGAATACCGAACTTGGCTATCAGTTCCCTGGCATACTTGGACTGACTGATCAGTATTCCTTCATTGGTCTGCTTGACTTGCAATCCGAGAAAGAAATTTATTTCTCCCATCATGGACATTTGAAACTTGTTGGTCATGATGTCAGCAAACTTCTTGCACATGTGTTCGGATTTGGATCCGAAAATTATGTCATCGACATAAATTTGAACAAGCAAGAGATCTTCTCCTTCTTTATGAGTGAACAGAGTTCTGTCCACAGATCCTTTCTTGAAACCTTGTTCAACAAGATACTCCGAGAGAGTATCATACCACGCTCTTGGTGCTTGCTTCAATCCATAGAGCGCTTTCTTCAGCTTGTACACCTTTTCTGGTCCAGCAACCTCAAACCCTGGAGGTTGTTCTACGTAGACTTCATCTGTGAGCACTCCATTGAGAAATGCACACTTGACATCCATTTGGTGTACCTTGAAACCTTTGTGTGCTGCGAAGGCTAAGAAGAGTCTGACTGCTTCCAATCTGGCAACTGGAGCGAACGTCTCGTCGTAGTCGATTCCTTCTTCTTGACTGTATCCTTTAGCCATAAGCCTTGCTTTGTTTCTCACAACGTTTCCTTCTTCGTCTTCCTTGTTCTTGAAAATCCATTTCAAGCCAATCACTTTGCATCGTCTGGTCGATCCACAAGCTCCCAAACTGAATTTCGGTTGAATTCATTTAGTTCTTCTAGCATTGCGATGACCCAATGAGTAGACTTCAGGGCTTCTTCAGTATCCTTGGGCTCTGTAGATGATAAGAAACAGCTGAAAATCTTATCTTCGTTGATGCAGTTCTGGTTAATGTCGAAGACGAGGTTGCACATTGATCTCCGAGTTTTGACGCCATCTGATGGCTCTCCAATGATGTTCTCTTTTGAGTGGAGTTCAAACCATCGTCGATACTTCTTGATCTCTTCTGGAGATGGTGGGGCTTCTTCGGTCAGAATAGTTCTGAGGTGTTGAGCACCTTCTGGAGCAGGGGAGAGTTGAGCTGGATCTGCTTCACCACGTTCAACTCGATCTTCAGCAGCAGGAGTTCCCCCTTGACTGATGCCGTCTGCATTGGCTCCAATCTGAACTTCAGACCTTTGGTTGATCTTTTGATACCGAAGCATCTCAGTATCTTCATCTTTGCCTGGTCCCCACACCAAGACAGTAGAGGGCTCGGTGTTGTGGATTTCAGCTTTGGAACCTTCAGTGTTTTGGACATATTTTTCAGTTTCTTGTTCCCTGAAATCATCTGTAGACTCATCAAAGATCACATGAGGTGTTTCTTCAACACAAAGAGTTTGAGAGTTAAACACTCGATATGCTTTGCTTGAGCGTTCTGTTCCAGAGTATCCAAGGAAGACACCTGGATCAGCTTTACTATCGAAAGTGTTTAACCTCTTCTTTTCATTGATGTGGATGAAACACTTAGAACCGAAAGCATGAAAGTAGGAAATAGAAGGCTTTCTGTTCTTCCATAGCTCGTATGGAGTTTTTCCATGTCTCTGGGTGAGGAAGGAGCGATTCTGCATATAGCATGCGTTGTTGACTGCTTCGGCCCAAAACTTCAAGGAGAGTTTTGATTCGGCTAGCATTGTCCTTGCTGCTTCCTTCAAAGACCGGTTTCTTCTTTCTGCAACTCCATTCTGCTGTGGAGTTCTTGCTGCAAAAGTTTGATGACTGATTCCATGTTCATCACAATACTCACGAATGACAGTATTGAGGAACTCAGTCCCACGATCTGATCTGATGCTGATGATGTTGACTTCTTTTTCAACGCTCAGTCTTCTCAGCAGCTTTGGCAGTTCCTCTAGCGTTTCTTTCTTCTTGAAGAGAAAGATAACCCAAGTATATCGTGAATAGTCATCCACAACTACTAAGGTGTACTTCCTACCATTGTAGCTTCTTGGAGTGATCGGGCCAAACAGATCCATGTGAAGTAGATGCAGAACCCTTTCAGAGGAGTGTCCTGACTTTGACTTGAATGACATCCGTGTCTGCTTTCCTCTTTGGCATGCTTCACATTCTTGCTTCTTCTGGAACACAATAGAAAGAAGGCCTTCTACCAGTTGATGTTTAGCAAGTTTGTTGATCGTCTTGAAGTTGAGATGGTTGAGTCTCTTGTGCCACAGCCAGTTGAGCTCCGAGCTGCTCTTGCTGATGAGGCATGTTTCTGGAGGGCTGTCTTCCCAAGAAACGACATAGAGACTCCCTTGTCTGAATCATTTCAGAACCACCTTCTTTTGATTGTTTCTAACAGTGAATTCATCTTTCTTGATTTTCACTGTGAAACCGCTGTCACAAAATTGACTCACAGACAACAAGTTATGTTTAAGACCAGAAACAAAGCTAACATTACTGATACTGGCGTTACCCATGTTGAGCACACCGTAGCCTTTTGTTTCTCCGATTGAGTTGTCTCCGAATGCAACTTTGGATCTAGCTTTCTCAACGTACTGAGACAGATATTCTTTATAGCCCGTCATGTGCTTCGAGCAGCCACTATCCAGATACCACGTTCTGATTGAAGCTTTGACCTCTTCCTTCTTTTTGTGTTTCCTGACATTGACCTGCAAGGAAGAGTAGCTTCAGGCACCCAATCAAGCTTTGGGTCCTTCGATGTTAGTTCGAGTTCCCTTTGGAACCCATATCTGCTTCAGAATTGGTCTGGCTGATCTCTTGCGCTTTGTTGATTGTCTGATTGACGTTGTTGGCGCTTCAGTTGGCACATGAGCATTCTTCTGTTGAGAAATTCCTTTGAAGGCCTCACTCTTGTAGCAGTTCTGTCTGATGAGTGGTTGAGGTCTTCTTTACTTGGTGAAGTATCTTCCCTGAGATACTCGAGTCTTTGTAGACTTATGGAGACTTGACTGATGTCCAGATGCTTGTTGTCGTGGATGTCGCTTGGCTCGTCTGGACTCAGCATTGCTTGGTCTCTATGGATGTTGTTCCTTCTGAAACTGAACTGATGTCAGTTTCTGACTGATGTGGCCTTTCTTCCCCCTGGATTGGTGAGGAAGATTCTTTTTGACTCCTGATGTTCCTTCCCCGATCTTTGACTGAAATCTGCTTTCCAGTCTTCTCAGTAGGGTGATCTGGTTGGGAGCCTCATTTGCTCGTCTATAGCTCCGTGGAGGTGGAACATTTGATCTAGCCATCAGCCTGCGCTTGCGAACTTCATCCATATCATGATCTCTTGATTCTTTTGATGTTGTGATTTCAGAAGGATCGTCCTTTGAAATGATCATGATCTTCTTTCCTTTGTCAGCTGCAACCTTTCCTCCAATGCTTGTAACAAGACCTTTCGATGGAAAGTTGCTCATCATGGGTGACTGCATCATGCAGTTCTTGACTGTTTCTTCCAGCTTGTGATTAAGCCTCTTGATCTCATGAGATGCTTTCTCACATTCTGAGTTGGAGTTTCTGAGCTTTTCCTCCAGTCGGCTGTTCTCCATGATTAGCTGATCAAGACAAGTTTCATCCGGAAAGTAGATGATTGTCTGATTCTTAGCTCGTTCATCATTGATCTCCTTGTCCAGTTTCTGATTCTGCTTGAGGAGATCTTCGAACATTTTCCTCAACTGACAGTGATCAGTCATGAGCTGATCAAACTCGCCAGTTTCATAGGATGAGCTATCTCCAGATTCTGAGTGGTCTCCTGAAAGCATCAGAAAGTTATCAGTATAAGGAGTTTTCGAGTGAGAGATTACCTCTGAGCCATTCATTCCATTGTCGTAGCTGTTGTCAGCCACGCTTTCTGATTCATTGGCCATCAGGGCTCGGCTCTCATCGTTTGAGCTGGAACTGTCGAAGTCGGATGATTCTGATGTGTCTTTGGAAGAATCAACATCGTCAGCAACCATTGCTTTCTTCTTCGAAAAGCTGCGATCTTTCTTAGCTCTCAGTTCTCTGCGCTCAGCTTGAGTCAGATCAGGGCATTCATGTCGAAAGTGCCCTTTCTTTCTACATCCAAAGCATTCCATGTCTTTGATGTCGTAAGCGGCTGACTTCCTTTCTCCGCTTCGATCTGTGGAATGTCTGGGGTTGCTTTCTCTTTCCTTTCCTTTGTAGTGATGCTTGTGGAACCTTCTGTACTTTCGGAACTTGGACTCCATCTTGTTGAATCTTTCAGTCAACAATGCATATTGACTGAAGAAGTCCTCAGGGTTGAGTTCCGTTGGTTCCTTGATCTGCTTCTTGCCTTCTCTTGTTGAGGCCTTCAGTGCAACTCCTCTTGAGGTTGATGGACCATCTTCGTCTGATCCTCTAGCCTTCTTGTTTCCAAGATTTCTCAGAAGGTCGAACTCATTTGCCATGAGATCGGAGAAAAGCTTATTTGTCGGGAGCTGATTGAATCCTGGCTTATGCTGATGAGCGACTGAGTAGATCTGCCATTCTCCACGTGGCAGTGCTCGAAGAATCTTCAGGTTGATTTCTCGTTGAGTGTATTTGTCTTTAGAAATGGATTGAACTTCATTCAAAATTTGGTTGAATCTAAGTTCCATTTCCTCGACAGATTCATTCTTGAGCATGAGGAAGGAGTCGAACTTCTGACAAGCTATAGATAGCTTATTCTCCTTGATTTCCTCGGAACCTACGCACATTCTTTCCAGGATGTCCCACATCTCCTTTGCAGTTCCGCACTTGATGATCTTCATGACATGCTTGTCGGGAACGGTGCCGGAGATGATGCTTTTGGCTAGGTTGTCTAGCTCATCTTGCTTCCTTTCTTCGGTGGTGAAGTCTGCTTTTTGCTTGGGCTGGACCTCATCGTAAGGATCTTGTTGTGGATCAACAGGAACCCTTTTGACAGTTTCTGTGATGGTGATTGGTCCGCTGGTGATGACTTCCCACATTCGGCAATGTTGGGCGGTGAGGATAATCTGCTGTGGTTAGTCTCCATCAAAAAAGAGAGAACAGATAACAGCAGATAGAACAGATAGCAAGCACAAAAAGAAAGAGAGAACTTTTTCGAGACCTTTAAGAAAAAAGGATCTAATTCAATTAGAATTAGTCAGATACAGGTAGTTCTTGCGAACAACCTGCTCTGATACCAATTGTTAGGTCCTGAGGGTCTCGAATAGGTGTATGGGGGGGGGGGAAATACACCTATAGGCTATTTATAAATCAATCTACCGACCTCAATCAGAGGGATCTCAGTCAGAGATCAAAACGAAACTTTTCATGCAAACAAAGACGCCTGTTTTACTAAAATCAGTTTTGACCAAACAGGGTTGACGACTGATACTGAAAGCTCTTCAGTAAAGAGTTATCAGTTAAGTTGCTGGAACTTAACTGACGCAAGTAAGGGCTTCAGTCGTGTTTGCTAAAACAGAGATGATAACACTCTTCTTGACTATCAAAAGATAGATCAGTCGGACTGATATCATATGCAGCGGAAATTAAATTTAGTTTCGAAATAGCCTCGGTGGAACAAGTTGTTGGTTATGGTTTCTCTTTGCAGTTAGTCAGTGTTCAGTTTTATCAATTGAAATAACACAAGTAAGAATGTAAAACTAAAAGCTGTAAACAACACAGAGACTTTTACGTGGTTCGGAAAAACCCTTTCCTACATCCACGGTTGGTTGATCAGACCAAAAATCCACTCCGCAAGTGCTTAACAGGTGCACTGCAAACCGAACCGTGTGCTTGCCGGGTGCACACAACCGTACACTGAAGAAAACCCTTCTCCAGTACCCGCGCTTCACTCGCGTAGGATTTCCCTTGCTTAACACAACCCGTGCTAAGACTCTCAGAGTCAGAAAACCATTCTGACCTCCGAATCACTCAAAACACTCTTATGGGGGGGAGGTTTGAACGAGTGCCAACTATACTTACAAAGAACAAGTTCTTTGAAGCAAGTTTGACCTTTGGCTTCTGCGTAAACAGATATTTGCCTAAGGTCTAAGAGAATGTATGTAATCAGCAGTTACTGATTTTGGCTTTGGAATTCTCTTATTCGATTCAAACTTTGGGGATTTTAAGCTTAAGGCTGAGTAGCAATTTCGGCAGAGCTTCAGCTTATGTCGTTGAATCGGTGAAGGTTGAAGTGATCCTCGAGCGCTATTTGTAGGAGAACTCTTGAATAGATCCGTTGGCGTAAATCATCCTCAAGATTTCTTCCGTTGGAGAGCAATTCGAATTTGGGCTAAGGCTTCAATCTTCGAGGTTCCTTGTCTGGGTGGAAACGGCTCTCTTTGAAGGACAGGAGATGTGACGTCTCTGAAAAGTAACCACCAGATAGGAATGACCTCTGCAGAGATAAGATCCTGAGATCTCTGCATTTAATGCGGCTGTACTTGTGCGTACGTGGCTTACTCTGAACGTTGGAAGATCAGTCCTAGGAGGAATGTTCAACTGATACTTGACTTTAGTATCAGTCCTTTGCGCGCATTAATTAATCAGTCTTCAACTGATTCTTCAACTGATACTTCAGTTGGTATCTGCAGTCTTCAGTCTTCAGTCCTTCGTTCTTCAGTCTTCAGTCTTCAGTCTTCGACACCGCAGACTAAACTAGAAACGAACTCTAACACTTGAGTTCAAAACAATTCTAGCCTATTACAATGAAGTCCTATGATTTTTGGTATCATCAAAACAAGGGTTAGGATATTCCACAAGGTTCCCAACAAATAATAATAATAATAATAATAATAATAATAATAATAATAATAATAATAATAATAATAATAATAATAATAATAATAATAATAATAATAATGGGTTATATGACCATGACACGAATTCGACACGAAATTTTTGCGTCCTTATCAGGTCAATATGATAAGGACGTACACAAACCCGATAAGGCTTGATACTTTTAAGTTTTAACCCATTAATTTCGTGCAGTTTTTTACTGTGTTTTCGTGTCCTAAATTGTCAGCCCTTGCCTAGACCTTTCATCTCTTTTAAGTTTGAACTCTTGTAATTATGTCTTATACAATGACGATCAACAAATATCAAGAACAAACGCTTTTTTATGTTGATTTTTTGTGCCATTATAATTTTCACACACGCTAATTTTATGTTGCTCTATCAAGAGTATGAGATAGCAATTGATTAAAATTTTTGATTTATGACTTATGTGGATAATAGAAATATTATGTGTAAGAAAGTATTTCAAATATATAATATTATGTATAGGGCTGTAAACAAATCAAGCCGCTCGCGAACTATTCGGAGCTCGGCTCGAAAAAAGTTCGTTCAAGTTCGTTTAGAGAAGCTCGATAAATAAACAAACCAAACTTGAGCTTAGTAGTATTCGGCTCGTTAGCTCGTGAACATGTTCGTCAAGTGATTCAACTTGAAAAATATAAATTATTAGTAAATATAACTTTTATTTATCCACTAAAATTAATAATAATTGTATTAAATCTCTAATTAATTTTATTTGTTATAAGAAAATATTAATATATTTATTATTTTGAATAAAATAATTTATTTTTAAAATAAAATAATCAATATTTTGAGTATAAATATAAATTTAGAAAGTTCGTATAGGTTCGATTAGGCTCGTGAGCCGCTCGTGAGCCTCAAAGTATTCGGTACGTAAAGTTCGAGATTCGATTCGATACTAAATAAACCAAACTTGAGCACACCACTATTCGGTTCGGCTCGGTTCGATTACACCCCTAATTATGTATTTCTTTTTGTTGAATTAATAAATAATTTGACTAGCTTATAAGTTATGCATAGTATTTATATTTATTTTATCTTATTTAATTTTAAAGACTCTCGTGTTTAGCACATGTGGGTATGCTACTTTGATTAATTTAGTTGATAATAATTAATAAGGGATGGAGACATGTGCATACATTGATTCAATGATAGATCATAGAGTTATTAATAGTTAAAGCAAAACCAAATCTTAAGTTTGAATTAACCTACTGACTACTGTCAATATCTCCTAATTATGGACTTGGGCTATACGTATGGGCTTGGATTATGTATGCATATAAGTTGAGCAACATGGAAGATAGACTGGCCTAGTCATAGCACCCAATTTTCTCATAGTCCCTTATTAAAAATAATTATAATTATAATAATAATTATAATTTTACTATCATATCCTTATAGCTCCATTTAAAGTTTATGATAAATTAATAAGTTTTCAAAAATTAATTTCAAAGAAGATTACGCATATAATCTCAACTTTTATAACCTCAACTTAAATATTTCTAAATAACTTTTTATAGCCCCATTGCAGAAGAACAAATGAAGAAACCAAGTGTTCGTATCCAAAGTTATCATTAAGACCAGTCCCTATTTGCAGGTACCATATACGTTTTAATGGCGTTCCATATTGCGCGTACTAGGTGTTGGAGAAAATGTCTAAGAAGAAATGAAGCTATATATTGGAACGTTGAACATAACCAAAAATCAGGGAACAGAAAAGAGAGAAAAATTGTTCTATCTTTTTGTGAGAGATTGATCTTCATATAAAGTTTCTATTTTCCTTGCATGCGATGCAAGAGGAACTGAAACTCACATATTTAAATCATTGAAACCAGTCATTACTTGCAGGTAGGATACGTTTAATGGAGTTCCAACATTGCGTGCTCCACATGTTTGACAAAATGTCTAAGAAAAAATGAACCAATTTCATAAGAGAGTTTACCTGGAAGCGGAAGCACTCCTATTATAAACAGACAGATTTCCCAAGGTAAGTTACAGACACTCAAATATTGAAATCTTGAATATCACCAAAAATCAGTCAACAGAAATAAGAGAAAAAACTGTTCTGCTTAATACATTGAAACTAAATATTATCATAGAAAAAAACTGTGGCTCATAAACATTGATGCTCTTGCTGCATACTTATTTGATTTATTCATTCACCACATAAAATTCTGTTTTTTTTCCTTCTTTTTTTGGTTTAGAAAATTAGAAATTGGGTAGAGTGATTCCTCAGAGAAGTGAGTCTGATCTCGACGGAAACCTCTTTAAGAAGTTAACCGGTATCGGCGGTACCTTGTACTTGAACCGCGAATGGCTCAGCACGAAGAGGTCGATGAGGAGGGCGATGATCAGGAAAGGCGTGATGTAGAGGAGCACAGCCCACGCGAACGAGAAAGCAGTGAATATGGCGGCTGCCCTCGGATCCCTTCAGCTCAGCAAGCAGAGGATGGGCGATTGCTTCACCGTGCCCTAAACAGACGATGCACAACATTCATTGAACTATTTTGATGAGAACTGTAATTTAGAAATTTTAGATGACCTTGAACTTTGTTTTTTCTTATGTTGATGTTCTTCTTCTTTTTCCTGCATTCTGTTCTCTGAGTCTATTATATGCCAAAATTACGTATTTAATTCAAATTTGAGTTGGGGGTTATACTGATGGAGTTATTAAAGTTATTTATCGGTATTTTTAATATTAGATCAGGATGGGGGCTATATGATTTATCTGTATAGTATTAGATCAGGATGGGGATATATGATTTCTGTGAAAAAATTATGCGTGATGTATTTTCAAATTAATTTTTATAACTTATAATTTATTATAGATTTAAAATAGAAGCTATAAGGGTATAATAATACAATCATAATTAATTTTATTTTATTTTTTTTAAATAAGGGGCTATAGTGAGAAAATTGAGAACTGTGTTTAAAATTACCCTTACTTTTATGATAATGCCTCCGTTAGGGCTGTAAACGAGCCGAGCCGAGCCGAATACTAGCAGGCTCGAGCTCGGCTCGTTTAAATATTCAGGTGTTCGAGCTCGATTCGAGCTGTTATCTTGATGATCGAGTTCGGCTCATCACCCACTTACTAAGCTCGAGCTCGGTTCGAGTTCGGCTCGGGTGATGCTCGATAATGTCGAATTCAAAATCGAGCTCGAGCTCGGCTCGTTAGATGTTCGTATATATGATGTTCAAGCTCGAATTTGTTATAAATTTAAGAAAATCTTCTTAATTAATATGTTACTCGAGTTCGAGTTCGACTCGTTTAAGGCTCGTGTACTAACTCGATTGAAGGCTCGACTGAAGGTTCGTGAACAGGCTCGCGAACAATCGAATTCGAACATGTTCGTGAACTAAACGAGCCGAGCACTGTCAGGCTCGAGCTCGGCTCGATAAAATTTTCGAGCTCGAAATCAGGCTCGAGCTCGACTCGTTTATTATTGAATCGAGCTTTTTTCGAGCCTAATCTCAAATAGCTTGCGAATAGCTCTGTTCATTTACAGCCCTAGCCTTCGTTAAATTTAAGAAGGAAAAATAAATGAAATTCGAATGCATATAGATAGTTTAAAATTTCACTATTATTTATTAAGTTTGAGTATAGTATCATTTTCTCATCACGACGTTTACTTTGGAGGATTAATCTCAATAGATAAATAAATGGATTTGAGTGATTATGTATACCATCTAAAAAGATGGTATATGTAATATAAATTATAACTGATTATAAGGGATAATTGCATGTAAATACGCTAACTTTGGCCAAAATCTATTTTTGACACATACTTAGAAAAATTCAAAATACATGAATTTTATTAATTGTCTAATTTTGACTTCGATTTCATTTTCCTCAAGTTAAAAAATGACATGGCGTATGTGTGGCTCGCTGAAAATGACATGACGTCTACACAACATCTACATGGTGTCTACATGACGTCTACACGGCGTCTTATGTAGCTCATCAGAGTCAAAATTTTACAATTAATAAAGTTCGTGTATTTTACTAAACTTTTCTAAGTACGCGTCAAAAATGAATTTTAGCCAAAATTAGTGTATTTACATGCAATTAACCTTATTATAATTGTTATTAATTATATATAATTTTAATACTCCCTCCGTCCTGTAAAATAGTCATAATTTTCCATTTTGGGTGTCCACAAACTTTAGTCCTAATCCATTTATGGACACTTCTCCATATATTAATTTATTTACATATTCTACCACATGGTGGGACCTTCACTTCACTCACAATACAATTGATTATCATTATTAACACTATCTTTATTGTGGGACCCTTTCTCCACTCATAACATACTAAACTATTTTTATTAAAACTCGTGTCACTCCTTCCTATGACTATTTTTACAGGACAGATGGAGTATATAATAAAAATTATGAATTATACATTAAGTAAAATATTTTTATACACTATATCAAATTCAATTGGATAATAATCAAGCAAAATTAACTTAAGTGATATAAATAATTAAGGACCTTGGGATATCCCAAAGTTTCAATTCATCAAAGTAAACAAGGAATTAATCTTAATTACTACTATTTTTATCAATCAAGGCTAATCTTTTAAAGTAAAGGCCCCTAAGGATATATTTGTACATTTACATAAAAAAAAGGTTATTTTTCCAATTTTTTATCCTTATTGATATTTTTTTCGTTTTACTAAATGAGAGTATATAGTTTGACCTATTAACTCATTAAATATATCACACTTTATCTCATATTGTATATCAAGCCAGCAAGTATATCAAAATATATAAGTAAGAACCCATATTATCGATACGAAAACTGAATAATATATCATATCTAGCTACGACTACATGCAGGGATTGTGATCGATCACTCGTTAATTTTATTTTATTTTAAACGTACAAAGTAAAGAACTAAAAAAAATATACTTACCACAACGATCATGGCACATATTCATTTATCAAAACATGCAATAAGAATAACTAGCGGTAACAACTTAATTAATCGGCATACTACGTAGCACCACCGTCTCTACGGTGAGGCCCGGCCCGAACCCAAAGAGCACCCCCCAATCAAGCCCCTCGCCGGTGGTGCTGAGCCCCTCCTCAGCGGAGGCCCTCCTCATCTCATCCAAAATCAGCAGCACAGTCGCGCTGGACACATTCCCGTACTCGCTCAACACGCGCCGCGACAGCCGGAGCTTCTCGGGCTTCAGGCCCAAGCCCGTCTCTATCCGATCGAGTATCTTGGGCCCTCCGGGATGTGCGATCCAGAATATTGAATCCCAATCCCGGATCCCCAACGGCCCGAAAGCCTCCTCCAAACTCGCCCCGATATTTCCCGAGATCAAGGCCGGCACATCGGGCCGGAGATGGATGACCAGCCCGGCCTCACGCACCTCCCCGACGATCGCGCCATCGCTGTTGGGGATGATCGCCTGTGCCGCTGAGACGATCTGGAAGAGCGACAGCTCCACCCCGGCCACCGGGTCAGAGCCCACGATCAAGGCGGCAGCAGCATCCCCGAACAGGGCCTGCCCGATGAGGTTCTCGGGGTGGGCCCCACTCGGGCCGCGGAAGCCGATGGTGGTGGTCTCGGAGCTGACGACGAGAACCCTAGCAGAGGCGTTGTTCTCGGCCAGGTCCTTGGCCGCGCGGAGGGCGGCAGCGCCCCCATAACACCCCTACAGGAAATAACGGAAAGTAAGAAGTGGCGGACAAAGCAAATTAATTAGATATCTCTTGTTTTCAAGGATTAATTTCCTATCAATTATTAAATTATAATATAATTCTAATTTTACGTCCCGATTATAATTACTGAATTATTAATTTAAGGGCTAAGTATCAAATAAGTCCATATCATAGTGACCCTTATCACGTTTAGCTCCCTATAGTCAAAGTGGGCCAACTAAACCCTCATACTACCCAAAATCGAACAATCGAGCCATCTACCCTAACAGGGACTTAACACCGTTAATTTTAGCCAGAAACACTGTTTTGGGAAAGCCCTTCACCACCACCACCACCACCCATGGTGGCGTAACAATGGCGCCACCTTCCACACCCTCCGCCCCTCCATTTCCTTTCCATCTTCCTCTCTCCTGCACTATGTCTCCCCACCTCCTTCTCTCTCATCGGTGCTGCAACCCGACGCCGCATCCCCCTCTCTCCCTGCTCTTCCTCGGCGCCATCATCTCCCCTTCCAATCTCCGCTCTTCCAACTCCGACATCTCCCACCAAATCCACCTCACCAAACCGGCGATCGCCTTCGTCACATCTGCAACCGCCACTGCCCCAGGGGATGGTGCTGCTCGACTCTCCTGAGTTCGAATCCCTCATGCTCTCCCGTGGCGCCGAATTCGATCCGCCGGAGGTGTTCCAGGACGACACGACGGCGATTCTCTATTCCTCGAGCACTATGGGGAGGGTTAAGGGGGTGTTTTCGGCCAGTTTCCGGCGAAAATTAACGATGTTAAAAAAAATTAAAATAGTTAACGGTGTTAAACGACCGTTAAGTTGGACGACCTGATTGTTCAAAATTAAGGACTTCAGGGATTTAATTGGACCAACTTCGACTATAGGGATCTATACGTGATAAGGACTTCTATGTTAGGGACTTATTTGATACTTAACCCTAATTTAATTTACTCTCGATCAATATTCCGACTAAACTTGTTGCTGACATAGCTAGACTAATAATTGACATAACATAATTGTTTTCGGATGCATGGTGTGATCGGTTGACACAAACAATCACTACAAGAAAAGCTATCGGACACCGACGGAATTACCGACGGAATTAATTCCGTTACAAAATAACGACCGAATAACGACGGATTAACGACGGAAATACTCTTTCATACATAGCGACGGATTTACCGACGGATTTACCGACGGGTGTTGGCGGGAATCTTTCCCGCTAAATTACCGACGGAATTACCGACGGATCACCGATGGAAAATTACCGACGGAAAGTTTTCCGTTGTTATTTCTTTTTTTTAATTTCCGCGATTTTAAAAATTGCAGATAGCAACGGACAATTCCGTTGCTATTTACCGACGGACGATATTCCGTTGCTAATAATTATTTTAAATAACCGAAAATATTTATTTTAAACATAACAACGGAATTCACGTCCGTTGCTAAAATAGCAACGGAAGTTTCCGTTGCTATTCCGTTGCTAATAATTAATTCAAATAACCGAAAATATTTATTTTAAAAATAACAACGGAATTCAAGTCCGTTGCTAAATAGCAACGGAATTCACGTCCGTTGCTAAATAGTAACGGAATTGTCCGTTGCTAATAATTAATTCAAATAACCGAAAATATTTATTTTAAAAATAACAACGGAATTCAAGTCCGTTGCTAAATAGCAACGGAAGTCACGTCCGTTGCTAAATAGTAACGGAATTGTCCGTTGCTATTCCGTTGCTAATAATTAATTCAAATAACCGAAAATATTTATTTTAAAAATAACAACGGAATTCATGTCCGTTGCTAAATAGGAACGGAATTGTCCGTTACTATTCCGTTGCTAATAATTAATTCAAATAACCGAAAATATTTATTTTAAAAATAACAACGGAATTCAAGTCCGTTGCTAAATAGCAACGGAATTCACGTCCGTTGCTAAATAGTAACGGAATTGTCCGTTGCTATTCCGTTGCTAATAATTAATTCAAATAACCGAAAATATTTATTTTAAACATAACAACGGAAATTACGTCCGTTGCTAAATAGCAACGGAATTTTCCGTTGCTATTCCGTTGCTGAGCCCTAAAAATAAGGTGAATGAACCGCGCCTCCTCCTTCATTTTTTCAACACACCTTTCACTTCTATTTCTCAAAATTCCTAAATTTCCCCCCTCCGATTCCCCATTTCCGGCGACTCCCGCTGCGTGCTCCCCTCCGGCGACTCGTCCACGCCGCCGTTTCCACCGCGCCCCTGCTCGCCCCGCCTCGCTCCGCCCCGCGCCGCTCTGCGCCCTGCGCTGCTGCCCGCCTCGCTCCGCCCCGCGCCGCTCCGCGCCCTGCGCTGCTGCCCGCCCCGCGCCTCGCCGCTGGTCGCCCCGCCTCGCGCCGCTGCCGCCCTGCGCCGCTGCTCGCCCCGCTGCCCGTCCCACGCCGCGCTGCTGCCCGCCTCGCTCCGCCCCGCGCCGCTCCGCGCCCTGCGCTGCTGCCCGCCCCGCGCCTCGCCGCTGGTCGCCCCGCCTCGCGCCGCTGCCGCCCTGCGCCGCTGCTCGCCCCGCCCTGCGCCGCTGCCCGTCCCACACCGCGCTGCTGCTCGCCCCGCCCCTCCCTGGCACCGTGTCCTCTGCTGCCAGCGCCGGATTCCTCCGCTGCCACCGGTCCTCCTCCTCCGCGGCCACCGGTCCTCTTCCTCCGCTGCCTGCGTCCGTCGGATTGCTCCATAGGTTTGTAATTTTTTTTTTAATTTCCATTAATTATTTGAAAAATCCTATTATGTTTTATTGTAAATTTTGTATTAATATTCTGTAAAAATATATCTTTCTCTACTTTACTTTTTAAACTAATCACCATAAATTAATTTATGAGAATTCTGAATAATATTACTCACAATATCACATAAAATTGCTAAGTTTTTGGCGTTCATCGTACTCCTTTTATATTTGTAAATAACATTTTTTTTGAGTCGGATTGTAATTGACATATTGTATGATGGAATGAAGATAATATATATATATATATCTAACTTGATTCCTCATAATCAGAAGATTTGGATTTAAAATAGAAAAATAAACTTGATTGAATTATAGTATTTTCAAGAAAAATAAACTTGATTGTTAGTTTTATTAAATTATAATTTTATATACTTTGGTTCTTGAATAATTATTAATTCTTTTTTGGATTAATTCTCATTTGTAGTATTTCACTCCACCATTGCTTCTTGAGGAAGAAAAAAAGAAGTCAAGGTGATCGAAAAGAAAAGCTAGTAACAAAACAAGTAAGTTTTCATTACATTATCTTTTGAAATGTTAGTATGGCTCAAATGGTAGCCATTGTGAGATTTTAAAATTTTAGATGAGCATGTATGTAAGTGTATTTATTCTTTTTTTATATATATTTTAGATGAGCATGTATCTAGGTAGTAAATGGAGATTAGGTTGGGGGATGGCTGTGTTCCATCCCATTTTGTTGCTGTGGTGATGGCTTGGAGCCGCGTATGTGCTTTTGTGTTTGATTTATAGATTTTGTGTTCAACATGTGTTATATTAATTATCATACTTAAAAAATCAATAGATTTTAAATTTCTAACATACTTAAATGAACCAAATTGTAGAAATGAGTGAAAATCGTGAGTGGATGTATCGGCGTTTTCTATCTGATGGAGCTTTGAATCCCGATTTTCAAAGAGGTCTTCAAGGTTTCATTGATTACGCTAACAGTAGACGTGATTTAATGGATGGTGAAAAAATTAGGTGTCCGTGTAGGAAATGCGATAATATACGTTTCCATACTAAAAATAATGTTCAGTATCACATTGCAAAGAATGGATTTGTGCGGGATTACCATATTTGGAGGTTTCATGGTGAAATTGAAATGGCCACGACTGAATATCATAATTTTGAAGAAGAAGAGGCTAATGAAGATAATTATCAGAATATGGTTATGGATATTGCTGCATCCCAATATAACATTCAAAACATCGAAGAACCCCCAAATCCGGAAGCCCAATTGTTATATAATATGTTGAAAGCAGCGGATAAAGAGTTGTGGCCCGATTGCAAAACTCATTGATGGCTTCCGTCGGTATTAGTATTTAGCAACGGAATTTTTGACTTTACCGACGGAATTTTCCGTCGGTAATCGGTCAGATTCTTGTAGTGAACATCATCTATTATGAAATAATGTCAATTATTCTACTTGTCACGTATAAGTTTGATCGAAATCTTAATTGATAGCAAAATCAGATAAATTAAATGAATGGTTTAATAATTAATATTATATGTCAAAATTTGAAACTACCTATATAAAATTTGAATTTTTCAATAATTTATAGGCAATTAATCATTTTTTTTATAAAATCCTCAGATCATCATTTGTTTGCGAAAATTTTTGAACAAAACCCAATCATCAAACTAAATTATAGAAAACCTGTTTTCTAAACATTTTGAAATCAAAATTTAAAAAGACAACCCATGTGAATAGTATTTTATACCTGCAGGTACATCATGGAGCGCTTGACGGTGGGGCGGAGGCCGAGGAGCTTGGTGAGGTGGTAGTCGGCGCCGGGCATGTGGATGCTGCCGTTGGTGCAGAAGATGAGGTGGGTGATCATGGATTTGGGCTGCCCCCACTCCTTGATGGCTTCCTCCGCCGCCTCTGCGCCCAGCTTCGGCACCTGTATCGCCACCATGTCTTGCCGCACGTTCAGCGACGGCAACATATAGGCGGCCATGTTCGGATTTTCCTTCACAAGCTCCTCTGTCAGGTGCGTGTAGCGTTTCTTTATCGTAGAGCTCTCACCTACAAAAACAAATTACATTGTGCATGAGAGTGGGAATGAGATATATTACTAATTCATTATTAAGATTATTTCGTAATTAGGACATATGAGTTTCTTAATATTCTAATTCTAAGTTAATAAATGCTACTCGTGATTGACTATATATAATCAGATTTATTTTATAACAACTACAATGTAAATTATAATTTTTTGGGTGTGATACAAGTGAGGCGCCTAAATTGTACGATAAATAGCCATTTAGATCACATGTCCAAATATTTTTTGTCTTACTAGTGTTTCGCCATTTTATTCATCATTTTAACAATACTATTATAAAATAAAAAATATTAAAATATAATAAATCCTAATTGATATTTATTGTTAGAGTCAATGTTGACTCCGACAATGTTGGGACCAATGTTGATAACATACGTGTTTTCAATGTTGGATGAAATGTTGATAACATTCATGGTGTCAACATTTTTGGGTTTCAACCAACATTCCGGAGTCTGCCTTTACTCCATACTTCGACTCTCCATTGGTAATTGTATATATTTAATCTTTACCTTCCTTTCACGTTTTATTATTCTTTGGTTGTGGAATAAAGGTTTTATGCTTGTTGACCACGTTTTTAATAAGTAGAAAGATGGTTTATCATGGTCCAAAGTAGTGGGCTGTTAGTTCCTATTTTTCAGGACCTATGATCTCTCAACCAACATTCCAGACTGGTCGACTGGCAGTTTTCGGAGGTGGATTGCGGCAGTTATAGGAAACTTCTGGAAGTGGGAAGTGGAGGAAACTAACCACGACATGAAGGTCTATAAAAGCAGCAATACGCTTCATTCATCCTTACGTTTTGGGAGTGCGTTTTCACTGACCTAACATTCGCTTACAACCAACTCGTCACTTTTGTCTTGCTGCAAACATGACACCAGTTCTTCAAACCTTGCTTTGACGGGGGAGTCTTAGGCAGCCCATCTGTAAAGGTTCACTCTGTATTGACGGGAGGTCAATGGTAAGGGTTGAAGATCGAGGACATCGGAGCGTAGCAGACTGTTTTGTCCGAGTTATTCAGCTGTGTTGTTTCAACATTCCTGCTGCAAACGTGTTACCGGTTCTTCAAGGATTGCTTTGACGAAGGAGGCTTAGACAGTTAATCTGTAAAGTCTCACTTTGTATTGACGGGAGGTCAAGGGCAAGAATTGAAGTACAAGGCCATTGGAGCGTAGCAGGGTGTTTTGGTTCTGTGTTGATTCGACATTCTAGTTCAGTGAGTAGATAGGTTGATTTATCTTAGGCAGCCATTCTGTAAAGATAGATCTCCAAGAGATCTCAAATCTGTACTCTGTATTGTTGATGATCATAGTGTTTTTAGCCTTTGAAGCACTCACGGATTATAGTGATATAATCCGTGAAAAAGTATTCCTGTGTGTTCTTTAATTTCCGCTGCATGTTAGCTTGAATGTTATTAACATCCTGTTATCAACATTCCTGCTAACATTACTCTTACGAATTTACAGTTTTTACTTGTGGCAATTTGGGGCACTAAACTCTTTCAACTGGTATCAGAGCAGGTTCTTGACGAACTAAGAATCGATTTCTGTGTGCAAAATTACCACCAATGGATGTATCTAATGCTTCGGTTCGTCCTCCTACATTGGATAGTAGTGGGAAGAACTATTCCTTGTGAAAAACTAGGATGAAGATGTACATAAAATTCATTGATGAATGTGCCTGGGTTGCTGTGTTGGATGGATGGACTCCACCGCGTGATACTGATGATGTTGGCAACATTACTCCTAAACCAGAAAGTCAATGGAGTGCAGATGAACGACTCATTTCCAATCACAACTCTAGGGCTTTGAAGGCTATTTTCATCTCAGTTGATGTTCCTTGTTTTCGCATGATCTCTAACTGTGTTGAAGCTCGTGATGCTTCGTTTATTTTACAGGAAAAATATGAAGGATTAGCAAGTGTTAGAGCAACAAAATTGCGAATGTTGACCACAAAGTTTGAAATATTGAGAATGCATGAAGATGTGACTATTTCAGCATATTATGAGAAGTTGTGTGAGATCTCAAATGAGGCAGTTGATCTTGGAGAACTGATCAACAACAAGAGACTTGTAAGTAAAATGTTGAGATCACTTCCGGAAAGGTATAACATGAAAATTTCTTCTATTGAAGAAACTGCTGATGTTACTTCAATTACAATTGGTGATTTGGTTAGTATGTTAGTAGCATTTGAGACGAATCTTGAGCAGCAAAAACCCGATTACTATCCTAAGAATGTTGCTTTTCATGTTGACAAATATGCTTTTGCGATTGATGTTACTAACAATGTTGAGAGCGCAGATGTTGATCTGGAAGATGATGATGATGATGTTAATCTTGTCATGTTGGCCAAGACCTTCAACAACATGATGAAGTCTCTGAAGAAAGCGAAGAACAAATCTGGAGGCAAAAGGATGTCAGTGGGATCCTCATCTAACATCTGTAATGTTAAGAGGAACTACACTAGTCCAGCATCAAAGATTATAAATGCTAACAACATTCAATACAGGGGTTGTCAAGGCATGGGTACTTATGCAAATGAGTGTCCTACAGTTGCAAGAAAAAGACAAGCTGGACTTTCACCCGTCCTTAGTTCTTTTTCAAAATCTGAGGAAGAACAATTTTTGTGGTCTGCAACGATTGATGAAATGAATTGTCAGAAGCCGGAGTGATAGAAGTCCTTGAAGAGCTTGATGTTATCTCTGATGTTGAAATATCTGATGATGTTACTGAACCAGATTTGACGAATGTTGGTGATAATGTTTATAACATTGTTTCAAACATTCAAGATGTTGATGATATGGAGATCTCCACTAACGCAACAAACTGGTATGAAATAATCTTTCTTGGTGAATTCAATACTAACATACCAGATGTTTCTTGTACTGCTGTTGTTGAAGAACATGTGATTGATCCACTGAAAGAAATTGAGAACAATGAAGCCTTGTATGAAGAAGTGGACAATCAATGTGGAGAATTGATGAATGACCTTTGTTTGTTGCTGGATGAGAATCAAAAGTCGAAAGATGAGGTTACTAGAATTCAAGGCCTTCTAACACAATGTGTTGTTGAATTGGGCAAGGTCAATGATGAGGTTGTTAGTGTTGAAAGAACATTTGAGCTTCTAAACAAAGGTACCTCTGATCTTAACAAAGTGTTGTCTCAAGTTCAAACTGGTCAATGTGGATTAGGATACATAACTGAAGGGCTCAGTATGTTGAATGAACATCACAATACCACTGTGTGTGCTAAGGAGAGAAATGTTGGAGTGATAATGGAAAATGTTACTAACATAGGATTTTCACATGAAGAAAAATCAAAGAGGGAGCTTAAATCCTATGCGTGCCATTATTGCTCAACTCCAGGTCACATTAAACCCTACAGTGTTAAATGCCTCAGTGATGTTGATGATCTATCTGCCAAACAGATGTTTGATAGTTACCAAACGAATGTTAGTAACATTAGCAGGTTTATTTTTGGAGCAATGTCCAACACTGAAAAAGATGACGAACCTTGCAATGTTTTATACATATTTTTACATGCTAACATCTCTAATAGTTGGTATTTTGATAGTGGTTGTTCAAGATACATGACAGGTTCTAAAGCGTTGCTCACTGACTATGTCTCAACAAATGGAGGAGATGTTACTTTTAGAGCAGGCATGTTGGTGAAGTTTGACAAGAACATATGTGAAGAGTTTGACAACATCAATCAATGTGTGATGATGTGTAGAAGATCCTCTGACATCAGCTACAAATCTAAGGATGATAACATTTGCAATGTTGCCAAGCTGAATGATGTCGAGCTGTAGCATCAAAGACTCGGCCATGTTGATCTCAAAAATCTCCAGAAGCTCATTGCAAATGATGTTGTTCGTGGACTCCCAAAGTTTGTGATCAAACGAGATGTTGTATGCCAACCTTGTCAGAAGGGGCAGCAACTAAGGACTGCATATCCAATGTTGTCAACATGCAACACCACCAGATGCTTTGAGATACTACATATGAATTTGATGAGTCCTATTGAGGTGGAAAGTCTTGGAGGTAAGAGGTATGTTCTTGTTTGTGCTGATGAGTACTCAAAATATACATGGGTTGCATTCATGAAAATAAAATCTGAAACTTTTTGTCAGTTTGATAAACTGTATAAAATGCTTGGTGCACAATATGGAATGAATATTGGCAGAATCATAATTTATCATGGAAAAGTGTTTGAGAACTTATTGTTTGATGAATTCTGCACTAACCATTGTTTTCTTCTTGAGTACTCGACTCTCAAAACCCCTTATCAGACTAGTGTTGCAGTATGGAAGAACATGATACTTCAAGAGATGATGAGAGCAATGTTCTTGCAAAGAGTTTGTCCAAATGTTTGTGGACTGAAACAGTCAACACTGCATGTCACATTATCAATCGAGGTTACTTGAGACCAGATGATGAAGATGTGTCAGTGTTACTGGAAGAACATGAGGAATCTAAGCAAACATCTGAACAACGGAGAAATGTGAATGTTGACCCAACATCGGATGTAACATCCAGTGACTCAACACCCGAACCTGAGTCAGTTGAAAACACATCAGACCCCGATGATGAACAGGGAAGACATCTTCTTCATGACTCCAGCAGGTGCGATCCTCCAGGACATGTTAGAAAGAATCACACCAACACTCAGCTTATTGGTGATGTGTCAGAACAAATGTAAACTCGAAAGAGGAAGGAGACCAGCTTCAAAGATATGGTAAGGATTTCATGCATGTGTTCTGCATGTGAAACTGTTAAGTTTAGATGTTACATGTCCATTGTTGAACCTAGGAATGTTACCGAAGCACTAAACGATGTTAATTAGGTGAATGCCTTGCTTCATGTGCTAAATCAGTTTGTTAGGAATGATGTGTGGGATCTTATCCCTAGACCACATAACAAGAATGTTATTGGCACAAAATGGATCTTCAAAAATAAAACTGATGAGGCAGGTAACATTGTGAGAAACAAGGCTAGGTTAATTGCTCATAGTTACACACAAGTTGAAGGCATTGTTTTTTATGAGACTTTTGCTCATGCTGCTAGAATTAAGTCGATTAGATTGTTATTTGCTATAACATGCCAAGTTGGGATATCTCTGTTACAGATGGATATTAAAAGTGCTTTTCTAAATGGTGCGTTGACTGAAGAAGCCTATGTTGAACAGCCCAAAGGGTTTGAGGATGTTAGTAAACATGACCATGTGTTTAAACTGAAAAGGGATTATAGCCAAAAAATACACGAACTTTGATAAAAATTGCAATTTTCACCTGAACTTTCAAATTAGCCAAAATATACCTGAACTTATATTTTTTTTTGTAAATTTCAGCTGAACTTGCAATGATTGAACTCCGTCGAGGTGAAATTTACAACAAAAAATATAAGTTCAGGTATATTTTGGCCAATTTGAAAGTTCAGGTGAAAATTGCAACTTTTATCAAAGTTCGTGTATTTTTTGGCTATAATCCCAACTGAAAAAAGCTTTGTACGGTTTAAAACAAGCACCGCATGCATGGTATGAAAGGTTAACAATGTTTCTTTGTTAACTATGGTTTCTCTAAAGGTCAAGTTGATAGAAATCCAAGAAATCCAAGTGGGCGTAGAATAATAAATCAGATGAGATCCTCTGTCCCACTATTTTGTGTGTATCACTGTGTACCACTCTTACTTTATGTATTTTATAATTATTTTTTATAAAAATAAAAAATATTATTATATTATGAACTATAATTAATATTTATAACTAAAAATTAAAATTTTTAAACAGTATATACCCTAACTTTGAATTAATGAATCCAAATAATGAATTATTAATTCAAATAAATATAAAAAAATAATTATAAACTCTAATTGGATAAGTGAACTCTTGTTAATTATCTTTTTATAATATTAAAGCATAATAAATTAAAATTAAAAAAAATATAATTAAAAATTATAATAAATTAAGAGTGGTACACGATGATATACACACAAAATAATGAGATCCCATGTGTAATCAATGTGAAATAAGAACTTTTACGCACAAGAAAAAGTCAAATGGAGAATATTATACGGAGCCTATAAATCTTCCACTAAATATAATAAGATTATAAAATCATATATCTCAAATTCAAATATTTAGAAACACAAAAAAGTTAAGCTACTATTTTAAAAAGACGAATTTTCCTCCCTTCTCGTCTCTCAAAATACACCGCCAAACTCTCGGTTTCCTTACGTTATATTATATACTACTTGTTGCTAAGGATGTCAATCGGGTCAATCTATTGAATTTCGAGCTGGCTCTATCAGATTACGGGTTATTCAGGTGCGGGTTAATCGAGTTAAAAGACTTTCAATCCTAACTTTAAATGTTCGGGTTTCGAGCTAGCCTATCAAGTTAGTCGATTAATCGAGCTAAAAATTTTATTTTTTAAAAAATTAATTAATATATTTCTCTTGACAATATTATATTTTTAATAAACAAATATATGTATAAATAAGCAAAATTTCAACATCGACTTACATAATAAAGATATAAAGATGCAATATTTTGGGCAGCATCATGTATGCGATACTGATTGATTTGATTTATTTACTGATTGAGGTTCTACCTAACTCTTCATCCTTTTTTTATGTTAAGTCTTATATTAAAAATACAAAGAAGTTAAATAATGAGACTTTATAATATTTTATTATTTTTTAATTTTTATATTTAAATATTTTATGTCAAATATTCGGATTTTGGGCTAGCCCATCGGATTAGTCGGGTTGATCCTACAGGGCACCAGATTATTCAATTACAGACTGGTTGCATTGTAATTTTTATCGGGTTGAAAATTTTCAATCCTAATATTTTAGAATTGACGGGTTAATGGGGTCACGGGTTTCGAATTGGATTTGACATCCTACTTGTTGTACTCTTAGTTGTACACATATTTTTGATAAGATTCACTTCTATTCACTTCTATAAATAAAAGTGATCGTGATAAACATTTCTTCCTCTAAAGGCAGCCGCAAATATAGAAGGAAAAGTTTAGTAAGTGTGATCATGATAAACATTTCTTCACTTAAACGCAGCCGCGAATACAAAAGGAAATCTTTATTTTAATAATTGCATACAATAAATATGCCAAATATACTTACATTTTCAATTTTAATTACTATTTCTTTTTTTAATTAATATAAATTTTGAATTTTGTGAAATTTGGCCCGAATAAAAATTTAGAATATATTTGTTCCTAAATAAATACCAGAAATTTATTGTGTGATATTTTTTATATAAGCTAGTTATGACGAAGAAAAAATGAGATAATATCTCTACGTTCATGTAATAAAAATTCCCGCGTTTACATAGGATAAAATGTTGCGGAAATCTAATTGAAACCAAATTCTAAAAAAATTAATATACTAATTAATTAAAGAAAAGTGTAGGTTAATTAAAAGTAAAAATTTAGATACATTTCGTGTATTTTCGAGCAATTAGTCCTTATATTCATTAAAAAATATTAACTATTTTGGCTACCATAAATCTTCACAACTAAAACTTAGCAATTTGGGATATATTGTCTTCTAGTGTGACATCTTTTATTATTCGTAGATGATATATATATATGGGTGTGTGGCAATAACAAATATTTATAATTTACGATTTATATAAGAAAAATAAACATAAATTTTGCACAATCTTAAACTCTTAAGAATGTCACTTGTTCTTCATCTATGTACGTAATAGATAATGTCATACAAATTGATAATAGAGGATAAATATATAATTTCACACCAAGTGACAATAGAGGATGTTAAATAAAAACTTAGGGGTGCATCCAAAACTGAAATTTAATTTATAGATTAATATAATTAGAGATTTATAATGCACAAAAACTTGGTTCGAATCTGTATATTCTGACCCAAATCCTGATCCACATCTTGATTCGAATCTGTATTCTGACCCAAATCCTATAAATAACACTATTCAATTATACAAATGATACTGTCTATAATTGTCACTATTTGATTATATACAATATAACACTATAACATGTCATTTATACGCATGTGTCATTTATATAATCGAATAGTGTCAATTATAGGCAGTATTATTTGTATAATTAAATAGTGTAATTTACACGATTCGAATTAGGATGCTGATTTGCGTCAGGATACGGATCAGAATCTGGATGCGGGTGCAACCGATTGCACCTAAGATCACCTCTTTATAATGATGTAGCTATAAAGTCCTCATTAACTTCTAGCTGCATTAATTGCTGCTCGACTTTACCATATGTCAACTTCGATGCTTCGGTCGAAGATGTGTGGCTATACATGGGTTAATATTTCAGCCATATTGGAAGTGGTTAATTGGCTACGAAGAAATTAGAACCATAAGCTAACAACACTAAGTAATGTCAACGTTTCAAAAAAAATAAAAACACTTAAGTAATGTCAAACTAGTTGGCTATATATGACGATATATAGAACCATAATTTAACAAAATCAAATAATATCAAACTAAAGTTTAACTTAATACGAGGACATAATCATCATAACCTAACAAAACTAAGTAAGACTATAGTTTGCATCTTTAGCTTAACGAATTCCAAACCTTCTTTTTAGAACTAAAAGTTTTGTTAAATGGTATAAAAACAACATTTGCTCATATGCAATAGCCAGCATATATATGACACTTATTTTCCTTAATGTGTCCATCTTTTATATACGGTACTCACAAGATTAACAAGTTGCCATACACTTAAGTAATAAAAAATTAAAGCTCTGGCACTATTTCATTAAATAGGTAGAACCATACAAACGTTACATGAATACCAAGGAAAATTATCTTTAGAATTTCGTTTGTGGCCAATTGCTTATAAATTAATAAAACTTCATCATATTATGGTTTTATATAGTATTAATTTTAAAATTTAGCATGGTAATTATTGGACTATTAATTTAATCTTATTTAGATGCTAATCTATATCTATATATCTATATATCTATCTATCGGGGAGGGTTAGAATAAAAACACTCTTAAGTGTATAAAATATAAACGTTTTTTAATGTACGAATTTTATCCAACAGGGTTACGAATTCATCCAACATGGTTACGAATTGCGAAAAATAAATTTTTGTTACCTTTGGGATTCGAACTCAGGACCACGAATTCATCCAACAGGGTTACGAATCAACCGTAGATCTTGATGATCTAAGGGCTGAAAATCATTTATATTTTATACATCTATAATGGTTACGAATTGCAGTAGGAGAGATGGGGAGGCGGTGGAGTAGCAGAGATGGAGGCGATTGGGAAGGTGGCGGGGAGGGAGGCGGCGGAGCAGTAGGAGAGATGGACGGGATTGGGGAGGCGGCGGGAGAGGGGGGAGAGTGATTGAGAGAGGGAGAGATAGAGAGAGAGTGTGAATGAGAGAGAGTGAGTGAGATTAGGGTTAAATAGAAAATGACATGCTTAATCTTTTGATTATAAAATAAATGAAAATTAATAAATTTAATCAATTAAATTACCACCATTAGATTAAGGAACCAGATTTGGTCTTCATTCTCTATATAGGGAGTGGTCTCCATTGAACTCTCCCCTATATATATATATATATATATATATATATATAAATATATAAAGTAAAGTAAATGTAATTTAATTCAATTGAAAGGATATAATTGGAAATTAAGGAAAAAATTATAATCACAATCTCCTATAAATTAGCCGACAATTAGTTTGCTGCAAAACCACTATCTCTAAACAAAAGCAACTACTCCATCTCTAAGAATTAATAAATTGTGAAGAATTAATTAACAATATTGAATGATTGCCTCATAAATTAATAAACCGCCAAGAATTGTTCTCCATCTATAATCAAAATGAAATAAATAACAATATTAAATGGTTGCCTCATAAATAATTAAATAAATATAACATTAAATAATTGAATATTCTATTGCACTAATTTTTTATATTAAATAATTTAAAGTTTAATATATTAACTTATTTATATTTTTAAGTAATGATATTAAAAAAAAAAACTAAAATTTGTATTTCAAACTTTTTATATTTTTCTTTTTTCCTAATTCTAATATTATAATTTTCAATTGTGTATTTTTGTTTATTTTAATTAAAAAATATCAATAGGAAATTTATTGGCAAAATGATTTTTTTTAAAGACGTGAAATTTGTAATTTTTTAATTTTTTTTAAGACATGAAATTTGTAAATTTCCTATCTTCTTTTCCATAATTTTTGAACACTCAATTTTTTGTTCTTAGTTCTGACAAACATGGTTTTCGTACCTCAATTCCACATGATTTGTTGTCATTTCCCTTCATATTTTGCTTGCCAATGCGTGTTTGTACCATAATGTTGAGTTTTATGAAGATTTGATGTCTTGGTGTAGTTTTGGAGTAATTTCAGGAAAAATCAAGGATTAATTGGAGGATTTTGAAGATATTATATTGAAGTACGTCTCGAGAGGAATCCGTGAGCGCAAACGGCGATCAAATCCGAGTCCGGACGAGGGAGAACGGAGCAAAACGAGCGGACTGCGCATAACGCCCAGTAGCCCGCG
The DNA here is from genome assembly GCF_028751815.1 of Salvia miltiorrhiza. Lineage (NCBI taxonomy): Eukaryota > Viridiplantae > Streptophyta > Magnoliopsida > Lamiales > Lamiaceae > Salvia > Salvia miltiorrhiza. Next base: position 10,734,424 of record NC_080388.1, read on the forward strand.
GTCACCACCCGCGGCCGCGGGGTGGGACCGCGGGTCAGCTGCCCCCGACTCAGGAGACACCCGCGGTCACCACCCGCGGCCGCGGGGCGGGACCGCGGGTCCCCTGAGCATCCCCCACGTTTGAAGGCCGCGGACGCGGGCCGTGACCGCGGGAAAAGGGCGGGGCTCCCCCAAATGGACCCCAAACGCGATTTTAGCCTCAAAACTCCATTTTTCTCTTCCTTTCCCCATTCATTCACCACACACACCCACTTCATCTTCCCCAACTCTCCAATCCCAAACCCTAGCCTCCATTCTCTACCATTTTTTCTCTCTTCCACACACAAAAACAACACCAAAATCAAATAAAGAAGGGGAAGACTTGGAAAGGAGCTCATCAAGACTACATGATTGAAGATCAAGATTATAGGATTTGTCTATGAATCTCTATCTCTCTATATCTTTATTTATGTTTTCTTATGACTTGAGATTTGCTTTTATTATGAATATGCTTGGCTAAAATCTCTTATCTTAGGGATTAGATTAGATGGATTTGTAATGGATTGATTTCTTTGTTCAATATATATCTTGATTGTGCTTATTGTTATCTTTTCAAGTCCTAGATTTATCTCTTGTATGATTGGTTGGCCACCTTTTGTGCATTTCTAATTTGTGATTTGAATCGGGAGAGGATAATTACAATAGATTAGGAGTTTGATACATATCATCTCAATAAACCGGGAGGTTGAGAGTTGGGTGAGGGCTTGTTGATCCTTTGTGCTCTTGGGAGTTATAGGTTAGAAATTGACCGGGGACGGCAATTATGACCCGTAATCTACTGTTTTAGTCGTCCGGGAGGGGGCTAAAACTAGTGGGGAGATCGCCCTAGATAAGTAGGCCATATCAAGATTTAAATTGATTTAGATTGAAGTTCATTACGATCTATCGAAATCTAGTCCCTAGGATAACTTTCATTCAAGTCATTCCCCAATTTATTCACTAAGTTTATGTTATTGTTATTTACTTTTCTTGCTTTATTTAGTTTTGTTTTAGTTATCAATACCTCTTGAACTTTGGTTGTCTAAATAGATTGAAAACAACTTATTAATAATATTTAGAAGTTTAAATTCACCAATCCTTGTGGAATACGACCTTGCTTCCCTTATATTGCAACTACACCGTACACTTGCGGCGTGGTGAAAATAATAGCGAACAAGTTTTTGGCGCCGTTGCCGGAGATTGGTTGAGTTTTTACTTTTGATATTGTGAAAAGTTGTTTTTATCTAATTTAGATATTGTTTTTATGTTTGTTTATTTATATGTTTATTTACTTTTGCTAGAGAAAATTGCCGCACAACCGAAGAAGTGGCACCAAAAAGAAATTAAATGGATGATGGAAGGAATGAGTTGGTTGAGCAACTCCAACTACAATTGGCGTTGATGCAACTTAAGCTGCGAGTTTTAGAAGCCAAAAGAAATTGTAGGCAACCATTGATCCAAAAAGCCTTCCAACCAACACCTTCTTATGGTGGGTATTATGACATGGGGTGCAATGCCATGGAGTGGCAATCACCATTGGAGTATGAGGACCATTTCAATAGTTGGAATTATGAAATTTCTTATTCCACTCAAGAAGGCTTCCAAGGGGGAAATCAATACTATCAAGAGGAGAAATCAAATTCAAAAGACGATCTCCTTCAATGCTTCATAGCTACACAAGCTTGGATAGAAAAAAGTCTAGCAAAATCGGAGGTTATGCTAGAAGAGCAAAGAAGGTCTTTGGCTACCACTATGGAAAATCAAAAGCGAATTGATGATTTGTGCATGGCCATTAGCCTTCAAAATGGAACCTTGTATGAGGAACCAATGCCAATGCTAAGTGAAGAGCCTCAAGAAGTTGAAGAAGAGTATGAAGAAGATGAGGATCAATTCTCCAAACCCCTTGAAGTCGAGAGCCCAACTTTTCCGACACAACCTCTACAATTTCAAAAAGATGAAGATTTCACAAGCTTTAAAGAAAGCAAAGTCAAAAATTTTGTCGATCCTTACCTCGCCACAGGCGATTCTATGAAGGCTTGCTTCTTTCACTTTTATTTATCTTCATCTTTTGATTTTCACTTTGATTTGTCTAATAAGGAATTGTTTGAGTGTGGTGGTACTCTAGATGGTGAACGAGATTACCATGACGCCCGGGATGTCTCAAGAATTGCAAAGCCACCATATTTTTGGATCGCGGTGGATGGAGCATGCAAATTTGATGAGAAATGGCCACCACCTAAGCCTCCACCTCGTTTGTGAGTACGAGACAAGTAACCATTTTCTCCTTCATCCAAACTTATTTCTCCTTTGTGTGAAATAAGTTTGGGGGGAGGGTGAAGATGGGTTACTTATCTCGTTTATCCGTTGTTTATTTATTTAGTTAGTTTAGTTTTCGAATAATGAGATTTTGTCTCTGTTTTTGAGCTTTTCCTTGTCTTTTGTTTTTGAGCTTGATTGTTGAAAAACATGAGTTGGATGAAATGTGTGTTGGGCTTATGATATGAATGTTGCTTTTGAAAAGAAATTGTGTGTATCACTTGTGGATTATGCATGAAAAGTTTGAACTTGTGACAAGTGAGTTAAATGTTTTGCCTCCAAGAACTTGATAATGAGCTTGTAAGATTTGAGCCATTGATTGTCATATTATCACAATCTCATTTTGTTCTTGAGTGTAAATCGATTGAGCATGTATGTTGGTCTCTAGAACTTGCCATGAGTCCTCTCTTGAAAATAAAAGTAGATGTGTTGTTAATATTGAAGTGATTTAAGGCCATCTTTGTTAGCCACTTGACCCCAATTGTGCCAAATTCTCATATGATCCTAGTTTACCCCTTTTGTGCCTTGTAGCCTTTCATTGAATGAACCAATGATAAAGGGGTAGAACTTAGAGTGTTAGTGGTTGCTTTGATGAAGAAAAAAGTTTGGGAAATGATTGAAATTGCTTATCAAGCTTTGATTGTGTGAAAATCACTAATCCCCTATGAGCTCAAAAAGAAAAAGAAATGAAAATGAATGTGAATAAAAGAGCATAAAGGGGAGTGATTTGCCTTTTGAATCATAGCCATGATAGATATCACTAAGGATGAAAAGATGAAATGTAGGGATTTTGGTTTTTGATTGATAAGAGAAATAGTAAAGTCGATTTGTTCATTATGATTATTTGATCGTGGGATGAGTCACTTTGCCTAAAAACACCTCACCTCACCAAAGAGCCCTCATTACAACCCAATGAAAGCCCTTGTTGATCATTATTTATAACACATTGAAGTATAGAGAGTTAGGATAAATGGCAAGCTTATGGTAGATTGTATACATTGTTTCAATTTGAGTGCAAACACGTCCAATCTAAACACTTGAGAGTTGAGTGCATCATTGAAACATCCACATTTGTGAGGATTCAAGCTTGGAGGCCATAATATTGAACTCTTCATCACTTGTGATTTTTTGGAATGCATTTCTACTTGTGATACACTTTTGAAAAATTTTTGAAATTGTTGAAGCCCTTGAAATGACACCAATTCATTCTCACATGTTTGTTATCTTTTATTTCTCTTCTCTTTGTTGTTTGGGGACAAACAACGCTTTAAGTTTGGGGGGGTTGACAAACATGGTTTTCGTACCTCAATTCCACATGATTTGTTGACATTTCCCTTCATATTTTGCTTGCCAATGCGTGTTTGTACCATAATGTTGAGTTTTATGAAGATTTGATGTCTTGGTGTAGTTTTGGAGTAATTTCAGGAAAAATCAAGGATTAATTGGAGGATTTTGAAGATATTATATTGAAGTACGTCTCGAGAGGAATCCGTGAGCGCAAACGGCGATCAAATCCGAGTCCGGACGAGGGAGAACGGAGCAAAACGAGCGGACTGCGCATAACGCCCAGTAGCCCGCGGTCACCACCCGCGGCCGCGGGGTGGGACCGCGGGTCAGCTGCCCCCGACTCAGGAGACACCCGCGGTCACCACCCGCGGCCGCGGGGCGGGACCGCGGGTCCCCTGAGCATCCCCCACGTTTGAAGGCCGCGGACGCGGGCCGTGACCGCGGGAAAAGGGCGGGGCTCCCCCAAATGGACCCCAAACGCGATTTTAGCCTCAAAACTCCATTTTTCTCTTCCTTTCCCCATTCATTCACCACACACACCCACTTCATCTTCCCCAACTCTCCAATCCCAAACCCTAGCCTCCATTCTCTACCATTTTTTCTCTCTTCCACACACAAAAACAACACCAAAATCAAATAAAGAAGGGGAAGACTTGGAAAGGAGCTCATCAAGACTACATGATTGAAGATCAAGATTATAGGATTTGTCTATGAATCTCTATCTCTCTATATCTTTATTTATGTTTTCTTATGACTTGAGATTTGCTTTTATTATGAATATGCTTGGCTAAAATCTCTTATCTTAGGGATTAGATTAGATGGATTTGTAATGGATTGATTTCTTTGTTCAATATATATCTTGATTGTGCTTATTGTTATCTTTTCAAGTCCTAGATTTATCTCTTGTATGATTGGTTGGCCACCTTTTGTGCATTTCTAATTTGTGATTTGAATCGGGAGAGGATAATTACAATAGATTAGGAGTTTGATACATATCATCTCAATAAACCGGGAGGTTGAGAGTTGGGTGAGGGCTTGTTGATCCTTTGTGCTCTTGGGAGTTATAGGTTAGAAATTGACCGGGGACGGCAATTATGACCCGTAATCTACTGTTTTAGTCGTCCGGGAGGGGGCTAAAACTAGTGGGGAGATCGCCCTAGATAAGTAGGCCATATCAAGATTTAAATTGATTTAGATTGAAGTTCATTACGATCTATCGAAATCTAGTCCCTAGGATAACTTTCATTCAAGTCATTCCCCAATTTATTCACTAAGTTTATGTTATTGTTATTTACTTTTCTTGCTTTATTTAGTTTTGTTTTAGTTATCAATACCTCTTGAACTTTGGTTGTCTAAATAGATTGAAAACAACTTATTAAGAATATTTAGAAGTTTAAATTCACCAATCCTTGTGGAATACGACCTTGCTTCCCTTATATTGCAACTACACCGTACACTTGCGGCGTGGTGAAAATAATAGCGAACAAGTTCTTAGCTCTATTTTCTTCACATTTTCATAAATTTGTCATTGAATCTAATATCTAATATCCAATTCAACATTACGCAAGTCTAAAATTATATTCGTCGCACATATAGCGCGGGAGGTACACTAGTTAGAATTACGACCAAATTTACTGCTGACAAGCCTGACATGATTAGTCGATAATTGATGTGGTATAATCGTTCTTAGGTGGCAATTAGTTTAAACGATCGACATCATTTCTTATGAAATAACGTCAAAATATTCTATTAACTATATCAACAATAACCTGATTGATAGTTAATTAAAATTAAATCAATAATCTAATAATTACCATGCAAAAAAATTTAAAATTAATTTATAAAATCAAAATTTGATAAAATTACTAATTACAAGTAATTAATTCCCGTTTTCTTACCCTTTTTTAGGCTCCCGAGAAAATTCTATATATGGAAAATAAATTTTCCCTAGACTTTTTCTTCGAGTACGATTCATAAATTTATTGGAAAGTAGACTCATCAACAAGCAGTTTAGGGAAATCAATCTCGAGTGGAAATTTTTGTAGAATTTCTTGATCCAAAGAAAAGTATAGTAAAATAAAAGCAAAACGGAAAGAAGCAATTTATAACGAATTAAAGAGGGAAAATTGCACCTAAATACACAAATTTTGCCAAAAATTCATATTTGACGCGAAGTTAGGATTTTACATTTTAATACACCAACTTTCGTTGTTGTCCAAATTTGACACGACTTAATTCTTAAAAATTCAAAAAACAACCCCTTTTTGTAAATAATTATACAAAGACTCACTTATGTTATAATTTGGGACATTTAAACCAAAACAAGATATCCTTATGATGTTTTCTTTTAAACCATTTTAGGTGCGGATCAAAGATTAAAAGAAAACATCATAAGGAAATATCTTGTTTTGGTTTAAATGTCCCAAATAATAACATAAGTGGGTCTTTGTATAATTATTTACAAAAATGGGTTATTTTTTGAATTTTTAATAATTAAGTCGTGTCAAATTTGGACAACAACGAAAGTTGGTGTATTAAAATGTAAAATCCTAACTTCCCGTCAAATATGAATTTTTGACAAAGTTTGTGTATTTTCACGCAATTATCCCAATTAAAGAAATAGAAAATCTTACACATGCGCTTAAATGTCCGTTTAACATCGGCCATATGTTCACTGTTTGTGACACGGAAGTAGGAATCAGGAAACGTGCTCTGCTCGACACAATTCGGCGGCACGGCGGTGCCGATTGACAACACGGTGGCTGGACCCTCGGCCCGCTGAGCACGGCGGATCTCCTCCACGGTCGCCATCTTTGTTGCCGGAAAAATGTCGTTTGCGGACATTAGTCGAATGAGAGGAGCTGTAATGGTATAAGAGAATTGTGTATTCAAAGTTAAACAGGGGACTTTAAAATATATGACGTGTTGGGTTGAGCTGTAAGCATTTTAAAATAGCTTCTAAGTTATTTAGATTGATTGTGATTCTAGTGATGGCAACAGCTTGATCAATGCTCAGCTTCTAAGTAGAAGTTTATAATATTTAGAAGTTTATAATATTTTGAAAAGTATTTGATAAAATAAACTTTTAAATAATTTATAAATTATAAAAATAGATTTCAAGAGCTTATAAACTCCCTAATTTTACCATAGTTTATTTTTGCATTATCTATGAACAACAAATATTTTATAAAAATAACTCAAGTAAGTTAATTTGTTATTTCTTCATATACCTTTCAAATTTTATCTTTTCTATATTTTTTTCTCTCTGTCTCACAATTCACTTTATAACTTATAAGCTCAATTATTCAAATATTTTGACAATTTATAAGTTCATGAGATATTACTCCATGGCCCACCTTCATAGTCTTTTATTTTTTTTTGGGATGTCCTAATTTATAGTCAAATTTTTAAATTAAATTAAGTATTTTTTTACTAAAATAATCCCATTAAAATTTATAAAAATTCACAATTTATACTTCTTGTCTTTCAATAAATATAATCAAACATAGAATAAATAAGGGCAAAATTAAATCATTACATATAATCTGTACTTCTAAAAAAAATATTAATTGTAATTTCTTAATATGTGTAAAAAAATAAAATGGAATATGAAGGTGAGACAGATAGAGTACATCTTATAAGTTCTTAAAATATCTTATAAACTCTTTAAAATAAGTTTAGCCAAACACCTTCTTTCTATATAATTAAGTTACATGGTTTGAAAAGAATATTTACTAGTATAATTTTTTTTAGACCGAAGAAAATACTTATATTATGTAATATCATCAGCAACAATATCCCTAAGCCATCTAATGAAATCTCTAGTCCAGCATATATATTCTATACACCTACTAGGAAACTTGGCCAGACCATGGGCCGCCATATTAGCCTCCCTTGACACATGTTTGATTATATGAAAGAAGGAAATTCTCACGAGTAATATGAACAATCTCTTTCAAGCCATCCGGTAAGCACCTCGAATCTTCATCCTCGCTCACCATAGCTCTCGCAGCTAGCAGCGAATTAGTGTAAATATCTATCGGAGTAATCTCATGCTCAACACATACAATGATCCCTTATTTACTGCCATTATTTCAGCCATCATAACAGTCGAAGGAGGCCTCGGCCTCCTCACGGCAGCCACAACAATCTCACCGCCGTGGTTTCTGATAATAACGCCCACACCATACTCTCTCTTTGTTGGGTTAAACTTCGCATCTACATCTGCCCCGAAGTCGCCCACGGCTAGGCCTCCTCCAATGTTTATGCCCCAGTTTAACCCCTATAATTTATATGAGTGTGTTGGTGCAGTGGTAGAGTGATTAATATTTGAAGTCAGACGTTTTAAATTCGATTCTTCACCACAACACAATCTTTAAAAATTTATGTCTTCACAACTAAATATTGTAATATTTATTCGGTTATAGAGAAAAAGTTGAATAATAAACCCATCTAGCATATAATCTTGAATAGGCCGGGATGGGTTTTAATTAGAGAAAAAGTTGAATAATAAAGCCACCTAGCCTATAATCTTGAAATAGGTATATATATAAATAGCCTGCCCAACAAGGTAAGTAGAGTACAGAGTCATCTCTATCACCGTAAAACATAGAGTATAATATTATCAGTATGATATGGAACCCAAATTTTATGAAATCAAAATAAAAAATTTGACGTGTGTATTATCCTATTATTGAGCGATTAATGTTTGAGTTAAATGTTTTAAGCTTAAGTTCATGTGTGTATTGGCCTATGACTGAGTGATTAATGTTTGAGTTAAAGGTTTTAAGCTTATTTAAGTTCATCATAACGTAGTTTTTAAATTTAATTATTATTTACTTGTTATTTTATATAAAAAAAATGATCAATGAAAATATATAAATAAAACATTAGATCTTCCTTTAATTTTGTTTAAGAAAATTTGAGTTTTATTTTATTGAACTATGGACTTCAATATAAATGTTATCCACATGTCCATGCAAAATTAAATAGAAATTGTATTATGTACAGTAAATTCAGACTTATCTGTGAAGTATTGTTGTGTATAAATGTTCCCTGAAATAAATAAATACTCCATCCGTCCCATAAACAATGGCCTGTTTTTCTCTTTCGGTTGTCTCACAAATAATGACCTGTTTCCTTTATCATAAATAATTATGGCTTATTTACTTCTTAATTAACTCTTGTATTTTAAAGTTACTTAATCATAAAAAAGGTAAAAATCGGGCACCTCTCTCTTGCTCTCTATTTCGCTCTCTTCGAATTTGGGGAAACTTCATCAAAAACCCTAGTTTCCACCTTGTTAGGTCCAGAGGGTCTCGAATAGGTGTATGGGGGGAGGAAGGAATACACCTATGGGCTATTTTTAAGAAGTAAGAACGAAACTTCAAATACAAACTGACTCAACCTGTTTACTGAAAAGAGTTTTGACAAAACAAGGATGACGACTGATACTGAATACTCTTCAGTAAGGAGTTATCAGTTAAGTCAAAGACTTTAACTGATACACGTAAGGCTTCAGTCGAGTTTGATAAACAGAGATATGTTATGAATCTTACTGACTATCAGAAGATAGATCAATTAGACTGATAACACACGCAGCGGAAAATTTTTGATTCGAAATAGCCTGTGATATTAATCACGTTGTCAATCGTTAAGTTTCTCTTTACGATTAATCAATTTTCAGTTTATGAAGGTAAGAGCAAAAGTAAGAATGTAAGTACTGAAAGCTGTAAATAACACAAGGATTTTTACGTGATTCGGAAAACACTTCCTACATCCACGGTCGGTTGATCAGACCAACAACTTCACTGGGCAAGGGCTTACGGGTGCACAACAAACCTGAACGTGTGCTTGCGGGTGCACACAAACCGAGACGACTGAAGATCCTATCTTCAGTACCAACACACTGGGTTGGATTTCTCACTCCTAGCGCATACTGGGCACTAATATCTCACGGAGACAGAACACTGGTCTGAATTTCTTTTCGACACAAACACTCAATTCGATTAGTTGAAGAGAGGTTTGAAAACTTGCCAACTAAACCACAAAGAACAAGTTCTTTGCAGTCAGTTTCACCTAGGCTTTGGATACACAATATTTGCCTAAGTTCTAAGAGAATGTATGTAATCAGCAATGACTGATTTTTGGCTTTGTGATTCTCTTCTTCGATTCAAACTTTGGGGAGGCTTGATTTTGCTGAGTAACGAATTCGGCAGCATTTCAGCTTATGTCGTTGAATTAGTGAAGATTGAAGTGATCCTCGAGTGCTATTTATTGGAGACGTCTTGAATAGATCCGTTCGCAGAGATTGTCTTCAAGATTTCTTCCGTTAGAAAGTAATTTGAACTTGGGCTGAGGCTTCAATCTTTGAGGTTCCTTGTTTGGTGAGAACGACAACTTTGAAGAGCAGGAGATGCGACATCTCTGAAAAAGTAATCACCAAAAAGGAATGGCCTTTGTAGAGAAAGGACGATCCTAAAATCTCTGCATTTAATGCGGCTGTACTTCTGGAGTGTGTGGCTTCCTTTGAATGTTGGAGATTCAGTCCAAGGAAGAATGTTTAACTGATACATGACTTTAGTATCAGTCCGCTGAATCCACGTGGCGCGCATTAAGTAATCAGCCGAAACTGATCCTTCGACTGATAAGTCAAATGTCAATATTTGACTTTGCCTTAATCGTTACATCAGTCGGCATCTTCAGTCTTCAGTCATTCGTTCTTCGGTCTTCAGAACAACAACTAAACTAGAGAAAGAACTCTAACACTTGAGTTCGAACAGTTCTAGTCTATTACAATTGAAACCTATTGATTTTGGTATCATCAAAACTAGGATTATGATATTTCATTAAGTTCCCAATAATTTTCCCCTTTTTGTTGATGCCAAAACCACACAATAGTTCTAAGCAAGAAAAAGACTGAACTCAAAGCACAAGTTATTAAACAGGGTGAATATTATTCCCCCTTAACAATAGAACCTAAAACTTTCACTTTGAAGGAAGAACACAACAGTTCAAAGAGACTGAACGAAGGCAAAACATAAAAGCATTAATCAGAGCCTGGACAAAAAGTTATTGTCTTCAGCATTAAAATAACTGATGAGAAATCAATTGAGGTACAGAGCAAGACATACAAGGGAGTAAAAACAACAAAGAAAAACATATGGAAACCTATGGACTCCAGCAGTCTGCTTGTTTGCGCCTTGAACTTCTTTGATCTTCATCTTCATCTTCATGTTCCTAAGCTTGTTCATTTCACACTTATTTTCCATTGACTTGAGGTCTTACTGGAACGTCATCCTTAAAACTTCTGGTGATCCTTTTGCTTTACCATCTTCAGTCTTTCGAGAAGATGCAGAGAACCAACTTTGAGAAGGTTTTTCTCTGACTTCTACTTTTCCCCTTTTTGGCAACATAAAAAAGAGAGCTGATGATGAAAGCTATGATCAGATGGTACCCAACTCCTAGTCTCAAAAACTAGTGAGAGGATTCGAGAAAAGGATGTCCAGAGATGCAGAAGAGGAAGACGCCAGTGGAAAGGGAGATGAGAAAGAAGACGGAGAAGTGAAGGAAATGGAGAGGTGAACGAGGCTGCCTTAGAGGTGAATGAGGCTGCCTTAGAGGGAGGAGGAGAGGCTTATGAAGAAGAGAGAGGGGACTAGGTTGGAGAAAGAGGGAGAGTACAGAAGAGGGGTGTGAGAAGGAAAAATCGAATCAGTGACAGTCGTGAGGACTAACACTGTCGATTTACCGGCATGAGGTCTTTGAAGAAAGGACCATGTGCGGCTGGTGATGCCGACAGACAACGAGAGAGAGCTCGTTGTTGTTGCATGCCATGGAGGTGAGCAAGATACGTAAAATAAGCTTGATAACCTCCTGAAGCTTAGAAGCTTCTTGGCGCCAGGCATTAGGAGGGAAGACACTCGTGTCGCTGGATATAAGTGAGGGTAGAAATAAGCTTGACGTCGGAGAGACGTTGAGATCCAGTGGAAGGGTTCTGTGAAGACCAAGTGTGTGAGCGTTATTTTTCCACGCCATGACTTCGTTGTCATTGAACTCTCCTTGGTCGGAACGAAATTCTTCTGCAACTTTTGAAAGTATGAAATTCTCAAAGAGAATGCTATGGAGAGATGTTAGTTGATGAAGAAAATAATTGAAGACATCGAGGCATATATAGACTATATTTCCAAGACAGAAGATGAAAAAGTTTTTCGAAAAAGGTGCCTAAAATCTTTTTGAAGAAAAATTTCATGTCTGCCGTCAGTGCAGAGGACGGAAGCTTCAAAAGGTAAGAAAAATCATTGCATTTTGTCAAATCAATGGGATTTTCAAGATTTTTATTTCAGAGGCAAAAAGGTTGGAAATAGTTTAAGTAAAGGATCAGGACAAGTTAAAGCAATTTTTAAATCTTCTTAAAAGTACTTGCCCTTCACGGATATTTCATTTTCCAACAATCGATTAATGTATTTTGAAACAAACTGATCAGTTAGAGAAAGATTTTTGAAGACTATCAAAGACTCATAACTGAATTAACTGATTTTCACAGGGTAAGTTGAAGATACTTACTGATCGACTGAACATTGTATTCAGTCGATACCACTGTTTCTGGTTGACTTATAAGAATAAGTTCCCCTTCAGATGAAGACTCATCTTTTTTGATTTCCACGTCAGCAGTTGAGGAGCACCAGTTGGCTGAGCAACAGTCATCGTGACTGCTGTTGAGTTCTTTAAACACATCATCATTCTTCAGGATTGATGAGGCCGATCCTTCCACAAAGATCGTTGAACCTATCTTCAGGCAGAGCTTTGGTCAGCAAGTCTGCTCTCTGAACTGCGGTTGGAATCCATTCAACAGAGACATTATTCTTTTCCACATGATCACGAATGAAGTGATGTCGGATTGCAATATGCTTGACTCTTGTGTGATGAACTGGATTATGTGAGATTGCAATAGCACTGGAGCTATCGCAAAAGATTGGGACTTCATTTTCTTCGATCCCATAGTCCTTGAGTTGTTGGACTAGCCCTAGGAGTTGTGAACAACAGCTTCCCGCAGCAACATATTCAGCTTCAGTTGTGGAAGTGGCGACTGAAGTCTGTTTCTTTGAAAACCAAGAGATAAGTTTGTTGCCTAGGAATTGACAAGTTCCCGAAGTTGATTTGCGATCAATTTTGCATCCTGCAAAATCAGAGTCTGAGTATCCGGAGAGCTTGAAGTCGTCGTCAGCTGGATACCAAAATCCTAAGTTGGGTGTGCCTTTGAGATATCGTAAAATTCGTTTTGCTGCATCCATATGAGCTTCATTTGGATCTGACTGATATCTTGTACAAACCCCGACTGCATACGCGATATCTGGTCTGCTAGTAGTTAAATACAGTAATGACCCAATGATTTCTCTGTATTTGGTTGAAGATACAGATTTTCCTTCCGATCCTGGATCTACCTTCCAATTTGTGTTCACTGGAATCTTGACTGATTTCATGTGCTGAATACCAAACTTGGCGATCAGTTCCTTGGCGTACTTCGACTGATTAATCAGTATTCCTTCGCTGGTCTGCTTGACTTGTAGTCTAAGAAAGAAATTAATTTCTCCCATCATGGATATCTGAAACTTCTTAGTCATAATGTCAACAAACTTCTTGCACATCCGTTCAGATTTGGATCCGAAGAATATGTCATCGACATAAATTTGAACAAGTAGGAGATCTTCTCCTTCTTTTAGAGTGAACAGGGTTATGTCAACAGATCATTTCTTGAATCCTTGTTCTACTAGATACTCAGAAAGAGTATCATACCATGCTCTTGGAGCTTATTTCAATCCATAGAGCGCTTTCTTCAGCTTGTACACCTTTTCTGGTCCAGCAACCTCAAAACCCGGAGGTTGTTCCACATAGACTTCATCGGTGAGCACTCCATTGAGAAATGCGCACTTCATATCCATTTGGTGTACTTCGAATCCTTTGTGAGTGGCGAAGGCTAAGAAGAGCCTGACTGCTTCCAGTCTTGCAATAGGTGCAAAGCTGTCATCGTAGTCGATTCCTTCTTCTTGACTGTACCCGTTGGCTACTAGCCTTACTTGTTTCTCACCACGTGACCTTCTTCGTCTTTCTTATTTTTAAAAATCTATTTCAAACCAATCACTTTTGCATCGTCTGTTCGATCCACCAGTTCCCAAACTGAATTCCGATTGAATTCATTGAGTTCTTCTTGCATTGCGATGATCCATTGAGTAGACTTTAGAGCTTCTTCAATGTCCTTGGGCTCTGTAGATGATAAGAAACAGCTGAAGTTCTTGTCTTCATTGATGCAGTTTTGGTTTATATCGTAGACGAGGTTACATATTGATTTTCGAGTCTTCACACCGTCTGATGGTTCTCTAATGATGTTCTCCTTTGAGTGGAGTTCAAACTATCGTCGATACTTCTTGATTTCTTCTGGCGAGGGTGGAGGTTCTTCAGTTAGAATGGTTCTGAGTCCTTCAAAAGTTTCTCGAGCAGGGAAGTGTTGAACTGATGTTGCTGCAGTAGGTTCAACTAGTTCTTCGACCGTCGGAGTTCCCCCTTGACTGATTGAAGGATTATAGCTCCAATAGGATCGTTTCTCGGATATCTTAATTCACCATACAACGATTAATCCCTAACATGTTCATATGAATTTAAGTGCTGCACATTGGAGTTAGAAACACTTACTTGAGAATTGTATGCAGAGGCTGTTGATTATTGAGTTGAAAGACTCCAGTTCTAATCTTCTAAACTGTATCCCGCTCAACTTTCACCGTTGGATGGACAACGAGCTGTGAGAGTTCCCAAGGAGAAATCGGCCTTCTCAAAGTTGGCGCCCCTCTGCTGCTCTCTCGAAACCCTAAATATCGTGTGTGTCTTTCTGAGAGTAGACAGCTGTATTTAAATACAAAATACAGTCCTAGGGCACCTATAACTTTGATGGGCGAAAATTCTCCTACTAGGGTATAGGAGACTTTGGGCTAGTCCAGGGACCAGATACAAGGAATAAAGATGGGCCTATAATGAATTAATTTCTATGATCAACCCATATCATAATTAATTCATAAGTATTAATTCATTCCACTAGAGAATCAATACTGACTTACCCCTTTATTGCCGATGATGAGTCGGGGCTTGTATTTAGACTTATTAAATCTCCGTATTTAAAATATCTGACATCCATTAATTAATTAGAGCTCGGACAGTTTAAATTAATTAATCTCTTTGTAATCCTTAAGCAGTACCAGTCAAAACTTATTATTGCGTCTGAACTTAATCAACCTGCAGGGTTTAACGCAATAAACCTTATTGAGCTCCTTAAGGGGATGTCATTATCCTATACCGGATACGGGTACTAATATAGATAATCAAATATCATATATTAACCGCTATCACCCAAGATACAGAGTACTCAAGTTACTATATAACTCTCACCCATAGTAAGTCAAAGTGATATATGATTCAACATATATATTTGAAATCTTATTAGTATTAAGATTTTATTAAGTCACCGAGATCTTGATTATTCACTTATGTCAGATAGAAGAATACATCTCACTGTGATCCTATCAATACGTTATGACGTACCAGTATAGACAAGTAGTCAAGATAAACTCCTTCCATCTATACTGCAGCCTAAACCAACGACTCGTCCTAGAGTCATTTCGGCTGTGATCATTTTATATCTCTTAAGGTTATTCTAATTATATGGTCTTCTGTGATCTACAACACACCATATAATCTACTTATATAGAGATAAAGAACACACATATGCAATCATGAACACAATCAGATAGGAGATTAAATAGTGAACACAGGAATCATTGTATACAAGCATAAAACGTTCTTGCTTTCAGTATACAAATCCAACACTGATGCCATCTGTAGTAACTCCAATCGGATCTTCAGACCTTTGACTGATCTTCTGATACTGAAGATTTTTAGTATCCTCTTCTTTTCCTGGTCCCCACACCAAAACTGTAGAGGGTTCGGTGCTTTCTTCCGTTGACCTTTCCTCTTAGAAGCCTAGCGTTTGTAGAAGCTTTGTCTGGTGCAGTATTGAGGTCTCCTTTGCTCCAATGAGGGTCTCATTTGAGATGTGTGAGTTATCCTCGACTGATGGAGTCTTGACTGATGTTGTGGAACATGAGTCTTATGATGTCCAGTTGCACACTGTTGTGGATGACCTTTGGCTCGTCTGGACTTATCACAGATTTGACTCCATGGTTGCTGTTATCTTCGGAACTGAACTGATTTCAGTTTCTGATTGCTTATGTTGTTCTTCCCCCTGGACTGGTGAGGAAGACTCTGTTTTAGTCCCGATGTTCCTTCCCTATATTTTGACTGAAATATGCTTTCCAGTCTTCTTAGAAGGATGAACTGGTTGGGGGCTTCCTTAGCTTGTCTGTAGCTTTGAGGACGAGGAACATTTCTTCTTTCCATCAGTTTTTGCTTTTGAATTTCTTCCATATCATGATCCCTAGACTCTTCTGAAGTGTTGTCTTCATAAGTGTCAGTTACTTCCTTGATCATGATATTCTTTCCTTTATCGGCAGGAGCCACCTTTCCTCCGATATTTTCCACAAGAGCTTTTGAAGAAAAGTTAGTCATCATGGGAGATTTCATCATAAAGACTGTTTCCTCCAATTTTTGATTGAGCCTCTTGATTTCATGAGATGCTCTGTCACATTCTGATGTAGAAATTCTGAGCTTTTCTTCCAGTCGACTGTTCTCCTTGATCAATCCATCAAGAGAGGTTTCATCTGGAAAGCAGATGATCGTCTGATTCTTGATTCGTTCTTCATTGATCTCCATTTCCATTTTCTGATTCTGCATGAGAAGATCTTCGAACATTTTCCTTAACTGATAGTGATCAGTCATGAGCTGATCGTACTCTTCAATTTCATCGACTGAGCTATCTCCAAATTCTGAGTAGTCTCCTGTAAACAACAAGGAGTTATTAGCAAAATGAGTTTTTGAGTAAGAGTTTACCTCTGGCCCATTCATTTCGTTGTCGTAGCTGTTGTCGACCACGCTTTCGGTGTCGTTGGCCATGAGGGCTTGGCTCTCATCATCTGAGCTGGTGGAGTTGAAGACAGATGATTCTGATGCATCATCAGCAACCATAGCTTTCTTGTTCGCATATTTGCGTTCTCTCTTAGCTTTCATCTCTTTGCGCTCGGACTGCGACACTTCAGGGCATTCAGACCGATAGTGCCCTTTCTTCTTGCATCTATAGCATTCCACATCTTTTAGATCAATAGCGGTTTACTTTCTTTCTCCGCTTCTGTCAGTGGAATATCTGGACTTGCTTTATCTTTCTTTTCCTTTGTAGTGCTGCTTGTGGAACTTCCTGTACTTGCAGAACTTAGATTCCATCTTGTTGAATCTTTCAGTCAATAGAGCATATTGACTGAAGAAGTCTTCTGGTTTGAGTTCCGCTTGTTCCTTTGACTGCTTCTTGTTTTCTTTTGCTGAAACTTTCAACGCCGCTCCTTTTGAGGCTGATGGAGGATCTTCGTCTGATCCTCCAGCTTTCTTTGTCTCATGGTTTCTCTGGATGTCGAACTCATTCGCCACGAGATAAAAAAAATCTTGTTCGTTGGGAGCTGATTGAATCCTGACTTGTTCTGATAAGCAACTGCGTAGATCTGCCAATCTTCTCACGGAAGTGCTCGTAGAATCTTTAGGTTGATCTCTCATTGAGTGTACTTGTCCTTAGAGATGGATTGAACTTCGTTCAGGATCTGGTTGAATCCGAGTTCCATCTCGTCGACTGATTTATTTTTTAGCATGAGGAATGAGTCGAATTTTGGACAAGCTATTGATAACTTGTTCTCCTTTATCTCCTCTGATCCGATGCATATTCCTTCAAGAATGTCCCACATCTCCTTTGCAGTTCTGCACTTGATGATCTCGGTGACGTGCTTGTCTGGAACTATGCCGGAGATGATGCTTTTGGCGAGGTTGTCGAGCTTATGTTGCATCATTTCTTCTGTGGTGAAGTCAGCCTTTGATTTGATCTGGACTTCATCAAAATAATCTCTAGTCTTGTCTAGAGGAATTCTTTTGATCACCTCCGTGATGATGATGGGTCATTTGGTGATGACTTCCCACATTCGGCAATGTTGGGCGGTGAGGAAGCTTTAGAATACAACAGATAAGAAAATCAGTAAGCTCTTTTTGAAAAAGAGAGGTTTTCGAGACCTTTGAGGAAAATGATCTAGTTCTGTAGAACCTGATCGAAGCAAAATTGTTCTTGCGAACAACCTGCTCTGATACCAATTGTTAGGTCCGGAGGGTCTCGAATAGGTGTATCGGGGGGAATACACCTATGGGCTATTTTTAAGAAGTAAGAACAAAACTTCAAATACGAATTGACTCAACCTGTTTACTGAAAAGAGTTTTGACAAAATAGGGATGACGACTGATACTGAATACTCTTCAATAAGGAGTTATCAGTTAAGTCAAAGACTTTAACTGATACACGTAAGGCTTCAGTCGAGTTTGATAAACAGAGATATGTTATGAATCTTACTGACTATCAGAAGATAGATCAGTTAGACTGATAACACATGCAGCAGAAAACTTTTGTTTCGAAATAGCCTGTGATATTAATCACGTTGTCAATCGTTAAGTTTCTCTTTACGATTAATCAGTTTTAAGTTTATGAAGGTAAGAGCACAAGTAAGAATGCAAGTACTGAAAGCTGTAAATAACACAAGGATTTTACGTGGTTCGGAAAACACTTCCTACATCCACGGTCGGTTGATCAGACCAACAACTTCACTGGGCAAGTGCTTATGGGTGCACTGTAAACAGATGAATGTGCTTACGGGTGCACAGCAAACCTGAATGTGTGCTTGCGAGTGCACACAAACTGAGACGACTGAACATCCTATCTTCAGTACCAACACACTGGGTTGGATTTCTCACTCCTAGCGCACACTGGGCACTAAGATCTGACGGAGACAGAACACTGGTCTGAACTCCTTTTCAACACAAACACTCAATTCGATTAGTTGAAGAGAGGTTTGAAAACTTGCCAACTAAACCACAAAGAAACAAAGAACAAGTTCTTTGCAGTCAGTTTCACCTAGGCTTTGGATATACAATATTTGCCTAAGTTCTAAGACAATGTATGTAATCAGCAGTGGCTGATTTTTGGCTTTGTATGTCGCAGCCCGAAATCCCTACGCTAGTAATAGCGGGGTACGAGTATCGATACGACTAAAATAAATGAATAAAGAACCATAAGACTTAAATTGACATCAGCGGAAGCTCGCATCAAAAATATACCAAGGCAAAGTATCATAATCTGGCTCAAAGGTATATATATCAACATCAGTATAACTTCATGAATATCAGGAATTTCAAGAAGAAAAGCAAAGTAGGTATCCCTTATTTTCCATAAGGAAGCCTAACATCAAGAGTAACACAGCAAAAGGTGTAACAATTATATGTATGAAGACATATAATCGCGAGTATATTGTTTGATTAGAAAGAAATAATACACCATCTCTCTAAAGTTTTATCAATATCAGAGGGAAAACAAGGTTCATTATCCTTAAGACTCTAACATCAAAGGAAATCAGCAAGGAACTTCATCATCGAAACCATCCCCACCAGCACCAGTCCAATCTCGCTCCAAAGCTTAACCTGCACATTTAGAAATATATGCAGGGCGTGAGTAATAATACTCAGTGGGCAAACGCCGGAAAAACATCAAAGGCGCTCTTAGAGCTATATGTTTGAAAACTTGCCATATCATCAGCAATACACAGAAATAAGTTATCATCAAAGAATCTGTGCATGCAGTTTTCATAAACATAACATCATAAGTAAACGACTGCAGTCAAAATATTCATCATGTATGTACCACGTCTACAACATCATCATTATTATCGGTACTGAGAAGTAGGCCTCCCTCTCAAGTACCGTGACCGGCCGACCCGAAGACGGCTCACAGTCACCTCTGTGCACAAAATCCCGCTTGTGGCAGGACCGAATTCGTCTCATCAGTAGAGGGTAGCATACAAGCTTAACATCAAAAAAATTTGGCAAGTCAAACAGTTCATAAACATCATTTAACTCAAAGCATCAAAACATCTCATAATCTTATCATCATTTAAAACAGTTTAGAAAAGCTCATAAACTGTATACTCAAAATATTGCCCACCTGGAGTCCTTCGCTTAAGCTTGGATAGGAACAGGTGACTTACTTCTTCGTCTCGCTCGGGTCTTCATGAGTCATCAAACATCATCACGAAAGTTCATGTGATAAAACAAACCTCAGTTAGATCTCAATACTAAAATCCAATCTCGTTTCATCGATAACTTCTCACTCAACGTCTGTTTACCCAGTAAAACTAATTCCTTAGGTATACTCAACTTCTAAGGATTCACACGTCTTATTCTCGATTTAACTCTCAACTCGGACCATACTCATAGCAGTCAAGCACATAGGTACACATAATCACATAAGCATACAACTTCACATAACACATCACAACAAACAAACATAAGTCTGACTCGGAGACCAGAGCAGAGAAATGCTCGGTGGTCAGGGGGGAAAGAACTCAGCAGAGCAGAGCAGACTAGCTTGGCAGAGCAGAGAAGAAATATTCGCCAAAGCAGAGGAATGCTCGCCAGAGAAATCATCAGTCAGAGGAATGACTTCGTCGGAGGAATCGATCATCAGAGAAATCTAACATCAGAGGAGTCAAACATCAGAGGAATCGATCGTCAGAGGAATCGATCGTCAGAGGAATCGATCGTCAGAGGAATCAAACATTAGAGGAATCGATCGTCAGAGGAATCGATCGTCAGAGGAATCACGAACTCTCTGCTATGCCAGAGGAATGTTGAACTCTCTGTCGCCAGAGGAATGGCGAACTCTCTGTCGCCAGAGGAATGGACTCGCTGGCAGGGCAGCGGAGAAAAGAACTCGCTGGCATATCTGGGGAAAATGAATTCTCTGGCATGCCAGCGGGGAAACGACTTCTCTGGCATGCCAGCGGGATCTCAACTTGGCAGAGCAGAACGGGACTCAAGGCAGAACAAAGCGAACAAGAGTAACTCTAAACTTCATCGACTTTTCATACCCAGAAATCATCAAACATCATGTTAATCCTTTCATCTATTCATGCTCATCGTCAAAACATCATTAAGACATAACTTACAGATTTTTCCCCTATTTCTTATATCAAACCAAATTTTGTAAAAACTCATGCTCAAGACTCAATTTTGAAAAACACCTCTTAATCACTTCAAATCATCACGTATAACATACATCTCATCACATATAACTCATTTCTCACCCCATTTTTAGAAAAGAATCAGAAAGATTTTTAAAGGGCATGAACCCTAATTTTCGAAAATGACGAAAAAGTGAAGGGGGAGTTTCTCATGCTTCAGTCATCCTTCTAAGCACATATATCACATAAAAAGTCTAGATCCCAAAGGATTCAAACACTTACTCAAGTAGTTTCGAGGAAAAGAAAATCTTCTCTCTATTTTTCAAGCATCAAACTCCACTAATCTTCTTGAATCAAGAATAGAAAGTGTTTAAGGGCTTGATTTAGTGGAGGATTTCATCATAGTTATGTCTTTAGAAGCTTGAGCTTAGTCTCCAATGGAGGAGAGAAAGAATGGCGTAAGGGAGAGAGAAGAAGGTGAAGAGCCGAAAATGATGAGAATGACGGAAAGAGAGAGAAGCTCTTCGGTTTTAGCAAGATTCTTATTCCTTAAGATAAGAAGCATTAAATGCTCAACAGTATTTTGTCTCCCCCTTAGCAGCAAGTCTCATCCGCCAATTATCCACATGTGAGAAAGGGCTTAAAATATTGATTGTGAGTGTAGAAGTGTGCGGCGGTAATATAAATCATGTGTGCTAAATTTTGAAAATCATACAGACACAAATATAAGTGCACACATATCAAAAAAATCACATAACGTCAATCAAATAGCTCACAAGGCTATCACATTAAAACGAATCATCACTCGTCATTTATCTAATCATCACTCTTAGCTTAATCCTCTTTATAGTGACTCTCAGTCACTACCTCGACTCCATCTCTCGTCTTTCATCTCATCTCAAAAATCAATCAACGTCTCCATCTTACTCATATTACCATCCATCGATAACTCAAGGGTTCTCTCCCTCTCTTCCTCGACTCTATGTCAAACTCATTATTCCTATTTTCTTAATAGGACAGTCAAACTCCGATAACTCGGTATCCGGTAATTCTATTCCCGGTAGTCGGAAGTAAAATCTCAACTCAATTCAATCAGCATCTCTAACTCAACTCGTTTCTCAAATCTCATCACTCTAACTCCATCATGAGTTTGTCCACTCATAACTCATAATCTCGCATCTCGACATCTCAGTATCCTCAATAGTGTTGAAACACTATCTCTTATCATAAGGAAAGGTACGGGGTGTTACATCCTACCCCCCTTAAAAGAAATTTCGTCCCGAAATTTGAGTTATTCATCTCCGGGATAAAGCTCTGGGTACTTCTCTTTCATCTTCTCTTCAAGCTCTGGGGGAATACATTCCCGCTAATTCCAAGTAGTCCATCAAATGTGACTATCAATTTCTTCGCTTTTTAGTCATCTAGAATTTTGTGCTCCGTAGCCATTCGAGGTTATTGGAAATTGGCTATTTTGTAACTGTTGCTTTAAACATCTGTTTACAATCATCTTTTCTTCACGTTCCCATGTTGACTCTCCTTGACCGTGATGTCTCCATTGGATTTTCACCAAAGGAATCGACTTGCTCCTCAATTGTTGGATCTTCTGGTCCAGTATAGCATCAGGTCTCTCTCTTCGTAGCTCAAAACTGGTTCCAGGGACTCTTCTTCCTGGGCGACGTGTTTTGAAACAAACACCTACTTTCTAAGTTGAGAAACATGGAAAAACGTCTTGAACGTTCGCGAAGCTCGGAAGCAACGCTAATTATAGGCCACTTGGCCTACTCCTTCTAATACATCGTAAGGTCCTATATATATATATATAAATATATATCTCGGTTTGAGTCTTTCTATAACTCGAACTAACACGCTCCCCGAGATAGGGAAAACTCACATGAACATAATTTCTAACGTCAAAAGAATCTATCAGTGATTACTCAACTATCGAATTTCCTTCTCTCAATTTTGCTAATCGATATCATAACTCATGGTATGTGGTCTCACTTCTCATCTCTATTCAAAACGTCGTTTCAGTCTTGGCACGTAATCATACTTTCTCTGTCAGAGCAGCGAATTCGTAAAGCCAGAGGAATCGGATGCCAGAGCAGCGGAATGAAACGTCAGAGAAATGGCTTCCGCTCTGGCGCAGAAATCTTATCTCGTCCTATCCTTATGTTTATATCTCAGCGCTCTAGTCTCATCAAAAGTGTAACTCTAATGCTCAATATCTCTATTTATCATCATAACTCCATCTCATCTTAATAAAAATCTCATATCTCTGTACCGTAGTACTCTCTGCAGTGTCTCGACACTACTATAACTCATAAAGGTATGGATTCACTCATGATTCCATTCTTCAGCTCTTCTTTATCAGGCACGCTCAGTCTCTTTTCTTAAACAAAATGGCATTATGCCGCATCTTAATAATTCTCTACTCTCTCTCGGTTCGAAACTTTATTCGAAATCTTTCCACCTTCTCATCTTCTCATCCTTCTCTGCCAGAGCAGAGGAATCGAGATTTCTCTGTCAGAGCAGAGGAATCGGCGTCAGCTCTGTCTAAAACAAAGACCGCTCAACACATAGGCTCTATTGGTAGAGCAGAGCTCCTCGGTCGTGAGTCTGGTGTAATGCTCAGTACTTTGCGGGGGTATTATTACCTTCAAATTCATCTTCTCGAATTCCTTGATTAGATTCACTTCTCGAGTAAGGGGAAAATCTTAACTCTCCCTGATTCTCTCTTCTTAACGCGTCAGTTACAACGTCAGAGGGATCACTTCGTCCGCGGAATCACTTTGTCAGCGGAATCCCTAACTCTCTGCCAGAGCAGAGCTAAAACTCAGCAGCACTCGGCAAAACAAACAGAACTCATTTCAACACTTCTAATTGACTCAACTCAAACACTAGTGAATTGACTCGCAATCGTACGAGGTCAATTGCAGTGGGCAAGCTAACCCAAGTCGTCTCTCAAGGAAGATTCAACAGGGCACCTAATCGTGTCACACACAAAAAGCAATAAATCCTAAACACTCTAATCAGATTCACGCAGGCACACTCTTAAACTAAAACAGAAATTAAATAAGCTCTGTAAATTTACCTAGGCATGAAATGAATAAGCATGTAAAATTATCTAATGCAGAATTTATAGAAGGCATATAAATTATCTAGGCACAGATTAAACGGCATAAGATTATCTAAGGTTTTAAACTAAGAGCATTAATTCAAACATAAACCATTTCAGTAAACATTAATTATCTAGACAAGAATAAAATCACTTACAGTAAAGCCGATCCTGAAAATAAATCTCTAGCTACGAATTATCTAGGCGTAAGGATAAATTCTCAACGCAAAATAAACCTAACTAAGAAAACCGGAAACCCTAACTATGAACTGCGTCTAGAAATGGAACTGCCGCTTTTTGGAGAGCGGAAGAATGAATGATTGATTGATAACCCTAGAATTGAGAAGTCTCGCCCTTTTTATATCCAAAAATAAAACACGCCAATAGCTTCTTTAACACTGCATCCGGGACACGTGGCAATCTCTAACTGGAGCAAAAGAGACTAAATTAGGGTGAAGCTTGGGTTACACACGGGTGAGGGCCTTGGCACGCGGCGAGGGCTCGCTTGGGCGAGGGAATGAGGTGCCTCGGCGAGGCAGGGCCAAGCCTCGGCGCTGAGAGGCTGGATCGGCGAGGGGAGGCTGCAGCTCGGCGATGGGAGGCTGTAGCTCGGCGCGGAGTGAAGATGGCGAGGAGATGAAGGCCTCGGCGAGGAGGAGATGACGCTCGAGCGCACGGCTCGGCGATGGAATGGAGTGCTCGCCGATGGGGGTGCTGAAGCTCGGCGATGGGGGTGCTGAACTCGGCGAGCAGTTGGGCGAGCAAACTGAAAACTCAGCGATGGGAGGCTGGATCGGCGAGGGGGCTGCAGCTCGGCGCGGAGTGAAGAGCGAGAGCGTGCGACGAGGGGGCTGCTCCTCGGCGATGGGAGGCTGAACTTGGCGATGGAGCTGCAGCTCGGCGCGGAGTGAAGAGCGAGAGCGTGCGACGAGGGGGCTGCTCCTCGGCGATGGGAGGCTGAACTCGGCGATGGAGTGAAGACCCTCGGCGCTGGGGCTCGCCGAGGGGAAAGGGTGCTCGGCGATGGGGGAGCAGGCGCCCGGCGATGGGCGCGCGGGCCATGCGCACTCGGGCGAGAGTCTTGGGCAGCCCGACGACGGGTGTGAGCACGCCTCGACTCCTTTTTGCTCCAGATTCGTCTGAGTTTAACATTTTTTTTCTTTTTAGAACCTCCCTGCAAAACATTACATCACCATCACAAACTACTAATAAAATCAATAAAATATGATTCCATTATATAACTATAAATCCCCGAAAATCATAACAATAAGGCATAAATCACCCCCCCACACTTAGCCTTTTGCTTGTCCTCAAGCAAAAATCAGTATAAAACTAATGAAAAGATGGTATCTCGATGCTCAATTCCAACTAGACTTTCACAGATAATTCAAGGTTTTTCACAACAACACACGATTCTAGATGATGCAAAAACTCAGAGTAGAAGAAGCAACACAAATGTAAACAAAAGATTCGATCAGACCCAGTTCTCCGATAGAAGTGAATTCCCTAATGTGATCGCCTTTATAATCCATATCTCAATTAAGCGCATTTCACTTTTTACAACTTTTGTGTTTTCAACCGAAGTTATTCCTTTAAATTCAACAGTTAAGCCAGTATTCGTGAAATAAACCCTTTGGGTGCACTTCCAAAGTTGTTTCACGTGGTTTCCCATGCTCATAGATTTTCTAGAGGAGCAGAGACTCAGAGCTGTCAAATATTTTCAGAATTAAAACAAACTTCACACAAATAGATACGATCGTAGGCAACCACAATGACAACACTCCTTCTATCATCTACCGGACAAATCACGCCTCAAAAGTTTGCAAAAGTGTTACAACAGAAAACTCATAAATCATTTGCATCACACAGAACATGTCAACCGAAAAAACCAAAATTCCACCAATCAGTCACAAACCCGAAAATCACATTAGAAACCATCACTTCACAATTTTTAAACTGACCAGCTCAATTTCAAACAATTAACTTTATGCAAGGGGACCATTTGCCCCAAAATTAAGCTCATAAATAAAACTTCCCGCAGTTACCAGAAACTCTCCCCCCCACACTTAAAAATAAAGCGCATAAGTGTAGAAACACTTCCCTGGAAGAATAGGGGAGGAGAAACTTCTAACTTCTGCAGGAGATCCACTTCTTCTCATCCGCACAAAATCACTCTCAAAAGAACAATTCCTGCATCAGACCACAGAACCCAAAACAAAACATTAAACAGAAAGAAAACCAAAAGCAAACAGAAAGCAATAAAACATGGGTTGCCTCCCATGCAGCGCTAGTTTTAAAAAACCCGTTAACCAAAATCACATTTACGAGCCAGCTGCCTTAATCCTTGAGAACACAATCCTTCCTTGATTGCAGCTGCGGGTTCTCCTAATGAGTTTACCGAACTCATCACATTTCTCCTCTTCAAGATTCTTATTGGGGAGCCAAATCGCGTGCTCCCCACTTCTTTCTTTTCCAAAGGCAATAAGCACTGCAATCCTTGCACAACTCCATCGTTGCAGTGCTGTCTATCCAATTCCTCTTCTTTACGGGCCTCCTCAACTTGCAAGATATTGGGAGGCTCCTGCAGCTTTTCCTCATCCTTCTGCATTAAACATTCTTGCTCCTGCAGATTATCAAAATTTTCCTGCACAGAATCTGTTTTTTCTGCAGAATCACAAATCTCAACGAAGGAACAGTTATGCAAATAAGGAGAAGAAATAGCAGTCTTTTTATCATAGACAGAAAATGTTACCGATCCACCTGCCCCGGCCATACTCAAAGTTCCAGAACCCACATTAATGCGAGTTTGCGTAGTAGCCATAAAAGGTCGGCCAAGCAGAACAAGACGACCATTTTCTCCTTTTATTCCTTTTCCTGCATCCAGCACCACAAAATCTGTGAGAACTTTAAGTCCTCTCACCGTGACTTCTACATCCTCCAAGAGTCCACGAGGACTGCTAATCGAGCCATCGGCCAGCTGAATCTTCATGTTGGTGCACTTCAGCTCACTTTCTCTTCTTTCCAGCTTCTCGAAGAAATCAAACGGCATCAAGTTGACTGCCGCACCCAAATCAAGCATGCCTGAGACCTCCCCAGCTCGTCCCAAGCCTATGTCAAAAATGAAGCTACCGGGATCTCCTTGCTTCGGTAAAGGTTGGGTGGACTGATCCTGCGGCAGAGGTGGACTGGGCTGTTGATTGATCTTCATAGCTTCCACCTTTTTACTCCTCCACTTCCCCGCGGTTCTTTGGGCATCTTCCTCGACAAGCTCAATAGCATGAGCTTGATGCAGCTGTGGGTTTTCAGTTTGCTGCGATTGCTGCAACTGATTCAAAGCTCCTGTGAGTTGCCCGACTGTAATCTCAAGGCGCTTTATGGTAGCATTCTGAGCCTCCATTGCTTGCTTGCTAGCTTGCATAAATGACTGCATCGTGTCCTCCAATGAAGGTCCCATGGGTTGAGGTGGAAAATACTGCGGCTGATTCTGATATCCCATCTGCTGCGGTGGTCTGCGAAACTGATTTCCTTGGCTTGACCCTGACCCGCTAGGAGCTTGATTCCGCCAACCAGAATTGTAGTGTCCTTGGACTGCATAAGTCTCAGCTTGTCCTTCTGGTGGAAATTCTCCCATTCTGTGACAATTATTGGCTCCATGGCCAAAATCACCACAGATTCCACAGCCTTCTGCATTCTGCACTCGGACGGGTGGATTTTCCACCTTGCTCATCTTGAGCTGTTGTAACTCTCTCATCATAGTGGCCATCTGCTTTTGCAGCTCGCAATTTGGTCCTACTGCATTTGCCTCCACCCGTCGTCCCCGGGTGGTCTTCTGCTGTGAACTCTCCGCCAGTGTCTGAAAAATCTGATTAAGTTCAGCTGCGGTCTTTCTGGCGATGTTCCCTCCTGCAGTGCTGTCCACCATAAATTGGGAGGTGTGGATCAACCCATCATAGAAAAATTGGCTCAGCATTGCAGGAGCCAGCTGATGCTGCGGACACTGCCGGAGTAATTCTTGGAATCTTTCCCATGCCTCATGAAAAGGCTCGTCAGCTCCTTGGATGAAAGTCATGATCTGTGTACGGATTTCCTGCGTCTTATGGTTGGGGTAGAATTTTATCATAAACTTCTCACATGCTTCCCCCCAAGTGTTGATGGAATTTGGAGGCAAGGACAACAGCCATGTCCTTGCCCTATCCTTAAGGGCATAGGGGAAGCACTTGAGCTTCAGCTGATCTTCAGTTATTTCCAGCAGTGGGAAAGTCTGTACTTGAGTACAGAAATCCCGAATGAATTGTAATGCGTCTTCATTTGGCAACCCGTAGAAATTAGGAAGCAGATTTGCATCATGGGGCTTCAAACTATAGTTCCTCACTGCAGTAGGAAGAACTATAGCCGATCGCGTAGCCCCAATAACAGGCCGGGCGAAATCTCCAAGGACTTGGGGATTGTCTGCCATTTCTTCTTCACGCTCACTTTCAGACTCTTCAGAATGAAAAGAGTGAGTCTCCGTGTCCTCCAGACTGATAAATGAATTTTTTGCTTGTTCGCGATCTTCTTCCACAGAACTTCTAGAACCGGACTCTAATTTATCCCAACGATCTCCAAACAGCTCTTCACTGCAACTCCTGAACACGTTACTGGTTCGATCAATGTTGTCGTTATAGGGCTCCAACTTTCTTTTCAGACTTCGGCGACCCTGCATACACAACACTAACAAACGGATCAAACGCACCGGAGGGAAAAATACCGAGTCAAAAATAAAAACGCAATTAAAAGGGAAAGAAACACAGAAAACAAAGTGACACAATTAAAAATGCCTAAAATCTTCCCCGGCAACGGCGCCAAAATTTGACTCAACTCAAACACTAGTGAATTGACTCGCAATCGTACGAGGTCAATTGCAGTGGGCAAGCTAACCCAAGTCGTCTCTCAAGGAAGATTCAACAGGGCACCTAATCGTGTCACACACAAAAAGCAATAAATCCTAAACACTCTAATCAGATTCACGCAGGCACACTCTTAAACTAAAACAGAAATTAAATAAGCTCTGTAAATTTACCTAGGCATGAAATGAATAAGCATGTAAAATTATCTAATGCAGAATTTATAGAAGGCATATAAATTATCTAGGCACAGATTAAACGGCATAAGATTATCTAAGGTTTTAAACTAAGAGCATTAATTCAAACATAAACCATTTCAGTAAACATTCACTACGCCAAATTCGCTCATAGATAACGGATTTTATCCGTTATCTATGTGCGAAAACATCCGTAATATATAATGGTGTAATGTATGTGGATTTCTTTTATAACGGAGATTTAAGCGTTATCTATTCTATTATACATAACGGATTATATCCGTTATCTATAGTATTATATCCGTTATCTATTCTATTATACATAACGATTGTTTATATATACGTAACGGATTATATCCGTTATCTATAGTATTATACATAACGGATTATATCCGTTATCTATAGTATTATATCCGTTATCTATTCTATTATACATAACGATTGTTTATATATACGTAACTGATTATATCCGTTATCTATAGTATTATACATAACGTTTAAAACCGTCATGAAAGTTTAATATTCACTGTTATGTACACACCTATACATAACGGTTTTTTTATATTAATAACGTTTGGTAATCCGTTATGTATAACGTTTTTGACCGTAATTAGATTTCTATTTCTCCGTTATCTATTAATTTATACATAACAATATAAATGATAAAACCAACAATAATAATATTATATATCATCCAAAATATTTAATTTTATATTATTATCATAAAAAAGAATTCATACAAGATTTGAATATAGTCAAAATTCAACAACTGCTCTATCTATACTATTATGCCTTACAAAAATACTAAACATATTAAATATGCAACTAGCTAGCCATCTGGTACAACTTTTCTTGTGAATTCACAAGCCTCTTCAGCTCAACGTATGGCTCATTTAATCCACCACCACAAACCTGCCACAAAAGCATACAAAGAGCCAACCGAGAATAGCAACAAAATAGCTATAATAACATCATTTAAAAGTGATTCAGAAAAAGTAAGCTAGATTTCAGAGTCTTACAGTGAGAAGCTGATTTAAGGTGTGTTCACGGTCATCATTACTCACCATTAATCAGCAGACAAATTAAATCATCTTTTAAGAATTTGATTCCAATTCAATGCCCCTAAGTCATTTGTATTGTTCATACTGGATAAAATAAGCATATCTCTATTTCTTATACTCATATTTATATCGTCACCAGAAAGAAGCCAAATCTTTGTGCCTAAATCACTTAATGCATTGGCCATTTTATATTTTTCCATCACAAAGTTTGGAGAGACAGTCAGATACCTGCACATACAAGCATAAACAACGCATCAGAGGGAAAAGCTTATTGAACAAGTAATTAACTAAGCAACTTTCATAACAAGAAATTTCTGACTCCAGATCCTCATGAATTTTGTAGATAACACCCATGTTGCATTATGCACACATGGGTCTTTATATATGATCATAATCTATATAATAACAGCTAAAAATACAGGTATTAACAATCCTTCTTTTTTCTTCAGGGGTATAGCAAAAGTCACTAGTGTCATTTTGAGCACCTCACTCTAACATATATACCAGCAACATGTGAGTTACATCAAATATTGATGCATAGTAATATAACAAAATGCAGAATCTAAATCATATATGAATCTCAACTTTGAAAAATCATATAAAATCAACCTCTTCAAAGAAAAATACAAGCTTTACCTTTTAAGAAAGCTATTAAAGTCTATCTTTATTAGAAAGTTACAAAAATACAATATCTCAAGTGTATAAGAAATTATCTCACAAAATGCAGAATATCTCAAGTGTATAAGAAATTATCTCACAAAAGTACAATGACCTCAACAAGAAGAAATTTCCTGTAACTCCCCAAAATAAACAAAGGCATACAGAAAGCATTCTTTATATTCCATTTTTATCTGATTACTGTCAATAAAAGCATAAGAGTAAGTTATGTCAAATTATAAGGTCATTCAGTTAAGGACCAAAAACCAAAGACTGTTATACTTCATCTGGACGATTATGCATATCAAAATAAGACTTTTTCACAGTTTAAAATATTGGAGAACAAAAGTTCTTGTACAAGCATCACTTATCAGTATTTGAAGGCAAAAGAAGCCATATCCCATGACATACCAGCCCAGCATACAAGCCATTTGTGTTGGTCATCTTGATCCTTCGTCTCAATGGCCTTGAATGTAGAATAAACAGGTAAGACAACCCCCACCGAACAGCTGTAAAGAAAACACGCAGATTATTTTTATGAACGAAAGGACTCACAAGTCAAAAAGAGAAAATGGTGGAAAATATATTAGCTGCAATCGTGGTTTATATGAAACAGAATCTCTTTCAAATACATAACTGATGTGGTTAGAAACTGCCAGAAGCTAAACCCTATGTTGGAGTAATGCAAAATCTCATTACACCTGTTGGCTCATCATCGACGCTCATCTGAGAATATAACTCAAAACTCACCATGCTGTACGAACTACAATATTGGAACCAAATGGACAAAGAAGTAACCGCAGCCTGACCTGCATTAGTACGAAGCAATAATTATATAATTCCAGATACTCTGCACAAAATTCAACTCACAAATAGCAATGCAGCATACAAACACATGCCTATGGAGATAAATCCTATCTTAGTGTATCCAGACTCCATGAATGACAATGTGGATCAGTCGATGCAATAATCAATCATCGTAACCACAATTGCATACACACAGAAAAAGTTCAGTAAGACGCCACGCCACAAATACAATAAAACCTTCAGTCTCACATTCAAACATTAACCAAGAGCACACTTGAAATGCAAACAGTAAAACCTAATTACAATCAAAACATAAGCACTGAACACAAAACTCACATAAAAGGGTAATCCAACAAAAATCAGCAGCTCCACAACACAGATTAATCAAGGGCGAAAGGGCAAGAGGGGGCAAGCGAAATAATAGAGTTTCAATATGAACCGAAATTTTGGAATACTACACACCGAAATGAACCTACCTGAAGGCTACCCGCGTCGGAGGCGGGGATACGAGAAAGGGCTGAGCATCGGAGCTCCGAAGTGGCGCAGGAAACGACGGGACTGGGCATAGTGGAATCGATCTACTGTCTTGTTGGGTCGGGAACGAGTGGAGCTAATTTGCTGCACCGGGAAGAGTGAGAGAGATACGAGAATCATCAGGGGGGGAGGTCTGGACAGCGGCGGCCGGCGACTTCGAGAGCCACAGAACAGAGCAGCGACAGGGAGTGACGAGTTTGATTGAACTCGAATTTGAATTAAGTTTTGATTTAGGGCTTTATCACAAAAGATGAGTGGCGGGCCGCGGTGGGTGGCAGAGGAAGCAAGGACGCGGCGGGGGCAGGTGGCGAGTCGCGGCGGGGTTCTCGTCGTTGCCACGGAGGCCAGAGGGAGAATTTGTGGGGCGGCTGAAGGTGGTGTTTTTGGGATTTAGGATTTTAGGGCTTACGGGAACGAAGAGAAGAAGATTTAGGATTTTAGGATTTTATTATCTTAAGGAGATAAAAAATATATATATAAAAGATAAATGTAAAGAATACTCATACATAACAGTGTTGAGGCGCTCATATATAACGGTTAAAATAACCGTTATAAAAAGACGCTCATAGATAACGGTCGGCTTAACGGTTCGATAATACCGTTATGTATGCAATTAATAGATAACGCTCATACATAACGGATTCACTAAAACCGTTATCTATTTCAATGGACAACAGTACATAGATAACGGTTTTTTGTCAAAACCGTTATCTTTTCAAAAAATGCGCTCATACATAACGGTTTTCTAAAAAAACCGTTATGTATGAAGTGTTATGTATGTGTAATTTTGTAGTAGTGATTAATTATCTAGACAAGAATAAAATCACTTACAGTAAAGCCGATCCTGAAAATAAATCTCTAGCTACGAATTATCTAGGCGTAAGGATAAATTCTCAACGCAAAATAAACCTAACTAAGAAAACCGGAAACCCTAACTATGAACTGCGTCTAGAAATGGAACTGCCGCTTTTTGGAGAGCGGAAGAATGAATGATTGATTGATAACCCTAGAATTGAGAAGTCTCGCCCTTTTTATATCCAAAAATAAAACACGCCAATAGCTTCTTTAACACTGCATCCGGGACACGTGGCAATCTCTAACTGGAGCAAAAGAGACTAAATTAGGGTGAAGCTTGGGTTACACACGGGTGAGGGCCTTGGCACGCGGCGAGGGCTCGCTTGGGCGAGGGAATGAGGTGCCTCGGCGAGGCAGGGCCGAGCCTCGGCGCTGAGAGGCTGGATCGGCGAGGGGAGGCTGCAGCTCGGCGATGGGAGGCTGTAGCTCGGCGCGGAGTGAAGATGGCGAGGAGATGAAGGCCTCGGCGAGGAGGAGATGACGCTCGAGCGCACGGCTCGGCGATGGAATGGAGTGCTCGCCGATGGGGGTGCTGAAGCTCGGCGATGGGGGTGCTGAACTCGGCGAGCAGTTGGGCGAGCAAACTGAAAACTCAGCGATGGGAGGCTGGATCGGCGAGGGGGCTGCAGCTCGGCGCGGAGTGAAGAGCGAGAGCGTGCGACGAGGGGGCTGCTCCTCGGCGATGGGAGGCTGAACTCGGCGATGGAGTGAAGACCCTCGGCGCTGGGGCTCGCCGAGGGGAAAGGGTGCTCGGCGATGGGGGAGCAGGCGCCCGGCGATGGGCGCGCGGGCCATGCGCACTCGGGCGAGAGTCTTGGGCAGCCCGACGACGGGTGTGAGCACGCCTCGACACCTTTTTGCTCCAGATTCGTCTGAGTTTAACATTTTTTTTCTTTTTAGAACCTCCCTGCAAAACATTACATCACCATCACAAACTACTAATAAAATCAATAAAATATGATTCCATTATATAACTATAAATCCCCGAAAATCATAACAATAAGGCATAAATCACTAATCATCAATCCAAACCAGCATTTAATATCATAACATGCTCGAGACTCATATACATTTAAATCTTCAAATCGACTTATGAACTCCAAGATTTTTCCCAAAATTTTGGGTAACTCATCTCACTTAACTCATCATCAACCTTCTATAAACTCATGAATCATGCTCGTAGTCCTCCACTGACTCTGATCGTCTCCTTCGTTGCTCAAAGAAAAAATTTGAGACTTTTACGATCGGTGTACATCTCACAGTGTACTCCATAAAGATGGTGTCTCCATGTCTTCAAAGCATGCACTACGGCTGCTAAATCTAAATCTTGCGTTAGATACTTCATCTCGCGTGGTCTCCACTTGCTTTAACTCCTTTCTTGCTAACATTAATTCCGCACGAGGGCAGAGAAATCGGCGCTAGTGTAGAGGAATGCTTTCAGCTCTGTCGTCAGAGCAGAGCAGAGCTCAACTTCAGTTTTGCTTCCAGAGCAGAGCTCGGCTATAACTATCGAAAGATAAGATATCTTTTCCTTCTTGCATCAGCACATATCTTAGACCATCCTTCGATGCATCAATGTAAATTGCATACTAAGTCTCTTCTTTAGCTCTTGAAAACTTTGTTCACAAACGTTCGGCCAACCAAACTTGACCTCTTCAAGTCCAAGACTCGCATTTAACTTCTCAATTCACAATCTCTCTAACGCGATCCTCAACCGCTCTTCGTGTTCTCGTTTACTCTTCAAGTAAATCAGGATATCGTCTATGGAGACTAACACGAACTTGTCTAAGTATTCGTGAAAAACGCGATTCATGAGATCCATGAATACGGTCGGGTCATTCGTCAAACCAAAAGACATCATTCTAAACTCATGGTATCTATATCTCGTATGAAATGCCGTCTTCGGAAATATTTTCCGATCGTATCTTCAGCTGGTGGTATCTCGTTCTCAAATCAAACTTCGAAAAAGTGCTCGCTCTTTGCAGTTGATCGAACAGATCATCGATCCGGGGTAACGGATACTCATTCTTTATCGTCACTTTATTCAATTCTCGATACTCGATACACAACCTCAAGCTTCCATCCTTCTCTCTAACAAACGAATTTGGTGCTTCCCACGGGGAAACACTAAGTCGATTGAAACTCATATCGAGATGTTCTTGTAGTTGCAGCTTCAACTCTTGCAACTCGGTGGGGATCATTCTGTATGGCGCTTTCAACGTCGGTGACGCGCTAGGCTCTAATTCAATCGTAACCCAAACTGTCGATCTGGGGTAATCCCGATAAAATCTTAGGGAAAAACATCTTTATACTCTCACACGACGGCCATCATCAGCATTCTTCTTTGGATTCGTCTCTCTCTGGCTCAGATATACAACATACGCGGTTGTATCATTTCTCCGCAAGGACTTTCTTGCTCGCAGTGCCGAGATGATCAGCGTCTTCTTCCATCTTTTATCAATACCCATAACCGAGGTAGGCTCTTGGCCTGGAAATTGAAACGTTATTCGTCTCTCCTTGTCTTGTATCATCACATGGTTTTCCTCTAACCAGTACATTCCAAAAGTTATATCCAAGTGCCATATAGGCATCAATCTCAGGTTTCTCATCTCGAGCTTAATCGATCTCGACTCGAATTCTGAGTCAGGGCACACGGATGAAACCGTAGTGGTTTAGCCTATGAGTGTGATTACTCTTTAGAGGTTGTGGAACAGGCTCTTCGTTCGATGTCGAACAAAATACTATGGGTACATCCTCAATTCGTCTATATCTGACAATTTCTTCTATTCTTGTCCGGTGCTTTCTATTCACGCGTGAACAGTCTCTGGAGATGAGGTCGATTCGCCTACGGGGCCGGTGGTCGCCCTCTTGACTGACGTGGTCGAAAGGCTGGCTGTTGTTGCTGTGGTGGAAGTAGCGCTAGGATTCCCTCCATTGCTTTTGAGTTGCGGCCGAACTGACTCGGCTGTCCTCCGCTTCCACTTTGCTGCCGATTCGGACACTAGTTGAGTAGTGCTCGACCCTTCCGCAGGTGTAACCGCTATTCTGTCTCATTTTGCATTATCTCAAATGTAATTTATTGCTCTTCGACAAGGCAACATCCCTCGCGGTTCTTGAAGATCTACTGCTTCTGGGGCAGTTGGGCCATCATGAGGCCGTTTTGTCTCAATTTAATATCGCGGTGGCGCATTCTCACTCTGCCACTGCTTTTTTTTTTTAGGATCTTAACTTCAGTCATCCCGTCTTCTCTTTCCTTCTTAAATCGCGTTCTCTGGCTACATTGCCAAATCTATACCAAATGCTCTATTCAATGCACCAGTACTCATAACCTCCCTTTGACTCGTTACATCGTCTCGTACCTCTTATCTCAAATCTAATCGAAATGATTCTGACATCTTCTCGTTTATCTCTTCTCGATATGTGGCATACCGAACCAAGTCACGAAACTAACGTTCGTATTCAGCTTACGGTTTTATTGCCTTATCTCATATCATCAACTCTATTTCTTTCTTCAATCGGTTTCTCATTCTCGTCAAGATCTAAGGGGACATGTATCAACCTTAGAACAAATTCTCATAACTCGCAAGTCATAAGACTTTTACTCAACATCATACTATTCTCATAACTCAACGTCAAAGACATATTTCATGTCTATCATCGTAACATCAGCTCAAAACTCTACTCAAGCATAGAGACTCTCTGGTCATCATCGTATAGGGATGTAAGAAAATTTTCTCTTTCGAGAACTTGTACCCTAAGCGGGGCATAACGGAAATAAAACATCCCGTAATACTTCGTCGTTGCTACTCCCATACTAGTCGTCATCTCAGTCTGCTATCGTGAAAAACGTCATCTGTTCTAATCTGTCATTTCGATCTCCTTGAATCTGTTATTGCCTATTCTGGCTTAGCATCACTTCTTCTCATCCTCGAAATGATTAGCTTTCTACGTACTTGGCTAATATAAGAAAATCCATAATCTAACTGTTGTGCTCGTCCCGTAATAACATTCTACGACTTCTTCCATAAATCGTGTTTTCTTCCAAACACTCCTCTTATTATGCCATCATAGTTACCTAAACATTCCTAACTCTTGTCGAATGTGGTAGGGACTAGGATGTGATGAATAAAAATGTCTGATCTTGAACAAGACGAGCTCAAGTAATGGAATAATTCCATAATAGCCAGTGCTATCTCAAGGATAATGAAGAAGTTATAATCAAAGGAAGATCAAAAACTAGAACAGAAACTCAGATGAAAACTGAGATATGATATGATGGGGGTAAACCAATACTGGAAGTGGAAGTAATCCACTAAGTGGAAAATGAATAAATTGTCCACTGTTAAAACAAGGGGTAAAGATTTCCAACACAAACGGTTTAGGCTCGAACACAGTGGATCTGCTCAATAGCAAATAGTTCATCTCATGTAGGAGTTCATTTGGATGCAGAAAAATCTCAAAACGACCAAGCGGGATAGGGACTCAATGAGTCTACTCTCATGACTACTCTAGCGATAATACGCGCGGTCCCGGTGAAAGTACCTCTATCACGAAGTACAATTGGTCAACAGTATCTATGCATCCCATGAGGTCTCCATAATACGTTCGCCCTAGTAGGGTCGTGTCTATAAATCGCGATGAAAACTCTAACTCTTATCGCATTATCTCAACTATCTCTCTCTTGGCTTCTCTTCTTCGTCTTCTTCTCGGTTTATATCCCTTCCGTTCCTTCTTCTTCTCGGAGGGAAACCATAGAGGGAAAACAATTATAAAACTATCGACTTCAAAACTAGCAGTTCGTTAAAACAAAATACTAGTTCTCTACTTCACTTCTATATCTCATAAGTAAATCTCAAAATTACAAGTTCTATTTTCTCATCTCAAAATTCTAATGTGACATCAAGCTCTCTAGTCATCAACGTCATCTCTATGTAACAGGGGAACTTGCCTCTCTATTGCAGTCTTACACAGAAACGAAGGTTCCTAGTGCATGACGCCCTATACTATAATAATACTCTTGCTATGCAAGCATCATAGGGACTAAACGTCATATATGTTCTATACTATGCTTCTAGCTATGTACATTAGCTAAGCATCACTATAGATATATCTATACATCTCTAGATAGTCTCAGTCGTCATCTATCACTCTCCCATCTCGTCTTCGTCATCGCCATCATCTGATATCCTACTCCCAGCATCATCAGTCGGTGCATCCTCACTCGGCTTCGTCTCTTTCTCCTCATGCTCGTCTATGATCCGATACACATTATCATCGCTCGGCTCATCCTCGACATTCGTGTCATAAGTTCACCCAAGGTGTCATCCTCGTCCGGGATATACTCCCTGAACCATCACTGCATCGCTATCTCAATATAACTCAGCATCTCATCCTCATTTGGTATGGTGGGGCATTGGCCACACTAGCCTCAACATCTCTCCTCATCTTCTTCATCAACTTCCTCATATCAGAATTCATCATCTCAAACAATTTCATCATCAAAACAATACATAACTCATTAGTGCATCAATACTCAACTCTCCTCAGAAAAGCGATAAGAAACAAAATCAACTTCTTACCTCGTTAAGCTGGAGGAGATGGGGTGTTGGGGTTTCGTTTCACAAAGACTCTCTCTCAAACTAGTCTAAGAACTCAAATTAGACTAGTACTCAATCAAGCAATTAACTCAGAGCAGACGACCTGCTCTGATACCACTCTGTCGCAGCCCGAAATCCCTACGCTAGTAATAGCGGGGTACGAGTATCGATACGACTAAAATAAATGAATAAAGAACCATAAGACTTAAATTGACATCAGCGGAAGCTCGCATCAAAAATATACCAAGGCAAAGTATCATAATCTGGCTCAAAGGTATATATATCAACATCAGTATAACTTCATGAATATCAGGAATTTCAAGAAGAAAAGCAAAGTAGGTATCCCTTATTTTTCATAAGGAAGCCTAACATCAAGAGTAACACAGCAAAAGGTGTAACAATTATATGTATGAAGACATATAATCGCGAGTATATTGCTTGATTAGAAAGAAATAATACACCATCTCTCTAAAGTTTTATCAATATCAGAGGGAAAACAAGGTTCATCATCCTTAAGACTCTAACATCAAAGGAAATCAGCAAGGAACTTCATCATCGAAACCATCCCCACCAGCACCAGTCCAATCTCGCTCCAAAGCTTAACCTGCACATTTAGAAATATATGCAGGGTGTGAGTAATAATACTCAGTGGGCAAACGCCGGAAAAACATCAAAGGCGCTCTTAGAGCTATATGTTTGAAAACTTGCCATATCATCAGCAATACACAGAAATAAGTTATCATCAAAGAATCTGTGCATGCAGTTTTCATAAACATAACATCATAAGTAAACGACTGCAGTCAAAATATTCATCATGTATGTACCACGTCTACAACATCATCATTATTATCGGTACTGAGAAGTAGGCCTCCCTCTCAAGTACCGTGACCGGCCGACCCGAAGACGGCTCACAGTCACCTCTGTGCACAAACGATTTCACAATTTCAACTATTTCTAACGAAGCTAAACATAATAGTACTAGAACATAAAAGCATCATAAACTATGTCATGCACAACATCATAACGGTCATATACTTAAGCAATTAAAACACATACCTTGGAGTCGACGCAGCACATGAGTTTCGAATGACTAGGCTTATTAAACCTTTTAAGCTTACTTAAACCTTTTTAA
This sequence comes from Salvia miltiorrhiza, assembly GCF_028751815.1. Taxonomy (NCBI): domain Eukaryota; kingdom Viridiplantae; phylum Streptophyta; class Magnoliopsida; order Lamiales; family Lamiaceae; genus Salvia; species Salvia miltiorrhiza. The sequence goes on from NC_080388.1 coordinate 10,774,081, forward strand.
AAGCAAAACATTTTTTTTAAAGCACGAGTCTACAGGAACGTAGACCTGCTCTGATACCACTATGTAACACCCCAATTTTCATAAACTTTTCAATATAAAATCTTTGAAAACTAATAGATAAAAATAAAATTTCTTGAATTATAAAAGTTTAAACCAATTTAAAATCAACTTGTCAAAACTAAAGTAGTAACATGAAATAAAATGATAAACTAAAAAGTAACATGTTTCAACTTAAATTTCTATGGAAATACTAAATCTCTAGTCATTCTCGACTTCCATGGCCACCTCGACTCTAATACTGCAAAACTGAGAAGATAAGGGGTGAGCATATTGAAAATATACTCAGTGAGGAACATAACAAAATATTCATATATGTCACATATATAATTAAATCACATTATCATACTTGCAAACATACGCCAAGAGACTAGAGCCCCTTGACAAACATAATCATAGTTTGAGTCGATGGCTTAAGTCCCATGACCAAACACATACATAAATCAATGGCTTAGGTCCCATGATCGATCAATGGCTTAGGTCCCATGATCACACATAACATAGATCAATGGCTTAGGTCCCATGATCGCACATAACATAGATCAATGGCTTAGGTCCCATGATCGCACATAACATAGATCAATGGCTTAGGTCCCATGATCCCACATAACAACATAGTCATAAGATGCACGTAAACAAGTAATCAACGTGATAATAAAAATATATATAACTATATGAATAAGCGTAAAATCCCTCACCTTATAGACGAAGCTAATAAATCAAATCCGGAAATAGCGTCTTAGTCGCACCGCACCTAATTCAATAGATGATCGTTTCAATATGAACCCTACTATATCTTAAACTAAAATTCTATGAACAAGCTATATTCGAAAATATATAAATATATATAATGTACGTAAGCATAGAAGAATTGCTAAAATAAATTTGATGTCAAACTAATATTCTCGAAAAAAAATGATCCATAACTAAATAAATTATTTAAGAAAAGTTTAATGGTTCCTATGGATATTCAGATGACTTAAAAGATTTATATCTATGTAAATATATAAATATATATAAAGTACGTAAGCATATAAAATTTTTGACTTTTGAAAAGTTAATAGTATACCCAAAAACATGGCTACTGCACACCTCAAAAAAATAAAGGTGTAAGCTTAATATACTAAATTCATCAATAGTGGAAACTTAATTATGACAGACTTCGATGAAATCAGACTTCAATTCAAAACTAGACTAATTCGATTTACAGAAAAATTCAGAGAATATGGCTACACATAATCTAATTACTCCCTCCGTCCCGCTATTCTAGTCCCATTTTCCTTTTTGGATTGTCCCACCGATAATGTCCCGTTTCCTAAAAAGGAAATAATAAGGGGTGCTTAACATTAAATGAGATCACTAATTATCACACTAATTAACCCCTAATTTTCTTTCTCTCTCCACATTCTCTTTCCTCTCTCTTTTCTTCACCAATCCGCCGCCCTCCCACCTCCCACCTCCACCGCCCTCCCACCTCCACCATCGCGCCACCCCTTGCCGCCTCCACCATCTTGCCGCCTCTTTCTTTTCCCTCCTACCTTGCTTTTCTCTTACCCCAATTTCTAGGGTTCCCTGCTTCTCTTCGAATTTTCGCCCCTTTGGTGAGTCCCGCCACCACCGTTGCCGTCGCACCGCCGCCCTCTGTCTCAGGTAACCCCATTCTTTCTCTCTATCGAGATCTCTTTCTCCCTGCTGCCGCCGCCTCTGCTCCTTCTTCGCGGCAGCCGAGATCTCTTATCTCTTGTCTCTTGTTCGCGGCGGCTGCCGAGATCTCTTATCTCTTGTTCGCGGCGGCCCTCCTTCGTCGCATCGCCGCCCTCTGTCTCAGGTAACCCCACCGCCGCCTCTGCTCCTTCGCGGCAGCCGAGATCTCTTACTCTCTATCTCCTGGGAAATTGCAAGAGATCTGTTTGTGTTCAAATAGAATGGATTGGTGAAATGGGTTGAAGCTTGAAGTTGCAGATTTCTGGAAATGTTTATTAAAGCTTGAAGTTGGAATGTAGAATTGTAGATTTTGTATTTCTGCATTCTGGAAGTTGAATCTGCATTCTGGAAGTTGTATTTTTGAATTACAGATTGCAGATTGTAGATTGTAGATTGTAGATTGTAGATTGTAGATTGCAGATTTATGGAAATGTTTATTAAAGCTGGAAGTTGTAGATTGTATTTTTTGAAGCTTGAAGTTGGAATGTAGAATGGATTTCTGGAGATCTATTTTTGAAGCTTGAAGCTTGAAGTTGTTCAAATAGAATGTTTATTAAAGCTGGAAATGGGTTGAATTGTAGATTTTGTATTTTTGGAAATTGCAGATTTGGGTGTATTTCGAATTTTAAGGAATAATTAATTTAATTATAGTTTATTAAAAATTAAATTAATAAGAAAAAAATTAAGACTTTTTGATATTGATAAAATAAAATAGAAATAATTAGTTATTCCCTAATCACAAAACTTAAACATGTGGACCACACTACTTATTCACCTAATTTGCTTCTTCTTAATCTCCGTGCCGAAAAGTAACGAGACTTAAATAGCGGGACGGAGGGAGTACTATATATAATTGTTTTTAGAAGCCTACTATCTGCAACCGACTAAGGAAAAAGGAAAGAAAAACTATACGAAGAAAAATTTAAAGAGAAGGATGTGTACCGATTTTTACTGCCGGCTTTAAGTTCTGCGTGTGTGTGTGTTTTAGGGTTTGAAAATTGATCTCATATTTATACTAGTCTTTAAAGAGTTCTAGTTCTAATAGAAAACAAAAATAATACTAATAATAATAATAATAATAGTCTAGATAAAATTAATGGTGCATATCTATATGTATCATGTAATTATTTAAAAAAATAAGCTATACAAGAAAATACTATTAATTAAACTTATAAAATAAATATAAATTATCGGGGTGTTACATCACATAAGCATACAACTTCACATAACACATCACAACAAACAAACATAAGTCTGAGAAATGCTCGGTGGTCAGGGGGGAAATAACTCAGCAGAGCAGAGCAGACTAGCTTGGCAGAGCAGAGAAGAAATATTCGCCAAAGCAGAGGAATGCTCGCCAGAGAAATCATCAGTCAGAGGAATGACTTCGTCGGAGGAATCGATCATCAGAGAAATCTAACATCAGAGGAGTCAAACATTAGAGGAATCGATCGTCAAAGGAATCGATCGTCAGAGGAATCGATCGTCAGAGGAATCAAACATCAGAGGAATCGATCGTCAGAGGAATCGATCGTCAGAGGAATCACGAACTCTCTGCTATGCCAGAGGAATGTTGAACTCTCTGTCGCCAGAGGAATGGCGAACTCTCTGTCGCCAGAGGAATGGACTCGCTGGCAGGGCAGCGGAGAAAAGAACTCGCTGGCATATCTGGGGAAAATGAATTCTCTGGCATGCCAGCGGGGAAACGACTTCTCTGGCATGCCAGCGGGATCTCAACTTGGCAGAGCAGAACGGGACTCAAGGCAGAACAAAGCGAACAAGAGTAACTCTAAACTTCATCGACTTTTCATACCCAGAAATCATCAAACATCATGTTAATCCTTTCATCTATTCATGCTCATCGTCAAAACATCATTAATACATAACTTACAGATTTTTCCCCTATTTCTTATATCAAACCAAATTTTGTAAAAACTCATGCTCAAGACTCAGTTTTGAAAAACACCTCTTAATCACTTCAAATCATCACGTATAACATACATCTCATCACATATAACTCATTTCTCACCCCATTTTTAGAAAAGAATCAGAAAGATTTTTAAAGGGCATGAACCCTAATTTTCGAAAATGACGAAAAAGTGAAGGGGGAGTTTCTCATGCTTCAGTCATCCTTCTAAGCACATATATCACATAAAAAGTCTAGATCCCAAAGGATTCAAACACTTACTCAAGTAGTTTCGAGGAAAAGAAAATCTTCTCTCTATTTTTCAAGCATCAAACTCCACTAATCTTCTTGAATCAAGAATAGAAAGTGTTTAAGGGCTTGATTTAGTGGAGGATTTCATCATAGTTATGTCTTTAGAAGCTTGAGCTTAGTCTCCAATGGAGGAGAGAAAGAATGGCGTAAGGGAGAGAGAAGAAGGTGAAGAGCCGAAAATGATGAGAATGACGGAAAGAGAGAGAAGCTCTTCGGTTTTAGCAAGATTATTATTCCTTAAGATAAGAAGCATTAAATGCTCAACAGTATTTTGTCTCCCCCTTAGCAGCAAGTCTCATCCGCCAATTATCCACATGTGAGAAAGGGCTTAAAATATTGATTGTGAGTGTAGAAGTGTGCGGCGGTAATATAAATCATGTGTGCTAAATTTCGAAAATCATACAGACACAAATATAAGTGCACACATATCAAAAAAATCACATAACGTCAATCAAATAGCTCACAAGGCTATCACATTAAAACGAAACATCACTCGTCATTTATCTAATCATCACTCTTAGCTTAATCCTCTTTATAGTGACTCTCAGTCACTACCTCGACTCTATCTCTCGTCTTTCATCTCATCTCAAAAATCAATCAACGTCTCCATCTTACTCATATTACCATCCATCGATAACTCAAGGGTTCTCTCCCTCTCTTCCTCGACTCTATGTCAAACTCATTATTCCTATTTTCTTAATAGGACAGTCAAACTCCGATAACTCGGTATCCGGTAATTCTATTCCCGGTAGTCGGAAGTAAAATCTCAACTCAATTCAATCAGCATCTCTAACTCAACTCGTTTCTCAAATCTCATCACTCTAACTCCATCATGAGTTTGTCCACTCATAACTCATAATCTCGCATCTCGACATCTCAGTATCCTCAATAGTGTTGAAACACTATCTCTTATCATAAGGAAAGGTACGGGGTGTTACATTGTAATTCTCTTCTTCGATTCAAACTTTGGCAAGGCTTAGTTTTGCTGAGTAACGAATTCGGCAGCGTTTCAGCTTATGTCGTTGAATCGGTGAAGATTGAAGTGATGCTCGAGTGCTATTTATTGGAGACGTCTTGAATAGATCCGTTGGCAGAGATGGTCTTCAAGATTTTTTCCGTTAGAGAGTAATTTGAACTTGGGCTGACGCTTCAATCTTCGAGGTTCCTTGTTTGGTGAGAACGACTACTTTAAAGAGCAGGAGATGTGACATCTCTGAAAAGGTAATCACCAAAAAGGAATGGCCTCTGCAGAGAAAGGACGATCCTGAAATCTCTGCATTTAATGCGGCTGTACTTCTAGAGTGTGTGGCTTCCTTTGGACGTTGGAGATTCAGTCCGAGGAAGAATGTTTAACTGATACTTGACTTTAGTATCAGTCCGCTGAATCCACATGGCGCGCATTAAGTAATCAGTCAAAACTGATCCTTCGATTGATAAGTCAAATGTCAATATTTGACTTCGCCTTAATCGTTACATCAGTCGGAATCTTCAGTCTTCAGTCTTCAGTCCTTCGTTCTTCAGTCTTCAGTCTTCAGAACAGCAACTAAACTAGAGAAAGAACTCTAACACTTGAGTTCGAACAGTTCTAGTCTATTACAATTTAAACCTATTGATTTTAGTATCATCCAAACTAGGATTAGGATATTTCATTAAGTTCCCAACACACCTCCTTCAAGGGACGCCGCGTCCCTTTGCACCGATCTCCACCGTGCACCGTCCATTTCCACCGATTCTCCACCGCTTCTTTGTTCTTTGCACCCATCTCCACCGACTCTCCGTTCTTCATTACGCCGCGATGATAAAAACCCAGTGGGCCGGTTACCTAAGCGGCGAGTTCATCCTTGACACTGAAGATCTGTGCGATTGGGGCTCACCGCCGGAATTCCCGTCCTTTCTTCCTCAGGCGGAATTCCCATCTTCATGGCCTTCACCGGTGTCTGGAGACGCCTCTGTCAGGCTGCCTTCACCAGAAGCCACGTGTGGAGACGGATTTGCTCCGGTCTTACCCTTGGAAGAGGCGGTTCCTGTGGCTAGGCGCACGATCTACCGTTGCCCTTTAAAAATCCATGTGAGATTTTTAAAAAATTATAAGGTTACTTCCCCTGCACCATCGATTTCAGCTCCCTCTAACAATGAATACCCTTCTTTACTTTGTGAGGAATCATGGGCCGACGTTCTGGACACTGAATGGATGCTTGATTACACACTGGCGCATCTTTCCATGCTTAAGATCTTGTTGCCGATGTTATTTTGGGTGAGATCTGCCTTTTTTACTTAATTCTTGTGTTGTGGTGGTGGTTTCCAGTCAATTGCATGTTATTCTACAATGGGTGATGGATATTTGGGTATTGAAATGATAAAAACCCTTGCTCACTAGTTTTTTTTTTTTTGCTAAAACATCTATGATTCAAGTGTATTTGAATGAGGTGTTCAATTGATCCTAATATATTGTCTATATGTGCCTTTGCCATGTGTGGCTTTTGCTCTTGCTGCCTGTGGTCGATTGTGCTTTTGCCCTGTGTGGCTTTGTGTGCCTTTGCCCTGTGTGGCTTTTTCTCTTGGTGCCTGCGGTCGATTGTGCTTTTGCCCTGTGTGGCTTTTGCTCTTGTTGTCTGTGGCTCTGTGTGCTTTAGCCCTGTGTGGCTCTGCGATTTAACCTTGTGTGGCTATGTGTGCTTTGTCTTGTGTGGCTTTTGCTCTTGCTGCCCTGTGTGGCTCTATGATTTAGCCCATCTATTTCATGAAAAATCCATACAAAAGTTGTTTACAAAATCAGTTAGCTACTGCCTTACATTCCTTCTTATATTCAAAATCAGTTAGCTAATGCCTTACATTCCTTCTTACATTCAAAAAGTTCCAGCTTCTCTTTCCTTCACTAAGTCATGGTCCTTGAATACCTAAGTTTGTCATTAGGTATTCATATACTTAAGTCTATGCCGATGCCCATGCCCTCCTCACAACCATTATCCACAAGATATTGTAGGCATTCCTTCACTAACTCACTAGACACTTCCAAATTTATTGGAAGTTCATTTTGCCTAATGAGTGTGCCCTTCTTCATGTGTGGTATCTTGTACGCATTGTGTCCTTTCACCTTCATCATTTCGACCATGCATCCTTGAAGACTCAAAAACACATTGTTTAGAGTAGTAGGTGAGAGGTCTTCATATGACTTCTCAACTGTAGCTACTAGCTCCTCCACATTGTTGCACACATTTTCTGTTTGCAAGCTTTGTTTTTTTCTCTAAAACCCCAAATAATTGATATTCGTGTCTGGACTGTTGGGGGATGGGGGGTTGATGAATAATTCTGATGTCAAAGCCATCAGAACTTGCAACCTGCCTAAAATCTGGATCATCATCCTTGATGTGAGGCCTTGCATTGTCTTGTTGAATGAAAATCACTTTGCTTGCAAATGCTGGCCATTTAAGCTTTATGGCTGGTATCATCTATATGAAAACCACTTCATTCATTACAAATTAAGTAGAAATACATAAATTAATCTAAAATACATATGCATTCAGCCCCTACTGTTTTACTGTTACATTTGTCATAACAATCATCACTAATCCATACCTTATTGATAAAACAATGCTTTGTGACTTGCTTTGTTATGCTCTCGATTGGTTTTAACTCCAAAGTTCCAGCCTCCCTGTTTTTGCTGTTCCTTTTAGCAGGCACCAGTTCTGTAAACGGCCAAATCCCTATTTTTCCGTCGAATAACATGCTGCCATCTTATGCAAATATTGGCCTACACACTGCACACATGAACATCACTTTCTTGATGAATTTCTTTGATTTGCATGTCCTGTGCGGTTCTGCCTCTCCAGGGGTTAAGTAGAACCTGTGATTTACTTTTGTGATGTAAAACCACTTTTCGTCGATATGCACAGTGTTGTGCATATCTTTGAACTGAAGTACCTTCAGAATACGATCATATTCTATGGCTTCAAGGGTGAATCGCAGGCGTAGAAGTTTGTTAGAAGCAGTTAGGTCGGGTCTAATTGTACTTGTGTGAGCTTTGATCAATCCCTTGCTTATCCATCGACCCACTGTACTTTTACTGCAATTTATGCCACTTGCAAGCCTTCGAATAGTTGATCTTTTGCTCAATTCCAGGCTGGAAATTAGCTCTAAGTCGATTTGCACTCTCTTTCGATGTGGTCGATGTATTTTCATGCTTGCCGAATGAATGTGCTCACCTCTTTCTTGTTTTTTTTGCCGCAACCCAAAGCCGGCTCACAGTCCTCCTAGAGCTTCCGAACTTGACGATGGCTTCTTGGATCTTCCCTCTCTTCGTCTTGCCGTTTTTGCTATCTTGAAGAAGGAATTGAACAATGGTGTTCCTTTCTCCATTACTTAGATCTTTTCTTCTCATTTTCCTTTCTTTTTGCTGTAATTTTTTATGTTTAGAATGAAAAACTGAATCTGCACTTGTGCCTATTTAAAAGGTTTTTTGTGGTTGTAAAGATAGGGAAATTCAAATTCTATGAAAAAATTCAATTAAATTTGGTGTTGAAATTTTTTTAAGTGATTTACAGCTTTTGGCGCTGCATTCAGGAGGGAATTGAAAATTTTGGGCAGTATCATTTGAATCGTTCCCTATGCTTTTGACAGAATTTGGATAATAAAATTAAAGGGAAAGCTAATTGTAATAAAAATAAATTAATATTTAAATTTATAAAAAAAGTAAAAGTGGGCCACCACATTTTTATGGTTACAATTACTTTTGCTAATTGAATGGTTAAAAGGGTGGGCCACCAATTTTAGCACCTTAATTCAACACTTCTTAATATCCGTACCCAAAAGAAACAGACCATTATTTCTGGGACGGAGGGAGTAAATTGTTGGTTCATAAATGGGCCTTATAACCTACTACATTATTTCGCCTTACAGGCCCAAAAAAGTGAAGGCAAATTAAAAATACGAGCCTTTTATGAGCTAATAATACGAATTGCGGATTATTTAAATTATAAATTTTTTACTTTAATTATAAACTTCAAGTTTTGGGTTAATCTATTGGATTTGTCGGACTAAAAATATATAAAATAAATTAACTAATATATTTATATTGACAATTGTACATTTGTAACACAATAATACACATATAAATAAGTGATATCTCATCGTCAACTTACATAATACTAACTAATAGCAATTGTTAGAGGGATATGGATACACACATTTTGTAATGATTATAATTTTCTGACTTTTTCATCGTATCATTTTATGCCAAGTATTAAAAACAAATAGAAGTGAAATGATGAATATGATTTTTAAATATTGAATTAAAATACATTTTATAAAATAAGAATGTTTTTGTTTTATTATACTAATTTTCAGAAGCAAAGTAATAAAGTTGAAAAATCAAATAACGTCAAAAAAATATATAATTAGATGAACACATTATTTCGGGTCAACTTTATAGAGGTTGGACTATTTCCTAACCAACTTTATCAGCCTTTCAGATTATTTAGTTACAGGCCATTCATGCTAGAATTTTATGGAGCTAAAAATTTTCATTCTAACCCTCTTAAATTGTCAATCTATTCGGATCAATTCACTAATTTCAAGTTAGATTGACATTCCTATAAACAATCTTCAAAATTCAAATTTTATAAAGGGTAAAGGTCACTTTATGTCCCATCATTTTAGCGAACCTAACGATAATACCAAAACGATACTCAACCTACCAAAAAAATATTATTTGTGTCCTAAAATTTTTCGGAGATCAGAAATTGACGTGGACTACCGGAGAGTCTACATGGATTGAAAAGAAAAAAGAAAAAAAAAACTAAAATACACGTAATTTAAAATGCCATAATTTCATTTTCTTATTTTCTCTGCAATTTCTAATGAATGGTCGGCTCTTCCACCGCCCTTGACTCCTTCCATCTCTCAAGTCGCGACTGGAGCCTCTTCTTTTCCGGTGACATTAGTAGCCGGTTCTCGACTATCTGTAGATGACCGTCACCGACGGCAGTAGCTTGGATAACGCTGACTCTTGGGGCCGCGTCGACGAGGACTTCTGTCCAGTCTTTCTCCTCATCCGCTGCAGATGTGTCGTCATCGCTGCCACTGGAGGGCATACAAGATTCACTGTCGCCTCGGTTCCATGAATCACAGTTTTGCTCCCTCCTTTCTCTGCCTCAACGACGAGGCAACAACCTCTATTCATTCCTGTCTACCTTATCGACAAAGGGTGTAACACCCTAAACCTAATTAAGGTGTTAATTCTAAATTTTTAAATAAATATTTAATGCGGAAGTCTATATATAAATATGTGTGTATACATATATATATATATATATATATATATATATATATATATATATATTCTAAAAACAATTCAGATAATGTAAACTTTGAAATGATATAAACCTTTAAAACACTTTTAAATAAACTTTTAAAACACTTTTTGAAACGATTTTAAAGATATCAACTTGTAAATAATATACTCAAATACTAACTTTGATTTAAAGCCACAATCAAACATTCGTCCCAAATCATGATATAAATAAGCCATGAAGATATTTAACTATTAATTCAATCATAATTTTGAAATCAATTTAAAACACAAAACTTTACTAAGTAAAGCATTAGATGCTTAGATGTTGTAATACCCCGTTCTTTTCCTACTAAGTTTAGAATTTTTTTTTCAAACATAGAAGTCAAGATGATTCGCGCCGGATAAAAGAAAATGAATTTATTTTAATTCAACAGAAATGATTTACAAAAGCTTCTGTAAATATTTAAGTTATTTAAATTTTTGTGCATTGCATATTAATTTAAATACGAGTGTGTGAATATGCGATATATTCTACCTATAATTAGTATTGATTTTTACAAAATTTAAATTAAAGTCTATGTTGGATTTTAATTATATATGTGTGTTGGACTTTGATTTTATATTTTGACCTTATGTTTTAATTACTATTGATTTCATAGGTAAATCCAACTCAATTGAGCCCAATCTTTATTAATCACTTAGATATTTTCTTAATCTTAATTAAGAAATTGTGGATAGGGTGTATCCACGTAACCTCTTTATTCAGCTTTCTTCTTTAAGAAGCCCCATTCACCAAAAGTTTCATCCAAGCACAGCAACTTCTCCCTAGCAAGCTTCAACAATCCTTCCCATATTTCTCTCCTCTCTCGCAAGAAAGGTTCAAGAACAGAATCATCCACCATTCAAGTACTCACAACTCACAAGGTTTTATCTAGAACTCCTTGCTTATCCTATTTTTTTTAACAGAGATTAAAGCCCTTATTTTTGTGTTCCACATTCTGAAAAACTCAGCTGCACAGACAAAGAAACGCATATAAATATGTGTATATCCGCATAAACAATCGAACCAAGTTTTCACTATGTATAACAAAATTCATTTACTGATTTAAAGAAAAGACTTATGTTTGTACATATGAAAGAATCGACTTGATAAAAGAGAAGTCTTGAAGCTTTGTTTTCCCCTGATTTCGAACCTTGCTGTGTCGAGTCCTTTGGTGTGTTTGTTGGCTGTGAGAGTCGATAGATGGAGGGAGGTAGAGCACGGCACGGCGGCAACTCGCCGCTGCTGTCCGGCCAAGGGCGAAGAGTGAAAAGGGGGAGGGGATCCGAGGCGGCGGCTTTGCTGCCGTTGCTCTGGATCTGAGAACGGAGGGAGCCTTGGTATGGTGTGTGTGTTCTGTGGGTTGGGCCTAGGGCTTCAGGCGGCGGCGGCCTCGTCGTCGCTGCCCTGAGTCGCCGGAGTCAGAGGAAGAGGATAGGTCGGGGGTGAGAGTGGTTGAGGGCGGCGGTCGTGGAGGGAGCTGCGGTCGTCGGGAATCGAGCAGGAGAGTTAACGGACGGCGGCTGCGTAGTGCCTCCGTCCATGTGCCTGGGTGTGTGTAGAGAGCCGAGGGTGGCGCGGCCTACCGCCGCTGCTCCTCCGGCGAGCTTACTTCTGGGAGAGGGAGAGAGAGTTTGAGTCCTTGGCGTGCGTGTGTGTTTCTTCCATCTGAGTGTGTGCGTGTGATTTGGGGAGAAGCTGAATAGTAATAGGGTTGGGGGCTTGGGGGTGTTGGGCTTTGGCTTGGGCTGAAAATGTAGAAAGAAAGAGTGAATGGGCTTAAGTCAGTTGGGCCCTTGTTTATTTATTTATTTATGTGGGCTGCGAATTTTTAAGAAGTTGGCCCTTACATTTAATTATTTTGGACAGTCCACATTTTAATTAATTTGACTATCACTAGTTGATTAAATATTTTTTTTTTAAAGACAAATTGCATAATAATATCATATTATTATTATGTGCATATTTTAAGTAATTACTTATTATATGTTTAAGCATGAATTGAATCTGCATTTTCATATGCAATAAAAGTACTTATGATTTAAATTAGTTTATATAAATCCAATTATTAAAGAAAATCGAGTAAGGATATTGTTGGTGTCCTTAACTCAAGAATTTTAGTTTTCAAATATTTACTTAAATTTGAAAACCCGGCGTGATGAATCATAGTAGTTAAGCACACCCACTAAGACTTTAAGTTAGCTTCACGAGACCTATTATGAATAGAATTTCTTGTAGGCTTTGTGGACCAGGGGGATTAGCGCTGCTTTCCCAAGACAAGTTATATGTGTATGATCTTCAGGCTTTGCCTATCCAGGTGGGCTTACTTTCCAAATGTATAAAGTATGATTGAGTTATTAAGCTCTAAATGTTTCAATGAAATGCAAATTATTTATTTAATGAATTGCAAACTGTTTATCCAATAAAATGTTTATGTGCACTCTGCTCTGTTTAAGGCTCGCCACAACGAATCAATTGAGGTTCTCTTATGACCTAACACGTTGTTTGAGAATTGTGTACACTCGTTAGCTGACCTGGTGGGTTGATCTCCATCGGGCACTAACTAAGAGGCGTTATAAGGGTGCTTGCTGGATGTGTTCCGAAGCATGTAATGTAAGGGCCTGCCTGGGTAACGTCCCGAGGTCAAAGTAAACTTGTCTGGGTTACGCCCTCAGTTCAAGTAAATGGGAGAAATGGATCCGACAGTGGCTAGAGGTCCGGGATCACAGCGAGTAACAGAAAGGGAGTGTGACATGTGCGCACAAATGAAAGAAAATATTTTAACATACTTAGAAGTTCTTTCAATTTAAAACCTTCTAAGTTATGTCAAGTATGATTGGATAAACTGTCTTTACGAAAATATGAAATGTTTATGAAAATGCATGCCCACTGAGTACATTAGTACTTAGCCCAAAAATACTTTCAAATGTTTTCAGGTTGGCTGGACGGTGCTGACGGGACTGAGCTGAGGCTAGAGTTCAAATTCTATATAGACTTCCGCTGTAGTAATCACTCTTATACACCTTTTGTTTTCTCAACTTAAGATGACTTCATGTTGAGCTTCAATTTAAAATTTCTAGTTTTATGTTAATGAACGTCGGTTGTCAGAAACATGAAACAAAACTTGTGATCCAAAGGGGCATAGCCCGACTCGTTATCTTATTATTTGGGTTTTAACAAGGTCGTTCCTTGTTTATTTCTATGAATTATTCATACCTCGGTTTTAATTATTCCTTCAAGAATTGGGGTGTGACAGATGTCAATGCAATTAAAATCAACTATTTGCATAATGGCTTGACGTGCTCATTCGACCCTTCACGCATTTCCAACAGCAATAACCTGAAATATTAAATGTGGGATGAGCATACAGGGTATACTCAGTGTGGGTATCATGCAATAATTGTCCAAGTTAATAAAATGGTACTCCCTCCGTCCGCCAAGATTATGTCACAATTACTATATCGGGCGTCCGCCAAGATTATGTCACTTTCCTTTTAAGGCAATGGTCCCACCATCCTCTTTAATATTTTATCCTTAATAACACTCTTTATTTGCAAAAAAATCCACCCAAAATTCAATATCAACCACACATCTCATAAAGTGGTGGGACCCTTTCTCCACTACATCAAAATCATCACCAATTTTATTAAATCTCGTGCCCAACCAATGTGACATAATCTTGGCGGACGGAGGGAGTAATACATATTATCTGATGTAACATTTATAACTGAATTTCGCACGGTGGTATACCAAGGACTTTAATGTCCTGGACCCATTGAGCGGGGCCCTGGCGACTGAGGTTGCAACCATAATTTAACATGAATCGCATTGTGGCATACCAAGGACTGTGACGTCCTGGACCCATTGAGCGGGCCCCTAGCAATATAATTTAACTCACATATGCTAAACACATAATATTAAAATGGACAAGTGGCGAGATGCAGACTCATCAACTCTACGATGTACACATTTAATAGGATAGAATTTAACCTGGAGTCTAAGAATAGCAGTAACTTCAACCTTCTCCAAGTATGTTTCTTCGATAATTCAACGAGTCAATTACAGAGAAAAAATGTAGAATGTTAAATAAAAGATCGGATCCCCATTACAATGACTGAAGGTGGTATTTATAGAAAACAAGGGAAAAGGGGTACATAAGTCTTTTTAGTCCCACACGCACTCCTCATGCACGACCTCTGCGTGAGTGTCGTTATCATAGGTGATTGTCCTTCACATAACAACAGCTTTTCGCCTATCGTCAGATAACAACAGCTTTTCGCCTATCGTCAGAGATTGGTCATGGGCTACGCATTCAACTCCTCCTCATATGACTGTGCAGGCTCCCTCTTTTGATAGTGTCTTCTAATGCTACGCAGACCATCTTTATGGAATTCAACACTTCTGCTGAGTAGGTCCATCTGTGGTCCTCCGAGACCTGCGCTGTTAGTTTCTCACATATACATGTATAATCGATATCCAGATGTACCGAGTTCAGCGCTGATGGGGATCTTACCCCTCATCAACAAGTATTAACCACAGCATGTATTAAAATAAATTCCATACCTTAACTTGAATAATTAAATCAAGAGTTGCGTCCTAGTCAGATAAAATTCAAATAACTTATAAGGGCCTAAATGTACATGAAAATAATTTAATATAAATTAAGTAATTTATATAATAAGATAAATATATTTAAAGATTTTTCTTATAAAAAAATCAGCTTAACTTTCAATTAATAAAGATCAAACCCAAAAACAACCCTTATCAGGCTCAAATTCTAATCTTATTTTAGATCCAAAATTCATTAAATAGCAGCCCCACCTTAAAGCCCAATACTAATAACCTAAGCCTCAAACCCATCTCTTTAATTAAAGAATTTACACACACAACTCAAACACACACAAACACATGACACACACACACAATCAGACGCGCGCACACGCACAACACCCTGACTCTCCTCTCTCTCCCTCTATCGGCAACTGCAGCCGCCGCCGGACGGCGGCCGGCGGCCCCCTTCCTTCTCTTCCTCGACCTCTCTCCCTCCCTCGATCTCCCCCTCTCTCACCACCAGACGGCTTCGGCGAGGAGCGCCAAAGCCGCCCCCTCCTCTGCTCCAGCGACCCACCGCCAACCGCCTCACCTCCGGTCTGCTCCTTCCGGCGACAGAGCAGCAGCGGCTCCGGGATGTAAGAAGTAATTCATGTAATTACCACAAAGTCTATGATGATAAACTGATATTAATTAAACCAGAATCACTAACCTGAAGCCATGATGAATTCTCTATGAAGATTTGATCTTCCAGGAATACAGTATCTTCTTTTGTGTATCTCTTTTGATGGGAAAAAGAATACAGAACGGTACTGTTTCCCGGGGACCTGACCCCATATTTATAACTTCTTAAGTTATCCATATTTATTATTTGGTCCCTCAACAAATAATAAATATAACATTTAATATATACATAATATAATAGTATTTATTTACATAAATTATATATATATATTTGTCCACTAATTGGATTGATTAATAATTTAATCCAACAATCTCCCACTTGGACAACATATATATCATAATAAATGTACAACTTTATGAGCTCTTAATATGCTATCATAAAATGTATATTCTTTAACAATCTCGTCCATCAACTATAAACATATAGGATCAAAGCAGTTTTCGTCATAAAAAACATGACTTAACTCATCAATGGTCACATATACAAATATAGTCAAATGACATAGATCAATGGTCAAACGAAAATAACACGCAATGTTAATCAAACATGTATATTCTCGACTGGTCCTCTTTAAAGTAAAGTGAGGTCACAAAAGAGTGAAATACTTAATACTTTATTTCTGCAGAAAATACTCAAATACACAAGCATCTGAAACCAATATAAAACAAATGGAATACAAACTCCCACTAAACCATAATATCATCAAATGATACAACACTCATACGAGCAACATGCTCATGAAAGACCTTGGGTGGTAAGCCTTTTGTGAACGGATCCGCAATCATGGAGTTTGTCCCAATATGCTCTATAGATATTTGTTTATTTTGCACTCTTTCTTTAACAACAAGGAACTTTATGTCGATGTGTTTTGACTTTGACGAGCTCTTGTTGTTGTTGGAATACAGTACTGCTGATTTATTATCACAGAATAGCTTGAGTGGTCTTTCAACATTCTCCAAAACGCGCAGCCCAGTAACAAAATTTCGCAACCATATTCCATGGTTTGATGCCTCATAGCATGCTACAAACTCTGCTTCCATGGTTGAAGAAGCTACTAGTGTCTGTTTGACACTTTTTCAAGATATAGCTCCTCCAGCCAATAGATAAACATAGCCTGATGTAGATTTATGACTATCTTGGCATCCAGCAAAATCAGAATCCGAATATCCTACGACCTCCAAATTATCTGATTTTCTATATGTGAGCATGTAATCTTTTGTTCTCTGAAGATACCTTAAAACCCTTTTGGCTGCTCTCCAATGTTCCATACCAGGGTTGCTTAAATATCTTCCTAACATCCCAACAATGTACGAAATATCCGGACGCGTACATACTTGAGCATACATAAGACTTTCAACTACTGATGCATATGGAATCTTCTGCATTTCTTGAATTTCAAGGTTACCTTTTGGGCATTGTTTTAGACTAAACTTGTCTCCTTTAGAAATAGGGGTATCACCTGGTTTACAATCTTGCATGCCGAACCTTTTGAGTATTTTATTGATATAGCTCTTTTGTGATAATCCGAGGATGACTCGAGAACGATCACGATGTATCTCAATACCCAAAACAAAAGAGGCTTCTCCAAGATCTTTCATCTCAAATTTGTTTGATAGAAATCTCTTGGTTTCGTGCAATAAGCCCATATCATTAGTGGCAAGCAATATGTCATCGACATATAGAACCAGAAATATACACTTACTCCCATTGAACTTGTGATACACACAATCATCGGCAACGTTCGTCTCAAAACCAAATGAGATAATTACCTGATGAAATTTGTGGTACCATTGACGAGAAGCTTGTTTGAGTCCATAGATGGATTTCTCTAATTTGCAAACCATTTTCTTTGGGTCTCCCACCTCAAAGTGTTCTGGTTGCCACATATAAATTGTTTCTTCAATGTCTCCATTGAGAAACGCAGTCTTTACATCCATCTGATGTAACTCAAGATCAAGATGAGCAACAAGCGCCATAATTATCCTAAAAGAGTCTTTCGATGAAACTGGAGAGAAAGTCTCATTGAAATCGATGCCTTCTTTCTGAGTATAGCCTTTGGCTACAAGGCGTGCCCTATACCTCTCCACATTACCATTTGCATCCCTTTTGGTTTTAAATAGCCATTTACGACCAATTGGTTCGATACCTTCAGATAATGGGACGATTCTCCAAACGGTATTATATTGCATAGCATCAAACTCTTCTTTCATGGCATCCATCCAATTTTGAGAGTTAGAACTTTTCAAGGCTTGATGAGAGTTGATAGGATCATCTTCCATCATTCCATTGTCCTCATGTTCAAGAAGAAATACAATGTAATCATCCGAAATTGCATTTCTCCTTTCTCTCGTGGATCTCCTTAATGACACTTGTTCTTGAGGTTGTTGAGGTTGCACTTCTGGAATGGAGATTTCAACATTGTCTTGTTGAGGTTCTGGATTCACTTCTTGATCAATGGTAGGTGCGGACACCTGAACATCGTCAAAAGTGATAGTAGGAACTGAAGTAGAACTCAATTCCTCCTCAAAGACAATGTCTCTAACCTTATTTCTCCCCCCAAACTCAACATCCTCAAAGAACACTGCAGTTCCCGTCTCAAAAATATTTCTAGATGTGGGATCATAAAACTTATAGCCCCTAGATCTCTCAGAGTAACCAATAAAATAGCTGCTAACTGTTTTGGAGTCCAATTTCTTTTCTTGTGGCCTATAAGGCTTTGCCTCAGCAGGACATCCCCAAATATGAAAGTGTTTCAGACTAGGCTTTCGACCAGTCCAAAGCTCATAAGGTGTTTTAGCTGCTACTTTAGTTCGTACTCGATTTAGAATGTAAGCTGCTGTCTTTAATGCTTCTCCCCAGAGGGACTCGGGTAAGGTAGAATGAGCAATCATGCTCCTCACCATATCCTTAAGAGTCCTATTTCGTCTTTCAAATACACCATTCATGCTAGGCGACCCTGGCATTGTGTATTGTGGGACGATACCATATTCATCTAGGAATTTAGCAAATGGTCCTGGACGTTGTTCACCTGATCCATCATACCTACCGTAGTATTCACCACCACGATCAGATCTGACGATCTTAATTCTTTTGTTGAGTTGATTCTCAACTTCAGCTTTATAAGCTTTGAACACGTCCAAAGATTGAGATTTCTCATGAATTAGATATAGGTAGCCATAACGTGAATAGTTGTCCGTAAATGTAATGAAATATTGTTGACCATTCCAAGATGCTGTAGGGAACGGCCCACAAATATCAGTATGAATTAATTCTAGGACGTCTGTAGTTCTGTTGGCACCTAATCTCTTAATTTTGGTCTGTTTTCCCTTTATGCAATCTACACAGACATTAAAGTCTGTGAAGTCAAGTGATTCCAAAATGCCATCATGCACAAGACGTTCAACTCTACCTCTTGAGATATGACCTAAACGTTTGTGCCATAATGATGCAGAATTTTCTTTATTTAATTTGCGTTTAGTACCACGTGATTCCACGTGCAAGGTTTCATTATATGATGCAATTGTTCCCAACAAATAAAGGTTGTCATAGGCACTTAAATAACCGGTTCCAACAACATTTGAATTCAAAGACAAAGTAAACTGATTGTTTCCAAATGAACAACAATAACCAAATTTGTCCAACAAAGAAGCAGAAACCAAATTCCGTCTAAAAGACGGTACAACAAATGTGTCTTTCAAATCCAAATAGAAACCAGTTTCTAATAACAACCTAAAATGTCCAATTGCTTCCACTTCCACCGAATTTCCATCGCCCATAAAGATATGTCTTTCATCATCACTTGGCTTCCGGTGGCTTAGACAACCCTGCATAGAAATACTTATGTGAGTAGTAGCACCAGTATCTATCCACCAAGTATTTCTAGGTACTGAAGTTAAATTAGCCTCAGAACAGACCAAAGCAAGAATGTCACCTCTTTGCACGCCAAGCGCGATATTTGGGACATTCTTTCTTCATGTGGTCAGACTTGTTACAAAAGAAACAAGCTTTTTGAGCTTGTTGTTGTGTCTTTTGAGTCGGACCTTTAGCAGCTTCATTCGTATACTTTCTTTTCTTGCCCTTATCTTTGGAGGTACTAGTATAGTGAGCACTTTCAGTCTTATCACGCTTCAACCTTTCTTCCTCTTGCGCACAATGAGAAATGAGCTCGTTTAGAGACCATTTCTCCTTTTGACAGTTGTAACTAATTTTAAATTGGTTAAACTGTGGTGGAAGGGAAACCAAGACCAACGAGCAATTCTTCAGAAAGTTCGATCTTAAGTGCCTTGAGTTTTGAAGCAAGATGAAACATCTCCATAATGTACTCCCTTACGTTTCCTTGACCCTTATACTTCATAGACATCAAAGAAGTCAGAAGTGACGTCATTTCAACCTTATCATTTTTTGCAAAACGTTGTTCAATTTCGTCAAGGAAATCTTTAGCACTAGTAATCTCCTCAGAATCTGGACCCCTAAAGGCATCCGGAATGCTGTGTTTCATGATCATTAGACTCATGCGGTTAGAACAGTCCCACCTCTCAAAATCCCTTTTATCTTCAGGGGCGCTGTCTGCAGTGAGAGGTGCGGGTTGTTCCGCCCTAAGTGCAAGGTCTAATTTCATACAGCCAAGCACTATCATCAAGTGCCTTTTCCATTCCTTGAAATTAGTCCCATTAAGCATGGGCACAGAATTGATGTTAGAAGATATTGTGGCAGCGGAAGACGAAGTAGCTGAATATAAAACAAAAGAAATAAAAACAAGTTCACATCAATATCCATAATTGGATAATAAATTCAAAATAATGGTTAATCCCATCTCAAGATACCAAACACAACATTAATATCATATCTTTGGATAATAATATTAATTGTAAACAGTACTCTTGTTGCAATAATCAAACATTGACAATAAGGTATGTCGGACAATAAATTAATCTTTGGCATTGTCCACATATAATACATATAATTGTCACGCATTTATCACCACAAGTGTGTATATAATTATGCCAAATATCAATTAACCTTTGGGTCAATTTATAAACGCATGAATTATAAACTCACAACCATACCAAATGTATTAAATAAATTGATCTACATAAAAGAGGTCACTTTGGTGACATTTTACTTTGATCAATTCATTTAATATACAATAAATAATACTCCCTCCGTCCATGAAAAAGAGTCCCATTTGGGGTTCGGCTCGGATTTTAAGAAAGTTGTTAAAGTAGGTGTAAGTGAGATAAATGTATAATTTGTAGGGGTATTATTAGTACAAAAAAGTAGAATAAAAGTACATTTTTAGTTAAAAAGTGGAATAAAAGTACAATTTATAGTTAAATGTAAGAGAAAAGGTATGATGTGATGGTTCAAAAAGTTAAATGAGACTCTTTTTCATGGACAAAAAAAATGGGGTAAGTAGGACTCTTTTTCATGGACGGAGGGAGTATATATTATTATTGGGAGACGATCCTTAAGACGTAATAAAATCTATTCCATAGGGAGAAGATCCTTAAGATATTAATACATCTATCCCAATATAATATCTTGTAAGAAGTACTTTGCACGCATGAAAACAAGTTTATATAATCCAATAATTTTTTTTTTTAAACAATTTTACTGTAGACATAATCAATTTTGGCAGAAAAGAATTTTCCACCAAATCTCCCACATATGTTCCGAAATTTTTTGACGGCGGCACCGTCACAAACAAAATTTTCACAAAACTAAATTAAAGAGCACAATATCAAAAAAAAAACATCAAAGTCACGATATTCCATCAATATGAAATTAACCCACTTCGATATTCCCAGTATCGGCGCATAATTTCACAAAAATTATGCTGCCGTCATTATAAAAATGTATCATCATTCTGGGCAATTGAAAAATAATTTCCCATCATGTCCACTTTAATGGATTGCCAAAACTAGTCGCATATATGAATGCCCACTAAACAGATTGGTTAATTCACAATGAATTCCTTTTGAAACATATAGAATCAAAAGAAAAATTGTTTGGAACATAAAATTTCGGCAATTAGTTTAAAAAAAAAACGGATTTTCGACACTGGCCAGAAACGGCTATAAAAAAAAGAATACTGAAAAATTCTTTCTCAAGAAACTTTTTACTGGTACGATTTTCGTTAAAAATCCAAATATCAGAAAATCATCAATAGAGTGGCTCTGATACCACTTGTAAGAAGTAATTCATGTGAATTACCACAAAGTCTATGATGATAAACTGATATTAATTAAACCAGAATCACTAACCTGAAGCCATGATGAATTCTGTATGAAGATTTGATCTTCCAGGAATACAGTATCTTCTTTTGTGTATCTCTTTTGATGGGAAAAAGAATACAGAACGGTACTGTTTCCCGGGGACCAGACCCCATATTTATAACTTCTTAAGTTATCCATATTTATTATTTGGTCCCTCAACAAATAATAAATATAACATTTAATATATACATAATATAATAGTATTTATTTACATAAATTATATATATATATTTGTCCACTAATTGGATTGATTAATAATTTAATCCAACACGGGACAGCAGCGCCGCCGCCGTGACAGACGGGCTCCTTCCCTTTTCCGGCCCAACGGCTCAACAACCACGCCGCCTCCTTTCTTCCAGATCCGGCACCCCCTCTCTTTCTCGGCCGGCAGAAACGGCCGTCGTAGCCGCCACCGTGACCGGCAGCAGCAGATGGCAGGCCGCCGTCTCCTCAGCTTCTCCTTTTCCGGCTCACCAACAGGCCTCTCACCCAAAAACACCTCAAACCCCTCCCATCTCCTTCTAGTTTCTAATTTCTTTTCATATAAGGGTGCGCTCTCTTTGGTTGTAAATTTATCATGGGAAAATGAATGATAAACAAAATTTCACCCTTTAAATTCATCATTTCTTTTTCCACATTTGCTATTTGACCCTCACTCATGATAAATTTTGTTTATCATTCCTTTTCTCATGATAAATTTACAACCAAAGAGAACACACCCTAATGAAATAAAGATTTATTCTTTACTAATGCATTGGGCAATTTACATGAGAAAATATTTACAAGCTCTGTTTTTTTGATTTTGGTGTATGGTGTGGGTGTACTGAATTCAGTTTTGGGGTGGGGATTACTCACAGATATTGTTGTGTTTCTGCACAAAATAGAAAGAGAAAGAAAATAAAAAGAATGTAATTTGAGGTGTTGAAACAATTTTGGTGGAAGAGTAGAGAACCTACCGTTTTGTTTTTCTTGGAATTCTGCAGATGCTGACTGAATTGGCTGAATGAGTAGAAGGGTAGGTTGCTTGAACAGAGATCGGAATGTTTGACAGAATTGTTTGATAGAATTTCTTCAAGGAAATCAGATGTATGAAAGAAGATTGGTTTAAATGTGGTGAATTGTAGTGTGATACGTGGGTGAACAGATTATGTGGCTTAAGAGGGGTGTTACACGTTAATCTCCCATCACATAAAAGTCAAAATTTAAATGTTTTATAAAAATATATGGGCTGGTATAGATCTTAAAATTGTGGTGATACAAATGGGCTTGAAAAACATGTATACAATCTTAGCTAAAAATAGATATGACCCAATTTAGACGGGCGGAAAAATAATTTTATTTAGGTCCAAATTAAATATAAAATCTATAGAATATAAGTTTCTATATTTATAGATATAATCTCCAATTTAAAGTCTTATAATTAACTAGGGGCATGATTAAACAATTCATGAGCTTAATATAATAAAATTTTCAATGACTTCACAATTTAAATGCTTTAAAATAATTGAAATCTAAATTTAATTTAAAATAAATAAGTTTAGATAAATGATTTGGTTTCGGGCTGTCACAAAGGGTTCAGCCCTAACTCTCGGTAATTAAACGCAATTAAGCAAGATATGATTTTTCTACCTCCGTTCTTCTACTTATCAACTTTCCCCTATTTGTTTCGAGGTTTTTGC
Organism: Salvia miltiorrhiza; assembly: GCF_028751815.1. Taxonomy (NCBI): domain Eukaryota; kingdom Viridiplantae; phylum Streptophyta; class Magnoliopsida; order Lamiales; family Lamiaceae; genus Salvia; species Salvia miltiorrhiza. Next base: position 10,797,579 of record NC_080388.1, read on the forward strand.
TGTTGGGTCCTGGTGGGGTACTGAACTGGTGTATGGAGGGAGGATACACCAGTGGGCTATTTTTATCGAAAATTGAAACTGATGTGAACAGTGAATGAAAGATCAGTTTAAGAAAGGGTTCAAGGCTGAGACTAATAATGAGCCAGTCAGTTAACTTCAGTGTGAAGAGCTAGTCGACAAATTGAAGTTCAAATAAGGGTTCAACCTTTTCAGTTTTGAAATAAGAGTAGTGTTATAAATCTTATTGACTGTCTTCAAACTTGTCAGTTAGACTGATAATACTTAAGCGGAAGCGATTTTGAAATAGCCTTTAGTGAAACAGAGTATCAATTTTTAAGGTTTGTCCTTTAGATCATCAGTATTCAGTATATAGCAGAGTTAGTGCGCATATATGAACTGAGAAACTAAAAGCAGTAAAGAACGCATGATTTTTACGTGGTTCGAAATACTGATTCCTACTTCCACGATCAATTGATTACATTGACAATCGACTAGGCTCGTGCTTACGGGTGCACAACAAACCTTCTACTGAAAAACTATTTTCAGTGCCAACACACTGGGTTGGACTTCTCTTGCTTAGCTTACTGGTGCTAAGTAAACCACACGCTTAATTAGCTTACGAGTGCTAAACAACCTAGTGTTTAGACAACCGTCTCGAACACTCTCTCAAACACTATTTTCTTTTTCTTGAAAAGGGGTTCGAATTCCAACTAGGATTACTAATGCGTGCGATTTAGTTGTTTAGATTCGTGTTTATTACCGTGTATTTTATTTGATATTACTGACTCAACCCAAAACACCTAAGGGATTAACTCGCAATCGTACGAGCTCGTCCCGGTATAGTAAGCTAACCTAAGTCGTCTCTCAAGGAAGGCTAAACAGGGCTCTGATCATGCTACGCACAGAAAACAGGAAATAAACCTACACACTCTAATCAGAAGTTTGAGTCTGACACTCACTCTCCAATTAACTAATGCGTTATTGAAATAAAGCATATAAAGTTAACTAGGCAATCGTAAGGAAGCAAAAAAATAAAGCAGTAAGAAAGCATATAGAACTAGGGTTCTAAACTAACAATCTAGAAAGCAATATTAAATGAAAAAGCACAAAAACAACAATTATCTAGGCAAGGGAAATAAACAAGCGTTCAAATCTATGGAAAGCACTAGCCATCATTAATCCTGAAGAACATGTAAATGAAAAGCAACACAAATTCAACGGAGAATTACGCTAACAAATCGACCAACAAGCTAACTATTATAACTAGGCGATGGAATAATCAAAAGCATAAATCAACATCAATAACAATTATCTAAATATACTCATTCATCTAAGCAAATAAACAACCAAGATCAACCAAGGGAAATCAATAAAACTAGTAATGAGAATTCAATGAGTTCTTACAATAATTCGATGCAAAACTTTAATCCAAATGATCCAATGTTGTTAAGACGTGTTTAACTCTAAAAAACTAAGGGAAAATATAGGAAAATCGCCTAAGAAGGTTGTGGAGTCGAGAATGGGCACTAAAACCCTAAAAAATGGGTTTTAAACCCTAAAAAACGTAACTGCCAGATCGCGCAGGCGGCCGCCACCTATGTTCTTTGCAGAATTGGCACGGCGAGCGCCGCCTTCCGGCGGGCGTCGGCCACTGCAATGCGCAGCGTTTTTGTTTTGGTCCGTTCTCCCTCGTTTCAAATCGGATTTTAGATCCGTTATCGCCTACGAACTCCTATCGAGACGAACTTCGATTCTTCTTCAGACCATTCAACTAAATTATGACTTTCTTTTTGTCCACATATCAATCAATTTGAGTATAAACTCCTGAGACAACAAAATTAGCACAAAAGCTCAAATCAATCAACTCTTGAGTGAAAAAAACCAAAATAAAAGTCAATATAACACGTAAACACCCAGAAATTCATCACAAAATAGGGCTAAACAATTACCCAAGTTCGTTGGTGTTTTGGCGCAGGAATTGCATGAATTGTGGTAGAAACTGGCGGATGCCTAAAGATTATGAAAGTCGAGTTTTTGATGAAGATGACATGAATTTTAGAGAAGATTAGAGATTGGACTTTTAGATTAATTATGCTAGATTTAATTTAGCCCAAAACTCTTGTTTAACTAGTTTTTTGAAGTTTTGTTTTGATTAAGGGCCGAAAGTCCATCTTGGAGTGAGGCGGTTGATTGTGTTTTATGGGAATCAATTCCCTTGGTTTGGATATTCCAACTTAGAGGGTGTTTGGCTAAGCTTATTTTAAAGAGCTTATAAGCTCTTGGAGTTTATAAGATGTTTCAAGAGTTTATAAGATGTTTCAAGAGTTTTAAGAGCTTATAAGTTGTCAAAGTGTTTGGATAATTGAGCTTATAAGTTAGAGAGAGAATTTTTTAAGCTAGAGAGAGAAAATCGAAGAAAAATGAACTTAAATGATATATGATGGAAATAATAAATTATAGTTAAAAAAATATTTGTAAAAAGATTGTTGCATATGAGATTATAAAAAAATAAGTTGGGGTAGAGGAACTTATTTTTTGGGGAGCTTATAAGCTCTTGGAGCTTATTTTTGGAGCTTATAAGTTGTTGAGGAGCTTATTTTGCCAAACACTTTGAAGGAGCTTATAAGCTCATAAACAACTTATAAGCTGTTTTGAGGAGCTTATAAGCTCAGCCATCCGCCAACTTTAGATATATATAGGATTAGTTAGTTTTTTTTTGGCAGACACGTTTTTACTCTAAATTCTAGGTTAAGATTTTTACTTTAGTTTTGCTTTCTCTTGCTTTGTGATTGACAGTTGGTTTGAAGAATCAAGGCAGACGAGTTTTTCTTTTGGTTTCATAGTAGTGATTTTATTTAATTTCAATTGCAAGTTATTTATTTGTTTGCTTTAATTTATTTGATTGTTCTTAGTTTAATTATGAGTAGCTAAATTTTTAATTATATGAGAATAATGAAGTATTGATTTAATATCTGTGAGACCTAATTGTTCATATAATTGATTCCTATTGATTTCAATTTTATTCCTTGTGTTTAAAGATAATTCTGATTTTATTTAAGCCTGATCAACTTAGATTTAATTGGATTACAGTCAATTGGTTCCTCCAATTCGTAATTATTGGAATAGGGCTGATTAGTGATAAAGCTACCATGTTCGTAGTAGGAATAAATTGGTAGATGAATTATTACTTACGTTTCTTGGGTAATTTGTCTAAACTGGGTTCCTTCATCTTAATGATATTAGAATATTAAATCTAGGTCTGTCGTCTACAGCTAGGTTATATTTTAATAAGGGAAATTGGCAGGTCTGGCGTCTACAGCTGTCTATCGATGTAGTAAGTAGGAATTGGGGTATGTCAGTGCGTTCACGGTATCCTATAACTGGTTGGTTGATAAGGATTAATTTATCTTTGCGTCGATGATCAGAGTTATTAAATTAGTATGGATTTATTCGAGCCGAGTTACTTTTCTTTGATTGAATTTTACTAATTGTTATTTAATTTATTTGCTTCCTTTAGTTTATTAATATTTCTCTCAAAATTAAGGCGTGGTGGCTACACCAAATTTAGATCTATAGAAAATTGATTGCAATTACCCGTTCTCTGTGGTTCGACCCTGCTTACTATTATACTCATTTAATTCTTGGTAGAATTGCAGGAATTATTTGGTGGTATACGACGACCACCAATTACTGAGAACAAGATCTCAGTAATCAGTTTTTAGGCTAATGATTTTGAATGTATATGCCTAAGAAAACTAAGAGAATGTATATTATCAGTTAGACTAATAGTTACAACGGTGAGTATTCTCTTCTTCGATTCAAACTGATTGTAGTGAAGTTGCTGAGTCTTGAGTTTGATAGAGTTTCAGCTTGTGCGTTGAATCGGTGTTGGGAACCTTGTGGAATATCCTAACCCTTGTTTTGATGATACCAAAATTCATAGGACTTATGTGTAATAGACTAGAATCATTTTGAACTCAAGTGTTAGAGTTCGTTTTTAGTCTAGTTGCGGTGTCGAAGACTGAAGACTGAAGACTGAAGAACGAAGACTGAAGACTAAAGACTGGAGTTACCAACTGAAGTATCAGTTGAAGAATCAGTTGAAGATTGATTATTTAATGCGCGCAAAGGACTGATACTAAAGTCAAGTATCAGTTGAACATTCCTCCTAGGACTGATCTTCCAACGTTCAGAGGAAGCCACGTACGCTCAAGTACAGCCGCATTAAATGCAGAGATCTCAGAATATCTTATCTCTGCAGAGGTCATTCCTATCTGGTGGTTACTTTTCAGAGATGTCACATCTCCTGTCCATCAAAGAGAGCCGTTTCCACACAGACAAGGAACCTCGAAGATTGAAGCCTCAGCCCAAATTCGAATTGCTCTCCAACGGAAGAAATCTTGAGGACGATTTACGCCAACGGATCTATTCAAGAGTTCTCCTACAAATAGCGCTCGAGGATCACTTCAATCTTCACCGATTCAACGACATAAGCTGAAGCTCTGCCGAAATTGCTACTCAGCCTAAAGCTTAACCGCCCAAAGCTTGAATCGAAGAAGAGAATTCCAAAGCCAAAATCAGTCACTGCTGATTACATACATTCTCTTAGACCTTAGGCATATATCTGTTTACCCAGAAGCCAAAGGTCAAATTTGCTTCAAAGAACTTGTTCTTTGTAAGTATAGTTGGCACTCGTTTAAACCTCTCCCCCATAAGAGTGTTTTAGTGATTCGGAGTTCAGGAAGGTACTCTGAACTCTGAGTGGAAAGTCTGAGCACGAGATGTGCTTAGCAGGGAAATCCTACGCGAGGTGTGTGGGTGCTGAAGAGGGGTTATCTTCAGTTTACGGTTGTGTGCACCAGGCAAGCACACGGGTACGGTTTGCAGTGCACCAGTGAAGCACTTGCGGAGTGGATTGTTGGTCTGATCAACCAGCCGTGGATGTAGGAAAGGTTTTTCCGAACCACGTAAAAGTCTCTGTGTTATTTACAGCTTTCAGTTTTACATTCATACTTGTGCTATTTCAATTGATAAAACTGAACACTGACTAACAGCAAAGAGAAACCTTAATCCAACTATCTGCTCCACCGAGGCTATTACGAAACTAAGTTTAATTTCCACTGCGTATGATATCAATCTGACTGAACTATCCTCTAATAGTAAGGAAGAGTGATATCATCTCTATCTTTGCAAACACGACTGAAGCCCTTACTTGGATCAGTTAAGTTCCAGCAACTTAACTGATAACTCTTTACTGAAGAGCTTTCAGTATCAGTCGTCAACCCTGTTGGTCAAAACTAATTTCGGTTAAACAGGTGTCTTGTTTGCATGCAAAGTTTCGTTCTAATCTCTGACTGAGATCCCTCTGATTGAGGTCGGTAGATTGTTGTAAAAATAGCCTATAGGTGTATTTCCCCCCCCCCCATACACCTATTCGAGACCCCCCGGACCTAACAATCGGTAAAGAATGAGGTTGATCCTTGAACTCTATTTATAAGTAGCGTCCTGAGAAAGATCTGTTGCAGGAGGTCTATCTTTAGTTTTCTGCCGTTTGGGCTTAGGTCCTCAGTTTTCGTCCTCCCTAAACTGAAAGTATGTAGCATCCTTTCTTTAGTAGGTGAGGGTGCTGCAGTATAAGGCAATACGAAAAGGAAAACTCCGCATTCCGAAGGACGATTTTGCAGATCTTCGAATTAAATACAGTTGTATTTGCTTACTTTCCACTTGGCTTCTTTTTAAACGAATGAAACATCCTTAAACTGAGAATCAGTTTGGAATAGAGAGTAAGTCCGAGGTTTCAACTGATATTTTACTTCAGTACCAGTTTCTACTTTATCTGACGTGGCATGTATCAGTGCTTTCCTAACACTGATACTGCAGTATACGTGTCCTTCTGTATGAGTCAACGGTCTTGAGTCTCTTGGTCTTCAATTTAACTGGATCTTCAGTCTTCAGTCTAAATAATTTCAGTTCTTGGGCTCTTCAATCTTCAGATTTCGATCTTCAGTCTTCGCCTATATTATTTAATCTAGCTAAAAACATGGACTCTAACACTTGAGTCCAGAATTACTCTAGTCTAGTGAAGATAAACTAAGCGTTTTGGAATCATCAAAACAAGGATAGAATATTTCTATTAATTTTCCAATATTTGCTGGTGGACAAATATGAAGTGAAAGGAAGTTCATCAACTCTTCTATCAGCTTTGCCCTATTTGATTCAAATTCTTCTACAATCTGATCCAAATCCATAAATTTCAGATTCACAGAAGGAATAATGGGCTCAAAGAAGAATCCTAAGGCAAATAACGCGGAAAAAGAACAAGAAATAAAAGAATTTCTTCACCCCCTTTCTGCAGATGATAAATTGCAAACCCTAACCCTCAATAGGGACATTGAAGAAACCTTCATCAATTGAGAATTCTCCACCTCCAAGAGCTATTCGCATTACCGCAGACCCCACTGCCATAACCAATCTTTTCTCCTCCACCGAGCAACCCTTTTTACCCGCTGCCGTCGGTCGCCACCACTCCCGCCATCTTGGATCCCCTCATATTCTCCAATCACAACCCCTCTCTTGATTTCCCATCCTACGCGGACGTCAAGTTCCATCCGTTCCACGTCATTGTACAATCATTTTTTCATGCAAATTTATAAATCTACGTAGGTAAGCCATGTAGGCTCTCCAGTAGCCCACATCAGTGGTGCCAAGGGCTAATCGGAACCGGCGGTTCGGCCCTAAACTGGCCCGCTAGTCAACGGTCCGGGCCCGGACCATTGACCGGCGGGCCGGTTCAGGGCCGAACCGCCGGTAGTGCCGGTCCGATTCAGGTTCACGAGAAAGCTGGCCCGCGGACCGCCAGGCCGGACCGCCGGTTCAGCCCTGAACCGCCGGGCCCGGCGCAGCAACCAGTTGGGCAGCTGGTGGGTGGGGTGGTCAGGCTCAGCAGACAGCAGGGGGGCAGGGCGCAGGGGTAGGCGCAGGGGGGTAGGGGGGTAGGGTGATTGAATGAATTTGACCGGCTGAGCTCCCTCTCTCTTCTCTTTTGCAGTTTTGCTTTCAATTCAAAATTTCAAACATTTCAATTTTCTTTTTTATTTTATTTTGACAAATTTTCAAAATTATAATTATACTTTTCCCCAGACAATTTTATCTAATTCACATTTCCCCCACCCAATTTTATCTATAAATAACCCCCCTTCTTCCACCTTCAAAATCACTCCATTGTATTAACAATTCTACACTATCCTCTCTTCTACTTCTAATTCTCCTCCATTCTTTATGTACTATTGCTCTTGTTAAATTGCGCTTGCTCTATAATTCTTTAGCTATTCTCTTGCTTATTCAATTGCTTTACTTTATTGTTCTTACTTTACATTATATTACTACTAGTACTACTACGAAGTACTAAATATTATACTATACTATATATTTCAATTACACTATCACTACACTCACTTGCTAATTTACTTTATTGTTCTTGCTTTACATTATATTACTACTAGTACTACTACTAAGTACTAAATACTATACTATACTATATATTTCAATTACACTATCACTACACTCACTTGCTCATTTACTTTATTGTTCTTGCTTTACATTATATTATTACTAGTACTACTACTAAGTACTAAATACTATACTATACTATATATTTCAATTACACTATCACTACACTCACTTGCTCATTTACTTTATTGTTCTTGCTTTACATTATATTATTACTAGTACTACTACTAAGTACTAAATACTATACTATACTATATATTTCAATTACACTATCACTACACTCACTTGCTCATTTACTTTATTGTTCTTGCTTATTATTCTCTAACCTCTATTATCTATATTCTCTTCTCTACTTATTTATTTGTTATCATGTCTCATGGTCGTGGTAACCGTGGCAAGTCTATCAATGTCAACCCCGAAGAAGATATTGATAGCATTCCAACTTCTCACGAGTTTACTCAAAATGTTCAAGTTCCATCATCATCCTCTAGGAGAAGGGTGAAAGTGCCAGTTGAACGAAGACCTTTCGGCTCACGCCGGGAGGCTGCCGATTTGGCGAGTGAAGCATATGCTAGACAACTTCAAGAAGCGGAGGATGAAGAATATGTACGTAATTTGCGTAACGAAGAGGCGGAGGAGGAAGCCAAGCAAACACGTCACAACTTTGAGGAGGAAATCCCTCCCACTAGAGGTAAGGGTAAGGGTAAGAGTAAAGCACTTTCTTCTAACATTTTCACAAAACATTTTAGGAGGGAACCCGCTCCTAAAAATCCAAATGATGGTCCAAATGCTCCCGAGAGGTTCATTGCCTATTGCAACTATTGCAACGCTACTTATCAATGGAAAGCGGGAGGGGGTTATGGCACCCTCATAAGGCACATGGAGAGTAAGCACATTGTCGAGTATGGAATCCATACAACTCAAACTCAACTACATCCCGAAGCTTTCGAACGACAAGGTAATGAACAAGGTAATGTTTTATGGAAATTTGATCAACTAAATGCTCGAGATTACATGGCTCGTTATGTTTCAATGGAGCATTTGCCTTTTAGACATGCCGATAAATTTACTTTTGAACATACTATGAAAAATGCTTATAATCCGGCCGCCAAAAAAATAGGTTGAACTTCTATGTGCAAAAATATTCGGCGACAAGCCGAAGAAAGAAAACGTGATTTACGAAAACATTTTAAGAATTTAAATCAAAATTTTTCTATATGTTCCGACATATGGAGTGATTCTTTCCAAATATATTCTTATATGGGTATTACTTGTCATTGGGTTGACGAATGTTGGTTAATTCAAAAACGTTTAATTGCATTTAGAGATTTTAATGAAATACATAATGCTACTAATATTGCTCAATTGATTATTTCTGTTTTAAATGAGTATCGCATTTAAACAAGATATTTTCGGTTGGATTTGATAATGCATCCGCCAACACCGCCTCCATTCCCGAGTTAGTTGCCCTCTTTTGAAGGTAGGTATTTTCATGTTCGTTGTATTTGTCATATTTTAAATAGATGTGTACAAGATGCTTATACTCTTATTAATAATGTTGTTGATCCCATTAGACAAGCCATTAATATGTTGCATAGAAAAGTCACTATTGGCAAAAAATGGCAAAAATATTGTCGTCACAAAAAAATTCGATATACAAATTTTGTTAAAGATGTTTCTACACGTTGGAATTCAACATTTGGCATGCTTGCATCTACCATGGAACATGTTGAGCATTTATGTGATTTTTTTAGAGCAACTCCCGAGACTAACTTGCTTTTATTGCCCTCTTATTGGAAACAATGTGGTAGTTTATTTCAACTTTTAAAGGTTTTTCAAAATGCTACCACGGATTTATCCGGTGTTTATTATTGTACTAGTATTAAAGTTTTAGAACAATGCATGTTTATTGGTATTGCTTTAAATGATTGTTATAAAAAAAAACGATTTGAAGGATGTATCATATCAAATGATCATTAAGTGGCTTAAATATTTTCTTGAAATTCCCGATATTTTTTTAATTGCTAAGATTTTAGATCCTACAATGAAAATTGGAAGTGTTTATCGTCTATTAGAAATTTATTATGGTACCTTTAGAGATATTTATGAGTCAAGATTAAGAAATAATGAAATGCTAGAATGGTACCTTCCCAACTTAGATGATATTAAACATAGAATAGATAACACACTTAGAACTTTGTTTAATGACTACGAACAAAAATATATGCTTGCAAACCCCTCATACTCTTCAAGTGGCACTACTAGTTCACAAGGTCAATATGGCTCCTCCACCTTAGGAAGTAGTTTTGATCAAAACGAATGGGCTCAAGCCGCTTATTCATTTATGAATACACAAAGGAGCTATACCACTAACGAGCTAGATATATATATTTGTCTAGTACATTTGCTTTCAAAAATGTAGGTGGTATACAATTTGACGTCTTGAGATGGTGGTCCACGCACGAGAGGGAATATCTCATACTCGCTACCATGGCCAAGGAGTTATTCGCGGTCCCGGTCTCCACGGTCTCCGTCGAGCAAGCATTTAGCATTGGTGGGCTTGTGTTGAACGAAAGAAGAAGCAACATGGATCCTCGAAACATGGAGGCCACTATGTTGCTTGATGATTGGTCCAAAGCCGAGTTGCGAGCTCAAGAGAATGAATGGGATCAAGCCTATGAGAGCCCAAACGATGAATTCACCGAGTCCGAACGATCCGAGCCCGAGGACTACGATTAGGTAAGTTATGGTAAGAGAACTATGTGGGCTTTGATTCTTCATTATTCAATGAAGATACGTAGGCCACTCAATTTTAATATTTATATTAAAATTGAGCTCAAGCCCTTAATTTTTTTTCCCCTGTTAGACAACTCTCTTTCGGAATTTATTGTAAACTTGTAGTTGTAATGAATTAGTTATTTAGTTAGTGTTAGTTAGTTTACTTATTCAATTTTGAATATTGTAATTTGTATCCTTATAATATTTTTTTGTATACATAGAATAAATTCAATTTTTATGCATTATTTTGATTGTCAATGTGTTAGAATTATTGTACTTTCATTGTATTTCAATTTTCAACACAAGTCATTTAATAAAAAAAAAAAGCACAAGCATTACTTAAGAATTAAGATGACATAACAAAATATTATGTTAAAAATATATTAATTGTCATGTTTATAAAATATAAATTTTCAACAAGTCATTTAATTTAAAAATATGACATAAAAGATATTACATGTTTATATTTTCGATTTCAACACATGTTTATATTTTATATTGTAAGTTGAATTAAAATTTTGAAATTTCATCACAAATCATTTAATTTCATAAAATATACATTTTCAACACAAGTCATTTAATTTAAAAATATGACATAGAAAATATTACATATTTATATTTACGATTTCAACAAATGTATATATTTTATATTGTAAGTTGAATTAAAATTTTGAAATTTCATCACAAATCATTTAATTTCATAAAATATACATTTTCAACACAAGTCATTTAATTTAAAAATATGACATAAAAACTATTACATGTTTATATTTTCGATTTCAACACATGTTTATATTTTATATTTAAAGTTGAATTAAAATTTGGAAATTTCATCACAAATTCACAATCATTTAATTTCATAAAATATAAATTTTCAACACAAGTCATTTAATTTTAAAATATGACATAAGTCATTTAATTGCATAAAAGGAAAAAAATATGACATAAATCATTTAATTTCATCACAATCATTAAATTTTCAACACAAGTCATTTATATTATATATTTTAAGATTTAAGTTGAATTAGAATTTTGAAATTTCATCACAAATCATTTAATTTCATAAAAAAGAATACAAAAAAAATTGAAAAAAAAAGAAAAAGGAAAAAGCCCGGAACAGCCGGTTTTCAGCCCGGGAACCGCCGGTTTCCGGCCCGGCCCGGAACCGCCGGTTCAGGGTCAAAAAATCGGCCCATTACATTTCATCCGGGCCGGTTCAGGTTCACCGAAATTTCGACCCTGAACCGCCGGTTCGGGCCCGGAATCGGCGGTTCATGAATCGGCGGCAACCCTAGCCCACATCAATTTTCGGTCTCCAGAAAATTTTAATAGGACACAAATAATATATTTTTTGGTAGGTTGGGTATCATTTTGGTATTATCGTTAGGTTGGAATATTTTTGAGAATTTTCTAAAACGATGGGACATAAAGTAACCTTTACCCTTTTATAAATTGGCTCAAGTGCGTAAACGGCTTGAAGTAATCAATGCCTAAAAGAATAAATGAATGATGCACATTTTTAATTTGGGGGAAACATTAAAATCTATACTAATAGAAAAAAAGCCTTGGGTACAACATGTAAATTATCTATTTTATCCCTATTATACACTCCCTCCGTCTCACAAAAATATGAATATTTTTTCATTTTAGGATGTCTCACAAAAACATGAACATTTTCTTTTTTGTACATTACACCCTTACTTTTTATCCCTCCTTTATATACTTAGTCACAAAAAAATCATCATGGTCCACCACTACTTTTCCTTAATTAATTCATTACTCTCACAACACTTTATAAAGTGAGACCTATTTTCCACTCACAATAATTTTCAACTAATATTTCTTAAGACCCGTGCCACTCCCAATTGTTCATGTTTTTGTGAGACGGAGGGAGTATTTTATTTTAAATCAGCAACAATTGCACATTTTTCACAATATATATTTAATATAATATCTGATCAATTTGTTGGGTCCCGGAGGGTTTACTGGACAGGTGTATGGGGGGGGAGGGGAAATACACCCGTAGGCTATTTTTGCGGAAAACAAACAATCCAAACTTCAGTTGGAAAGTGGTTGTAGACTGATACTGAAGTGTCTTCAGTATTATGATTTCAGTCAAGCCAGAGCTTTAACTGATATCCACGTAAGGCTTCAGTCCAGAGTTTGTAAAATAGAGTAGAGTTACAAATCTTACTGACTATCAGTTGATTGGTCAGTTAGACTAATAACTTAGTAGCGGAAATTTAAACTTAATTTAAATAGCCTTTAGAAAGTTTGTCACTTAATAAAATCCTTAGTTTCGCTTTTCAGTTAGTCAGTTTCAGTTGAAAACAAGTTTAACACAAATAAGAAATAACTGAAAGCAGATGAAGAACATAAGGATTTTTACGTAGTTCGGAATAGGTTCCTACGTCCACGGCCAGATGATCAATCTGACAAACACTCTAGGCTTATGCTTACGGGTGCACAGCTAACCTTGAACTAAAAATCAAATTTTCAGTACCAACACATTGGGTTGAATTTATCGCTCACTCTTAGCACACTAAGACACACAAATACCTTTTCCAGCGCTTGGCTAAGATCTATGAGTCAGAACACTAGTCTGAACTCCCTTAGCTTGCGGGTGCCAAGGAACCTAACTGTTTAGTTTACTGGTACTAAACAACCACAGAGTTCGGTCTCAGTCTCGAACTCGATTACAATCGCTCTTCTCACTCTAAAGAAAAGGTTATGTAATAAACCAACTAGGATTACTAAGAATAGACTCTCAAGTAATCAGAAACTAGACTAAGGATATATCTTGTTTAATTGCCTAGATGTTCTAAGAGAGTTTATGTAATCAGTTGCATTGATTGTGTTATCTCTGATTGCTCTCTTCTTCAATTCAATGCTTGTGGAGGTTAAGCTTGAGTTGATCTTTCAATGTGGCCTATGCATTGATGATTGAATCGAATTTTCTCTTTCTATTTTCTCTCCATTTTCTTCGGGTATTTTCCTGAGCTATTTATAGGCAGCTCTGAAGAATAGAACTGTTGGTGGAGATCTCTTCTTCAAATTCTACCGTTGTGAGATATAGTCTGGTGAGTTCAATAATTTCACCCTTTGATTATGAAGATAGTGATTCACCTATAGTGTGTTGGGGAATTGAGTGAGAAAGCAAGAACAGCTAGAGCGAGAGAAGAGAGAATTTTTGTATTAGAATTCGGATAGCATGTGTCTACAATGACAAGCATTCCTTCTATTTTAGATGCCTAAGACAAGGGTCAATTAGTAATTACATGACCGATAGTGACCCTGGCAGTTAGAGAGAATCTTTCCGAGGTCGTTGTCAACTAGCGGGGCTGCTAATCTTTTCCAGCGCTGCATCTATCTTCCAGCCCTGAAATCCCCGTCTTGACCACACCAGCCTTGCTCAAGTTCCCCTCCTGACTATGCCAGATTTGCTTAATCCCCAGCGTTGCTCATCCTTTCTTTACCTTAGCCCTGGTACGCGTAATGCCTAAATCCTCCCAAAATGGCCCTGGTGCTTTTATCCTTCGTGTTTTTTTTTCCCATAAATACTATACAAGCTCTTTCTTATGCGTCATGTTCCAGCGCTGAAGACTCTGGTGTTATCAGGTCTGCCTCATGCATATTTTACTCATCATCATCTACTCCCCCCCAGTCTGATTGAGTGTTCTTGCTGCTTACGCTCAATCAGCTCTTCTATTTCTTCCCTTCGTGTCCAGTGCTGCCCTTTTCTCTCTGTCGCGCATTAAATGCCCGTCAGTTAAGTGGGTCCCAGCCCATCTAATCATTCTTCATTTTTCAGAAAAAGGCGCCTCTTCAGTTGCAACTCCCATTTGAAAACGCCACATGTCGTTCTTTGACTGGACCGATGAAACCTTCGTTCTCCGTGCCGCCCTTAAGTATATATATTCATCCCCCGTCTTCATTCCACCATTTTTCCATCCTCACCGCTCCTTTTCATTGTATGCTCCCGCCGTTTGCTCAACGCCTCCTTGATAGTTGCCGGTCTCTGCTTACTTTCGCCGCGTTCCCTCAACCGATCTTAGGTACTGTTTCCCTTCTCCTCTCCTTGGGTTGTGTGATTGTAGATTCTAGCTGTTCCTTTTCGTTTTTGGAAAGGTTCTAGGTAGAAGATCATTGAGAAAATCGTAGCAATGTCTTCCTACTCCGTTCCCTCTTCAATCATGACTGTCAGGGAAATGAAACGATTAGAAAAGAGGAAACTAATAAACAAATACCAAAAAATAAAAAAGATAACTTTTTTAGCTCCTCTTTAAAACTAACTCTTTTGTATACCAAAATCTGTGAAAGGACTAAAATACCCCTTACGGTGCCCACCACTTGAAGCCAAAGTCAAACCCGTGTCCACGATGGCGGACACGATGGCGACGATCGTGGACACGACCGTCGTCCATCGTGATCACGATGGTGTCGCCGACCATCGTGTACACGCGAGCCGTCGTGTCCAACGTGGGCACGATGGTGGACACGACCATCGTGCCCATCGTGGGCACGCGAGCCATCGTGCCCACCCCGTCCATCGTGTTCACCTCGGACGAGGCCCCCATCGTGCCCACGCCGAACGACGAGGCCCCCGACGTGCCCACCCCGCGAGCGCGCAGTCGTGCCCACGACGGTCGAGGCCAATTGCCCGTGGGCACGATGGCCACGACGGGCCGAGGGGACGATGGCCACGACGGGCCGAGGGGACGATGGAAGCTCACGATAAATGGCTCGAACGTGGTCACGACGCCGTGAACTCCGGAATGTCATTAATGAAGTGCAGATTTGGTGAATCTTTTCGGTTGAGACTAGGAATAACTTTTGTGATGAAGAGGTTGTTGGTGATAATAATTGTGGAAGCTTGTAGTTGTTGTAAGAACGAAAGAAATCCAAAACCATGAATTAAAACCAAAGAACGAAACAAAAAGAACCACGAATTAAAACCTAAACCCTAATCAAAGAAATCCAAAGATCAACCATAAAGGAAGAAGAAAACAACAAGAGGCGACGTTCCTTCGTTCATCTCGCTTCATATAAAGGTATGTATGTTTTGTTCCTCCGTCTACTACTCACAAGCATGAAATATGAAAAAAAAAAAAAACGTGAAAAAACATTCTAAAAACGGCTTTTATGATTGTTTCGTTGTTTGAACGTTTTGATCTCATGGAAGTATATATGTTGATCATGAATATTGTTTATTTTGTTTCAAATAGGTCACACATTAGAGTTTATGTTTCGACGTCATGTTATTAGGGTTTAGGGTTTAGCCCACATATTCGAAGCACACCATCGTCATCACGATGGCACTCACGATCGTGGCCACGATCGTGTCCACGATCGTGAGTGCCATCGTGATCATGATGGTGTGCTGCGATCGTGGGGTTGACAGTCCATGTTTTAAGGTACTTTTAATGGTTTTCTGACTGTTTATATTACATTTTGTTAATTTCAGATGTCGGGGCGACGTATTATGATACATCATGGCGGTCGTTGGGAGCGATCAACATATATAGATGGGGAATTCTTTGTTGCGTATATCGATTCCGGTACAATTAATCGTGCTAACCTCGTGGATCTTATTAGAGATGGTTTGGGATATCGAAATGAGACCGAATATACATTATGGTACGTCACAAACATCAATGGTATTAAAGCAAAAGTTCTATTGAGGGGAGATATGGAGTTGCTTCGATGGTTAGCAGATCCTAGAGAGGATCCAGAAGTTTATGTGATTGAGAAAGGCGGTTCTTCCGGCCCCGATAGTAATGTGAGCCGCAACACTATGAGAGGATGTACCTCGGCTGTACATCATGATCAAAGAATGCCGTATCATGAGGAAGATGATGAAGAGGTATTCGATGAGGATTATGAGGAAGATGAAGCAGAGTCTACATCTGAAGACGATGTGGAAGATCGTCGCAATGAGTTGCGACATTTTTCATCGGATTATCAGACTGCAAGCTATGTTGAGCATGAACATGGCTCGCGCGATTGGGATATTCCATTTCCGCACATTGAAAGTATATTACAGTTGGGGTGGGAAGAGTATCATCCAATAGCCTACGGACTGCTCGAGGTAGGGGCCATATTTCGATCCAAAGTAGAGTTGAGGATAGCTATAGGAATTTATCATTTGGAGCACTATCTAGTGTTTGCAACCGATCGTTCTACAGATTCTCGTGCAGTGTACATATGCAAGAGTGGTAGGAAGAACTGCACTTTTAGATTATGTGCAGTAGAGGCTGCAACTCTTTGGAGAATTACTAAGTTGACATTGGATCACACATGTCAGGCGGATTTGAATCGTGTTACTACAGCACGGTCTGTGAGTGGCGAGGTGGCTGCATATTATTTTGCCAAAAAATTAATCGATGAGAAGGTTGTTTTGAGGCCAAAGGAGATGATTGCTGAGATGCGTAGTAAGTATGGCGTTCAAATGCTATATTGCTTCGCAGTCAGAACTAGGCAGCAGGCGATAGAGAGAACGTATGGTGACTTCAATATGTCATATGTGAGGCTTCCATCGTATCTTTATCTATTGAAACAACGTAATCCAGGGACTGTTTATGATTTGCAGACGACTCGTGAGGGTGTGTTCTGCCACATGTTTGTTGCCCTCGGGCAAAGTATTCGGGCTTTTGAGCAGTATCTTCGACCGGTGATTGTAATAGACGGAACCCACTTGAAGGGAAAGAACAGAGGAGTGTTATTTGTTGCTGTGACAAAGGATGGGAACGATCAAGTGTTTCCTCTAGCAATTGGCCTCGGACCAATAGAGAACGATGAGTCGTGGACTTATTTTCTCTACAATCTACGGCGGTGTTACAATCCTCCAGAAGATTTATTAATTGTGAGTGACCAACATAAAAGCATTCGGAATGCAGTTCAAGCCGTGTATCCAAATGCATTCCATGGACTGTGTTATCACCATCTGTTGAAGAATCTAACGCCCTATGGGAAGACAGTGGCCACGGTCTTCTATGAAGCAGCATATTCTTATCGTCACGAAGTGTTCGAAAAATTTTTTTCATTGCTGCACGACGCTAGTCCGGATGGAGCTCACCGACGACTTTCTCAAATTGGACCGGAGAGGTGGGCTAGGTCAAAGTGTCCGGTGCAACGCTATGGATTTATGACGTCTAATGCAGCGGAATCGTTTAACTCTCGGTTGTGGTGGGCTAGGCGTTTACCAGTGTGCTCTTTACTTGAATCGTTTCGCACACTTTTGGAGGATTGGTTTGACGAGCGACGTACATCGTCTGAATCGAGAGATCATGTGTTAACGGTGTCTACGTTCAACAAGCTATCTAATTCTGTGCAAGCAAGTCTCTCTCTTACTGTTCGAGCCACCACCGGACTTGTGTATAAAGTTGAAGAGGATGATCAACAATATCAAGTCGATCTTCAGAATTGGACTTGTGAGTGTCGAGAGTTTGATGAGGATAAAATTCCATGCAAGCATGCGGTTGCCGCTATAAGGTATGTAAAATTTATTTACTTTTTAATTACATTTTAATTTGTTTTTAAGCCGAAATTATATTGTTTTATTAGGTGGGCGGGCAATGGTTTGAATGTGTACGATTTCGTACACAAATATTTCAAACAATATGAGTTGACACAAACTTATGCCGAACATGTTAGTCCAATACCACATCCGAGTGAATGGAATGTGCCAGGAGATGTCTTATCAATCTATTGTAGTCCACCCGATCCGGAGACTCTACGTCAGTCTGGGCGTCCAAAGATGAGTCGTACTCGGTCAACAGTTGAAGGACTACCCTCACGACGGCGTCAAGTGTGCTCTAGGTGTAATGGAACGGGACACAATAGAAAAAAATGCACAATATCTATCCCTGTGGGTGGGGTGGATTTGAATGTTCCATTTCAAGAAGCAGAGTTTGAGGAAACTTCTCAGGATCCTTCTCATGCCACAGATGAACCATCTCATGATACGGAGGAAGCACAACCGACCCAGAGACGTCGGAAGAAAAAAAGATGTAGCAATTGTGGAGAAGAGGGTCATGATATTAGAGCATGTCCAATGCCCCTCCGTGAATAAATGTAAGTTGTTAAACTTTTTGTCACTTCTTAGAAGGAACTTTGTGTCCAATATCTATTTTAATGTTCATTTAGTTTGAATTTAATCCGTTTTTTGTATCAATTGAGTTTTTGATAGTGGATGTTGGTGTTTTTAACACAGTCTGCCGTGATCACGATGGCAGCCTCCCATCGTGATCACGATAGGAGCCTCCCACCGTGATCACGATGGGAGGCTGCCACCGTGATCACGATAGGAGGCTGCCATCGTGATCACGATGGGAGCTGCCATCGTGATCACGATGGGAGGCTGCCATCGTGATCACGGTTTTGTCAGGAATCTGTCATCGTGACATTCATTGGGTCTCCGTGAGTAAGGCATATTAAAACGACATTTATTATCATTACAATTTACAACAACAAAAACATCAATTTACAACAACAAAAACAACACAAACAAACATCAATCTACAACTAAAAAGATTTAATCGTCCTGACGATAAAAAACTCCACGGAGTAAGAAAAAAAAACGGGTCTCCGTGGAATCGGTACGCAGCATACCTTTGATCAACCTACAACAACAAAAAGCAAAAACTTTTTACTTAAAATTATGTAAACTTATTAGAAATAACGATATGTAATACAATAATAGAGAAATCATACCGAACATAAGTAGGTAAAGTCCTCGTCGCTTATTCGAATGTCGTTATGCAAAGGATCCCATTTCACATTTTCATCCTTAATGAGTTGCCGAAATAAAAGATATCGGGACCTCAGCGTGTGAATCTTAACGGCGTAAAAATGTCTACTATGATTCACATCAAAGTAGGTATTCATTTTTTCAGTAAGGCGACGAGCGCGGTCGATTTCCAAATGCTGTGGACTACCATCCCAAACCTCATTGTCAACCATCCTCATCAGCTTTAGTAAGAAGTAATACTCCATATCCTGGGTCCATTCGTTCCTTGGATCATCGGTGAACCACATTTCACGTTGAAGCCAATCTAGAGTGTCTCAGCTTTTTGTCAGGAGTGGCAACTAAACGATCAAGATACATGCAAGCGAAAGGGCCGCAACTGTGGTTGTCGACCTGGGCGAACTGGGCACTACTCGGCATCTTACGAAGCTCCATCTCGTCTTCTCTCTTTATCCGAGTTGTGTTCTCCCAATAACCGGAGAGCTCTAATAGACGAGGCATGAGACGAGTAATGGGCTTCATCTCATCGTCGCGCACAGAAGCCTTGCCTTCATCAAACAGGTGTGACAATGAGTCATACAACTCGACCTTCCAATCAACAAGTCGAATTCGCACAGTGACCCAGTGATTTTTGCCCACAAGACAAATTGCAACAATCTGTTGAAAAAAAAAATATAACTTATAGTTTAATAAACCAATAAGAATACCAAATGCAAATTACACTAGTATACTATACTTACAAAATCTACATTCCACCACGGAGTTGAATTTGTCGTATCTAGCCCTTTAACCAAGCGTTCGAGTCCTTCAGGTAAAGTCCATTTGGGATATGTTGGCTTTCCCTTCACCTTCTTAAAATTGGGATCCTTTGGATGCAGTCGGGTAAGCTCGGCATGCAATACAACCTACAAAAAGTTGCAAGATACAAGTTCAATAATAATGATAGGAAAACAAGAATCACAAATGAAGGATCATAGTAAAACTTACATAAAAATCAGTGCCGATGACTAAAGTAGTAGACATGCTTTTTTCTTTGGCTATCCCAAGACGTGTGCGAATAAAAAGCACGTATTGGTCTATGACCTGTGAAGCATAAACTTTGAGGTTAGTTAAGGATGTACATAACACAATACAAATTATGAATTAAAACTTACATCTTGGGTGAAGTCCATGTCAGTATTCTCAAGATCATCGAAGAACTCTTGATTTAAAGGAGCTTCTGTCGCAGTCACAACTGCAATGGAATTAGGTCCACTAATTCTGAATTTTCTGTACTGAGTCCTCAATACCTCAGCAGTAGACGGACTTTGACCCTTAAAAGGAGTCCGAATTGCAGCAGACGGTCTACGCTCTCGAGGCCCCAAACTCTTATCGCCCGTGTCCTCATCCTCATCCTCCCCAAACTCCTCGAGATCATCCAAATCAACACTAGGCTCAGATGTTTGTACCTTATCATGTGGCTTAGACGCTTTCTTGGCCTTGTCAGGAGAATGTAAGGTACAAACCTTATCATATGGGATATAGGTCTGGTAAGAGGCTCCCTTGATAGGAGAGTGCGACACAGGTACCACAGACTTGAAGAGGTTGGTAAACTGTTGCAAAGCAGTAGCCTCATCGGCGGGGGCATGCTGGGGCTGCAAAGGAGTACCGGCCTCGTTGGGGACGTGCTGAGGCTCCCAAGAAGCACTGGTCTCGGTGGGTATGTCCTGAGGCTGAAAAGCAGTAACCTCCTCGGTGGGTATGTCCTGAGGCTGAAACACAATAGCCTCATCGGCGGGGGCATGCTGGGGCTGCAAAGGAGTACCGGCCTCGTTGGGGACGTGCTGAGGCTCCCAAGAAGCACTGGTCTCGGTGGGTATGTGCTGAGGCTGAAAAGCAGTAACCTCCTCGATGGGTATGTCCTGAGGCTGAAAAACAATAGCCTCATCGGCGGGGGCATGCTGGGGCTGCAAAGGAGTACCGGCCTCGTTGGGGACGTGCTGAGGCTCCCAAGAAGCGCTGGTCTCGGTGGGTATGTGCTGAGGCTGAAAAGCAGTAACCTCCTCGATGGGTATGTCCTGAGGCTGAAAAACAATAGCCTCCTCGGTGGGGGCATGCTGAGGCTGCAAAGAAGTACCGACCTCGGTGGGGACGTGCTGAGGCTGCAAAGAAAAGGCCTCATCGGCAGCGACATGCTGAGGCTGTGGCTGGCGGGAGCGACTCTGAGAGTGGTGGGAGATAACATCCTCTTCCCGGAAGAGTGGAGGACTCCTAGAACGCCTCCGGCCGGAAACTGCCCTCAATCTGTCATCGATAACTGCTCTCAATACAGCAAGAAAGCCTGTATCAGAATCATCAGTCAAAACTGCCCTCAATCTATCATCGATAACTGCCCTCAATCTGTCCTCGATATCATGCCCCCTGTCAGTGCCCCCTTCGTTGTCTGGGCAAGGCCGTCCGTGCACACAACACACTCTAGCTCTCTCTCCCCCCTCTGTTGGAGTGAGAAGTGGAGTGCTCTGTCGGGGGCGCTTCGTCCCGCGTCGTGCTTTCTGTACAGGCGCCTTCAATGTTGTCTCATATCTTGAGGCAACGCGTACAGGAGCCTCGAAACGAACATCAAACATATCCCCATTGTCGAAGCTCATCATATAGTACTCATCTAACTCACTAGATGTAGCTTCCAACACAGGATATACCGGCCGCTACAAAACAATATAACATGCACAATATTAGAATTCGAATTTTAATATAAAAAATTATATAATAAAAAGATAAAACGTACCCGCTTCTCTAAAAAAGTTGCAAAATCAATCTTCCTCATCTGTCGAGTGCTCCATCTCAAACAACGAGGCAATATCTCCTCGCGCTCTCGAAAGCCACATTGGCTTCCCAAATCTGGAACGGCCTCGTACGACCAAATTTGTAAGGCCCAAACCGGACCATAAAAGTGGTAATCTTTTTCAGCTTGGTCCGGGGCAATCCCAACAGTGTCTATGTAGTAAGACAATGCGCCATACGTGTATGAGCCCCATGGAAAGGCATCCCAACGCTCAAAATCCTCAACTAATGTCCATGCCCAATCCTCGATCACTGGATTATCCCGACATAGGAGGAATAGATAGTACACCAAAAGATTGGCAGCCTTCAAATAGTCTTCCACATCCTTGCCAAGGCTCTTCTCATTGAATCTCTTGCGCAACACATGCACCTTCGTGGATACACCATTGAAGAATCGATTGAATATACCATTCCGTGGAGGCTTGTGTTTTGCATATGGATCAAAATCACTGTTGCCAAAGTGAAGTCCCGTGACAAGGGCATACTCCGTCGGCCTAAATCGAATGGTCTGTCCACCAACTTGAAACCAAGACTCGTCACATGGTATATCGCTACCTTTCAATTGACGAGCTAGCAAGTGGTGTAGAGCATTACTTGCACTATGGTTTCTCTTGATATCAATCAACCGTCCTACTACGCCTTCTTTAAATCTCTCTAGAGCCAACGGACCGCCTTTATCAAGTAAAACATTCTTGACCTCCTTCAATATATCGGTCCTCATATAAAGATTAACTCCACGGGTCACGTAGATCAATGTAGGCCTTTTCCAATCACAATTAATCTACAAAATCAATGTATTAAAAACAAATTAGAAAGATAATCATGTATTTGAAACAAATAATACAACAATAATAATAAAAAAAAAATAAACGAAGCGGGGTAGGCGGACTGTCGAGATCACGATGGGAGGCTCCCGTCGTGACCACGATGGACGCCATCGTGGGCCATCGTCGTGACCTCGACAGCGCCATCGTGCCCACGATGGGGAGCCTGCCATCGTGAATCCGACGACGAGACCCCCGTCGTGCCTACCCCGCCCCAAACCCCCGTCGTGCCCACCCCGCCCCAAGCCCCCGTCGTGACCACGATGGACGCCATCGTGGGCCATCGTCGTGACCTCGACGGCGCCATCGTGCCCACGATGGGGAGCCTGCCATCGTGAATCCGACGACGAGACCCACGTCGTGCCTACCCCGCCACAAGCCCCCTTCGTGCCCACCCCGCCTCAGGCCCCTGTCGTCGTGCCCACCCTGCCCCAACCCCCGTCGTCTCCATCCACGATCTTTCCGCCAATTTCAGCCGAAAAATTCACAAAAAACACCAAAATTCTCAAGTTGTTTTCAACAAATCTCAACAAACTCTAGCTATTTACCAACTAAACATGATTCTCAAAGCATTATAACACATATACATGCATTTAACAATGAATTTAGGCTCCAATTTTTCAAGGGAGGCAAAATTGGGCGAAAATTAGGGCTCACTCACCGGAGGAGTAGGATGTGCGAGACGCTCCTCCTCTTCGGAGCTTGTCGCCGACACCGAGTCGTCGTCGTTCCGGTCGCGGTCGCCCATCTCGACGTCGTGACTGGAATTCGATCGTGAGGTGGCGCCGGTCGTGAGCGTGTCGTGAGTTGGGAGAGAGAGAGAGAGAATTTGAATTTGGGGGTGGAGGGAGGAGAGAGGAGGGGCCGATGACTTCTCTTTTTTTTTTTTTTTTTGCTTTTCTTTAATGATATAATGTAAGGGTATTTTAGTCTTTTAACTGATTTTGGTATACAAAAGAGTTGTTTTTAAGTTGAGGCTAAAAGAGTTATCTTTTTTAATTTTTGGTATTTAAAAACTCCGGCCCCATTAGAAAAAGCTTTACGGGGACCTATCCCTGGCTTAACTTTCTGCCTCCCGGATAATAAATCCCTCGACGGTCCTTCCAACCTTCGGAAGAACAACATTGCTCTCTGGGAGCAACAAGTGGCAGCCGGGATGCGCTTACCTCCACCCCCCTTTCTGGTAACAATCTGTAATCATTTTCGTATCCCCTTTTACCAGCTTGTCCCTTCAGCCATGCGGCGGGCCTTCTTCCATATACTAGTGAAATACCACGGCTGCCGAGATACGACAGATCTGTTTTGTCAAACCCAAGTCCTCAAGAAAACCAACACCATTACAATTTGTCCACCAATAAAAGATATAAACCCACCTTTATGAGTAAACTGCCCTCTACAGACAAGAATTTTGTAAATAAATACTGTATAGTTTCTACTGATAAAGGAACCTGGCGTGCCTTTGTCGAGGTTGCTAACGTGATCTGGCACCCGGAGAGACATACTCAGCCACTCCCCTCTTTAACCCTTTCTTCAAACCAGAATTGAGCCATTTTTAATTAGCTCGACACTTTTCACTCTAATCAATTTTTTCCTTCCCGGCGCTTAGTAGATAACAACTCAGCGCTGGCAGTGAACTGGCTGTTCTCTCATTTTTCCCATTCCCGAATAGGTAATCTGTTTGTCGTGTGTTTTTTGTGTGTGTGATGATAAGATGTGCTTGATGCTAACCCACCAATGACTTGTTTCAGAGATGGACTGGATGGCTGATTCCAAAAGTCTTCTTCCAGCCCCGGCAGCCGAAGATGAGGACAGGGCTGGGATTCCTAGAGCTGAGACTCCCTGGGATGACACCCCTCGGGCTACTCCTTCGAAAGCTGACATGTCCAAGACGGTCAACGATACCCAAGAGTTCGGGGGCCCGACAGAGATCCCGTCCTCCATTAACATTTCCCTAACTGAGGGTTTTTCCTCAGTTCCAATTACATACACGTCCTTCCATCCTGGTCCGCGCCGCCCTAGTCATGTCCTGGAGAAAATTACCCAGATCTCCACCGTCCACACAGGGTTGAGGGATGAGGAGGAGGAAGAGCCGATCGACGACGATATAGAAGTCCTAGACATAGAGCCCGTCTCTACCCTCTGTCCAGGGGCGGCCAAGACTATCCCGAAGAGGAAGAGGAAGGACCCTCTGAAGGAGAAGGTGGAAGCCCTGGCACGCAAGAAAAGGGCCATTCGCCTGGGTAAATCGACAGCCCAGGAGCCAGAGCTGCCCAGAGGCGGTCCTGAGGATCGGACCACCGTTCTGATATGTCCTATCTCTACTATGGAGGGGCGGGAGTATTATCAACAGATGTTAGCTAGGGTTCACCCGAACAATCAGGCTATCGCCCGTAAGGCCTCGGGCACGGCACTGGTTGAATCACTGAGTCGCACCTATATGACAGTATACTTCTCTCTCATCCCTTGGTATTTTTGCGTTTTTCTTTTTACCGGTTCTACTAACCTTCTACTAATCCCCAGGAGGAGACTCAGAAAGTCGAGGCTCTTCGCAGGGTAGAGCTTTTTGATGAAGTAGAGAGGAGCCTGCACCAGGCCAGGGCTGCATTGGCCCTTAAAGAGAAAGAGGCCTCTCAAGTAATATCTAGCCTCAGCGAAGCAGAGGTAGAGTTGTCCCGTGCTCAAGCCAGACTTGCAGAGCTAGAAGTTGAGAGAAATTCCTTGGAATCCGCTCTTCAAGAGGCGAAACGTGAGACCAATGAACTGGGCTCAGATTTCAGGAGCGCTATTCCAAGGAATACGATGAGTCGAAGAGGCGATGGAGGGAGGCCCGTATCAGAGCCCACTGAGAGGGGTACATTTTTGGTGCTCGTGACTAGCGCCTGGAGTTCTTCCTGTCACCCCAGGGCCATCAATTTCTCCAGCTTCTCTTCGAGGGCATGATAGACGCCTTCTGCAAAACTTCTAATTTTCTCAAGAAGTTCATTCCCACCCTGGCCTACATGATCACGGAGATTGGGCGTAAGGGAGCAGAGATGCCTGGGGCCACCGCTGAGCAGGTGGTGAAACTGGATCTGCGGGCTTTAATGCGTTCTTTGGAAAATAATGCCCTGTGCGCAAAGCTAGGCATAGACCCTAAGGCCCCTGCTAGCCCTGAGTAGTGGTATCCAGTATTAGACAGCGCGCTTCAGCAATTTATCATGGGTCTCTGCACTGAGGACGCCCCCACAGAGCCTATCTTCTCTAGCCCTTTTCTTGAAGTTCTTCAAGAATTTGTGCAGGATCTATCCGGGGACAGAGCGGCACCCCGGTCTTTTGCTGAATTTGGGTTGTACCCTCCTAAGCCTCTGTCATCTGACCTGTCCAGCTCTCCTGTTTCCCGCGAAGTGGTCCTTCAAGAACTTGCTAAGTTATACAAGGATGAGGCCAGCTCTACGCGTTCTCTGGTCGGGGATCTATCTAAGGATCCAGATCCTTTCCCCGACGTCGACACCTCCAGGTCTTTACCTATTTTTAATGAAGGTCCCTTCTCCGTTGCTTCTGGCCCCGGTCCCTCTGGTTCTGCTCTTATGTCTGCTCCAACCTCTGCTCAGCCCGAAGCTCTTCCTACTTAGATAGGATATATGTATGTTTTTTTTTAGATCATATGTTTAGATATCTTTTTGACTCTGTATATACACAAACTCATTGTCCTCTATGAATCGGTTATCTTTTTGGCTGCTCTTACTTTATTATTTCTGTAAATTGGTTACTGATGATAGATTAATTTCATCTCTGGAAGCTTGACCCTGTGTGTTGTTTTGGCATTTTGACTTTCTGGGTGTCCGTGTTAAGACAACTCTGGGAGCTCATGCTTAGGTGACCTTCAAAATTTTGATTCTTATGAATGTTGTGCTAAATTATCTCTCGGAGCTTTGATTTGGGCAACTTTTGAAATATCTTTCCACTTAATGTCTGTGTTAAGGCAGCTCTGAGAGCTCACACTTAGGCAACTTTTGGAATAGTGTACCACTTAATGTCCGCGCTAAGGCAGCTATGAGAGTTCACACTTAGGCAACTTTTGGAATATCGTACCACTTAATGTCCACGCTAAGGCAGCTTTGAGAGCTCACACTTAGGAAACTTTTGGAATATCCTACCATTTAATGTCCGCGCTAAGGCAGCTCTGGGAGCTCGCACTTAGGCAACATCTAGGTCTTATGCACTCGTGCTACTACCAGCATTGGGATCCGGTGTAGGCAGCTGCCCACGCTAAGCCAGCTCTGGGAGCTCGAACTTAGGTGACATTCTATAATTTTATTCCACTTAATGCCTGCACTAAGGCAGCTCTAGGAGCTCACACTTAGGTGACTTCTAGGTCCTATGTGCTCGCGCTACTACCAGCATTGGGATCCGGTGTAGGCAGCTGCCCACGCTAAGCTAGCTCTGGGAGCTCGAACTTAGGTGACATTCTATAATTATGAATTTTTTATCCCTAAAATATAGGATATGTCTCACAGTGTAGTAGGCGTATATGGGGTATAGACCCCTACTCTCCCCACTGTCGTGCGCGTACTTTTAGAAGTCAAGCACGATTGTTTGTCAGCCCTGCAATTCTTGATTAGTTAAAGATAGATACCGTAATATAAATGAAAAATGTTGTCAAACACGCGTGTTTACCCTAAAACCAAGAATCTCATTTTTTTAATGAAACTTGGTCTCAAACCTCATTAAAACCCCTGTGGGGAAAAAGAGTATTTGGTCTACAAAGATAGATTCATATTGTAAGCTCTTCAAGCATAGAATTTTTTCATAGTATTGATGTTCCAAGGCCGAGTGAGAGGCCTCCCTTCACTATCAGATAGGTGATATGCTCCATCGCCCAGCACTTCTGTTACCACAAAAGGGCCCTCCCAAGTAGGATCAAACTTTTTGGCTGGATGCAGTGCATCCGTCCGCTTTAATACTAGATCTCCCTTGGTAAATTTTCTGACTATCGCCTTGCTATCGAACCCAGCTTTGATGATGTTTTTATATTTTGCAGCCCTGAGAAAAGCTGCGTCTCTGCTCACCTCTATGAAATCCAGATCTAAGCGCCGAAGTTCATCATTCTGTATGGGGTCATAATGTAAGACCCTGTGTGATGCCAAGTGTACCTCGGCTGGTATCACAGCGTTGGAATCATATACAAGCGTGAATGGTGCTTTCCTCGTAGCTGTCTTATGGCTAGTATGATGAGCCCAAAGGACCCCATCCAGCTCTTCCGCCCATTTGCCCTTACTCTTTTCCAACTGTTTCTTTAGGCCTTCACGTATTGTGCGATTAGTAAGTTTTACTTGGCCGTTAGCCTGTAGGTGAGCTACAGAGACGAAGCGTTGTATGATGTCCATTCTGTGATAAAAGTCCTCTATGCGCTTCCCCGTGAATTGCATCCCGTTATCCGAGATGAGTACTCTCGGTGACCCGTACCGGCAGCAAATGTTGCGCCATAGGAATCTCTCAATGGTACACTCATCTATCTTTGTCACTGCCTCTGCTTCCACCCATTTAGAAAAGTAATCCACATCCATTATTAAGAAATATTTTCCACCCGGGGCTGTGGGGAGTTTTCCCACAATGTCGATTCCCCATTTGTCAAAAGGGCAAGTGGCGTACATAGTTCCCATAATTTCTCCTGGGATATTGATGCGCGGGGCATATTTCTGACAGATCTCACATTTCTTGACAAATTGTTTGGCATCTTCCGCCATTGTAGGCCAATAAAACCCAGCCCTGATAATTTTTCTCATCAAATCCTTATATCCAGCGTGGTTCCCGCAGCAACCCTGGTGAACTTCCCTGAGAGCGAATTGCGCCTCTTCCAGAGATAGACATTTTAATAGTGGATGAGTAAAGGATCTCTTGTACAGTTGATCATTGATGATACAATATCTGCCATAGAGGCAGCGCTGGGAGATAAATGAGTCTAGTCGCTCCCCTATCCGCAAGAAGTGGATGATGGGTGTACACCAATTTTCTCTGACTTCCACGTTGAAAACACCCTGTATACTCGCTGCATTAGGCTCAAAGAGCAGAGTCACGGAATCTGTCCAGCTATGCTCGGCCGCGCTGGCCATCCGCGCTAGTAAGTCAGCCCTGTTATTTGTTCGCGCGGTATTTGTTCAATGAGACAGTCCTGGAACTTGGACATCAACTCCCCAGCCTTGACATGGTATGTGGCCATTCGGCGTTTCCTGATATCATACTCGCCTAGCAACTGCTGCACCACCAATTGCGAATCAAACTTTACATGCACGGATTCAGCCCCTAGTTCTGATAAAATTGACAAGGCCCTAACAACAGCTTCATACTCAGCCTCATTGTTAGACGAGCGCTGCTCATATTTAATTGCAAATTATAAATCGTCATTAGTGGGGGATTGAATATAGATGTCCACCCCGCATCCTGCCTTCGTGACAGAACCATCCACGAATGCCCTCGAGGGTTTCTGTTTTTCAACCCTAGTAGTCTCTTCTATAAAGTCTGTTAGAGCATGCACTTTGATAGCAACCTGTGGCTCAAAATCTACGTCATACTCACTCAACTCGATTGCTCACTTTGCCATTCTTCCTGACAGATTTGGTCGCCCTAAAGTTTGCTTGAATGGCAATGACGTGCGCACAATGACCTTGTCTGCCAGAAAGTACGGTCTTTACCTTTGAGCCGTTACCAACACGATCAGCACTGCCCTTTCAATTTCAAAGTAGTTCAGCTCCGCCCCCTGTAACATTTTACTGACAAAATAAATCGGCATTTGTTGCCCTCGTTCTTCTCTAATAAAGACTGATCCCAAGGATTTCATTCCCACTGCTATGTATAAGTATAACGTTTCCCCAGCCCTTGGTTTCGTCAGCATTGGCAGCTTCGCTAGATATTGTTTTAACTGCTCAAAAGCCTATTGATAATTTTGAGTCCACTCGAACTTGGTTCCTTTCCCCAAAATTTTGGAAAAAGGTAAACTCCGGTCTGTCAATCGAGAAATAAATTGCCCGAGTGCTGTGAGTCTCCCATTTAATGTTTGTACATCTTTGGCATTCCTAGGTGGTGTCATGTTTACGATAGCCTGTACTTTATCAGCTCTATCCCCGTCGGCTCCCTTCGCGGGAACGACAACGGTGCTTTTTACCAGAGAAGGTGGATTTCCCGTTGAGAATCCCCCAGGAATGTTTTGAGTCGGAAGTCCTGAGGTCCCCAGCCCTGCCCCTATCGGTAGCCTTGAATTCAGCAGTGGTGTAGACGTTCCCATCGTGATCACGATGGGAGGCTGCCATCGTGATCACGGTTTTGTCAGGAATCTGTCATCGTGACATTCATTGGGTCTCCGTGAGTAAGGCATATTAAAACGACATTTATTATCATTACAATTTACAACAACAAAAACATCAATTTACAACAACAAAAACAACACAAACAAACATCAATCTACAACTAAAAAGATTTAATCGTCCTGACGATAAAAAACTCCACGGAGTAAGAAAAAAAACGGGTCTCCGTGGAATCGGTACGCAGCATACCTTTGATCAACCTACAACAACAAAAAGCAAAAACTTTTTACTTAAAATTATGTAAACTTATTAGAAATAACGATATGTAATACAATAATAGAGAAATCATACCGAACATAAGTAGGTAAAGTCCTCGTCGCTTATTCGAATGTCGTTATGCAAAGGATCCCATTTCACATTTTCATCCTTAATGAGTTGCCGAAATAAAAGATATCGGGACCTCAGCGTGTGAATCTTAACGGCGTAAAAATGTCTACTATGATTCACATCAAAGTAGGTATTCATTTTTTCAGTAAGGCGACGAGCGCGGTCGATTTCCAAATGCTGTGGACTACCATCCCAAACCTCATTGTCAACCATCCTCATCAGCTTTAGTAAGAAGTAATACTCCATATCCTGGGTCCATTCGTTCCTTGGATCATCGGTGAACCACATTTCACGTTGAAGCCAATCTAGAGTGTTTAGATAATTCATTTTGTGCGGAAAAAAAAAGTTATGAAAATAACTTAAAAGGTTTAGTGATATGAGGAGTGGGGGTTTGATCCCATTAAATAGAGAGTAATACTATGCAACCGTGATCATTGTAGGCACGATGGTAGCCATCGTGGGCACGAGGGACACGATCGTGGGCACGATCGTACCATCGTGCACACGATCGTGGGCCACGATCGTACCATCGTGGGACACGATGGACACGATCGTGGGCACGATCGTGGCCCACGATGGCAATCCATGTGTGCCCATGGTGGTCACGGGCGCAATAGTGTTTAACTATTTTGAATGACAACTAGTCACGGGTGCATTTTTTGGAAAATGTGTTCAAACTCAGGGGAAAGCATGATTAATGAGACGAATCAATTATGTCCCACATGTTTTTCGAATAAAGTGTACGATTTCACGGCGTCAAAGATCGTGGACATGGTCGCTGCCATCGTGGAGCACCATCGTGTTCACTGCATGACCCCACGATCGTGCCATCGTGAGCACGATGGACACGATCGTGGGCACGATCGTGGTCCACGATGGCAAGGGACCCATGCCACTCACGAGTGCAATAGTGTATAATTTTTTGGAATGACAACTCGAAAGTCACGGGTGCAATTGTATATAACTCATTCTCGTACTCTATTTAAGGGATGAGGGGATGAGGAGGTCTCATATCACAAAGCATTTTGAGTTAATTTCATAATTTCGTTTTGTTACAAAATGAATTATCTCAATACCATAGATTTCCTTCAACGTGAGATGTGGTACCCCGCCGATAGGGGTGATTACAAGTGGACGGCTCAAATAGAGTACAAATTTCTCACAAGGCTATTGAAGATGGTCGATTGCGGACAGTGGGATGGCAATCCCGAACATCTGCAAGATGGTCGACAACGCAGACTTTGTGAAGGTATGAACTGTGAATTTGATATACATCACCAGCTTAATTTTTACCAGGCTAAGATAAACCAGTTGAGGGACCGATTTTTCAAATTTGGAAACCTCCTTGAGGATCCCAGTGTGAAATGGGATCCCATGCATAACACAATGGAAATCAGCGTCGAACAGTTGCAGGCGTATAGTGCGGTATGATACAAACATTGAATTACATATACTAATTTCTATAATTTCACATAATGTTAAGTAAACCTTTTTTGTTGTAGGCTGATAGAGGCTATCTTGCGTACCAGTGGCACGGAGAACCGATGTTTTTCTTGCTCCGTGGAATTTTTTATATTGAAGAGGATGATTAAATTATTTTAGAATTGTTGGTAGGATTGGAATAAAGAATGTATGGTGTGTTAGCATAATGAATGCCGATCGTGTTAGCATAATTCTATTGTTTGTGTAAAATGTGTTATCAAACTACAATACATTCTATGAAATCTTATAAGTATTTTCAAACTAGATATTTTGTAGATCTCAATGTATATAACCTCAAATAGTTTAATTTTGATTAGAAACAAAGGTTGAGTGATAAAATATGATTTTAAACATAATATAATACACTAACAAGTCAATAATCGTATTTAAATTCGAAATTGAATGATTTTAATAACCACACGATGACTACCACAACCATCGTGTCCATGGTCGTGAGTAATACATCGTGGGCGCGTTCGTGGCCGACCATCGTGCCCACGACGGTTGGACACGATAGCCATCGTGTCCAACCATCGTGGGCACGAAGGTCGGCCACGAACGTGGCCACGACATTTTTTTTATCGTGTGATGTTTATTTCTTGAAATTTATGATGTTATATTCGATTATTTAACATTCAACATGATATATATCTTCTAAAAAACATTTTAATACATAGTTTATTGAAAATTTTATCGTAAAACACATAATTCTATTGTTTGTGTAAAATGTGTTATCAAATAATACATTCTATGAAATCTTATAAGTATTTTCAAACTAGATATTTGTAGATCTCAATGTATATAACCTCAGATAGTTTAATTTTGATTAGAAACAAAGGTTGAGTGATAAAATATGATTTTAAACATAATATAATACACTAAACAAGTCAGTAATCGTATTTAAATTCGAAATTGAATGATTTTAATAACCACACGATGACTACCACAAGCCATCGTGGCCATAGTCGTGAGTAAGATATCGTGGGCACGATCGTGGCAACCTTCGTGTCCAACCATCGTGATCACGATGGTTGCCCACGATGGCCATCGTGTCTGCACGATCGTGGGCACGATGGTTGGACACGAAGGTGGCCGTCGTGGGCAGGACACGATGGGAAGGACACGACGGGAGGGTCACGACGGGAGGGAAGAACACGATGGTAAGGACACGACGGGAGGGTCACGACGGGAGGGAAGGACACGACGGGACGGTGACGACGGGATTGCAGGACACGATGGGAGCTGCCCATCGTGATCACGATGGGAAGCCCCCATCGTGATCACGGCAGCCCATCTCACCTTCACGGTAGCCACCATTACCAACAACATACGATGGCAATATACAAAAATCAACATCAAAAAGTGAACAACATACCAAATTAAAAGCAAATAACATGAAATATGTCTCAATAAATCTCAAAATAAGTCTCAATATGTTTCAAATTTGAGTGAGACAAAATATTCTAGATCCTACAATCCACCTATACTTCTTGATATATTTTTTGTTGATTTGTTCCGAATGTCTCAGCTTTTTGTCAGGAGTGGCAACTAAACGATCAAGATACATGCAAGCGAAAGGGCCGCAACTGTGGTTGTCGACCTGGGCGAACTGGGCACTACTCGGCATCTTACGAAGCTCCATCTCGTCTTCTCTCTTTATCCGAGTTGTGTTCTCCCAATAACCGGAGAGCTCTAATAGACGAGGCATGAGACGAGTAATGGGCTTCATCTCATCGTCGCGCACAGAAGCCTTGCCTTCATCAAACAGGTGTGACAATGAGTCATACAACTCGACCTTCCAATCAACAAGTCGAATTCGCACAGTGACCCAGTGATTTTTGCCCACAAGACAAATTGCAACAATCTGTTGAAAAAAAAAATATAACTTATAGTTTAATAAACCAATAAGAATACCAAATGCAAATTACACTAGTATACTATACTTACAAAATCTACATTCCACCACGGAGTTGAATTTGTCGTATCTAGCCCTTTAACCAAGCGTTCGAGTCCTTCAGGTAAAGTCCATTTGGGATATGTTGGCTTTCCCTTCACCTTCTTAAAATTGGGATCCTTTGGATGCAGTCGGGTAAGCTCGGCATGCAATACAACCTACAAAAAGTTGCAAGATACAAGTTCAATAATAATGATAGGAAAACAAGAATCACAAATGAAGGATCATAGTAAAACTTACATAAAAATCAGTGCCGATGACTAAAGTAGTAGACATGCTTTTTTCTTTGGCTATCCCAAGACGTGTGCGAATAAAAAGCACGTATTGGTCTATGACCTGTGAAGCATAAACTTTGAGGTTAGTTAAGGATGTACATAACACAATACAAATTATGAATTAAAACTTACATCTTGGGTGAAGTCCATGTCAGTATTCTCAAGATCATCGAAGAACTCTTGATTTAAAGGAGCTTCTGTCGCAGTCACAACTGCAATGGAATTAGGTCCACTAATTCTGAATTTTCTGTACTGAGTCCTCAATACCTCAGCAGTAGACGGACTTTGACCCTTAAAAGGAGTCCGAATTGCAGCAGACGGTCTACGCTCTCGAGGCCCCAAACTCTTATCGCCCGTGTCCTCATCCTCATCCTCCCCAAACTCCTCGAGATCATCCAAATCAACACTAGGCTCAGATGTTTGTACCTTATCATGTGGCTTAGACGCTTTCTTGGCCTTGTCAGGAGAATGTAAGGTACAAACCTTATCATATGGGATATAGGTCTGGTAAGAGGCTCCCTTGATAGGAGAGTGCGACACAGGTACCACAGACTTGAAGAGGTTGGTAAACTGTTGCAAAGCAGTAGCCTCATCGGCGGGGGCATGCTGGGGCTGCAAAGGAGTACCGGCCTCGTTGGGGACGTGCTGAGGCTCCCAAGAAGCACTGGTCTCGGTGGGTATGTCCTGAGGCTGAAAAGCAGTAACCTCCTCGGTGGGTATGTCCTGAGGCTGAAACACAATAGCCTCATCGGCGGGGGCATGCTGGGGCTGCAAAGGAGTACCGGCCTCGTTGGGGACGTGCTGAGGCTCCCAAGAAGCACTGGTCTCGGTGGGTATGTGCTGAGGCTGAAAAGCAGTAACCTCCTCGATGGGTATGTCCTGAGGCTGAAAAACAATAGCCTCATCGGCGGGGGCATGCTGGGGCTGCAAAGGAGTACCGGCCTCGTTGGGGACGTGCTGAGGCTCCCAAGAAGCGCTGGTCTCGGTGGGTATGTGCTGAGGCTGAAAAGCAGTAACCTCCTCGATGGGTATGTCCTGAGGCTGAAAAACAATAGCCTCCTCGGTGGGGGCATGCTGAGGCTGCAAAGAAGTACCGACCTCGGTGGGGACGTGCTGAGGCTGCAAAGAAAAGGCCTCATCGGCAGCGACATGCTGAGGCTGTGGCTGGCGGGAGCGACTCTGAGAGTGGTGGGAGATAACATCCTCTTCCCGGAAGAGTGGAGGACTCCTAGAACGCCTCCGGCCGGAAACTGCCCTCAATCTGTCATCGATAACTGCTCTCAATACAGCAAGAAAGCCTGTATCAGAATCATCAGTCAAAACTGCCCTCAATCTATCATCGATAACTGCCCTCAATCTGTCCTCGATATCATGCCCCCTGTCAGTGCCCCCTTCGTTGTCTGGGCAAGGCCGTCCGTGCACACAACACACTCTAGCTCTCTCTCCCCCCTCTGTTGGAGTGAGAAGTGGAGTGCTCTGTCGGGGGTGCTTCGTCCCGCGTCGTGCTTTCTGTACAGGCGCCTTCAATGTTGTCTCATATCTTGAGGCAACGCGTACAGGAGCCTCGAAACGAACATCAAACATATCCCCATTGTCGAAGCTCATCATATAGTACTCATCTAACTCACTAGATGTAGCTTCCAACACAGGATATACCGGCCGCTACAAAACAATATAACATGCACAATATTAGAATTCGAATTTTAATATAAAAAATTATATAATAAAAAGATAAAACGTACCCGCTTCTCTAAAAAAGTTGCAAAATCAATCTTCCTCATCTGTCGAGTGCTCCATCTCAAACAACGAGGCAATATCTCCTCGCGCTCTCGAAAGCCACATTGGCTTCCCAAATCTGGAACGGCCTCGTACGACCAAATTTGTAAGGCCCAAACCGGACCATAAAAGTGGTAATCTTTTTCAGCTTGGTCCGGGGCAATCCCAACAGTGTCTATGTAGTAAGACAATGCGCCATACGTGTATGAGCCCCATGGAAAGGCATCCCAACGCTCAAAATCCTCAACTAATGTCCATGCCCAATCCTCGATCACTGGATTATCCCGACATAGGAGGAATAGATAGTACACCAAAAGATTGGCAGCCTTCAAATAGTCTTCCACATCCTTGCCAAGGCTCTTCTCATTGAATCTCTTGCGCAACACATGCACCTTCGTGGATACACCATTGAAGAATCGATTGAATATACCATTCCGTGGAGGCTTGTGTTTTGCATATGGATCAAAATCACTGTTGCCAAAGTGAAGTCCCGTGACAAGGGCATACTCCGTCGGCCTAAATCGAATGGTCTGTCCACCAACTTGAAACCAAGACTCGTCACATGGTATATCGCTACCTTTCAATTGACGAGCTAGCAAGTGGTGTAGAGCATTACTTGCACTATGGTTTCTCTTGATATCAATCAACCGTCCTACTACGCCTTCTTTAAATCTCTCTAGAGCCAACGGACCGCCTTTATCAAGTAAAACATTCTTGACCTCCTTCAATATATCGGTCCTCATATAAAGATTAACTCCACGGGTCACGTAGATCAATGTAGGCCTTTTCCAATCACAATTAATCTACAAAATCAATGTATTAAAAACAAATTAGAAAGATAATCATGTATTTGAAACAAATAATACAACAATAATAAAAAAAAAAAAATAAACGAAGCGGGGTAGGCGGACTGTCGAGATCACGATGGGAGGCTCCCGTCGTGACCACGATGGACGCCATCGTGGGCCATCGTCGTGACCTCGACGGCGCCATCGTGCCCACGATGGGGAGCCTGCCATCGTGAATCCGACGACGAGACCCCCGTCGTGCCTACCCCGCCCCAAACCCCCGTCGTGCCCACCCCGCCCCAAGCCCCCGTCGTGACCACGATGGACGCCATCGTGGGCCATCGTCGTGACCTCGACGGCGCCATCGTGCCCACGATGGGGAGCCTGCCATCGTGAATCCGACGACGAGACCCACGTCGTGCCTACCCCGCCACAAGCCCCCTTCGTGCCCACCCCGCCTCAGGCCCCTGTCGTCGTGCCCACCCTGCCCCAACCCCCGTCGTCTCCATCCACGATCTTTCCGCCAATTTCAGCCGAAAAATTCACAAAAAACACCAAAATTCTCAAGTTGTTTTCAACAAATCTCAACAAACTCTAGCTATTTACCAACTAAACATGATTCTCAAAGCATTATAACACATATACATGCATTTAACAATGAATTTAGGCTCCAATTTTTCAAGGGAGGCAAAATTGGGCGAAAATTAGGGCTCACTCACCGGAGGAGTAGGATGTGCGAGACGCTCCTCCTCTTCGGAGCTTGTCGCCGACACCGAGTCGTCGTCGTTCCGGTCGCGGTCGCCCATCTCGACGTCGTGACTGGAATTCGATCGTGAGGTGGCGCCGGTCGTGAGCGTGTCGTGAGTTGGGAGAGAGAGAGAGAGAATTTGAATTTGGGGGTGGAGGGAGGAGAGAGGAGGGGCCGATGACTTCTCTTTTTTTTTTTTTTTTTGCTTTTCTTTAATGATATAATGTAAGGGTATTTTAGTCTTTTAACTGATTTTGGTATACAAAAGAGTTGTTTTTAAGTTGAGGCTAAAAGAGTTATCTTTTTTAATTTTTGGTATTTAAAAACTCCGGCCCCATTAGAAAAAGCTTTACGGGGACCTATCCCTGGCTTAACTTTCTGCCTCCCGGATAATAAATCCCTCGACGGTCCTTCCAACCTTCGGAAGAACAACATTGCTCTCTGGGAGCAACAAGTGGCAGCCGGGATGCGCTTACCTCCACCCCCCTTTCTGGTAACAATCTGTAATCATTTTCGTATCCCCTTTTACCAGCTTGTCCCTTCAGCCATGCGGCGGGCCTTCTTCCATATACTAGTGAAATACCACGGCTGCCGAGATACGACAGATCTGTTTTGTCAAACCCAAGTCCTCAAGAAAACCAACACCATTACAATTTGTCCACCAATAAAAGATATAAACCCACCTTTATGAGTAAACTGCCCTCTACAGACAAGAATTTTGTAAATAAATACTGTATAGTTTCTACTGATAAAGGAACCTGGCGTGCCTTTGTCGAGGTTGCTAACGTGATCTGGCACCCGGAGAGACATACTCAGCCACTCCCCTCTTTAACCCTTTCTTCAAACCAGAATTGAGCCATTTTTAATTGGCTCGACACTTTTCACTCTAATCAATTTTTTCCTTCCCGGCGCTTAGTAGATAACAACTCAGCGCTGGCAGTGAACTGGCTGTTCTCTCATTTTTCCCATTCCCGAATAGGTAATCTGTTTGTCGTGTGTTTT
Organism: Salvia miltiorrhiza; assembly: GCF_028751815.1. Classification (NCBI taxonomy): domain Eukaryota; kingdom Viridiplantae; phylum Streptophyta; class Magnoliopsida; order Lamiales; family Lamiaceae; genus Salvia; species Salvia miltiorrhiza. The sequence goes on from NC_080388.1 coordinate 10,835,948, forward strand.
TTGTGTGTGTGATGATAAGATGTGCTTGATGCTAACCCACCAATAACTTGTTTCAGAGATGGACTGGATGGCTGATTCCAAAAGTCTTCTTCCAGCCCCGGCAGCCGAAGATGAGGACAGGGCTGGGATTCCTAGAGCTGAGACTCCCTGGGATGACACCCCTCGGGCTACTCCTTCGAAAGCTGACATGTCCAAGACGGTCAACGATACCCAAGAGTTCGGGGGCCCGACAGAGATCCCGTCCTCCATTAACATTTCCCTAACTGAGGGTTTTTCCTCAGTTCCAATTACATACACGTCCTTCCATCCTGGTCCGCGCCGCCCTAGTCATGTCCTGGAGAAAATTACCCAGATCTCCACCGTCCACACAGGGTTGAGGGATGAGGAGGAGGAAGAGCCGATCGACGACGATATAGAAGTCCTAGACATAGAGCCCGTCTCTACCCTCTGTCCAGGGGCGGCCAAGACTATCCCGAAGAGGAAGAGGAAGGACCCTCTGAAGGAGAAGGTGGAAGCCCTGGCACGCAAGAAAAGGGCCATTCGCCTGGGTAAATCGACAGCCCAGGAGCCAGAGCTGCCCAGAGGCGGTCCTGAGGATCGGACCACCGTTCTGATATGTCCTATCTCTACTATGGAGGGGCGGGAGTATTATCAACAGATGTTAGCTAGGGTTCACCCGAACAATCAGGCTATCGCCCGTAAGGCCTCGGGCACGGCACTGGTTGAATCACTGAGTCGCACCTATATGACAGTATACTTCTCTCTCATCCCTTGGTATTTTTGCGTTTTTCTTTTTACCGGTTCTACTAACCTTCTACTAATCCCCAGGAGGAGACTCAGAAAGTCGAGGCTCTTCGCAGGGTAGAGCTTTTTGATGAAGTAGAGAGGAGCCTGCACCAGGCCAGGGCTGCATTGGCCCTTAAAGAGAAAGAGGCCTCTCAAGTAATATCTAGCCTCAGCGAAGCAGAGGTAGAGTTGTCCCGTGCTCAAGCCAGACTTGCAGAGCTAGAAGTTGAGAGAAATTCCTTGGAATCCGCTCTTCAAGAGGCGAAACGTGAGACCAATGAACTGGGCTCAGATTTCAGGAGCGCTATTCCAAGGAATACGATGAGTCGAAGAGGCGATGGAGGGAGGCCCGTATCAGAGCCCACTGAGAGGGGTACATTTTTGGTGCTCGTGACTAGCGCCTGGAGTTCTTCCTGTCACCCCAGGGCCATCAATTTCTCCAGCTTCTCTTCGAGGGCATGATAGACGCCTTCTGCAAAACTTCTAATTTTCTCAAGAAGTTCATTCCCACCCTGGCCTACATGATCACGGAGATTGGGCGTAAGGGAGCAGAGATGCCTGGGGCCACCGCTGAGCAGGTGGTGAAACTGGATCTGCGGGCTTTAATGCGTTCTTTGGAAAATAATGCCCTGTGCGCAAAGCTAGGCATAGACCCTAAGGCCCCTGCTAGCCCTGAGTAGTGGTATCCAGTATTAGACAGCGCGCTTCAGCAATTTATCATGGGTCTCTGCACTGAGGACGCCCCCACAGAGCCTATCTTCTCTAGCCCTTTTCTTGAAGTTCTTCAAGAATTTGTGCAGGATCTATCCGGGGACAGAGCGGCACCCCGGTCTTTTGCTGAATTTGGGTTGTACCCTCCTAAGCCTCTGTCATCTGACCTGTCCAGCTCTCCTGTTTCCCGCGAAGTGGTCCTTCAAGAACTTGCTAAGTTATACAAGGATGAGGCCAGCTCTACGCGTTCTCTGGTCGGGGATCTATCTAAGGATCCAGATCCTTTCCCCGACGTCGACACCTCCAGGTCTTTACCTATTTTTAATGAAGGTCCCTTCTCCGTTGCTTCTGGCCCCGGTCCCTCTGGTTCTGCTCTTATGTCTGCTCCAACCTCTGCTCAGCCCGAAGCTCTTCCTACTTAGATAGGATATATGTATGTTTTTTTTTAGATCATATGTTTAGATATCTTTTTGACTCTGTATATACACAAACTCATTGTCCTCTATGAATCGGTTATCTTTTTGGCTGCTCTTACTTTATTATTTCTGTAAATTGGTTACTGATGATAGATTAATTTCATCTCTGGAAGCTTGACCCTGTGTGTTGTTTTGGCATTTTGACTTTCTGGGTGTCCGTGTTAAGACAACTCTGGGAGCTCATGCTTAGGTGACCTTCAAAATTTTGATTCTTATGAATGTTGTGCTAAATTATCTCTCGGAGCTTTGATTTGGGCAACTTTTGAAATATCTTTCCACTTAATGTCTGTGTTAAGGCAGCTCTGAGAGCTCACACTTAGGCAACTTTTGGAATAGTGTACCACTTAATGTCCGCGCTAAGGCAGCTATGAGAGTTCACACTTAGGCAACTTTTGGAATATCGTACCACTTAATGTCCACGCTAAGGCAGCTTTGAGAGCTCACACTTAGGAAACTTTTGGAATATCCTACCATTTAATGTCCGCGCTAAGGCAGCTCTGGGAGCTCGCACTTAGGCAACATCTAGGTCTTATGCACTCGTGCTACTACCAGCATTGGGATCCGGTGTAGGCAGCTGCCCACGCTAAGCCAGCTCTGGGAGCTCGAACTTAGGTGACATTCTATAATTTTATTCCACTTAATGCCTGCACTAAGGCAGCTCTAGGAGCTCACACTTAGGTGACTTCTAGGTCCTATGTGCTCGCGCTACTACCAGCATTGGGATCCGGTGTAGGCAGCTGCCCACGCTAAGCTAGCTCTGGGAGCTCGAACTTAGGTGACATTCTATAATTATGAATTTTTTATCCCTAAAATATAGGATATGTCTCACAGTGTAGTAGGCGTATATGGGGTATAGACCCCTACTCTCCCCAATGTCGTGCGCGTACTTTTAGAAGTCAAGCACGATTGTTTGTCAGCCCTGCAATTCTTGATTAGTTAAAGATAGATACCGTAATATAAATGAAAAATGTTGTCAAACACGCGTGTTTACCCTAAAACCAAGAATCTCATTTTTTTAATGAAACTTGGTCTCAAACCTCATTAAAACCCCTGTGGGGAAAAAGAGTATTTGGTCTACAAAGATAGATTCATATTGTAAGCTCTTCAAGCATAGAATTTTTTCATAGTATTGATGTTCCAAGGCCGAGTGAGAGGCCTCCCTTCACTATCAGATAGGTGATATGCTCCATCGCCCAGCACTTCTGTTACCACAAAAGGGCCCTCCCAAGTAGGATCAAACTTTTTGGCTGGATGCAGTGCATCCGTCCGCTTTAATACTAGATCTCCCTTGGTAAATTTTCTGACTATCGCCTTGCTATCGAACCCAGCTTTGATGATGTTTTTATATTTTGCAGCCCTGAGAAAAGCTGCGTCTCTGCTCACCTCCATGAAATCCAGATCTAAGCGCCGAAGTTCATCATTCTGTATGGGGTCATAATGTAAGACCCTGTGTGATGCCAAGTGTACCTCGGCTGGTATCACAGCGTTGGAATCATATACAAGCGTGAATGGTGCTTTCCTCGTAGCTGTCTTATGGCTAGTATGATGAGCCCAAAGGACCCCATCCAGCTCTTCCGCCCATTTGCCCTTACTCTTTTCCAACTGTTTCTTTAGGCCTTCACGTATTGTGCGATTAGTAAGTTTTACTTGGCCGTTAGCCTGTAGGTGAGCTACAGAGACGAAGCGTTGTATGATGTCCATTCTGTGATAAAAGTCCTCTATGCGCTTCCCCGTGAATTGCATCCCGTTATCCGAGATGAGTACTCTCGGTGACCCGTACCGGCAGCAAATGTTGCGCCATAGGAATCTCTCAATGGTACACTCATCTATCTTTGTCACTGCCTCTGCTTCCACCCATTTAGAAAAGTAATCCACATCCATTATTAAGAAATATTTTCCACCCGGGGCTGTGGGGAGTTTTCCCACAATGTCGATTCCCCATTTGTCAAAAGGGCAAGTGGCGTACATAGTTCCCATAATTTCTCCTGGGATATTGATGCGCGGGGCATATTTCTGACAGATCTCACATTTCTTGACAAATTGTTTGGCATCTTCCGCCATTGTAGGCCAATAAAACCCAGCCCTGATAATTTTTCTCATCAAATCCTTATATCCAGCGTGGTTCCCGCAGCAACCCTGGTGAACTTCCCTGAGAGCGAATTGCGCCTCTTCCAGAGATAGACATTTTAATAGTGGATGAGTAAAGGATCTCTTGTACAGTTGATCATTGATGATACAATATCTGCCATAGAGGCAGCGCTGGGAGATAAATGAGTCTAGTCGCTCCCCTATCCGCAAGAAGTGGATGATGGGTGTACACCAATTTTCTCTGACTTCCACGTTGAAAACACCCTGTATACTCGCTGCATTAGGCTCAAAGAGCAGAGTCACGGAATCTGTCCAGCTATGCTCGGCCGCGCTGGCCATCCGCGCTAGTAAGTCAGCCCTGTTATTTGTTCGCGCGGTATTTGTTCAATGAGACAGTCCTGGAACTTGGACATCAACTCCCCAGCCTTGACATGGTATGTGGCCATTCGGCGTTTCCTGATATCATACTCGCCTAGCAACTGCTGCACCACCAATTGCGAATCAAACTTTACATGCACGGATTCAGCCCCTAGTTCTGATAAAATTGACAAGGCCCTAACAACAGCTTCATACTCAGCCTCATTGTTAGACGAGCGCTGCTCATATTTAATTGCAAATTATAAATCGTCATTAGTGGGGGATTGAATATAGATGTCCACCCCGCATCCTGCCTTCGTGACAGAACCATCCACGAATGCCCTCGAGGGTTTCTGTTTTTCAACCCTAGTAGTCTCTTCTATAAAGTCTGTTAGAGCATGCACTTTGATAGCAACCTGTGGCTCAAAATCTACGTCATACTCACTCAACTCGATTGCTCACTTTGCCATTCTTCCTGACAGATTTGGTCGCCCTAAAGTTTGCTTGAATGGCAATGACGTGCGCACAATGACCTTGTCTGCCAGAAAGTACGGTCTTTACCTTTGAGCCGTTACCAACACGATCAGCACTGCCCTTTCAATTTCAAAGTAGTTCAGCTCCGCCCCCTGTAACATTTTACTGACAAAATAAATCGGCATTTGTTGCCCTCGTTCTTCTCTAATAAAGACTGATCCCAAGGATTTCATTCCCACTGCTATGTATAAGTATAACGTTTCCCCAGCCCTTGGTTTCGTCAGCATTGGCAGCTTCGCTAGATATTGTTTTAACTGCTCAAAAGCCTATTGATAATTTTGAGTCCACTCGAACTTGGTTCCTTTCCCCAAAATTTTGGAAAAAGGTAAACTCCGGTCTGTCAATCGAGAAATAAATTGCCCGAGTGCTGTGAGTCTCCCATTTAATGTTTGTACATCTTTGGCATTCCTAGGTGGTGTCATGTTTACGATAGCCTGTACTTTATCAGCTCTATCCCCGTCGGCTCCCTTCGCGGGAACGACAACGGTGCTTTTTACCAGAGAAGGTGGATTTCCCGTTGAGAATCCCCCAGGAATGTTTTGAGTCGGAAGTCCTGAGGTCCCCAGCCCTGCCCCTATCGGTAGCCTTGAATTCAGCAGTGGTGTAGACGTTCCCAACACCTGTCTCATGCAGGCATAGCTCAGAAAAGATAGCATCTGTTCGGTCATGGTGACGTTAATCTGCCCCGTTCCTTGTGCAGTTGACCCTTGCTTAGTCAGAGTCACCTGCAGCCCTGACAGTATGGGCCTAAGTAGGCCAGTAGGAGTGGAGTCCTCGACCCGAATTCCCTCATTGGTGACAGTAGCAGCTGTGTTAGGAGTAGGAGCCCTGCCCTCTCCCGCAAAGTGCCCCAGCAAATTTTTGATGATATTTGTGTCCTCCATGACCTGTAGAAACAAAATTAGTGATCTAAAAGGAAAAATATAAGGCGAAGTCCCCGAATAACGTATGTTTCCATCCATATAAAAGGCAGCCCATAGTTTTCATGAAGAATTCCCATAAGAAGGCCAATTCCCACTCGATATAGAGATCATGCAAGAAAATTCCCAGAAATCCAACGGATCCAACAGATCTCTACCACAAATAAAGCAGCAGAAAACTATATCCCAAGAATTCCATAGATCTGTCAACAAAAAACTCCCAACGCCCGGCGAAACACCAATTCAAACAGAAATTAGCGCAACAAACAACATAGTAACATAAAAGATGCATCAAAACGAAAATCACGTAAAATGCATGCGAAATTACCAAAGCCCAGGCAAACGCCCCACCACAAGATCGATTAAAACCAGAGAAAATGCACACAAACAAGCATATGTGCCCATCAAACCCAAATCCTCGGCAAAGATATATAGCTTGTGCCAAGAAATTCGGCCGAGCAAATTCCATGCAAAAATTTTCTTCACGTCTTAAGCTCGATCCGCAACTTTCCACAGACGGCGCCAGTTGGTGAGTTCAATAATTTCACCCTTTAATTATGAAGATAGTGATTCACCTGTAGTGTGTTGGGGAATTGAGAGAGAAAACAAGAACAACTAGAGCGAGAGAGAAGAGAATTTTTTATTAGAATTCGGACAGCATGTGTCTACAATGACAAGCGTTCTTTCTATTTATAGACGCCTAAGACAAGGTTAAATTAGTAATTACATGACCGATAGTGACCCTGGCGGTTACAGAGAATCTTTTCGAGGTCGTTGTCAACCAGCAGGGCTGCCAATCTTTTCCAGCGCTGCATCTATCTTCCAGCCCTGAAATCCCCCTCTTGAGCACACCAGCCTTGCTCACGTTCCCCTCCTGACTATGCCAGATTTGCTTAATCCCCAGCGTTGCTCATCATTTCTTTACTTCAGCCCTGGTACCCGTAATGCCTAAATCCTCCCAAAATGGCCCTGGTGCTTTTATGTTTCGAGTTTTTTTCCCAATAAATACTATAGAAGCTCTTTCTTATGCCTCATGTTCCAGCGCCGAAGACTCTGGTGTTATCAGGTCTGCCTCACGCATATTTTACTCCTCATCATAGTCCAAATCTGTTCAGGTTCTTTTGTCTTCATTCTCCTTTGATGTGTGAAGATTTAGTCTTCTTGTCCTTATGTTAGCTCATTAATTGAAATATTTTAGCTTCTGAACTAAATATAAAAATATTGTATCTTGAATTTAATTAAATGATATATATATATATATATATATATAAGCAGTAGCCTCCCAAGACCTTTCAAAGCTTTCCAAGGCAAAAAACACGAAGGGGTAAAATAGTCATTTTGAAAATTATTATTATTATTATTATTATTATTATTATTATTATTATTATTATTATTATTATTACCGAAAAACCTTTTTCTCATTAGTCGTCAAAATTATGCATATAATTGTACACCAATATGCATAAACATAAATCCAAATATGCATGACACTCGATAGAAATATGCATGAGAAAGTATCAATATATGACCCATCAAGTGACCAGCGGCGAGAGTTACCTGACGGTGTTGCATAGTACTATGCATATAGTTCAACAAGAATATGCATAAAGAAATAGAAATATGCATAACGTTACACACAAATATGCATAGCATTATTCGACAGCGATAGACATCAGAGGGTTTGCATTCTGATACTTTTCCATGCATATTTCTATCCAGTGTCATGCATATTTGTGTTTGCCTTTATGCATATTGGTGTTCAATTATATGCATAATTTTGAGGGTTTGCATTCTGATAGTTTCTCATGCATATTTCTATCGACTATCATGCATATTTGGATTTATGTTTATGCATATTGGTGTACAATTAGATGCATAATTTTGACGACAGCCGCGAAATAAATAGATCTTCGATAAAAAAAAATTCAAAATGACTATTTTACCCTTCCATTTTTTTGCCTTGGAAAGTCTTGGGAGGCTGCTTCCATGAGGTGCGCTCCTAATGCGCCACGTGGCCCCATTGTATGGTCCAGATTTAGACCTACATATTATGAGGGGAGTGGATTCTACAAGATATATATATATATATATATATATATATATATATATATATATATATTAGGATTAATGGAGAATTCTCTATTGATCATTCTGAATAAGTTAATAACTTTATCGAAGATATAATGACTTAATGAGTATTATCATTTCTCTTTGACTTTGCAGTGACCGTGAGTTTGGCCCTTTTTAGAATATACTTTAATTAGCGCAATATGGAATATGAACGTCAGTTTCGCTAATTTTATAGTTTAAAATGAATATTTTTTTAGTTAAATACAATTCTAATAATTTTGAGTTTGTTTAATATGTTTAGTATTATGACTTTAAATTTGTTTAAATACTTTGAAGTGTTATTTAATAAACTACTTCCTCCGTCCCACGAATCTTAACACATTTCCAAATAAGGTAATAATTATTACATTCTCTTTCCTACTTTATCATTTTTATTACCTTCTCTATCCTACTTTATCACTTTTATACTTTATTCATCCTACAAAATTAAAATTATGCTCCCCAATATATGTGAATTAATAGGGTTTCTCTCTCGATGGTGCCGCTAGGGTTCCCACGCTAGAGTTTCTTCGCCGGTGTCTTGCCGGTTTTCTTCTTTCCGGCCGGCGTGTTATGGCTTCTTCTTCGCAACATCATGATCTCAACAGTGAGTTTCCAAGCAATCTTCCACCGATAGGGGCTTCTAAAGACCTATCTCTGGCATCCACACATCTGGATCTGATGATGACTAAAGCTGCGGCGGCAGAGATTAACGTCCCCAGGATACCATGAAAACGGCGGAGGAGCCATCTCCTAACCCTAGCCACCCTAGGGTTTCTTACTCCACAAAAGTTCAACAATCTACTATCAAGCCTGCAGATGTTCTTGCGCAAGATTATTGCACTCTTCACCCTTTCAAGAAGAATGTTGATATTCACTTTGATATTCCGGATGAACTTTACAATCAACAGCTGAAACGCTTTTCCCTTGCGTTACATGCCAGACTTGTTTTGCATAAAGAAGAATCCCCTCGGTTTGCGGAGGACATTAAAAAGGAGTTGCAACAACGTTGGGGGATCTCGGCTCCGTGGCAAGTTATCCCTCTCGGCAAGGGATTCTTTACGCTTCGCTTCTCTGGGGAAAGCGACATGGCTAAAGCGAAGTCGAAGGCCTTCTGGAAGTTAAAGACCGGAATTCTAAAAATCAGAGAATGGGTTCCTTTGTTTAATCCCTACAAAGAAACGGCTGCTTTATCTCAAGTTTGGCTACGGATTTACTATTAGTCACACGAACTCTGGCATCCTGACATCGTCTTGGGACTTGCTCGTTCAGTGGGAACCCCGATTAAGATTGACGGCTCTACTTTTCTTAGGGCTGTTGGACATTATGCTCGAGTCCTCATTGAAATGGATGTTACGAAAGATATTGTCTATAACTTAACTGTCAATAGGGACTCGGCCTCCTTTGAAATTGAGTTCGTTTACGAAAACTTACCTTATTTTTGCGAAATTTGTAGGAAGGTGGGCCACTCCGCTGATAAATGCAGGAAGAATTCTGAAGAAAAGGAAGTGCTGAAAACTGGGGAGAAAGATGACTCTAATAATCGGAACTCTCATAATTTTAATGTTCCTACTGCCAAGCCCTCATGGCGGCATAACGATAAACCACAGAAAGATGTTTCTCATGCTAAAACTGCTAAACAATTCAAAGCCAAAGAGCAGATTCTTTCTAAAAAATCATTCGCGGCTCTGGATAGGGATCATGATGCTGGTTTTATTGAGGAAGAGGCAACGGAGGAGGCCAGCCATTCTGGAGAGGCTTTTCTGGAGAAGGATCTCTCTCCCAAAAAAGTTGTGGATACAAGAGGGCTGACGGTGGTTACTCCGACTGCGGAATGCGCTGTCGCTCTAAGAGATGATGATTTAGAGCCGAGAGGGCAGGCGATGGAAACTCCGGCTGCCATTTTTGCAGTAGAAACTGCCTTGGTTCATGAAGAGGAATTAGATCGGCATACTGAAACTCAGGCAGAAGACAAAGAAGCCTCAGAAGAGATAGAGGAGATTGAGGTTGAGGATAAGAATGGTCAAGCGATTACTAACCAAACTATGAACGAAAAGCAGTTCTTTACTGCGGTTTCTACTTTGGTACAGGAGGAAATGCAATGGATAAATGATCAAGAGATTAAATCGGCGGAGAAGCAAATAGAAGCCAAACATATTCAGCAGAAAATCGATTCGGTTATGCAATGGCCTGAGAGGAGAGTTTTGCGGTCTAATGCGAAACTGATGGGGAACTCCAGTAGAGAAATAATTACTAATACTAAGACAAAAGGCCAAAAGTTGCCTACTGAGGTAGGGAAAAATCGGCAGAAGTAGGCGATGAAACCTGGCATCGAGATTGTTAAAGAGCAGCTGACTATTGCGCACGCGTCGGGTAGAAAACCTTGAGAGTTTGTGGTGGATGACAAGCCAAGCCCTCCTTTACGCACGATGGCGAACATGGCTACGAAAAGTTGGGCAAATGAAGTTGAGAATGAAGAGAAATCTTCATTGAATGCAGATAACTCTCAATGAATGTTATTTCCTGGAATGTTAGAGGGCTAAACGATGATTCACGTCAAGTCCTCCAGGATCATTGCACCAGATTTTCTCCCATACTTTTGGGAATTATTGAGCCAAAGGCGGTTTTCTCAAAAATTCCTTCGTCTTTCTGGAATTCTATTAATATGGTTCCTGTACATCAGAATTCGCGCGTAGGTATGAGTTCTAACATTTGGGTTTTTGCGGCTCCCCAAGTTTCTGTCTCTTTGGTTTTCTCGTCTAATCAAACGGTCATTATTGACTGTATTTGGTACTCTCGTAAGTTTCATGCTGCCTTTGTGCATGGGGATAATCTTTTGAATGAGCGGCGATGTCTGTAGGTTGATTTATTGACGCATATCATTGATAATAACTTTTTGGTGGAGTAAAAGGTGCGCATGAGCGCAAGAGCAGTCGTATTCTGGTGGACGTCGTTCACCACCAAATAATTCCTGCAGAATTACCAAAATAAATTAGTACAATGGTAAGCAGGGTCGATCCCACAGAGAGCAGTTAAAAATCATTCAAATCCCTAAATCTATAAAATTGGTGATGCCACCACGCCTTAATTTTAAGAAGAATTAATTAAAGCTAAGAATGCAAAATTAATCAAATAAAGACTCTTGAATTAAATTAATAAAAGTGTAACTCGGCTCAAATAAATCCGCACTAATTCAAAGCTCTGATCATCGATGCAATAATTAATTAATCCCTATCAACCAACCAGTTATAGGATACCGTGAAACGCAACGGACGTACCCCAATTCCTACTTACTGTGTCGATAAACAGCTGGAGACTCCAGACCTGCTTATTTCCCTTATTAAAATATAACCTAGCTGGAGACGCCAGACCTAGATTTAATATTCTAATAGCATTAAGATGAAGGAACCCAATTTATATCAATTATCCTAGAGACGCTAGTAATAATTAATACACCAATTAATTCCTACTACGAACATGGTAGTTTTATCACTAATCAGCCATATTCCAACAATTACGGATTGAAGGTGCTAATTGACTATAATCCAATTTAATCTAAGTTGATCAGGCTTAAATAAAATCAGAATTATCTTTAAACCCTAGGAATAAATCGAAATCAATAAGAATCAATTTTATGCTCAATTAGGTCTCACAGATTATTAAATTGGTGCTTCATTATTCTCGCCGAATTAAAAAATTAGCTACTCATAATCAAACTAAACACAATAAAATAAATAAAGATGAACATAGAACGATAAAATAAATTGCAAGAAAATAAAAGAAGTCACCACAATTGAAAAACTAAGAAAACTCGGTTGCCACAAGTTGAATCCAAGGTCCAGCCGCAAGTACCAAAAGAAAAGCAAGAAAATTTAAACCTTAACCTAGGGAATTAAAATCGTGTAGTGCAAAAGTAATTAACAAAACTAAATCCTATCCTATCACTAATATGCATGCGGCTGATATATTGTGTCCTGCTCAAACTAAACTAATCCTACATATATATCTAAAACTTGGCGGCTACCAAACCAAGGGAATTGATTCCCACAAAACACCAACAGCTGCCTACTCCAAAATGGGCTGCCAAAATTCGAACAAAAAACCCAAATACTGTTGAACATGGTATTTGTGTATTTGAATAAAGAATTCATATTTGTAGGGCTGTAAACATAGGGATTTTTATTGTCTTTTCTTGATGTTCTTCATTGTGTACAAAGCGCCCTTTTATAGGGTGAAGAAATAATATACAAGGAAAGAATAAACTACTATAATCAAGGATCTTGATTGATCCTTGATTACTTAATTACATCTTATCCAATATTTTCCACAATTATTTTCCACACTCCCCCTCAAGTTGATTAACGGGATTCCCGATATTCAACTTGCCAAGAACTTCTAAAAAATTCTTGGAGTTCACAGCTTTGGTTAGGATGTCAGCGAGCTGATCTTCGGATCTCACAAAGGGTAGGGTCACGATCCCTCCTTCAATCTTCTCTTTGATGAAGTGCTTATCAACTTCGACATGTTTAGTTCTATCATGTTGCACTGGATTTTCAGATATGCTGATGGCGGCTTTGTTGTCACAGAACATTTGGCATGTTTTTGTTGGATGAAGACCTAACTCCATTAGTAGCCTTCTCAACCAAAGAACTTCCGTCAGCCCACTCTTGATTCCCCTGAATTCTGCTTCTGCACTCGAGAGAGCCACTACCTTTTGTTTCTTGCTTCTCCATGATACGAGGTTACCTCCTATGAAGGCAAAATATCCTGATGTAGATTTTCTGTCAATTGGGTTCCCAGCCCAATCTGCATCTGTATAGGCTTGAATTTCCAAGTGACCAGTTCTTTTGAATAGTACTCCATAATCAAAGGTTCCTTTCAGATATCTCACAATTCTAAGTGCGGCTTCCCAGTGATCAACTTGGGGTTGGTGCATGAACTGGCTAACAACTCCAACAGCGTAGGCAATATCCGGTCGAGTATGGGAGAGATAGATAAGCTTCCCCACCAGACATTGATATTGTCCACGATCAGCTAACTCTGCTCCCTTCACAATTTGTAGCCCATGATTTGTCACAATAGGTGTTTCTACTGGTTTGCAATCCAGCATTCCCGTCTCTGCAAGAAGATCTAGAGTGTATTTCTTCTGACTGATGAAGATCCCTCTCTTTGATCTAAGTACTTCAATGCCAAGAAAGTACTTCAGTCTCCCTAAGTCTTTCATCTCGAATTCTTTGAACAGGCTTTCTTTCAACTTCTGAATTTCTTCTAAGTCATCCCCTGTTATGATCATATCATCAACGTAAATGACTAAGCAAGAAATAAGATCACCTCGCTTCTTCAAGAATAAGGTGTGGTCTGCGTTGCTTTGTTAGTACCCAAACTTCTTCATAGCTTCGGTGAAACGTCCAAACCAAGCCCTGGGAGACTGTTTGAGGCCATATAGAGTCTTCTTCAGTCTGCACACCTCACCTTCTTCAAAGTCATCTGAAAAACCTTGAGGAACATCCATGTAAACCTCCCTTTCCTCCTCTAGTTCTCCATGGAGGAAGGCATTTGTAACATCAAACTGGTGAAGATCCCAGTCTCTGTTGGCAGCTATAGATAGAAGAACTCTGATGGTGTTCATCTTTGCCACAGGTGAAAAAGTCTCCTCATAGTCAATCCCATACATCTGTGTATATCCTTTGGCAACCAGTCGAGCTTTGTATCGCTCAATCGATTCATCTGGTTTTCTTTGATGGTGAAAACCCATTTACATCCAACAGTCTTCTTTCCCTTTGGTAATCTACACTTTTCCCAAGTATGATTACGATCCAGAGCACTGATTTCCTTTTTCATGGCGACCCTCCAATGCTCAATTTTGAGTGTTTGTTCTGCTGATTGTGGAATCTTCTCATCATATAAGGCTGCTTCATAGGCAGTGGCGGTTTTGGACAAGTTTCCCTTGGCAAAATTTCCAATAGGGTACCGAGTATTCTTTCCAAACTTTTCTGGAGAGTATCGTTTGGGAGGAATACCTCTAGTACTCCTAGGAGGCAAGACGTATCTCCCGGCATCACCATCTGCCGCATTATCCTGTTCTTCTACACCAATCTGAGGAATATGATCAGTTGAATCGAAAAGAACAGTAGGTTCTTTGAGAGAACTGATACTATGACTTTTGAGAGAACTGATATCCTTGAGTCGTAACCATCATACCGAACACATGTTCAAACTGCAAACGGTGACCTGACCCGTGTTGAAGGAGCCGGAACTATGGAAATCTCCCCTACTCTTCGTCTTTCAAACTGTCTATATGTTTCCTCTCTTTCTCATAAACTCTTGTCTATTAGCCATGTTACAAAAGATCTCAATTGTACCATGGTCATGCATCCTCACTTCTGACTTCTTCAGGATATCAGGACGAGGGAGATTATTGGACGTTGCACTGAGTGGGATGGATTGTATTACGTGGATGAGATAGCTCAACAAGGCAAGGTGATGCTGGCTCACGGGACTGCTGACCGGGAAGCTTGGCTTTGGCATCGTCGGTTAGGGCATCCATCCACGGGTTATCTTAAAATTTTGTTTCCCGAGTTAGTAAAAAATGAGTCATTATCATGTGAAACTTGTGTTTTGGCTAAGAGCCACAGACAGTCTTTTAAACCCAATAATTCATGTGTTGACTCTATTTTTTCCTTAGTACATTCTGATATTTGGGGACCATCTCCTGTTTCGGGGGGTCAAGGTTTTAAGTATTTCGTGCTTTTTATTGATGACTGTACTACGATGACGTGGGTATACTTTCTCAAACATAAGTCTGAAGTTTTTGAAAAATTTACCCATTTTTTTGCCCTAGTTCAAATTCAATTTCAAAAACAAATTCAGACCCTTAGAACCGATAATGGGGGGGGGGAATTTGTTAATCACTCTATGCAGAATTTTTGTCAACAAAAAGGGATAATCCATCAAACCACTTGCCCCCATACCCCCGAACAAAACGGCGTGGCTGAACGGAAAAATAGAATCCTTCTTGAAATGACCCGGGCTATGATGATTGAATCTAAAGTGCCCACTCACTTCTGGCCTGAAGCTGTCGCCGCTTCAGTCTATCTCATAAATCGTCTTTCTACTAGAACTCTCTAGTTACAAACCCCTCTGCAAAAACTATCCACTTTGGCCTCTGTCCCTCCTACACTTACTCTTCAACCTCGGGTATTCGGGTGTTCAGTCTTTGTTCATATCCCCAAACATGAAAGAACTAAACTCTCTCCGTGTGCCCTTAAGTGTGTCTTTGTAGGATATGGGGTTAACCAAAAAGGTTATAGGTGTTACAATCCAAAGACCCGTCAAGTCTTAACCACGATGAATTGTGATTTCCTTGAAACCGAATATTTTTATGATACCCACCTTAACAGTCAGGGGGAGAGTGAGGAAAAGAGTGAAATAGATGTGTTAAGCTGGTTACCAATGCCAAGTCCTGAAGCAGGCCCACCAGAGACTGTTAACCTTACCACCGAGCAGCTCTCATCCACTTCAGAATCAACTCTTCTCCGCCTCAGCATCCCATATCTCTTCATCCGATATCTCCGGTAAGAAATTCAGAACCTACTGTTCTTTTATCTCTCAAAAGTCATAGTATCAGTAGCCCCACAGTCAAAAATCCACCTTTTATCTCTATCCTGTTTATCACTAGAGATTTGATATGCAGCGGAAGTATTTAGTGGTTTTCTACATGATTGGGATGTACTTTTAGTATTGTGTAGAAAACTAGGGTACTTATGTAATTTGTGGGAATCTAGAGGGGCAGATTGTATAACATGGGGTGATATTTGCAGTTTAGAACAACTTACGGGAGGCATTTGTAATAAATGAGAATTTGGGAAACTTATGGGCAAGACATGGGGTTCTTTATGGAAATAGGCAAAATTAGGAGGGTTTGGTGTAAAAACACCAAACCCTATACCTGAATCTTGAGAGTAGGCGCCTCCCTCATTCACTCCTCCCCCATTCACGCCAGTCACCTCCTCAAATCGGCCTCCTCCATTCTGCCCAAACTCCGGCGACCGGTCCACGGCCACCGCCGCTGCCCTCGCGGCCAACGTTGCCGCTCCGATCTGCTCCTGTCTATCTCCACTTCCACTCGCCATTTTCCCTTTAGCGAGCTTTGATTTATCTTCCCTTTTCTGATTTTGAGGGTTCCCTGAGCGCGGTGGTTTGGTTCTGCTGGCGGCGGTGTCTGGTGGTCGGCCCTCCGGCCGTTGAGTAGGGCGGTGAACGGCGGTGAGTCCGGCTCTGCCCCCTCCCGATGATGATAAGGCGTCGATGTCGGCGTGGTTGGTTGCCGACTGCAAGATTTGCAGTCGGGCGGCCTCTCTTCTCACTTTCGAGAACGCCGACTCCGCTGAGGGAGCCGAGATTTCTTTGGTTCTGTGGCTCCTTGGTTGTTGGGTTACCTCGTTTGTATTTGGTTTTGGTTCTGAGGTTTGTATTTCTCTTGACATTCTGATCTAATTTTTAGGAAGGAGGAAGGTTGAGGAAAGGTAATGGAACAATGAGGAATTTTTTTCTGAGTTCCCAGGATTACACCTGCTCTGATACCATGTTGAACATGGTATTTGTGTATTTGAATAAAGAATTCATATTTGTAGGGCTGTAAACATAGGGATTTTTATTGTCTTTTCTTGATGTTCTTCATTGTGTACAAAGCGCCCTTTTATAGGGTGAAGAAACAATATACAAGGAAAGAATAAACTACTATAATCAAGGATCTTGATTGATCCTTGATTACTTAATTACATCTTATCCAATATTTTCCACAGTTATTTTCCACAAATACATAATTAATCAAAATATTAGAGTTTAATTAAAATTAGAGCAAATATTTAAAGCCCAAATCTTCTTCCATCTTCACGAGTCATCCAACTTCATCAAAATTCTCAACTTTTATCATCTTTCATCATCTCCCGATATCTACTAGCATCCATCTCCAATCCATCTAATTCATGTGCCAAAATATCACAAACCATGTAAAATCATATAAAATCATGACGAAACACACACTAAACTAAGTAGCTAAAATACACACATCATATTCCTTGTGCTTCTTCTTGTAGAGATTTCTGTGATTTCATTGCGGCCTCGGGTTTTATTGAATCGGATGTGACTGGTCTCTTCTTCACTTGGTGTGGTCGCCGGCTGCTTCCCTTTCATGTGGAGTCGGTTTTAGACCGTTGTTTATTCTTTGAGGGATTTTCTTCTATGTGGGATTCGCTGAACACTCATGTCTTACCTCGGATATCGTCTGATCACTCTCCTATTGTCCTTCAATGTCAGGAGGGTGGAGGTCCTCGTCGCCGCAGTTTCAAATTTTGCTTCATCCGGAATTCCAGCAATTGGTGCAGGACTCGTGGAATGTTCAAACGGACACTTCTTGTCCGTTGTTTGCTGACATGGTGAAACTTAAGAGACTTAAGTTGGCTCTTAAAAGCTGGAATAAACAAGTGTTTGGTAATGTTGATGAGGGCATCCGGAATCTACAGTCTTCCCTAGAAGCGATTCAGCTGGATATTGCGCAAGAGGGATACACCGATTCTCTCTTTGATGCAGAGGTAGCTGCTCAAGCACGGCTGGGTTCTATCTTGAATCAGAAAAATTCGCTAATGCAGCAAAAAAGTCGGGTCAGGTGGCTTAATGATGGTGATAGAAATACTTGCTTCTTTCATAACCGTTTCAAGATGAGAAGGAAACATTTGTTTTTGCCACAACTGAAGATTGGTGGAGTTTACGTTTTTGACCAAGAGGCTATCGCTGCACACATTGTGGGATATTTGTCCAGCCTCTTTTCGAAAACTGTGGTTCCCAATGTGACAGTTCAGGACCTGCGTTCCATTATTGATAAGATGATCACTCAGCATCATAATGATCTCTTGACTAGAATTCCTACTGAGGAGGAAATTAAAGCTGTTGTCTTTGACTTAGCTGGTGATAGCGCTGCGGGGCCTGATGGCTTCTCCGGGAGTTTTTTTCAACATTGTTGGGCGACGATTCAGCAAGATGTTCTTAAGGCGGTGCGTACTTTCTTTGTATAAAATTATCTTCCCACTGGTTTGAATTCAAATACTCTTATTCTCATTCCAAAGAAGGAGGTGGTGGATACGGTGGTGGATTTAAGGCCGATTATTTTATCGAACTTCTTCTTCAAGATTTTATCTAAAATTTTGGCGTCTAGGCTCTCTTCTGTGGCTGCGGAGTTTGTTACTCTAAATCAATTTGGTTTCATTAGCGGTCGTCTGATTCATGACTGTATCTTACTTGGTTCTGAAGGTGTTAGTTGCATGAAATGCTCGTGTCAAGGAAACAACATGGCTTGTAAAGTTGATATCAAAAAAGCCTTCGACACGATAAGTTGGAAGTTTATTTGGTGTGCTATGAGTGCTATGGGATTTGATCCCATTTTTCTGAACTGGCTTTCGACTATTTTTTCTTCTGCGCATCTTTCGATTCTCTATAATGGTCAGCTTTGTGGTTACTTTCCCTGTTCTCGAGGAGTGAGACAAGGGGATCCTCTTTCCCTTATTATCTTTGGAATTGCGGAAGACGTTCTTAGTCATTTAATTCTGAAAGCTGTGGAGGCGGGTAAAATTGATTTGATGCGTATGAATCGTCGTCACTTGTTCCCTACTCATCTGCTTTATGCGGATGACATTCTCGTCTTTTGTAAGGCCTCGATGAAGAATGCGCGTGCGCTCAGAGATATTTTTCAGCTTTACGGATCTTTATCTGGACAGATTTGCAGCTGTGAGAAGTCTCATTTTATTTTGGTAAGGGGGTCTCCCTCAGTTATCAGCGGAAGATTTCTTGCGCTCTTGGTTTTTCTACGGAAGTGATGCCCATGGTTTATCTTGGTGTGCCTTTGTTTTTTGGAAAACCCAGAAGGTTTCATTTTGCTGCCATTAAGGACCGCATCATTAATAAATTTTCTCGTTGGAATGGTCTTCACCTTTCGATGGCTGGACGGATTTGCCTTGTGAAGTCTGTCATCCAGAGTTCTTTCGTACATACTATGATGATTTACAGCTGGCCGAAGTCTCTTATTAAAGAGTTGGATTCTGCTTGCAGGAACTTTATTTGGTCGGGTGACATCAGAAAGCGACCTCCGCATGCTGTTAGTTGGGAGAGGGTTTGTGCTCTTAAAGAGGAAGGCGGGTTGGGCATACGTTCCTTCACCATGATGAACGAGGCCTTTCTCATGAAGTTGGCTTGGAAAATTATTACGCGAAGAGGCTTTGGCTTCGATTTAATGAAGAGTAGATATTTGGATTTTTTTGGGAGGCCGAGAGTTTCGGCGCTTGCTTCTTCTGTTTGGGGTGGGGTCAAGTCTCTGATCCCGGACCTGATTGACGAGTCTTATTGTTTGCTGGGGGCGGGGGACTCGGTGTATTTTTGGAATGATGATTGGCTTGGATACAAGATTGCTGATAAATTGAACATCTCGTGCTTCATTAAATCGCGGCTCTCTCAAATTGTGGCTGATTACTTCTATGATGGTCTTTGGCACTTTGCCCCGGAGTTTGTGGAAGAGTTCCCTGGAATTGTTTGTGATATTCTTCTTCTACCGGTTGGTAATGAGGAAGACACGCGGTTATGGAAGCCTTCGGTTCATGGAGAGGTGACCTCTTCCCTTGCCTTTGCTTCCCGTTGTCAATGTTTCCCACGGGTCTCTTGGGGGCTGTGGATTTGGGAGAAGTTTATTCCCGTTCGCCGATCGATTACTTGCTGGAGGGTGATTCATCGTCGGCTTCCCACTATGGATCAGATGGTCAGGAAATGGCTGATTGCTCCAAATTATTGCTCTGTTTGTTTGAACGCTTCGGAAGATTTAGATCATATTCTCTGGAATTGTGATAAAATTCGACCGGTTTGGTCTTCTTTTTTGAATTGGTTTGGTCGCTCGGAGGGAATGCTTTGCACCGACATACATAACTTTCTGGTGTTTTCTTGGACGACGAAGCTAAGTTTGCAGCTTCAGAATTTCTGGAAGCTTGGAGTTATTACGCTCATTTGGGCTCTTTGGTCTGCTCGTAATCAAAGTCATTTTGATGGTGTGAATTTCAATTATAGAGCCATCCTTGCGTTCATCAAAGCGACTTTTTTGGAGGTGGATAAAGCCTTCCCGAGACTTGGCCATATGAATAATCAATGGGAAGAGTATCTGGTCATTCGGCAGTTGGGTATTAGCGTACGTCAGAGGCCGCCCCCGAAGTTTGAATCTGTTTATTGGTCTCCTCCTGCGTTTTCGTGGTTTAAAGCAAACACTGACGGTTCTGCCATTGGAACGCCTGGACGAATTTGTGCGGGCGGGGTTTTCAGAGACTGGAAAGGTATGGTGTGAGGTTGTTTTCATGTTGAAGGGGGTAACGGTTTTGCTTTGAGGCAAAACTCTTAGGTTTGATCTCTGCTATCGAGTTTGCATTTAGCAATGGTTGGCTAAATATCTGGTTCGAGGCTGATTCCTCTTATGTCGTTCATATTTTATCTACTAAATCGCGCCGCGTTCCTTGGCGCTTTGCTGCCATTTGGAACCGCGCTCTTACCTTGCTGGAGAATATGGAGTTCCGCATTTCTCATATTTATCGTGAAGGAAACTCTCCCGCCGACATCATGGCTAGTCCGCACACCCCTCAAGGTTGGTGGACGCATACAATTGATATCATTAAGGATGCGGTGATCAGAGATCTTTCGGTTCATAGTCATGTTCGTCAGAAATTGTAGCTTTTGCGGTTGGCAGCTGTTTGTTTCTTGTTCGGGCATGGGGATGATGCGGTCGTTGTCCTGGGTTGACTCCGTGGCGGGGTTTTCTCTTCTGCCAGCGTCAAGTTTCTTTGGTTCCAGTTGTACTGTCCTTGTTGGGCTGGAGTCTGGCTTCAATGCCTTCTTTCGGGGGCGGGTTTCGCTCTTCTTTTGTCGATGACATTTCTACGAACAGTTGGTGGTGTGCTTTTGCTGCGTTTGTGGCTCGGTTTGGAGAGTGGAGTGGGGGATGTTTGTTGCTTCTTTGTCTTTTTTGCCTCTTGCTTTTGTTTTTCGTTTGGTGTTGTTTCCGTTACCTGGCAGCTTTGAGGTGTCCTGGTTTACATGGGGGCGATGGTTAGGCCGGAGTTCCCGATGCATTCCCACCCTCGTTGATGCGTTTCCTTTTGCTTTTTCTTTTTTCCTTTCCTAGACGAGTACTCTTTTTCCTTGTTACGGTTTTTCCCTTGGGGTTTTCTGTAACAAGGTTTTAACGAGGCTCGGCCCTTTGATTGCGTACTGTGCTTTCTTGGGTTCTTTTAGGTTTCTTATTTTGCAATAAAATCGTATTTTAATAATAATTACACACTTAAAACACTAATCTACAACTCCTTAATTCCCGTGCCGAAATCAAACGTATAAAGATTCGTGGGACGGAGAGAGTATCTATTTTAGGATTTTCATTTATTTTTCGTTGTGTTTTAACTTACAATAGTATGATTTAAGATTTTTATTTTATCTTTAATTATATTTATTAATTGATGATTTGATTTGATGTGAGTCGGTTTAATTTATTTTATTATTTTTGTAGAAAAAAAATTATTGGGCAAGTTTGGCCCAACTGTCCGGTGGTTCGAGAGGGGTTGGATTAGGTTTGCTATTTTGCAGCTCGATCATA
This sequence comes from Salvia miltiorrhiza, assembly GCF_028751815.1. Lineage (NCBI taxonomy): Eukaryota > Viridiplantae > Streptophyta > Magnoliopsida > Lamiales > Lamiaceae > Salvia > Salvia miltiorrhiza. The sequence goes on from NC_080388.1 coordinate 10,857,601, forward strand.
TTTTCGGCCGGCCCGGCCCAACCCGATATAACTCGAGATCCAGCCCCTTTGATAGTTCTACCTATCATCTCTTAATAATATCAATAAGATATTATAAATTCTAGGAACGAAAATTTAGGGTATTATATATTGGTCAATGGGAATGGTAAATCCATATCCATAAGTTGTGGATGAAATAGCTATTACAATCTCATCGAAAATCAGGATTATTTCAAAAATAGTAATTTCAATAGTGATTTCCGATGGAAAAACATATCAATCATATGAATGAAATAGACATAGGAATATAATGTATATATTCAATTTCTATTCTTTTTTTAATATAAATTTACAATATTAAATAAATAAATTAAAAAGTTGCGCCACAAGGAAATCGAACCCAAGACCTTTGGCCTTATATATTAACCCTTTACCGCTTGGCCAACACACGCGGTATATTCAAATGAATCCATTTCACCTATATCTGATTCTATCATTATGGAAAATGTGATCTATTTTAAGCGGAACTCACCTATATATGATTACATCATTATGGAAATTGTGATCTATTTTAAGCGGAAAATTTATACTCCATCCGTTTTTATAAAATGTATACAATTTGCTATTTTCGTATGTCCTCATAAAATGAATAATTCTATTTTTTTGTAAGTTTTTCACTCACAATAAATTAAGACCATTACTCTATTCATAACGCATTCAATCACTTTATTCATAAAGATTTTTGGCCACCTAGGTGAAAACCGGTTTTTCCCATGAAATTTCATCTGACCGATTTTTTTATAATTAGTGGATTGACTAAAATATCATTTCCTTCAAATACTCAACCAATTTGAATATAATTCTATTTCAGTTTTATATCCATTTTTTTTCCTAATTTTCCGTTTTTTCGAAAATATTTTTTTTCCGAAAATTATATGTTTTTTATTTTCGAATTGTTTTTGATTAATTTGTTTCCGAAATTGTATTATTTGTATTTTTTTTCCACTAATTTATGAATTGTTGTAAAATAATAGATTTGTTTGCACATATTATTTTTTTTCTTGTTTCGAAAATTATGTTATTTTTTTATTCGGCATTTATGTTATTTGTTTTGGAATATTTATTTTTTTATTTTTTTCAAAAATTAGGTTATGTTTATTTGTTTCCACTTATTTGGACATTCTTCTAAAATAATACTAGATTTGTTTCCATTAATTTAGTGATTCTAATTCTCTTATAAATAATCCTAGATTTGTTTCCACTAATATAGAGATTCTAATACTCCTAAAAATAATCCTAGATTTGTTTCCACTAATTTAGATATTTTAATTCTCATAAAAATAATCCTAGATTTGTTTCAACATATATATTTAATTTGGAGGATTTGAACCTGAGACCTCAATAATTTGTTTGTGATACTTTGTCACCTTGTCCGGTAGTGGCAACCGCATTAATCCTTAGTCAGAATTCAAACTAAACAGAAAATACGATTGGGAATCGATAGAAAAAACATATAATTTCATATACTTTATTTCAACTCTTATAATAAAGTATTAAATCCATCGAAATAATTATTGTTTAAAAAATTTAGTTTGATTAATTAATTGAAGTAAATTAGTGAATTTGAGAAAATGAACTGTTGTAGTGTAAATAACGAAGTCGTAAGAGCATCCGCAGCGGTGGGTGCGATGGCCGGATCGAACCCGGCCTATCGCACCCACCACCGTTGCCGCACCCGGGTGTGAAGGGGGGGGGGGCGTTGCTTCGCACTCGTGCATAGTGGGAGCGAAGGAGGGGGCGTGTAAACACGCGCCCCTTTTCGGCCCAAAAAAAAAATTAAAAATAGCCGTTTTTTACCGTTTTTTTTTCCCGTTGCCGATTTTTCTTTTTTTTTTTTTAATTTCTATACCCCCTCTATATATACATATACAACCTCATTTTCTTCTTCATCCTCTATCATTCATCCATTCTCCTCATTCATCCATTCTCCTCATCTTCTAAATTATTTCAACAAATTAATAGCAATGGAAGGCGATTGGAGCAACTATTGGCGTGAACATCCTCAAAATCCATCCCCCGGCGAATCAAATGCTTCCAGGCAAGGATTCTCGCCGTTCACGCAAGAATCGAATGTCTTTCAAGCGGCGGCCACCAATTTGAACCCCCGCTTTGCCGCCGTTGCCGAGCCCGATCCCGACCTGGAGGAGATTGCTTCTATGCCGGCGGCCACCAAACGTAGCAACTATTATCCGCCGAAACGGTGCTAATTTGCCGTTTGTATTGCGAGCACACCCACGACTCTGTGGTGGGTGTCGACCAAAAAGGGGCGAAGTTTTGGGGCTCCCTCTGCACCGAATACAACGCTAAAAGGCCCCAAGGATCTATTTCACGCGACGTCACGCAAATCAAATCTCACTTTCAACGGGTGTCGAAGGATGCGAAGAGGTTTGAGGCCATGCACAAAAAATGCCACGATCAATGGAAATCAGGCATGAGTGATATTCAAATCCTGGAGCAAGCAGAGGCAATGTGGCTAGCCGAGTACCGTGTTCCATTCCGGTATCCGCATGCATGGAAGATCTTGCGCGAGTCCAAGAAATTTGCAAGTCTCGGCGAGGATGTTCACTCTGATGTCCATTCGGACAAACGATCAAAGGGGTCTGACGGTCTTCCCACAACGACTTCTAGTGACGCGAGTATCTCCACCCGGCCCCAAGGCCAAAAGGCGGCCAAGAGAGACAAGCGGAAAGGCAAGAAAAAGGCCGAAGAGACGTCGGAGGATAACCAAAAAGCTCTCGGGTACATGGTGAATATGGTGAATGCAATGGAAACGTTCTCCCAAGTTCAACGTGACCTCGCCGATAGCATGTTGATGAGCCGGGACACCTCTCAAATGAATCCCGACGAATTGGCGTTTCACATGTGCAAGGTGGCGGAGATCAAGCAACGACACAACATCCCGTAGATTTTTAGGATTTTTTATTTTATGTTTGTTTTAATTTAAGTAATTTAGGATTTTAATTTCTTGTATTTCTTTTATTTCTATCAATGTAGGATTTGAATTTTAATTCAATGAAATTTTAATTTCTTAATTATTGTAAAATGAAAACTAGAATAAAACTAATTCAAAAATAAAATAAAATCTATTGCACCCAAGTGGGTGCAATACCATTGTTGGAGTGGGTGCAATAGAAGTGGGACCCATTCTATTGCACCCACTATGGGTGCAAGCATTGTGGATGCTCTAATAACATATTCTTTTTTTAAAAAAAGTTTTTTTAATTAATCGAAGTAAATTAGTGAATTTGAGAAAAGAATAAAGTAAATGAATCGTACGATTGGATTTCGCTCGGAAAAGTATATAACATTTACGACAAATGAAAAATATTATAGTGTAATAGAGTATTAAACCCGATATGCTAATAACAAAATGAACTGCCCTAGTGTAAATAACGAAGTCGTAATAACATATTCTTTTAAAAAAAATTATTAATTAATTGAAGTAAATTGGTGAATTTGAGAAAAGAATAAAGTAAAATGAATCGGACGATTGGATTTCGCTCGGAAAACTATATAACATTTACGACAAATAAAAAACACTATAGTGTAATAGAGTATTAAACTGATATGCTAATAAGAAAATGAACTGCCCTACTGTAAATAACAAAGTCGTAATAACATATTCTTTTTAAAAAAATTATTAATTAATTGAAGTAAATTAGTGAATTTGAGAAAAGAATAACGTAAAATGAATCGTACGATTGGATTTCACTCGGAAAACTATATAACATTTACGACAAATAAAAAACACTATAGTGTAATAGAGTATTAAACCCGATATGCTAATAAGAAAATGAACTGTCCTAGTGTAAATAACGAAGTCATAATAACATATTCTTTTTACAAAAAAAGTTTTATTAATTAATTGAAGTAAATTAGTGAATTTGAGAAAAAGAATAAAGTAAAATGAATCGTACGATTGGATTTCGCTCGGAAAACTATATAACATTTATGACAGATGATATATAATACATTGTCCCGTTCACTGCTTTATTATAATACATTGTTTTCAAGTATACATTACTAATTTATTTCTATTAAATCATTCAACTTTATTTAATTGAGTATAACTATTTCGACTTGATTACTCACACTAGTTCAATTTTCTTATTATTATATCCCATTTACTGCTTTATTATAATACATTTAATTCAAGTGTATGTTATTTAATTTTTCGATCGATGTCCCATCGTATGATTCATTTTATTTTTATTTCTAACAATTGATTAATGTGGTTGCCACTACTGGACAAGGTGACAAAGTATCACTCACATATTATTGACGTCTCAGGTTCAAATCTCCCAAGCACCTTTTTCTTGTATTTCGGTTTTTTTTAAATCATCTTCGAAATGTTTTTTTTAATAATTATTGGAAATATATATATATATATACATATATATATATATATATATATATGAAAACAAATCTAGGATTATTTTGAGAATCTCTAAATTAGTGGAGACAAATAAAATTAACATAATTTTCGAAAAAAATAAAATAATTATTGAAAAAAAATATATATGTGGAAACAAATCTAGGATTATTTTTAGGAGAATGAGAATCTCTAACTTAGTGGAAAAAATCTAAGATTAATTTTAGAAGAATGAGAATCTCTAAATTAGTGGAAAAAGTCTAGGATTATTTTTAGGATAATGATAATCTCTAAATTAGTGGAAACAAATCTAGGGTTATTTTTAGAAGAATATCCAAATCAGTGGAAACAAATAAAATAACATAATTTTCAAAAAAAAAATTAATTTTTTGATTAAAAATAAATATTAATTCGAAAAAAATAATATCTGAAAACAAATCAAGTACTGGTAACCAATCAATAATAAAATTTCGGAAACAAATAAAAAAAATTGAAAAAAAAAATCAATTTTCCAAATAAAAAAATATGATTTTCGAAAAAAAAAACTGAAAAATTTGGAAAAAAACAAACTGAAAATTCGGATTATATGAAAACCGAAATATACTAAAAAATAGGTTGAGTATTTTATGGAAATGATATTTTAGCCAAATCACAAAATACCAAAAACCTGTCAAATTAAATCTTAAGTAAAAAACCGGTTTTTGGCTAGGTGTCTAGACACCCAGGTGGCCAAAAATCACTACCATCATTTAAAAATGGATATATTTTAAGAGAACAGATTAAATATATTAATTCAATCAATTACTAGCAAGATAAAGACCTAAGTAGTATAATCGGCCATCCAAACTATCACGCTCTTCCAACTCTTCTTTGTTTTCTTTTTGTTATGTTAGGCTGCATGAGAAGATATGCATTTAACCCTAAATTTTTCCCTCTTGCTCTAATATTAATTAAAGCATAGAAATAAACCATTTGAAATAGTTAAGGGGAAATGATATATAGTCACTTTTTTTTTTTTTAGAGTAGAAAATGATAGGAACTGAAAATGTTTGTTTGGAAATGATTAGTTCCCGAGATGTTTGGGTGCAATATGTATTTACTACTGTCGAGTCACTGTCCAGGAAAAGGTCGTTCAGAGTTGTATGACCTCTCAATCCCTCTTCCTATATAAAATCCTCCTATCTAGGCTAGGCCCCTTCTACTCTAGGAAGCAATTCAGCCTACTTGATTCAATTCGTGTTTATCAATTATCTACTGAATTTCCCTGGCCCACTATAATTTTTATTTATTACATTATAAATATATAGCACCACGATACATGTGAACTGTACGGATCGTAATAATCATTTTACTTACGTACTTGTATCAATTAAAAACAAATTACGTGTATTTAATGTATTTTTTTTAAATAGAAGAATAATATTACGATTAATAAATTTATTATTTAAATTAAAATCATATTGTTTATATCTTATTTATTTTGTGTGATATATATTCCATTCGTTCATACAAAACAATACTCTCATCCGATCATCCCTCAATTTCATGTCTATTTTGTTATATATTTTAGTTTGTCCCCCAATTTCATGATGTTATTATCTATTTTTAATAAAATTATTCCACACAACCTCATAAAGAGTCGGTCTTCTATGTGCTCCAGTGAAGTTATATATATATATTAAATAAATGACTTTTATACCAGAACTAGCTCAGTTGGTTGGGTGACGCCTGAATAAGGTGAACGTCGGGAGTTTGAATCACATCTAATGAGCCTCTATTTCTAGCGCCTTTTTTGGGCCTCTAGCGCTTGCACTGTTCTGGGCGGTCCAATAACATTTATTTTTTAATTTATCGATATTTATAAAAAAAAAAAAAAACCAGCCCTTTCAAAAGTATTATTTGCACATACTAAAAGTGTTTTGGCATGCATTAAAAGTGTCATTTTTAATATATCATTTATTTTTATACAAAATATCATTTAATTTTATAAAAAAATATCATTTATGAAGTATCATTTGCAATAATTAAAAATATCATTCTATATTATTAAAAGTGTCATTTATAATACATAGTTAAATAGTGTTATTTACATTTACAGAAAATATCATTTATGAAATCAAATAATGTCATTTATTAAATTTTTTTGTTTGACATAAAAATAGGGTCATTTACATATATTGAAAATGTCATTTACATATATAAAAAGTATTACTATTTATTAAAGTAAATAGTATCATTTAATTAAATTAAGAAATAAGCAATATTATATTGATTATCATTTACCGTAAATAAAAAGGTCATTTACTGTGAGTAAAAGTGTCGTTTACGTATAAGATTAGTATCTTTTTACTATGAAAACGACCTTTTAAATAACACTTTTAATGTAAAAAAAAAAAAAAAAAGCAGGCGAAAGGAGCGCATTGTACGCTAATTTTATGTGGGAGCGCACTAAAGTTTTTGTGCCTCGTAAAAGGTAGAATGTTTATTCCATTTTAATCATTTTAACACTCTAATAAATGTAGGATCCTTACTCCACTCACATCAAACTCAACTATTTTGTTAAAATTCGTGTCATTTTCAAAAGGGCATGAAATTGGACAAAGGGAGCATCTTTTTGTCATTTTGAAACTTTCATAAAAATTAGTTTTCATTTTTGGACAATACCTAATTACTTATTATATTCAATACATCTACTTATTTATATTTTCTACCACATGATAAGCATCTTCCTCCACTTCCAATACGATTAATTACTACCTTTTAAGTTTGTCAAAAAAAAATACTGCCTTTTAAGTGGCACTTATTCTCCACTCACAATACACTCAACCCATTTTTATTAAAACTCGGGTCATCCTCTTTTAGGATTATTTTTTGTCGATGAAGAGAGTATTAATGACACTCTTTATAAAGTGGTACAAAATTATAATACTCTTCCCAAGCTATAAAATTATACTTTGCCCAAGAGAAAAGGTATTACTTGAAATTTTATACGATAATGCCTAAATTTTTTGTTACGTAAAAGCAAACAAAGTATAAAGGGGTTAATGGAGCTTATCATTGTACTTCCAAGTAAACACATCATTGTAGTACTAAAGTGAGGTTATTTTGAAAAGACCTATACTTGTGTGGGGTGGGTCAGTGTTCATAATTTTGTGTGTTCCACCGTGTTCAACTATTATATACTCCCTCCGTCCGCGATATCGTTTCCACATTTGCCATTTCGGTCCGTCCGCGATATCTTTTCCACTTCCATTTATAGAAGTAGGGTCCACAAACTTCCACTCACAACAATTATGGGACCCAAACTCCACTAACTACATATCCACTACAATCCACCACTTTTCTTAAAACCCGTGCCGTCCACAATGTGGAAACGATATCGCGGACGAAGGGAGTATAATATTTTGTACAAAATATATTTTATTTTAATATTATGCATTATATACTTAATTTTTAGTTATAAAAATTTATACCCCAGTTTTGGATTCATCAATCCTAATAAATGAATTATTAACTAATAAAAGTAAGGGATAATTGCATGTAAATACACCAATTTTTGCCAAAATTCAGTTTTGATGCATACTTAGAAAAATTCAATAAAATATAAAAACATTATTAGTTGTTCAATTTTGACTCTGATTTCACTTTCCACATGTGAAAAAATGACATGGCATCTACGCGGCTCATCAGAAATGACATGGCATCTGCATGGCGTCTATATAAAGTTCGTATATTTTATTCTAAAGACGCATCAAAAATGAATTTAGGCCAAAATTGGTGTATTTACATGCAATTAATCCTAAAAGTAAATATAAATTATAAAAAAATAATTTATACCCTAATAGAAACCCTAATTATAATAACAAAAATAAACTAAAGCATAAAAAAATATTAAAATACAAAAGAAAAAAAAATCAAAATCTGAAACACTAAAAGTGGTAGAACGTGTTAGAGTATATGTTATACTCTATTATATTGTCATTAAATAGACAATTTGCAAGTATCAGTCGATGTACTTCTTGATGATAGTACTGAATCATTTGATGTACTAATTTTGTCTGAGACAACGCGAAGCTTATACTTTGCAGATTTTCAGCAACAATTTGAAGTATTATCTTTAGGCGATTCTTTTGGATATGCACGATTTTGTTTCTCCAGATTTGTTGAAGTTTTATTGGATCGCAATTACGGATATACTTTGTTCTCGTTTATTGTGTCCTCATCGAGCTAAAACTCTTCTGCTGCTAGAGAAGATTGGAGACGTGAAAGCTATTTAAGAAGACAATATTTCATTTAAGATGGTGGAAAAAATCGTGCCAAATTGCTCTCACTATGTAATCGAGAATTTTTGTGTTCTTGCTAGATGTCCCCCCGAACTTGTTGTCTGTGGTGAAATTTCTGATACTAGTACCTTTCTTTGTTCTAGCAGAAGAGTGTTTGTGAGGAATACACTATTGAGCGTACATGGTAAAAGAGTTGTAATCTCTTCTTTATTTGGCTCTTGTTTATCAAGGGATCAGGTGGTAGACGTCGGTGTTCACGCCTAGGAAGTTAGTTTATGTCTAGTTTTTAATTGTCCACCATTGGCGAGGTTTTCAGAAGATATCTTAACTTCATATAGTGGATCGATTTTCCATGGCGAGGCCCCTCAGACGTAGGTGTTTTATCAACAAACTGGGTTATCATTCTCTGCGTATTGTTCTTTCTTATGTTGATACATTTTGTGATACCGTATCTTCGTATGTACTACTATTACATGTTGCGCCAAATTTCACCACATGTTCTATGAATTAGTCATTCTTTCATAATGATCTAATGATAAAATGAGTAATATTGAAGTTAAAAAGTCTCAAATTCAATAACACAACGTATATTTTTGTTTCTGGCAAAAGTTTGTGCGCATTTAAATGCACGTGCATTAATTCAGTTAGACTTCAGTAATCCTCTAATAACCTCTATATTTGGGATGAAGATTCAGTGTACCACGCTTAATGTCCCACTTCGTGTTCACTTTCATTTTTATTTATTTTCTTATTTTTCTTTAATTTCAACTTTGTATGCTTTAATTTAATTTCGTGATTATTAATTAGGATTTATTATATCAAATTAGGGTATATAATTATTTTTTATAATTTAATTTCACTTTTATAAGCTAATAATAGGTTGATAAATTCAAAGTCATGGTATATACTTTCAAAAAATTTAAATTTTTGAAATAAAAATTAACTATAATTCATAGTGTTATATTGCATTCGTCCGCTTCTCCTCCAACCAATAGGTCGAGGGTTCGAGTCACTTAGAAGGCTAGAGTGTGAGTGTGTTTTTCCTTTCTTTAAGTGTAACAATTTTAAAAAAAAATACTGCATTCGTCTGCAAAAAATAGTCCATTTTTTGCTATTTTGGGATGTCTACAAAAATTAGTCAATTTCCATTTTTGGAACAGTCTATTACATGGTGGACCATATTCTCCACTCAAAATACAATTAATTACTTCCCACGTCCACAAAATATAGTCATTTTTTGTCATTTTCGGATGTCCACAAAAATTATTCATTTTCTATTTTGAGAAACTATCTATCACATGCTAGGCCCTATTCTGGACTTAAAATATAATTAGGCGGTAAGTATCAAATCCACCCCTAACATTGACACCCTTTTTACTTTTGACTCCCTAAACTAGACTTTGGTTCAACTAAACCCTTAAAGTCTTAAATTTGGTTCAATTAAACTCTCTGCCCTGACGGTTATTTAACTCCGTCAAGTATTTTATTTTTAATTTTTTTTATTTCATTGTTGGTGGAAACACGCCGGAAACACGCCAGAAAGTGAAGAGCAGCAGCTCCAGCCCCATCACTGACGCCTTGAGCGCCGTGTCGTGGCGAATAATATCAAACAACAACAACTTGTACACGCTCTCGTGTTTCGTCACCGATGGGAAGAAGAAGACCATATGCCGAATACTCCTGGACGACCTCATCAGCCCAAGTGCTGAAGATCTGCTTCACTTCATCCTCTATCTGGAAATCAAACTTGAATCCAGTGCTTTGCTTCGACTTCTTAAATACACGACTCAATAACTTCATCCCCAACTTCTTCCTATTCCTCTCTATCGCATTTTTCTACTCCATAAGCCTAACTTGCTTTTGTCTGAGATGCTTCTTATCCACCCTTATCACCTTCTATGTCTTCTTGGCCGGAGAACTGTTGTTCTTCACTTTCTGGCGTGTTTCCACCACCAATGAAAAAAGTATTTAAAATACTTAACAGAGTTCAACAACTGTTAGTGCAGAGGGTGTAATTAAACCAAATTTAAGACTTAAGGCGTTTAATTGAACCAAAGTCTAGGATTGTTTGACTATAATTTGATACTTAACCCTATAATTAATTATCATTATAAAGACTACTTTTTAAGTGTGACTATTTCTTCACGCATAATACAATAACCATTTTTATTAAAATCCGTGTCATCCTTTACTAGGATTGTTTTTTTGTGGACGAAGGAAATATCATTATAAACACTACTTTTTAAGTGAGATTCTTTCTCCACTCACAATACAATAATCATTTTTGTTAGAATCCTTGGCATATCTTACTAGGATTATTTTTTGTAGACGAAGGTAATAATAAATTGGATTAAGGTACAAATTCACCCCTAAACTAGATACCCCTAGAGCGTATCCCTCCCCAGTCTCAACGTTGGACCAAATAAACCCCCAAAGTCCATGAAAATGGTACATTTAAACCTAGTGCTTAAATGGCGGAATCACGCCGAGAAGGTTTTGCAGAGATGGTGAAGTGGAGGGGGTGGTGGTGGATAGTGGGTCCCACTCAGAAATTAAAAAAAAATTAAGTTAACGACGTGATTCTACCGTTTAAGCACTGGGTTTAAATGTACCCTTTTCATGGACTTTGGGGGTTTATTTGAGCCAACGTCGAAAATATGGAGAGATACGCTCTAGGGGTGTCTAGTTTATGGGTGGATTTGTACCTTAACCATAATAAATTTTATTTTTATAAAAAATATTTTTAAAATAATTAATATAAAAATAAGACACAGTAGAGCACATAAAACTGTGGGACACTATTCTCATCCCATATACTCCCTCCGTCCCAATAAAAGTGGTCACCTTTCCATTTTGGTTTGTCCTACTAAAAATGACCACTTTCTCAAAATAGAAATATTTACTCCCTTTAGCCCAATTAGTTAATTTAATTATTTTTTTTAATTAACCCTAACCTCTCTAAATAAACACACAAACATAAACACAAACCCCCACCACCTGCCCCCTGACATCCCAGATTGGGTGGTCACCCCTAAGTAGCACCGGCCGCTGCCCAGCTGCACCGATCACCACACCCATGGCCGCGCGCGGCCGCCTAACGCCTCTCAGGATTTGGTGTCTGGAGAAGAAGATGGAATAGGTGCAGTGAGAAGAAGCGTCCAAAAGAAGAAGAATAAGGGATCTGAGGGTGGTCGACGACGATGGCGACTTTGCCATCTCTGGTAAACCAGAGAGGTGGCGTAGTTGATGACACGCACCCGTCGCATGGTATGATCAAAATACCTGTGTAGGTCCCAGACGGACAATACACGCTCCTATGCCCACAACAGACTGGCTAGTCTTAGTAGCAAGTATAGGGTCGAATCCCACGAGGAGTGAGGAACCACTTTATTCTCAGTGTACTCAACCTATTGTAACCTGCGCAATTAAACTAAAAAAAGATCAAATATAACAAGGGGTAAGATTTGAGTTAGGTCTTGATTATTGTCGATATTGGTTTCGATCATAAACATTGGGGCGTTTCAAGAGATTACTCTTCACACTTGGGATGGTTGAATCCCTTGTAGTCACTTGGTCCGAAGATCACACATTCTCCGGTCATAAGGCAGTGCTTCACTTCTCCTTAGGTAGTAGTCATGCCCGATACTCTCCAAGTATGACCCTCACCAACCTTATCTCCCAAGGTCCCCGACTCCGTACTTTTAGTAACACATGCCTCCCGGACTCAAATATTTCCGGCTTGAAGGTCGACCGGTCATAGGAATGCTACGACACAGTAGTCGATTTCCCCGTTTGATAAACATGGCTTTATGTCTCGTCACAGTTGATGGGTAGTTGTTAGAGAAGCCCAAGACCAAGAAAGGACAGTGTATCCCATCAATCTTTACCTTGCCTTTCGGATCTACAACACCTTTTATTGATGCTGCTCAACTACTCGGTTCTGGGTATACTGGTTGTCACGTCCTGGTATACCATGACCTTTGCTTGACATGGACAGCCCTTTACCGAACGGAGATCACCCGTTAGGCTCCTACTGTCCATGATTCGGCACAAATCCATTCGAAACCACTAGACTCAACCAAAAGCATAAATACCTCATGAAAGATTTACATATCGACAACAATTATTTCCTCTACTCAAATTTCACCAAGGAGACTACTCACACATATTGAAATACACAAACACTAATTGAAATGTATTCATAAAAACAAACACAATGCAAAGTAGGAATAGATAATAAACAAAATACCCGGATCGAAATGCTCGAGACCGTCGTCCTTGCGATTACAACTACTAAAAGTGAATAAGTGTTTGATAAACTAAAGAAAAATATAAATGGGATTGTTTCTGAATGTAAAATGATAAAGTTCAAATGTAGCTTAATTGAAAAGGTTCTTTCAAGAGTCAAAAGTTTGCCAAAGTTCTTCCCCCGTTGCACATCTTCATCTTTAAATACTGATGATTGGTAGAAGGCAACCCTAGCTGCACCAGCTCTATATCTTCATCGAGATCTTCTTTCCTTCTTTAGCTCAATCTTTGATTGATCCGATTGAAAATATTTTCCAGCTGCAATCTTGAGTCAACCTTCCCCTTTTCTATATTCTTTCGGCTCCTTCTCTATCCTCCTGTAATCTTCCATCAAATCTTCTTGATTTACTTTTTTTTTTTGCTTCGGCTGGTTGCTTCTTCTGGTAGTGGTCGAACGGATTGCTTCCCCGGGTTTGGCTCATACCAGGTGGTATGCTTCGGGATTCTCACATCTCACTGAGGGGTACTACGCCTCGGCTCCGTGTTGGTAAACATGACATGCAATCTGGGCTGGTAATGCCCATTCCGACCACGTTTCTCCATTTTGCCTCTTACTGGACCTTCCTCCTCCACAATATCATTTTTTTCGGAATGACCTGAACTGACTCAAATAAAAGGGAAAAATAGGGTCAAATGGCCCAAAAGTCGAAGACGCATCAGTTGACGGCGGGAAGGCGTAGATCGGTTGATGTCACCAGAAATAGGAAGAGAGTGGGGGCCACGAATGGAGGATCTAGGGCTCCACAGCAGCGGTCTTCCGGCCGTGCGATCTTCCAGGCGGTGTCAATGCCTGGATCTGAGAATAGATCCGGAGGGAGAGATGGGGAGTAGGCCACGATTTGGGTGTATTCTTTCACGGTAAAAAGGTAGGCGGCATAGCGCGGGGTGGGCCGCGATTTGTCATCCCACACGAATCTCGACGAGCCTTGTCACTGGAACGATATGGCAGATCTCTGCAATCTCCATTAATGACCTCGAGATTTGTCTGCAACTCTAGATTTGTGTTGGGTTGAAAACTAGATTAGTGGTGGTGGGATTGTATGGAGATTTTCTTGGATGATGGCTCCAAAAACTGGATTAGTGGTGGTGGGATTGTGGATTAATTGTGGTGGTGGGATTGTGTTGAGATTAGACACCATCGCCGGAAAAGAAGGTGAAACAGCGGCCAACAATCATCCCCTCATTTTTTAATTAACTCATTAATTTTGGTGGGCCACACTCAATTCAAACATAACAATCAATTTCTTAATTTTCGTGCTGAAAAAAAGTGACCATTAATATTGGGATGGAAGGAGTATTAGAGTTCACTAATCCCCACTTGTGGTTTACTAATCCCCGATTAGAGGTAGATATACACGGCATCTCGCATCATACTTTTTTTAAGTTCACACTAATTAGAAATTAGTCATCCATAGTTAGAACTTTATTAATTTTCAATTAGTATTTAATTAAATCTTAATTGTTTAATGCTGTCGCATGGTGCGGTGCAGTCATCCACACGAGATGAGTTAGAAGTTTATTCATTTTAATTAGAACATTCATAATGATGACTTTTTAACAGAACGTGGACGCATTTAATACGAAAGAGTTATCCGCCTCAAATTACATGAACTTTGGTCATTTTCACTTTGGCATATAAATTTCGAAGCTCTGGTTTCATTTAATTTGTTTAATTTGGTTTTACCGTGAACTTAATTGTAATTTTTTTAACACACACGATTTTTTAAGCTTTTTGAATTTTCTCACCAACTCGAAATCTAAACGATTATCTTGATTTTCATGTGGCTGCATGTGAGCTTCGGTTTGAAAGCAGTGAGAATTTTAAAAAAGAGTGAAGTTCATGTATTTTGAGATAAATTATAAAGTTCATTTTCAAAATCACAAAAAAGATATTTTGGGATAAGTTATCAAGTTCATATACAAAAGTAAATACAATCCAAATTTTTGTTTATTTTGAGACAATTAATTATCATAATACAAAATAATTACAATATATAAAACAAATCTTAATGAAAATATCGAAAATGACTGGAAAACCCATGCTCATGAAAAGTAGATATGATGTGTGCTGCCTTACCGAAACTGGTAAATTTGACATTTACATTGTTATATTCCAAAAGAGTAGCTAGTTGACCTCTCTAATATATATATACGTTTGAAATGTCTTGTTTATTTTGAATATAGATATTAAGGTATAGGTGATTTCAGTATAAAGTGCATTGTTTATAATAGAATTGAAAATTAAAAAATACCCCAGTCTCGTGAAGCTTGAGCAGTATTTATTTTCGAATTGTTCCGTAAAGTTCGAGCATTTTCCTTATATGACAAAATTGTTTCCCTTTTGTGTGCGTGTGTTGGCCAAGCAGTAAGAGGTTAACCCTAAGACCAAAGGTCTTGGGTTCGAGTCCCCTCTGACGCGCCCTTTAAATTTCTTTATTTAATACTGTTAAATTATAAAAAAAAAAGTTCTTCCCTTTATTCACTTTTTCACATATCACACTTAACACATAAAATACTACTTCATCCGTCCACTCTAATATGCTCGTTTTCATTTTTGGGACGTACCCTCCCTCTTATCTTGGAACATTTGTTTTTGGCACAAAGATTAAGAATAAGGTGCTAAGAGTGTAAAGTTGGTGGAGACCATTTATTTGATAAGTGTAGAGAAGGTAGACACCACATATTATTTTTGGAAAGTGCCATTATAAATAGGACAAACAAAAAAGAAAAATGTGTCAAGATAAGTGGGACGGGGGGAGTATTTAATTGGTGTGGATCACGCCACTTTTCTCATAAAAAATAAGTTTCTTAATCTTTGTGTCCAAAAGAAATGAACCTATTAAAGTAGAACGGAGAGAGTAACTCTTTAAAACTCGTGCCAAAAAGAAATTGTTCAAATTTCGCGGGACGAAGGAGTTACTATTTTGATGTAGTTTGTCTAAACAAGTAAAGATGAGAATGTTGAAAATAATTTTTGTTGGCATATTATATGAATTATTTATAAATTATGTTCAAATTGTTTGTTATGTGTTGAGTGCCCCAAAATGAAATGAGATATTTCGTACTTCATTTGTCCATAAAAAAACTAAATTATTGACGATACGAGTTTGAATAAAATGTGAGTAAAGTTGTCAGTGAAGTAATTAAATATTTCATTTTAAATGTGAGTGTAGTTGTATAAATCTAGTATTTTTATAAAGTGTTAATAGGGGAATCTACCCACATTGATAAAACATCTTGCAAAACTACCCACATTCAAAGTCAAAGACCGAAAAGCAAGTTTGATGGTGATGGCTTGCTTGGTTTTTTGTGTAAAAGTTGATGATGATGGAAATTGTGTAAGAGTTGTGTAAGAAAACAGTTAAAATTGGTACAAAATGTGAGAAAATGTGAACTCACGTCACTTTCATGCATTATAAGATTAAATAGATTTGAAAATTTTGAATAAATTAGGGGACGTTTGTGTGTTACAAACATTAATACGAAGGCCAAAAAATTCACGATTATGTCAATTCTTAATCAAATTTTTTTTTTGAAACCAATGAACCACTTATCCGCCAGTAATTCGTAGCCGGCCGCAGTAGCCGCTCACGTTTGTGACCGGCGGCTACTGTTCATCGGCTACTAATTACTGGCGGGTACTTGTGTTATTCGCTTCAAAAAAAAAATTGTTTATAATTAACATAATTGTGAATTTTTATCCTTCGTGAATTTTTATTGTTACATATGCATCGTTATTTTTAGATTTTTATTTAATTTTACAAGGGAAAATATGAGAGATAGTGAAATATTTACAGTACAAGAAGTACACATGGATGAGAAATATGAGAGATAGTGAATCTGCCAAAATTTGGATTATAGTGGGGGTAATAACACTCACTTTATGCATGATTTGATTGCACATAAAATAATAGACTTGCACATAAAATAATAAGAAATTATATACCAATTATTTTGAAATTCATATATTCGGAAATTAAATAATATTCTATAGCCAAAAAGTAAAGTATCCGCCATAAAATTATTTTTGCCATCAGTAGCCGCTAACAAAAAAGATAGGGCGGCTACTGGCTCCGTTGTACGATTTTCTGGCGGATACTGGGTCTGTGAGGCAGAAAATATCAGTAGCCGCTCGCAAAAGCCGCCAGGATAAATGACCGGCGGCTTTTGCGAGCGGCTATTTTTTACTGGCGGGTAATGTATGCATTAGGTTCAGAATTTTTTTCTTTTTCCAAATATGCTTAAAGTACAATTTTTTACATCCTCGTATTACTGTTTTATTATACACAAACTTACCTTCATTATTTTCAAACTTAGGGCATTATACGTCAATCATCTTACAATAATTGCACATTTATCTGATTTTGTGCATTTTTAACTACCTATCTTATACATTTTCTTACACAATTGTACTTGTGTAAGAAAAGTGTAAGAACTTTTACAAAAAACCAAGCAAGCCATCACCATCAAGTGTACTTTTCGGTCTTTAACTTTCAAAGTGGGTAGTTTTATAAGATGTTTTATCAATGTGGGTAGATTTAATTCCAATCCTAAAATAAATGGAGGTGATAATGATAACTTTTTAATGAATGAAGTGAAAATGGAATTATGACAAATTTTCTGTTAATGAAGTAAAATGATCTAAATTGAAAAGTAGCAAGTCTTAAATGGGACCGAGATGTAATAATATTGCTATCTCCTATCTCCTTAAAATATTTGAAATTCCTGTAGTTGTTTTGGACTATTGTCCGTACCGCAGACTGTCACCACATAAATTTTTTTTTAGATAAGGTGGAGTTAGTACACACAGCTGTTTACTGAATCGTTAAATCATTTGATTCGTCTCTGCCATTTTTGCTATTTTTAGGGCCAAATAAATAACCATAGCTCGACTCATTATCTACATCCCTCTTGATTTTTGTCGTTTTCGAGGTTCTGTTCATTTTTTCGTTTTCGAGTTAGGTCGTTTTTGAGTTCTTGATTAATGTGATTTCTCACGAATTTTGCCACTCTCTTTCACTCTCACTCTCTCTCCCTCCTACTTTCTCTCTCAATCGAGGGAAATAAAAATGTTGCGGTATAGAAGCTCTAGTTCAACTCACTAGTTCCAAAAAAAAACATAAATTCTTTTATCAAACACCTCCACCAAATTTCCTAACTTTTAGCGGCAGAAATGGAAGATTCCTACGGTGGCTATAGCGGCGGCGGAAAGAAGGCGGTGGATCAAGCTGAGGATCTTCAAGAAGAGGAAGTGTGGGCAATGATCAATGCAAGAGAAGGTTCAAACTCGAGCTCCAAAACCAAAACCAAAAGCAAACGCGATTTCTCATCATCGTCATATGCATGGCACGTCGAAGGCGGCGGAGAGGAGTCCTCGCTGCCGCAAAGGGCGGCGCGCCACCGGTCCTCGGCCCCTGTGGAGATTCCCGACTGCTCCAAGATTCTAAAGAAGAACAAAAAGAAAATTACACGGGATGGAGCATGTGACGCACATAATTGTGATAGTAAAGTTGATGCAGAAGACGAGGACGAGGGCGAGGACGAGGCCCCTCCACATGAAGTGTTGGCTAGAAGACTTGCGAGAACAAGGATTGTTTCACATTCAATGTGCGAGGGAGTTGGGAGGACTCTCAAAGGAAGAGACCTCAGCAAAACCAGGAATGCTATTTTAACCAAGACTGGTTTTATTGAATAGATTAGCGAACGTATATGTCACTGTCATGATACTATTATTATCTATTTTCAACCATATCGATATGGTTAATTTAGTGTTAATTGTGTAGCACGTAGTAACGAAGGTGGTCTATTGGAGGCTTTTTATTAGGTGTAAAGGAGTATTTATTGAAGAAATTAATGGTAGGGTCCAAGGTTTTCTTTAGTCTTTATGAATGGGAGATTTGTAATGTTGGCATGTTCCAAGCATATGTAATATATGAAATGAAAAATTTTGGTTGATTTTTCCACATGGGAGAAATTTATAGGTAGCTTATTTGATACGGTGTATAAATGTTTGATCATTTTTTTATCGTTATTGATAAGAGTATAAGAGCATTGGTAACGCCCTACTCGATCCACTCTACTCGAGTAAGGGTGAGATCGAGTAGGGCGATGCAGCGTCGCCTTATTCGAGGCTTACTCGATTGATCGAGTAGCACTCGATCTTGTTTGATATAGGCGCGTGTTTACACGCGTTGGAATTAAAAACAAAAAAAAAAACAAATTTTAAAATCGGCAGAATTTTGGCATTTTCGATTTGTTTTTTGAAATTCGGTCCATTCGATCGTTTGGCTTTTTCCTTTTTTTTTCTTCTTCTTTAAATTCCCCTTTCTTCCATCTTTATTTCTTCCATTTCCACCATCTTCATTTCTTCCACTTCCATTTCCTCTCCACCATCTTTAATCTTCTTCCTCTCTCTACAATCTCCATGGATCCACACAACCCAAATATATATGATTTAAATTGGTGCCCCGATCTCTTCAGCGACTATTATCCCGATTTTACGGAATGTAACTTGGGGGATGACCCTCCAACCGGCGAGAAGCCGCCGACAGCCCATAGTGCCGCCAAATCAAAGAAAGGCAGTCGGAGGAAGGAAATCGCCTACAAGATCAAACATGACAAGCCGGCGCCGGAGGAGGAAGGAAGGACTATCCCTTATACCTACACCCTCGAGGAGACGGACCTTATCGTCCAAATTTGAACGGAGAAGACCAACGACTCCATCCGTGGGACCGATCAAAAGGGGGAGATGTATTGGGGACGGATTCTTGCCCGTGTCAACCCCCTCATCGGCGCCAACCTCAAACCCCGCCAAATTCAAGGGCACTGGGCCCGAGTGAGCTCGGATATAAGGCTGTGGGAGGCAATTTGGACAGAGACGAGCACCCGGTGGCCTTCTGGCCATTTGGACGACATGCTTCGGGACAAGGCCAAAATCCTTTTCAAAAGTAGGAGCACAACTAAGAGCGCGTTCAACTATTGGAACGCGTGAAAAATTCTCCGGAACAATCATAAGTTCAAGTCGATGTATCTTGAGGGCGACGTCCATTCCTCCAAGAGGATGAAGACTACAGAGACGGGCGAATTCATCACCTCGGCGTCTGGCGAGGAGATCTCGTCTTCCCAGCCTATGGGAAACAAAGCGGCGAAGGCGGCGAGAGCGGCGAAGGGAAAGTGGAAGGTGTCGCAGAGCTCGGAGCCTCCACCCGAATACATGGAGAGGTTGGACAGATCCGACCAGAACCTGAAGGCAATCACAGCCGAGTACGCCAAGAAGAACGAGCTGAAGAGGGAGGAGCTCGATATGAAGCTTCTCAGCACGGATACTACGCACATGACGGATGCACAAAGGATATTGCACAACTTCATGGTCCAAGAAGTGCTCAAGCGTCGTTGACTTATCTAGACTAAAATTTTAATTTATGTAGTTTTAAATTATGTCTTTATGTTTTTTTTTTTGTAATTTTTAGGATTTTTAAATTAATGCAATTTCAATTTTAATTAAATTGTGTTATTTAAATTTGAGAAATTAAATTTAAATGAAAAGCATAAAAATCAAAACTAAAAAAATTAAGTGGGCTATCAAGTAATCCCAATGCGGCCTCTTTACTCAATGTGGTCCCCTCTTATCAAGTAAGCTACCAAGTAGACTATCAAGTAGGCACCAATGCGGATGCTCTAACGGTATGTTCAATAAGTTATGATATGGCAAATATAGTTTAAATTAAGATATGTATTATTAAACGGTGATTACGGTACTATACTACAAATTTGCACGTTCTCTACACAATATCCACATTGGAGGTTCCCACCCCTCGAATTGTTCTGAAGGTACTTCGCTGAGCTCTCTTCCTGGTTCATATATAGCCCATTTGTGCTGACTGAGATTGCTGTTATGGCCTTACCAACTGCTTCTTTCGGTTGGCCTCATACCAGGTGGTACACTTCAGAGGTTCCAGCGCGTCGAATGGTTCTGAGGGTACTTCACCGAGCTTTCTTCCTGGGAGTTTCAGTCTGACAGGTTGGATAGTTTTGTTCCAGTAATTCTCATTCTAACCATATTTCGTGCAAATGCCCTTTTTTGAGCTTTGTCCTCCCGAATACCTGTTTTCTCCCCTAGTCGCCTCATAAAAGAAATGAAAAATAGGGCCAAATGGCCCAAAAGTCGAAGACGCATCAAAGCACGAAGGATGAATGAGAAGTTAGAAAAGCTACGAGTAAGAATAAGGGCAAGAAATCTCAAGAATTACCACAAAGAATTAGATGATGTTATCTTCCTTGAAGGAGAGATATGCATCTCCATGGCGATGAACTTAAGAATAAAGTATTGAGCGAACCCATGGAACCTTTATACTACCGCCCAGGAAGTACTAAGATCTAAAAGAAAATTCTGTTGGAGGGAATGAAACGAGATGTGACCTCATTTGCTGAAAGATGTCCTGATTACCGATAAGTTAAAGCTTTGCATTAAATCATATAGTCATTTTAAGTCTTTAAACTCATGAAATCAAGTTCAGCGTCGTGTTTGGAACGAATTGAGCCTTAACGAACCAATGGATATTATTGTCAAGTTGGATTTCTCGAATCCTTACGGCTTAAGCAAAGGTTATATTGAAAGGGGCATTTAATGCCCACATGACTCAATGCTTCAATGATGAAGGAATAAAAGTTTATATTGTCATTTTAGATTCACTGCCTATACGTTCAAATGATAGGTCTCCTTATGAGTTGTTTGAGAGCTCAAGAATGCTTTTAGAATGATAGTCGTAATAGCTCTGCTCGAACAACATAGACATGACTAGTAAGGTATCAATGTTCAATAAGATACATTTCAACGTAGAAGCAATGCCTTGTGACTAAGGAGTACCAAAATCCTTACTGGGAATTATCTCTCTGAGATAATAGGATGATATAGAGATAGACTTTGTTATAGGACTATCGAAATCAAACATAGTAACCCGGCTACATATGTCGAGAAGTGTGCACACTTTACACCAATCCCAATCACTCATGGATACGATAAGTTAGCCCAACTTTACGTCAGAAAGATTGCATGTTGCACGGAGTACTAAGGTCGATTATATCAGACAGATATTTCAAGTTTACATCCAGATTCTCGATAAGCTCACAACAAGAATGAGGAACAAGGTTAAAGTTTTAGTACATTCTTCTACCTATAGGTGGATAGTCAGTCTGAAGAAATACTTTAGACATTTAAAAGTTATGTTAAGGACAGTCGTGTTAGATAGAGTTGAAAGCTGATAACATATTTTGCCACTCCTCGAGATGCTTATGATAGCAGTTATAAAGCAACTATCGATTGGACGCCTTATGAGGCCTTATATGAGAGGAAATATGAATCGCCACCTTACTGGATGAAATGGTGACAAAAGAATCTTAGGGCTGGATACGATAGGCGTGAAACCAAACAACGTATTAAAATAGGCACGGGATAGACGAAAGTCATATGGTGATAAATATTGAATTGACGTATAATTTGTGACTAGTGAGTTTTTCTAAAGTTTATCCATCAAAAGGGGATCGTAAGATTCGGTATGAGGGTAAACTTAGACCCCATTTTATAGGACCATATGAAGTCCTAGAATGGATAGGCCTAATAGCTTACAGCTTACAGGTTAGCGTTGCTACTAAGCTATGGAGATATGTACAATATGTTACATGTGTGGCTATCAAGGGAGTATGTTTATGATCCAAAGAATGTGATCCATAAGGATAGTATTATCCTTAGTCTAGATATGAGTATGAAAGGGATCTGAATCTATCTTAGATCAGAAGGATTAGGTACTAAGGAATAAACTGATCCCGGTAGTCAAGATCCTTTAAGGACGATAGGGATAGACGACAGTCTAACGAGAAAAATAAATACACAGAGTTATTTTATGTGGTACAAATTTCGGGATGAAATTTCTTTTAAGAGGGATAGTATGTCATGCCCCGACTTTTAATTATTGATTAAAATCTTAATCTTGGTAATTAGGGTTCTGCATCCATTTAATAAACACGAATTTATTTAAAATTTGGCGTACTATTATTATATATGTGAATGGTGTGCTTAGAACATATTCTGAGTTCATTAGACATTTTTAAGGACCTAATACGAATGTGTTAAATAGAAGTCTTATGTTTATAAACTGATGTGTGTATTTTAGTTACCTAGTTTAGTGTGTGTTGCCGTGATTTTTATATGATTTTACATGGTTTGTGACATTTTGGCGCATGAATTAGATGGAATGAAGATGGACGCTAGTAGATATCAAGAGATAGTGGAAGTCGAGTTTTTGATGAAGAAAGCGTTGATTTATGAAGGAGTTTAGAGATTGAGTTTGGAAAAAATTGTTCTAATTTTTTTTATTGAGCTCAAAACTAATGCTCTAATTTATTTTGGGTTTTATTATTTGTAACGGCCGAAGCCCATATTTTGGATTAGGGCGGCACCTTAGGGATTAATTCCCTCAACCTTTAGTTTGGAACACACACATAGCCGCCACTTTTGGGGAGTATAATTAGTTGATTAGGTTAGACTTTTAATTTGAACTCATTCCTTAGGCATTAGACGAGGGCAGATCATTCTGGGAGCAACAATTTTATTAGTTTGAATTTCTTTTTTTTTTGCTTTTGTTACTTTGAAGATTGGCGGCTATTATTGAATCAAGCAGACGGTTTATTTTAAATTCAAGTGGTGACTTTTATTTTACTTGTAATTTATTTTCCTGTTTCATGTTTACTTTTATTTATTTGATTGTTTTTCTTTCAATTATGAGTAGCTAAACTTTTAATTCGACGAGAATAATGAAACACTAATTTATCAATCTGTGAGACCTAATTGGTTTTAAAATTGGTTCCTATTGATTTTGATTTATTCCTAGGGATTAAAGATAATTCCGATTTTGTTTAAGCCTGATCAACTTAGATTAAATTGGATTACAGTCAATTAGCACATCCAATCCGTAATTGTTGGAATAGGGCTGATTAGTGATAAAGCTACCATGTTCGTAGTAGGAATAAATTGGTGGATTAATTATTACCAGTATCTAGGATAATTGGTCTAAACTGGGTTCCTTCTTTTTATTGCTATTAGAATATTAAATCTATGACTGGCGTATCCAGCTAGGTTATATTTTAATAAGGGAAATAGGCAGGACTGACGTATCCAGCCGTCTATCGACACAGTAAGTAGGAATTGGGGTATGTCAGTGCGTATCACGGTATCTTATAACTAGTTGGTTGATAGGGATTAATTAATCTTTGCGTCGATGATCAGTGCTTTGAATTAGTGTGGATTTATTCTAGCCGAGTTACCTTTTCTTAATTAATTTCTAGAGTTATTTTAATTAATTTAAATTGCTTTCTTAGGTTAATTCATATTTTCCCAAAATTAAGGCGTGGTGGCATCACCAAAAATATAGGTTTTAGGGAATTGAATGATTTTACCTGCTCTCTGTGGGATCGACCCTGCTTATCATTATACTAATTAGTTTTGATAATTATGTAGGAATTATTTGGTGGAAAACGACGTCCAACAAATTGGCGCCGTTGCCGGGGAACGGTGTTAATTTAATTTTTTTCCCTTTTGATCTATTTTTCTTTTTATTTTCTTTTTGTTTATGAGCAGATCTTCTAAACCGAATCTCCTATTCGATTGTGAGATCGAGAAACTGCAAAGAAACTAAGAAAAGAGGCTAAGGCGAGAAAGTTGTTGAATTCGCTGGATTTGGAACTTGGACTGTCTGCCCAAACAGACCAGTTGGTCAAGGCTGAACCAGTGCTGCACGTGCCGACGAGGGACAGTTTCCCCAAACAGGACCTTTCCAGAAGCAGAGATAGAAAGTGAAGAAGACGTTGAGTCGATTTCCGATGCGATTTCCGAAGGCGAAATGGCGGCTGACGATCATAGACTTTGTGACCTCTCCAGCCACGAAGCTGATGACCCCCCAACTCTGATCCGGATGCCGGCGGCTGCTACCGGTATTCAGATTAAGCTTGGTTTGCTTAATGTTCTCCCGAAGTACTATGGCAAGAAGAGAGAAGATCCGTACACTTTCTTGAGCGAATTCATCAAAATTTGCAAGGTCTAGAAATGCCCCACTGGAGTTACAGAGGAGCACTTTAGATTGGCGGCTTTCCCCTTCACTATGACAGCAGAGGCGAACTCTTGGTTCGCGAGTCTTCCACCCAATTCTATCACTTCATGGGCAGAGATGAAAAAGCTATTCCTGTAATATTTTTTCCCTCCCACCAAGACGAATGCGCTAAAAAAGGAAATTAGTGGAGTGAAGCAGGAGTACAATGAGTCATTGAGCACATACTGGACCCGATTCAGACGATTGGTGGATAGCGGCCCGAACCATCAATTTTATGATGGAGATTTGCTACAATACTTCTATCAGGGGATGACAGTCGATATTAAAAATCTGGTGAACTCATTAAGTGGAGGAGCATTTTCCCAAAACACGATGAGTGAAGCCAAAAGATTGATACAACACTTGGTGGATGCGACAAGAGAATATGAGGACCCACGCATGCAATTATTCAAGAAAGCCGCACAAGCAAGCTCCTCTGACTCTTCTGACCATAAGGATATGTTTGAAGAGAGAATGGAGAGAATGGAAAGATCGCTAAATACCGTGGTGGAAAAGGTAGCAAGTGCTGGACAACCAACCGAAAAACCATGTGGAGCATGTGGAAGTTTTAGCCACACGAGTTTGCAATGCACTGGGAGTGAGGAAGAATATCAAGCACAAGCGAATTATTTTCACGATTTTTACAGCTGCGACGTGCTACTGCCTCATTTGCCCAAACGGGACCCCTACTCGACCAACCACAATGCACCATGGAGAAATCATCCTAATTTTCGTTGGAGGGATCCAGAGCAGAAGCAACCTCAACAAGTGCCTCCACAGCAGCAGCAGTAGAACTACCGCCCGCCGCATCAGAGGATGGAAAACCCAACCCCACCGCCTCCTCAGCTCGTTCCGGAAAAGCAAGGTAAATCACTCGAGGAGATGATGGCGGAATTGATTGGTAATCAACAATTTTTGCAAGGCAATGTGCAGCAGCTCCAACAATCTCAAGCCGAGCATAAGGTGCAGATGGAAGGGTTGGCGAGGCAAATATCTCAACTCGCAACGACTGTGAATCAACTTAAGGGCAATCAAGGTACTTTACCATCACAAGTCCAATTGAATCCAATGGAGAACGTTAGTATGATTACTTTGAGGAGTGGAAAGGAGTTGAGTGAGCCCACAACCCAGAATTCAAAGGGGTGTCCGAGCAAGGATTCTGAAGTCGAATTCAACCTGGAAAAATTCAAAAATTCTGGAGAGGAAATCGATTCTGTTGCCCAGAATACAAATACGTCCGGTTTGGCCAAACAGAACGGTAACCCGACAGCTGTGCAGAAAGAAAAAGAAGCAGAACACAAATTGGTTGAGGGTGAGCAGTCTAAGGTTCATAAACCTTTGAGTCTACATGATCCCGAGATCGAGATACCTGTTCCCTTTCCTAGGAGGTTAGCAAAGATGAAGCCGAAGGAAGAGCTAATGGATTTCATGAAGATATTTGGGAAGTTAGAGATTAATCTTCCTTTCCTCCAAGCACTCCAACTCCCTCAGCTGAGCAAGTTTCTGAAGGATTTCATTGCCGGTAAGTCTAAGAAATCTGGTAAAATTGTGATGGGCGAGAACGTGTCAGCAGTGATACGAAAAGAGTTGCCGCCCAAATGCAAGGATCCAGGTATGTTTTATCTACCATGTTACATCGGTGATACTAAGATTGAGCATGCTATGTGTGATCTAGGAGCTTCTATTAATGTCATGTCGTTAGCTGTTTATAATAGTTTAAATGGTGTGAAGTTGATAAATACTAAAGTGGTAATTCAGTTAGCCGATGGATCATGTGTGCACCCTAAAGGTTTGCTTGAGAATGTCCTTGTGAAAGTGAATAATTTTGTTTATCCTGCTGATTTTTATGTGGTGAAGATGAGTGGTATGCAATCGAAAGAGTCAACCGGTGTTTTGTTAGGTCGTCCTTTTTTAAGAACCACTAGGGCAGTCATCGATGTTTATAGTGGTACTATTTGTTTGGATTATCATGGAGAAAAGTTTACTTTCAACATTGATGATACCATGAAAAATCCCCATGCTGTTAAAACTACTTGTGCCACTAATGTTACTGACCCTTTTGTCCAAGAACATCTTGAGACTAAATCTGTGCAGGACAAGTTGGAACCGACCTTTATCAAAAGAGCAATTGGTCTTGATGCTCGTGGGATGAACAATGAGGAAGTCCAAGAATCTACCAAGTCTCATCATGCTTGGTGATGCTCAACATTCAAAACCTAAGTCTAAGTAAACCGAAAAAAGAGATCGGAATAACCTGAATCGCAGTATGAGAATAAACTTGCTTGAGACTTGCAGATAAGAATCCTTAGAGTAATTTTGTGTGTCCATTATGATGAGTTACAAGGAGTATTTATAGGATTACATTAGGGCGAAGGGTAAAATGGTCTTTACAAGTCATTCACGCGCTCCACATGCGGTGTACGTGAATGATTCTCTATCCTCTAACAAACTTTCCTAACTACCTTGCAGCTTTACGTTGAACACGTGGTCTTTCTAAGCTTTCGACGTTGGTTGCTTCCATTCTTTTTCTGTGCCGACTCCACTGGGACGACCCTTTGCCTGCGCTGACTTTATCGTGACAAGCCCTTGTCCGTGTTGTCTTAACCGGGGTGGAACTTTGTCTGCGCTGCTCTTTATATAGGATGTACTTGGGCCCTTCATGTGTGTTTTCCCTTTGTCTTATCCGCGCAGCTCTTTTGGTCTTTGTTTCCATCAGCGCCGCTTCTTTCTTTGAATCTTCTCCGGATGTTGCTTTAATGTCGTGCTGACTCTTCTAGTCTGTGCCGACTTTTATCTGCGCCGCTATCTTGTTTTGACAATTGTATGATGCGACTCCGCTCCTCCGAGCCAGGTGCGCCTAGAGTCTAGATCAGTTCCTTTCTTAGTCTGCGCAGGCTTAGGTCTGCGCCGTTGATTCGACATTTCTGGAATAGGGTGGCTGATGAGATCCTTACTCCTCATCAATGCTCACTCAAAATTGGCAGGTTCTGGACATACGGTTTGTTTGGCCAGGCGGAAGCCATGCGACAGAACTCTGCATTTTGATATGGAACCCCCCGACTTAGAAGATAAGTGTGAGGATGAGCTTCATCTGGAAGTTTATGATGCCAACATGTGGTATGAGGATCTAACAGCAATATGGTTTTACAAGAATCGACTCCGGAAGACATTCGAAGTTGGTGAAAAGGTCCAATTCATGCTTGGGAAGCAGAAGACAAAGTGGATAGACCCTTTCGTGATAGAGTCTATTTGCCCAAAAGGGACAGTGGAATTTAAGAGTTTGGCTACGTCAAAGACGTTTCTAGTCAACTATAGCAAGTTGGAGTCGTACTGCGATGCATCAAACATGACGACGGTGGAAGAAATTCCATTGTCACCTCAGACGGAACTTTGATCACATCATAAAGTCTAGCCAAAGACTTTAAACAAAGGCGCTATTGGGAGGCAACCCAAATTTCTTTTATTGTATTTTATTTGCTTATTATTTTCTTTGATTTTGCTTTTGTTCTTGATTTTCAGCCGCTGCCGTCGCCACTCCATTTTTGTCTGCCTCCGTCCCGCATCTACAAGTTGCCACCATCAAGGCCGAGAAAAAGAGCGTGATTGAAGATCCAGGTGACATCTTTCCCTTCTTTGTGTTTTTTAGTTTATTTCTTTTCTTGTGTCTTTTATGTCTTTGGTTTAGTGTCTTGTGTGTTCTCTCTTTATGCATTTTCCTTGTTCGCTTGAGGGCAAGCAAAATCTAAGTGTGAAGGGGGAGCGCATCTTTGGGAGCTTTTGTTGAGTCTATTTTATGTTGGGTTTTGTGTGTTTTTGGCCAAGTAATTGTTGAGTGTTAGATGCTAAGCATGCTGCCAGAGTGAGTTGTGTAATGAACTTGATAATTTGATGCTTGAAAATTGGGAGTTTGTGATTGAAGGAAAGTGTCTTTATTAGATGATATTTGGGATGACAAATAATGGCAATAAGTGAGTCAAAAAAAAAAAAAAACCACATATAAGTGAGAACTTGAGCCTAATAGAGTAGAGCACTCTCTACTATTTTTTTCTTGAGTGATTTGATATTCATGAGGTCGTGATATGTTGTGAGTCATATGTGATGCATGATAGAAGGCACTAGGATAGCCATTTTGGCCTGCTTTTGATTTCCTACCTATGCATTAACCTCTAGTGAGCCGTGTTTGAAGCCTTGAACCTTTTTTGTTCTTAATAGTCACTAAATAATAAACCAAGGCCTGTTTTGGACTTTCTTTTGACCCAGTGAAGCATGTTTAATCTTAAACCTCATTCCCTCATTTATTAGAGAGAGTTACGCTGTGTATTTATGTGCCGCTTGCCCAAACTGCTGTCTTGTGTAAAATGATAAGGATCTGCGATCCGTTTGGCCAAACAATAGCATTGATCAGTTCAATTTTTTGGGATGGGAGCAGTTTTGGGAGACGATTTGTGGGGATATTTTGTAGATGATGATTTCATGTTGATTGAGGATATAAAAAAAGAAAAGTGCTGCAAAAAAAAGAAAAAAGAAAAGAAAAAAAAATAAAAAAAAGAGAAAAAAAGAAAAAAAAAGATGTTGCGCCAGTTTGAGTTGAGCATGTAGTATCATTGTTATTATTGGAGTTTTTCCCCTAAGTCTAGTTGCTTGCTTCTTTCTCTATGAACTTGAAATTGTGGATGATGGTTTGGATTAGATGTGCACACTTTGAATTTCAATGCTTGAGCTTAGGACCCAACCCCTAGGATCTTGCCAACATCATGAATGGTCCTTAGCCCCATTACAACCAAAGAGAAAAGACCTTCTTGAGTTGCTATGTGACCATAACATATCACGACTAAGTGGATCTTCCTTCTTGTGTGTGAATTTCCAAAATAAATATTTGAGAGGAGAATGAATCTTGAGAGGAACTCGTTGTTGCTTGATTTGGACTAGATAGACAATGAAAACACTTGTTTGACATTTCATTTTCTTGATTTGAGAGTTGAGAATCGATTGTAAGTTGCATAGTTCGATTTGGCAGTATGTTACGTTACTAGTGTTTTGATGATTACTTGGCTGTTGTTTTCTATTGAGTTGTTAGTGTCCTTGTTCTTTTCTGTTTTCTTTCCAGTTGGTTGTTGTGTCCGTTGTTTCGTTCTTTGCTTTTAGAGTCCTTAGTGTCGTGTCAAGGAAGGAAGTTGTCGCTAGTGGCTGATTTTCACCATTAAGTTCTTCTTTCATGTCATACTTGAGGACAAGTATGATCTAAGTGTGAGGGGATTTGATGTGTGTATTTTAGTTACCTAGTTTAGTGTGTGTTCCCGTGATTTTTATATAATTTTACATGGTTTGTGATATTTTGGCGCAGGAATTAGATGGAATGGAGATGGACGCTAGTAGATATCAAGAGATAGTGGAAGTCGAGTTTTTGATGAAGAAAGCGTTGATTTATGAAGGAGTTTAGAGATTGAGCTTGGAAACAATTGTTCTAATTTTTTTTATTGAGCTCAAAACTAATGTTCTAATTTATTTTGGGTTTTATTATGTGTAAGGGCCGAAGCCCATATTTTGGATTGGGGCGGCACCTTAGGGATTAATTCCCTCAACCTTTAGTTTGGAACACACACATAGCCGCCACTTTTGGGGAGTATAATTAGTTGATTAGGTTAGACTTTTAATTTGAACTCATTCCTTAGGCATTAGACGAGGGCAGATCATTCTGGGAGCAACAATTTTGTTAGTTTGAATTTCTTTTTTTTGCTTTTGTTACTTTGAAGATTGGCGGCTATTATTGAATCAAGCAGACGGTTTATTTTAAATTCAAGTGGTGACTTTTATTTTACTTGCAATTTATTTTCCTGTTTCATGTTTACTTTTATTTATTTGATTGTTTTTTTATAAATATGAGTAGCTAAACTTTTGATTCGGCGAGAATAATGAAACACTAATTTATCAATATGTGAGACCTAATTGGTTTTAAAATTGGTTCATATTGATTTCGATTTATTCCTAGAGTTTAAAGATAATTCCGATTTTGTTTAAGCCTGATCAACATAGATTAAATTGGATTACAGTCAATTAGCACCTCCAATCCGTAATTGTTGGAATAGGGCTGATTAGTGATAAAGCTAACATGTTCGTAGTAGGAATAAATTGGTGGATTAATTATTACTAGCGTATCTAGGATAATTGGTCTAAACTGGGTTCATTCTTTTTAATGCTATTAGAATATTAAATCTATGACTGGCGTATCCAGCTAGGTTATATTTTAATAAGGGAAATAGGCAGGACTGGCGTATCCAGTCGTCTATCGACACAGTAAGTAGGAATTGGGGTATGTCAGTGCGTATCACAATATCCTATAACTAGTTGGTTGATAGGGATTAATTAATCTTTGCGTCGATGATCAGAGTTTTGAATTAGTGTGAATTTATTCGAGCCGAGTTTCATTTTCTTAATTATTTTCTAGAGTTATTTTAATTAATTTAAATTGCTTAGGTTAATTCATATTTTCTCAAAATTAAGGCGTGGTGGCATCACCAAAAATATAAGTTTTAGGGAATTGAATGATTTTACCTGCTCTCTGTGGGATCGACCCTGCTTATCATTATACTAATTAGTTTTGATAATTCTGCAGGAATTATTTGGTGGAAAACGACGTCCACCATAAGCGAAGACTTCAATGTCGTGTTTTAAATGATATGCTTTATCGAGATTAGAATCTTAATGTTCAGTATTATGTTAATGATTGTTGCTTATTAGAAGCATGAAACAAAACTTATGATCCTAATGGTTAGCTATGATGTTGATTGATTTATATCTTTCGATGTCTTTCTTTCTTCATTCAAATGGGCTTTGTCGAACTTTGTTACCCTAGTATTCAGATTTTGATATCTTTCATTTGTTTATTTCTATGAATTTATTGCACCTCGATTATAATTTTTTTTTTGATGAATATACGAAAATAAAATAAATAAAGAAAAAGGTACAAAAGAACTTGGGCATACCCAAGGGATTACAAGTCGCCAAGTCTCAAGTGAGATCAAGGGACATAACGGGAGATGCTAATCCTAAGAAAAAGAAAGCAAAAGTACATACTTGACACGTCCTTTGCAATTGGACGGTGCCATGAGAAAAAACAAAACTAAATTTAAATCAATCAGTTCAAGGAACTTAAACATAAGTCCCTCCGTGATTTCAGCTGTGGTAGTAGTTTTGGTTCTAAAACTGCCGCTCTGGTGCTTCAGCTCACGAGCATCAGCGTTCGAACTTCAGTTCAGGAACCACCACTCTAAGCAAACGGTACTGAGATCTTCAGCACAGAGCTGGATTTGCAGCGAGCCGGATGACAGAGCTAGGTTGACAGCCTTTGAAGACCAGCGCTGGGCTGGAAAAGCGGCCCAGGATGGCCTGCGCTGAGCTGAATTTGCACCCCAGGATGGCCAACGCTGAGCTGGGTTTGCAGCCCTGAGCAAGAAATCCAGAGTTGGATGAGCAGCGCGGTGCAGAGCTAGATGGGCAGACCAGCGGGTGGGCATTACTGTGATTGCGGCGCTGAGCTGGAAAACTGGACCAGGGTTGGATTTTAAGACCAGGGCTGGGTTGCCTGGTGTATCTTCATCTGTTCATCTTTTTTTCCTTCAAGATATGGGTTGACAATTATGATTAATTAGGGAGTTCTCACTACAGTTTAAGAATAGGGAAAAAGTGCAGATAGGCCCTTTAAGTGGTAGCGCTTATAGCGTATAACCCCTCTTACTCACTGTGTGTGCAACTAAACCCCCGAACTCAAAAAATCGTGCAATTAGGCCCCTCTGGACAAACGACGTTAATTCTTCCGTTAGTCAACCATTTTTTTATTTTTTTTAATTAAAATGTGGTTTGTTGGGAACCTTGTGGAATATCCTAATCCTTGTTTTGATGATACCAAAATTCATAGGTCTTAATTGTAATAGACTAGAATGTTTTGAACTCAAGTGTTCGAGTTCGTTTCTAGTTTAGCTTGCGGTTCTGAAGACTGAAGACTGAAGACTGAAGGACGAAGGACTGAAGACTGAAGACTGAAGTTACCAACTGAAGTATCAGTTGAAGAATCAGTTTGGAAACTGATTACTTAATGCGTGCCACGTGGACTCAGCGGACTGATACTAAAGTCAAGTATCAATTAAACATTCTTCTTCGGACTGAACTTTCAACGTTCAAAGGAAGCCACGTACTCACAAAAGTACAGCCGCATTAAATGCAGAGATCTTAGGATCTCCTTATCTCTGCAGAGGTCATTCCTATTTGGTGACTACTTTATCAGAGAAGTCACATCTCCTGTCCCTCAAGAGAGCCGTTTCCACCAAACAAGGAACCTCGAAGATTGAAGCCTCAGCCCAAATTCGAAATGCTCTCCAATGAAAGAAATCTAGAAGACGTTCTCCGCCAACGGATCTATTCAAGACCTCTCCAATAAATAGCGCTCGAGGATCACTTCAATCTTCACCGATTCAACGACATAAGCTGAAGCTCTGCCAAAATCGCTACTCAGCTTAAAGCTTAACCTCCCCAAAGCCAAAATCAGTCACTGCTGATTACATACATTCTCTTAGACCTTAGGCAAACCTCTGTTTACCCAGAAGCTAAGGTCAAACTTGCTCCAAAGAACTTGTTCTTTGCAGTATAGTTGGCAACCGTTCAAACCTCCTTTTAGAAAGAAAGAGTAAAGTGTTTGAGTGATTCGGAGTTCAGGAAGGTACTCTGACTCTGAGAGTCTTAGCACGGGTTATGCTAAGCGAGAGAAATCCGACACGAGTGAAGTGTGGTACTGAAGAAGCGGTTTCTTCAGTGGTACGGTTGTGTGCACCCGGCAAGCACACGGTTTGGTTTGCAGTGCACCTGTTAAGCACTTGCGGAGTGGATTGTTGGTCTGATCAACCGACCGTGGATGTAGGAAAGGGTTTTTCCGAACCACGTAAAAGTCTATGTGTTATTTACAGCTTTCAGTTTTACATTCATACTTGTGTTGTTTCAATTGATAAACTGAATACTGAATAACTGCAAAGAGAAACCTAAGACCAACAACGTGCTCAACCGAGGCTATTACGAAACTAAGTTTATTTCCGCTGCGTATGATATCAGTCTGACTGATCTATCTTCTGATAGTCAGGAAGAGTGTTATCATCTATGTTTTAGCAAACTCGACTGAAGCCCTTACGTGCATCAGTTAAGTTCCAGAAACTTAACTGATAACTCCTTACTGAAGAGTTTTCAGTATCAGTCGTCAACCCTGTTTGGTCAAAACTGTTTTCAGTTAACAGGCGTCATTGTTTGCATGTAAAGTTTCGTTTTGATCTCTATATGGAGATCCCTCACTTTAAGGGAAGAAAAATAGCCCATAGGTGTATTCCCCCCCTCCCATACACCTATTCGAGACCCTTCGGACCTAACAATTGGTATCAGAGCAGGTTTTTCGCAAGAACACTCTGTTTCTGATTAGGTTCTAATTGAACTAGATCATTTTTCTCAAAGGTCTCGAAAAAGTTTTCTCTTTCAATTTGTGCTTGCTATTTGCTCTATCTGTTGTTATCTGTTTTCTCTTTTTGATGGAGACTAACCACATCAGATTATCTTCTCTACCTATGTTTAGTATTGAAAACTACGATATATGGAAGTTTCGGCTTGAAAGCTTCCTCACCGCCCAACATTGCCGAATGTGGGAAGTCATCACCAACGGACCAATCACCATCACCGAAATCGTCAAAAGGGTTCCTGTTGACCCACATCAGGATCCTTACGATAAGGTTCAGCCCAAGCAAAAGGCAGACTTCTCCACAGAAGAAAGGAAGCAAGATGAGCTAGACAACCTCGCCTAAAGCATCATCTCCGGCACCGTTCCCGACAAGCATGTCATGAAGATCATCAAGTGCGGAACTACAAAGGAGATGTGGGACATTCTTGAAAGAATGTGCGTAGGTTCCGAGGAAATCAAGGAGAATAAGCTATCCATAGCTTGCCAGAAGTTCGACTCATTCCTCATGCTCAAGAATGAATCTGCGAAGAGATGGAACTTAGATTCAATCAAATCCTGAATGAAGTTCAATCCATCTCTAAAGACAAATACACTCAACGAGAAATCAACCTGAAAATTCTTCGTGCACTGCCACTGAGTCAACCCAAAACACCTAAGGGATTGACTCGCAATCGTACGAGGTCGTCCTAGTGTAATAAGCTAACCCAAGTCGTCTCTCAAGGAAGGCTAAACAGGGCTCTGATCATGCTACGCACAGAAAACAGGAAATAAACCTAAACACTCTAATCAGAAGGTTGGGTCTGACACTCTCTCTCCGATTAACTAATGCATAATTAAAATAAAGCATACAAATCTATCTAGGCGAAAGATAGGAAGCAGGCAAAGAAAACAATAAGACAACATAAAGAACTAGGGTTCTAATCTAACAATCTAGAAAACAATAATTAAATCCAAAATCATAAAGCAATAATTATCTAGGCAAGGGAAATAAACAAGCATGCAAATCTATGGCAAACACTATTCATGATTTATCGTAAGGAACATGTAAACGAAAAGCAACATAATTTCAACGGAGTATTACTCTAACAAATCAACCAACAATCTAACTATACTAACTAGGCAATAAGATTAACAAAGCATAAATCAATGCAAAATATCATTATCAAAATGTATTCAATTATCTAGGAAAAGAGCAACCAAGAAATCTTGTAAAATTCGATAAATCAATAGATAGAACTTACAATTGATTAAAGGAAA
Organism: Salvia miltiorrhiza; assembly: GCF_028751815.1. NCBI lineage: Eukaryota > Viridiplantae > Streptophyta > Magnoliopsida > Lamiales > Lamiaceae > Salvia > Salvia miltiorrhiza. Next base: position 10,893,490 of record NC_080388.1, read on the forward strand.
CAACGATCTAGTGTAATCCGAGAGTTTCTAATGTGTTTCTCCCTATCAAAACTCTAAGAAAATACAGTAAAAATGGAGTTGGAGGCTGGATTGGTCAAGAGTGGGCTCCAAAAACCTAAAAAATGGGTTTTAAACCCTCAAAAACGTAACTGCAGACCGCCCAGGGACGGAGGCCGCCGTCCCACGGCGCCACCGTGTATGCCTTTCGCAAACTGCAATGCGCAACATTTTTGTTTTGGTCCGTTCTCCCTCGTTTCAAGTTGGATTTTAGATCCGTTTTCGCCTACGAACTCGTATCGAGACGAACTTCGATTCTTCGTCAGACCATTCAACTAAATTCTGACTTTACTTTTGTTCACATATCAATCAATGTGAGCACAAAATCCCGAGACAACAAAATTAGCACAAAAGCTCAAATCATTCAACTCTTAAGTGAAAGAGACCAAAATAAAAGTCAATATAACACGTAAACACCCAAAGATTCATCACAAAATAGGGCTAAACAACCCCCCCACACTTGATCCTTTGCTTGTCCTCAAGCAAAGTCACAACACCAAGTGATAGTTCGCAAGAAAACCTTCCTCACCATTCACATCTCCAATCAATCAAAGTCTCTTAGCCATTACATTCCTCACGAGATGTTCATTGTTAAGATTTTAAGAAGCAACAACCACATGATACAATTCAATCCGATCAGACCCGATTCTCCGCTAGAGGTGAATTTCCAAATGTGATTGCCTTTATAATCAAATCTCATTTTCCTTGAAGATGATAAACAATCAAACCAAATATAATTTTATACATCTTTCTTTTCAAGGTGATGTTATTCCATTCTCAATAGATGGGCCAACTTTCGTGAGATCAACACTTCTGGAGGTAATCCAAAATGTTCTCACGTGGTTTTCCATGCTCATAACACTACCGTCAGAGGAGCAGAGACCCAGAGCTATAGAAAACTTCACAACAAACCAACATTCAAACTCAAGGGATAAGATCGTAGGCTATCACAATGAAAACACTCCCTCTAGCATCTACCGAACAAATCACGTCAAGAATAGCTCATAAAGGTGTTGCATCCAAAACATTAAACAACTTACATCAAGTGAGGAATATGCATAGCCTGAGAGACAAAGATAGCAACCAAGCCAACACAATTCATGAAATTTACTTGTGAACAAATCATCAAAGTGTGCATTATTACTTGAAGCCAAGCAACAATCAAGATAAAGGAGACCATTTGCCCCACACAAGAAAGCCCAAAAACACAACAAAAAGGCACCCATAGGATCAACAATCAACAAACACCCCCCCCCCCCACACTTAAAATCTAGCACTGTCCTCAGTGCTCGCAAAAAGAGGGGTGAAAGAGAAAAACTTCCCTGAATATCGATCCAAGTGGCGAGCCGTAGTATCCCACAATGTTTGCCAATCCTCATCTATAAACTAAACAGTCCCCAACGCACCAACCTGCACCAAACAACAGAAACACAAACCCAAACAAAACGAAAACAAGGGAAAGCAAGAAAAACATGGGTTGCCTCCCATGCAGCGCTAGTTTTTAAGTCGCCAGCCCGACTATGAGGATCCCTTAACCAAAATCCGATTGAAGCGTCAGCTTCTTAAGTGCCTGTGTAAACACGTCTTTGTGAATTGTAGCTGCGGGTCCTCCAAATGAGCGCTCCATGCTCATATCATGAGATGGTCTTCTATCCACACATCCAAGGAGATCGAGTGACACAACCTCATCAAGCTTCTCTTCCAGTAGCAAGGCACACAAAAAGCCTTGCTCTATATCATCTTCCTCTTGCAGTTTTTCCAGAAATTCCTGCTCAATGTCAGCCTCATCCTGCAAGTTAGCAAGGAATTCTTCCACAATCTCGTCCTCCTCCTGTAACTTATAAAGAAAGTCCTGCACAATACAGTCCTCATCCAAAACATCAAAAGTCTCAACATAAGAACAGTTTTGCAATAGGGGGTACGAGTAGGAGATTTCTTATCAAAAACAGAGAAAGTTACAAACCTCCCTACTCAAATTTCCAGTACTCACGTCAATACGAGTATGGGTGGTGGCCATAAAAGGTCGGCCAAGCAAACCAAGATGCCCATTCTCTCCTCTAATCCCTTTTCCCACATCAAGGACAACAAAATCAGCCAAAACTCTAATCCCCCTCACAACAATCTCAACATCCTCAACAAGGCCTCGTGGGCTGCTAATAGAGCCGTCAGCTAGCTCTATCTTCATATTTGTGCATTTCAGCTCTTTATTACCCAATTTCTCAAAAATATCAAGCGGCATCAAATTGGCTGCCGCGCCCAAATCAAGCATTCCAAAAACCTTTTCGACCCCACCTAAGCTAATATAAAAAATAAAGCTACCTGGATCTCCTTGCTTGGGTGGTGGTTGGTCTGGTGCAACAGTGACAGGTGGCAGTGGTTCACTGGGGCATTGGGTAGCCTTGATTGCTTCCACGGTTTTGCTTCTCCATTTCCCCATGGTTATTGGGGCATTTTCCTTGACTACCGCCACTGCATGAGCTTGATGCGGCTGTTTGTCCTGGTCTAGGAACTTCCTAGTTGGCTGTTGTTGCTGCAGCTGATTCACGGCTCCTGTTAGTTGCCCAACTGTAGTCTCGAGGCGCTTGATGGTAGCACTCTGAGCCTCCATCGCCTGTTTGCTAGCTTGCATGAAAGCTTGCATCTGATCTTCAAATAAGGGGCCTGGAGGTTGGTGCTGCTGAGGTAGGTAGAACTGCTACTGGTTCTGATAACCCATAGGCTGCTGGAATTGACAGTATTGAGAACTCTGCCCGTGTCCTTGCATGTGACCTTGGGGTTGCCTACTCGAATACCCTTGTGCAGCAAAGACTTCTACCCCTCTTTCATAAGTACGCTCGCCCATCCTATGGCACTCGTTGGCTCCATGGCCATATTCGCCACATATGCCACAACCTCCTGCTAGTAGCGCGTGAGCGGGTGGAGCCTCCACCTGGTTCAGCCTGAGGTGCTGTACTTGCCTCATCAGATCCGCTACTTGCTTCTGAAGCTCATTGTTTGGAGCTACTGCATTAGCTTCAACCCTCCTTCCTCTTACCGACTTTTGTTGGGAACTCGCGGCAAGTGTGTTGAAGATCTCCTTGAGTTCATCAGCTGTCTTTCGGGCAATGTTGCCTCCTGCCGCGCTATCCACCTTAAATTGAGAAGTCTGCAACAACCCGTCATAAAAGAGTTGCATCAACATCACTGGGGTTAACTGATGCTGCGGGCACTGGCGGAGGAGCTCCTGGAATCTCTCCCAAGCCTCATGAAGTGGCTTGTCGGCTCCTTGAACAAAGTTCATGATTTGAGTTCTAACCTCTTGTGTCTTGTGATTTGGGTAGAACTTCAACATAAACTTCTCACAGGCCTCTCCCCAAGTAGTGATAGAACTAGGCGGTAAGGAGAGAAGCCAAGTCCTTGCCCGATCCTTAAGTGCATACTGGAAACATTTAAGCTTCAGCTGATCTTCTGTGATCTCCAACAGTGGAAAAGTTTGCACTTGGGTGCAGAAGTCCCGGATAAACTACATGGCATCTTCATTCGGAAGCCCATAGAAGAGGGGGAGCAGACTTGAATCATTGGGCTTCAGGTTGTAATTTCTGACTGCAGTGGGGAGCACAATAGCTGAGTTCGTGGCCTCCATGACAGGCCGGGTAAAATCCCCCATGTACTGCAAATTTCTTCCTGCCATCTTCTCAACTCCAACGCAAGATAAAAGAGACTCGGTACCTTCTCCTAGGCTTCAAGCACCTCGCGTGCACGGTGAGTGTTGTCAAGTAGAATGCCAAATTCCTGTTAAGACTTTAACTCCCTAGCAACACAACACTCAACAAAACAGATCAAACGCACCGGTGGGAGAAAGAAAATAACCGGGCAAAAATAAAAATAAAATAAACACGGAAAACAAAGTAGCACAACCAAACGCCTAAAGCCCTCCCCGGCAACGGCGCCAAAATTTGACTCAACCCAAAACACCTAAGGGATTGACTCGCAATCGTACGAGGCCGTCCTAGTGTAATAAGCTAACCCAAGTCGTCTCTCAAGGAAGGCTAAACAGGGCTCTGATCATGCTACGCACAGAAAATAGGAAATAAACCTAAACACTCTAATCAGAAGGTTGGGTCTGACACTCTCTCTCCGATTAACTAATGCATAATTAAAATAAAGCATATAAATCTATCTAGGCGAAAGATAGGAAGCAGGCAAAGAAAACAATAAGACAACATAAAGAACTAGGGTTCTAATCTAACAATGTAGAAAGCAATAATTAAATCCAAAATCATAAAGCAATAATTATCTAGGCAAGGGAAATAAACAAGCATGCAAATCTATGGCAAACACTAATCATGATTTATCGTAAGGAACATGTAAACGAAAAGCAACATAATTTCAACGGAGTATTACTCTAACAAATCAACCAACAATCTAACTATACTAACTAGGCAATAAGATTAACAATGTAACACCCCGATAATTTAGATTTATTTTATAAGTTTAATTAATAGTATTTTCTTGTATAACTTATTTTTTTTAAATAATTACATGATACATATAGATATGCACCATTAATTTTAGCTAGACTATTATTATTATTATTATTATTATTATTATTATTATTATTATTATTATTATTATTATTATTATTATTATTATTATTATTATTATTATTATTATTATTATTATTCTTATTATTATTATTATTCTTATTATTATTATTATTATTATTATTATTATTATTATTATTATTATTATTATTATTATTATTATTATTTTGTTTCCTATTAGAACTAGAACTCTTTAGAAACTAGTATAAATATGGGATCTATTTTCAAACCCTAAAACAGACGGACACACTAATTAATTAGGGTTTTAGAGAGCAGAGAGGGCCAGAAACGTGTAGGCAGTTTCTCCCTTGGGACTTTCATAGAACGTTGTCCATCCAACGGTGAAAGCTGAGCTGGAGTCAGATTTTCGCAGAAAATTAAGTTCTGGTAGTTTCGGTAGAACAACCATAACTTCCTCCACAGAACTCCGATTCAAGCGAAACAGACGGCCACAAAATGCTCTCTCGAAGATGAAGAAGTCGTATTTCTGGGCAAAATACTATTTGAGGACGTTTGAGCCTTCAAACGAAGGCTTGAAGATGACTGATCTGTTCAGCTGCGTTTTTGACGAATTCTTCTGGTGCGGCGCTATTAAGACCTTCATTCCGGATTTTAGTTAATTGCCTTCGACTTTAAGGTGAGGGATTATATGCTTGTTGTTATATTCATGTATGTTTGAATGCGCTTTTAGTTCATATTTGTTTATGCTTGCTCAGCTACATGTCTAGATACATGCTCAGAATATCATGCTCAAGTACATGATCAGAAACGTATAATATCATGTTCAAGTACATGATCAGAAACGCAGAATATCATGTTCAAGTACATGATCAGAAACGTAGAATATCATGTTCAAGTACATGATCAGAAACGTATAATATCATGTTCAAGTACATGATCAGAAACGGATAATATCATGTTCAAGTACATGATCAGAAACGTAGAATATCATGTTCAAGTACATGGTCAGAAACGCAGAATATCATGTTCAAGTACATGATCAGAAACGGATAATATCATGTTCAAGTACATGATCAGAAACGTAGAATATCATGTTCAAGTACATGATCAGAAACGTATAATATCATGTTCAAGTACATGATCAGAAACGGATAATATCATGTTCAAGTACATGATCAGAAACGTAGAATATCATGTTCAAGTACATGGTCAGAAATGCAGAATATCATGTTCAAGTACATGATCAGAAACGTAGAATATCATGTTCAAGTACATGATCAAAAACACTCAGAATTCAGAATATGTGTATGACAATGTGAATTATTTGCATGTTTATGCGTACATGAATATTTGCATGGTTTCTCACTGAGTATGTTTTCAATATGCTCACCCCTTATCTTTTCAGTTTTGCAGTTCTGGAGTCGAGGTGGTCATGGAAGTGGAGAATGACTAGAGATAGGGGATTTACATTGAACTTTTAGTTGAATTTGTTAAGTTTTAGTTTATCGTTTTATTTTTATTTTTATTTTTATTTCATATTACTATTTTAGTTTTGGCAAGTAAATTTTAAATTGGGTTAAACTTATATAATTCAAGAAATTTTATTTTATCTATTAGTTCTTCAAGATTTTTAAATTGAAAAGTTTATGAAAAATCGGGGCGTTACAAACAAAGCATAAATCAATGCAAAATATCATTATCAAAATGTATTCAATTATCTAGGAAAAGAGCAACCAAGAAATCTTGTAAAATTCGATAAATCAATAGATAGAACTTACAATTGATTAAAGGAAACAACGATCTAGTGTAATCCGAGAGTTTCTAATGTGTTTCTCCCTATCAAAACTCTAAGAAAATACAGTAAAAATGGAGTTGGAGGCTGGATTGGTCGAGAGTGGGCTCCAAAAACCTAAAAAATGGGTTTCAAACCCTAAAAAACGTAACTGCAGACCGCCCAGGGACGGAGGCCGCCGTCCCACGGCGCCGCCGTGTATGCCTTTCGCAGACTGCAATGCGTAGCATTTTTGTTTTGGTCCGTTCTCCCTCGTTTCAAGTCGGATTTTAGATCCGTTTTCGCCTACGAACTCGTATCGAGACGAACTTCGATTCTTCGTCAGACCATTCAACTAAATTCTGACTTTACTTTTGTTCACATATCAATCAATGTGAGCACAAAATCGTGAGACAACAAAATTAGCACAAAAGCTCAAATCATTCAACTCTTAAGTGAAAGAGACCAAAATAAAAGTCAATATAACACGTAAACACCCAGAGATTCATCACAAAATAGGGCTAAACAGCCACGAGGAGAATGGCAGATCTACTCACATTCTTCGTGCACTACTCAGTCAGCTCCCGACAAACAAGCTTTTCTCTGATCTCATGGCAAATGAGTTCGACCTTCAGAGAAATCTTGGAATCAAGAAGGCTGGAGGATCAGACGAAGATGGTCCATCAACCTCAAGAGGAGAAGCACTGAAAGCTTCAGCGAGAGAAGGCAAGAAGCAAATCAAGGAACCAGCGGAACTCAACCCTGAGGACTTCTTCAGTCAATATGCTTTGTTGACTGAAAGATTCAACAAGATGGAGTCCAAATTCCGCAAGTACAGAAGGTTCCACAAGCAGCACAACAAAGGAAAAGAAAGGAAAAGCAACTCCAGACATTCCACTGATCGAAGCGGAGAAAGAAAGTCAGTCGTTTACGACATCAAAGATATGGAATGCTTTGGATGTAGAAAGAAAGGGCACTTTCGAAATGAATGCCCTGAACTGACTCAATCTGAGCGCAAAGAGCTGAAAGCCAAGAGCGATCGCAGCTTTTCAAAGAAGAAAGCGATGGTTGCTGACGATGCTGATTCTTCTAAAGACACATCAGAATCATCCGACTTCGACACCACCAGCTCAGACGATGAGAGTCAAGCCCTGATGGCCAATGGATCTGAAAGCGTGGCTGACAACAGCTACGACAATGGAATGAATGGCTCAGAGGTAATCTCTCATTCAAAAACTCCTTATACTGATAACTTCCTGATGTTTTCAGGAGACCACTCAGAATCTGGAGAAAGCTCATCCGATGAAACTGACGAGCTCAATCAGCTCATGACTGATCACTGTCAGTTGAGGAAAATGTTCGAAGATCTCCTCAAGCAGAATCAGAAAATGGAAAAGGAGATCAATGATGAACGAGCTAGGAATCAGACAATCATCTACTTTCCGGATGAAACTTGTCTTGATCAGCTAATCATGGAGAACAGTCGACTGCATGATGAAGTCACCCATGATGAGCAACTTTTCTCCAACTCGAAATGTGATAGAGCATCTTATGAGATCAAGAGGCTCAACCACAAGTTGGAAGAAACAGTCAAGGACTGCATGATGAAGTCACACATGATGAGCAACTTTCCATCAAAAGGTCTTGTTGAAAGCATTGGAGAAAAAGTTGCAGGTGATAAAGGAAAGAATATCATGATCATTTCAAAGGACGATACTTCTGAAGTCACAACATCAGAAGAATCAAGAGATCATGATATGGATGAAGTTCGCAAACGCAAACTGATGGCAAGATCAAATGTTCCACCTCCACGGAGCTACAGACGAGCAAAGGAGGCCCCCAACCAGATCACCCTTCTGAGAAGACTGGAAAGCAGATTTTAGTCAAAGATCGGGGAAGGAACATGTAATACCCGGGCTTTTGATGACGTGTTTAATTACTTGAGTTTGAGTAATTAGGGTATAGATCCCTTGTTTGTTTAATTTGTATAGAGATTGGGAGTTATACAAAGTTTTCTTGTTATATTTTAATTGTTGTGATGTTCTTTTAATGATGATGTGAGAATGATGTGGGATTTTATATCCGTAATTGAGTTAGAGTATTCGAATAATTTGAGATAATTATTTGATTGAGAACGGTGAACTCGAAAGTGAGATCTGAGTCCGTTAAGACATTTTTGAAAATTTTGACTTTTTGACGATGAATAGTAAAATACTGCTATTTCGTCTTTTTGTCGACTTTCAAAATCTTACGTGCACGTCGTCGAGAAATATTCTTAGTTTTTCGATACGAGTCCAACGACGAAAGTTTTTATTTTTGGACGATGAGTGAATAGTGAACCGGAATTTCTTGCTAAACGAACCGAGCTCGTTTATTAGAATTTCAAGAACGAACTTACGTTTTCAATATTTATATAGAAATGCGAATGTGATGAGAGTGAGTGAGAGACGAGAGGGCGAGTAACGAAGAGTACGGGCAGTTAGTCGTTAAAACGAGATGAGACGAGACGAAACGAGATATTTAACGGATAAATATCTAGGCCTACCCTACCAAAACCACTCCCCCCCCCAAACCGCCCAAGGCTTGCCTTATATAAAGGTGGCTGTAGCAGCCACCCTTCTCTCTCCACACTCACGCACAAAACACACACTCACACACACAACTCCATTAAAGCTTGTTCAAGCTTTTGAGCTCCGATTTGAGCACCGAGACGAGCGCCGATCATCATTTTGATCACGTATCTAAGTAGGTAAGATCTCTACCTACGTTTTGATGGTTTGTTTTTCGATTTTAGTCAACGTCGAAAAACGTCGATTCTCGACTTTATTTTGAAACGACGTCGGATCGTAGTGAATTTTTAGTATGTTGTTCTTGGGTAAATGTCGAGCATGTTTAATGAAGAAGTTAAGGACAGATCGAACCATAGCTAGGAAACCCAGGAGGGCAGCCCGTCTATGTTCGTCATCATAGCTCGTCCTTCGATTTTTATTTAATCGTTGTGACTTGATATATGTGTTTAGGAGCATGCTAGGATTGTTGTATGTTAAAATTGTATTTTTCCAAGCATGAGAAGTTGTAGGTGTGGCCGAGCATGGCTGAATTGGGTCTTGAGTTATGAGCATGGCATGAGCTATGTTAGTATGTTTTTGAGTTCTAGGATGGAAGTTGAGCATGATAGATTAAGTTTGAAGTTTTGAGGAATGTTAGAAGAGAGAGAAGCATGAGAACCGTTTGGTTGATGAGCATGAGTGGTGAGTGTTGAGCTTTTTGAGTTGGTGCGTGAATTACAGCTCTGCCGAGCTAGTCAGCTCTGGCGGCGGAATCCAGCTCTGTCGGGTTGGTCAGCCCTGGTGGTTGAGTTTAGCTCTGTCGGGTTGGTCAGCTCTGACGTGTGGATTCCAGCTATGCCGAGCTTGTCAGCTCTGGCAGTAAGTGCTGTTCAGGTCAGCTCTGACTGTTGAAGTTCAGCTCTGTCGAGTTGAGTTTAGCTCTGGCTGTTGAGTTCAGCTCTGTAGGGTTGAATTTAGCTCTGGCGGTTGAGTTCAGCTTTGTCGGGTTGAGTTCAGCTCTAGCGGTTGAGTTCAGCTCTGTCGGGTTGAGTTCAGCTCTGACTGCTGAGCTCAGCTCTGTCAAGTTGCCAGCTCTGGCTGTTGAGTGCAGCTCTGTCGAGTTGTCAGCCCTGGCTATGTCAAGTTTAGCTCTGCTGAGTAGACAGCTGTCGCAGCCCACCGTCAAGCCAGTGATAGCGTAGACCGGGTATCGATACGACTAAAATAAACGAAGGAAACAAAGGCTGGAAAACTGATCTCGTCTTTAAGCGGAAGCAAGATAAACATTTATACTAACTTTAATATCATAACATCCTTTCTAGATCATAAACAACGGCATCGCTATAAAAGCCAAAGCATCGGAGTTTTTGTCAACATATAACAAACGGTCATAGCTCAATATTTACAAGGATTCAAAATATACAGAGTTACACAACAAAAGGGTGATCAAACTATATGTATGGAGACATATAGCTGAGAGTGTATTCCTTAATTAAGTCTAGAACAACTCAAAGCATAAAGCTGCCATAGAAGTGAAAGTGTGACAAAAGGTAATCATCCGAAACAACACTCCCCGCCAACACCAAGCCATCCTCCGTCCATGCTTATCCTGCACATTTAGAAATATATGCAGGGCGTGAGTACATAAGACTCAGTGGGCAGACGCCGAAAGACAATAAAGGTGCTCTTAGAGCTATATGTTTGAAGCTTGCCATATCATCAGCAATACACAGAAATACAGTTAGAGTAAATGAATCTGTGCATGCAGTTTTCATAATCAACATCATAAATAAATGTCTGCAGACAAGTAATCAACATGTATGTACCGCATCTACAACTCATCATCATAACCAAGGTACTGAGAAGTAGGCTTCCTTCTCAAGCACCGTGACCGGCCGACCCGAAGACGGCTCACAGTCACCTCTGTGTACACAACCCCGCTTGTGGCAGGATCTGAATTCGTCTCATCAGTAGAGGGTAACACACAAGTTCATCATCAAGAAATATTGACAAGTCAAACAGTTCATAAACATCATTTAACTCGACATTTGATAAACTCATAACATCATAAAATCATTTCAGAAAGCTCGTAATAATTGCATACTCAATATATTCTCAACATACTGCCCACCTGTAGAGCTCGGCGTATTGCAGGTGGTACTCGGAAAGATCTTCACTTACGTCCTCGATTGGTCTCTGTAGTTGTAAACATCGGAGTAGTGCATGCGACAAGTGAGGAACTAGTTAGAAACTTCCTCTCTAAAAGCTTAACCTTAAACTTATTATAACACTCATCATAATTATTCTTCAGCTTATCTCCGTCTAATCACTCAACTCTATGACAAAAACTCTAATCTTATTCTCAACTTAACACTCAAAAGGCTAGATTAAAAGCAATCAAGCACATAGGCATGCATAAACACATAAGCATACAACTCACTCATAAACATATCACAAGCAAGCAAACATAAGTTTGACTCAGAGACCAGAGCAGAGAAATGCTCGGTGGTCAGAGTGGAAAAACTAAGCAGAGCAGCTCGGCAGAGCAGCGAAGAAATACTTGCCAGAGCAGAGGAATCAACTAGCCAGGGCAGAGAAATCAACTGGCCAGAGCAGCGAAATCATGAACTCTATGTCATACCAGAGGAATGACGAACTCTCTGTCAGGACAGAGAAATCACTAGCCAGAGGAATCAATTGTCAGAGGAATCGATCGTCAGAGGAATCGATCGTCAGAGGAATCGTTCGTCAGAGAAATCGATCGTCAGAGAAATCGATCGTCAGCAGAGAAATGAACTCGCTTGCAAGGCAGCGGGGAAATGACTTCTCTGGGATACCAGCGGGGAAATGATTTCTCGGTTCGGAGCAGGGAAATCACAACTCGGTTCAGAAAAGAACAAGACTCAAGCAGATCAGTGCAATCAAGAGCAACTCGAAAACTTATCAACTTTCTCATTCTCAAAAATCATCAGACACTCTCAAACATCAAAATACTTAACATGCAGCATCATGGCCAACTCACGAACTCTTACAGACACTAAAATCATCAAAATCACGTTAATCCTATCACAAGTTCTTACTCATCATCAAAACATTATTCAAGATATAACTTACAGATTTTTCTCAAATTCTTATATCAAACTAAGTTTTGTAAAAACTCATATCTCAAAACTAAGTTTTGCAAAACACATCTTAATCACTTCAAAACAGCACATATGACACACAAATCATCTCATATGACACATTTCTCATCTCGGTTTAAGAAAAGAAAGATTTTTAAAGGGAAAGAACTTAAATTTTCGAAAGTGAAGAAAATGGAGGAAGGGGAGTTTCTCATGCTTAAATCATCCTTTTACACACATATATCTTCACAAAAAGTTTAGATCTAAAAGATCAGAACACACACAACAGTCTAGATCCAAAAGATCTATTTAAACACTTACTCAAATAGTTTCAAGAAAAAGGACGTCTTCTTTCTATTCTTCAAGTTTTAAACTCCACTAATCTTCTTGAAACGGGAGGAGAAAGTATTTAAGGCTAGATTTAGCGGAGGATTCTATCACAGTTAAGACTTTCGAAGCTTTGAGCTTTGTCTCCAATGGATGAGAGAGAGAATGGCGTGAGGGAGAGAGAAGAAGGTGAAGGGCCGAGAATGGGAGTGACGAAAAGAGAGAGAAAGTCTTTTGTTTTAAATACCAATCTTACTCTCTAAGCTAAAAAGCATTAAATGCTCAAATAGTATTTTGTCTCCCCTTTAACTTACATCCTAATCCTTCTAGCTCCATCCATGCCACACGTCCAACTCTAGCATTGTTAGGGAATTTGGCACATGCTCAATTGGATTAAAAAAATAAACTAGTGTGTGAGTGTAGTAGTATGTGGTGTAGGAATAACCCATGTGTTAAGCTACATTAATAAAGTGTTATAACACAAAACTCTTGTGACCAAAATTTAAAAAAATATTTGCACTAATATTAGTGCACTCACTCAAACAAGCTCAGATAAATCACGGATCATGTGAGTGTAGGAATGTGTGGTGGTAAATAAAAATCATGTATGCTATTATTCAAAAATCACAATTACTTAAATATAAGTGCACACATATCAAGTAAATCATATAACGTCAATCAAATAACTCACAAAGTTATCATATTAAAAACGGATCATCCCTCGTCATTAATCTAATCGTCACTCTAGCTTTAACCTCTTTATAGTGACTCTCAAACACTACCTCGACTCTATCTCTAGCACTTCGTCTCAACTCGAAAACAATTAACATCTCCATCTCAACTCTAGCATCATTCTCAATTCTCTTAACATCTCTATTTTATTCATATTACCATCCATCGACAACTTTCTCTCGTCTTTAGTAAGCTAGTCCTTAATCTCTCAATAGTATTTCGATACAATTGTAAGGTAAACTAAATACGGGGTGTTACATCCTCAAGGGTTCTCTCCCTCTCTTCCTCAACTCTATGTTAAACTTATTATTCCTATTTTCTTAATAGGACAGGTAATCTCTGATAACTCGGTATCCGGTAATTCTATTCCTGGTAGTCGGAAGTAAAATAAGATCTCAACTCAATTCAATCAGCATCTCTAACTCGACTCGTTTCTCAAATCTCATCACTCTAACTCCATCGTTGGTTTGTCCACTTATAACTCTATTTAAAAAAAAACTGTCTTATCTGGTTATATAAAAAAAAAAATCTCGCATCTCGACATCTCAGTATTCTCAATAGTATTAAAACACTATCTCCCAACATAAGGAAAAGTATGGGGTGTTACATCCTACCCCCCTTAAGAAAATTTTTGTCTCGAAATTTGTGTTTCTCACGTTCGGGAAAGAGCTCTGGGTATTTTTCCTTCATCTTTTCTTCAAGTTCCCATGTTGCTTCTTCTTGGTCGTGATGCCTCCATTGTACTTTCACCAAGGAAATTGCTTTGTTTCGTAGTTGTTGAATCTTCTTGTCCAGAATAGCTTCGGGTCTCTCTTCATAGCTCAAGTCCGGTTCAAGAGATACTTCCTCTTGGTGAATGACATGTCTGGGATCAAACACGTACTTCCTCAATTGCGAAACATGGAAAACGTCGTGGACGTTCGCGATACTCGGCGGTAACGCAAGTCTATAGGCTACAAGGCCTATTTTCTCTAGTATATCATATGGTCCAATATATCTCGGTTTCAGTTTTCCTTTGACTCCAAAACGGTGCACTCCTCGAGATGGGGAAATTTTGAGAAAAACTTTATCTCCTACATCGAAATGAATCTCCGTTCTCCTGGTATCTGCATAAGACTTCTGACGGTCTTGTGCTTCTTTAATCCTCTGCCGAATCTGTCGGACAATGGTGATCATCTCATCTATGGCCTCGGGACCAAGTATCTTCCTTTCTCCAACTTCATCCCAATATAACGGGGATCTGCACTTTCTTCCATAAAGGGCCTCGTATGGAGCCATGTTGATGGTTGATTGGAAGCTGTTGTTATACGCAAACTCAATTAGGGGCAAAACTTGCTCCCATTGGACTCCTCTGTCTAACACAACAGTTCGAATCATATCTTCCAAGATCTGTATGGTTCTCTCGGACTGTCCATCCGTTTGCGGATGAAACGCTGTACTAAAATTCAATTTAGTACCCAACTCTTTTTGCATGCTCATCCAGAATCGCGATGTGAACTTCGAATCTCTATCCGATATGATTGTCATCGGTACTCCATGCAATCGCACTATCTCACGAATATAGATCTGAGCTAGCTTGTCGGATCCATAAGTGATCGGAATCGGTATGAAATGTGCACTCTTCGTCAATCTATCAATGATTATCCAAATGGCCGTGTTCCCTCTTTTTGACTTCGGCAATCCAGTCACGAAATCCATAGCTATATGGTCCCATTTCCACTCAGGAATCTCTAGTGGATGTAACTTGCCATAGGGTCGTTGGTGAAGTGCTTTCACTTGTTGACATGCTAAACATCTCTCAACGAAGGATGCAATCTCTCGCTTCATGCCCTCCCACCAAAACTTTGTTTTCAAGTCTTGGTACATTTTTGTACTTCCTGGGTGTGCAGCGTAGGGTGTGTCATGAGCTTCGCTCATGATTTCATCCTTTAACTCTTCTACATTAGGCACACACAATCGTTTTTCAAACATGATGGCGTGGTCGGCCGCTTCATGATATCCATCCATCTTCTCAATTCGGATCTTTGCTCGTAGCTTCTCAAACTTTTCATCTTCCCTCTGCGCTGTGACAATCCTCGATCGTAGGTCGGGGGTAATACTCAGCGTAGCAATTATGATCTCTGCCGTTTGGGGTGGTTTTACTACTTCCAATTTCATCTTCTCGAACTCTCTAATCAGGCTCTTCTCTTGAGTAAGGAGAAATCCTAACTCTACTTGGTTCTTTCTGCTCAACACATCAGCCACGACATTGGCCTTTCCCGGGTGGTAATTAATTCCACAATCGTAGTCTTTTACCAACTCGAGCCATCTTCTTTGTCGCATATTCAGATCCTTTTGCTCAAAGAAATATTTGAGACTCTTGTGATCTGTGTAGATCTCACACCTAACTCCGTAGAGGTGGTGTCTCCAAATCTTCAAAGCATGTACTACTGCTGCCAACTCTAAATCATGCGTTGGGTAATTCATCTCATGCGGTCTTAGTTGTCGTGAAGCGTATGCTATCACTTTTCCCTCTTGCATAAGCACGCATCCTAGACCATTCTTCGACGCGTCCGTGTAAACGGCATACTCCTTATCTGCCTTGGGTACGGCTAACACTGGGGCAGTAGTGAGTCTCTTTTTCAGCTCTTGGAAACTTCGTTCACAATCATTCGTCCACTCGAACTTGACCTCCTTATTTAGCAGGTGCGTCAACGGCTTAGCAATTTTTGAAAAGCCCTCAATGAATCTCCGATAATACCCTGCTAATCCTAGGAAACTACGGATTTCATGTGGCGTAGTCGGCGATCTCCACTCTTGTACTGCTCGAACTTTCGCTGGATCTACCTCAATTCCCCTCGCAGAAACGATATGGACGAGAAAATTGACTTCTTCGAGCCAAAACTCGCATTTGCTGAACTTAGCATAAAGCTTTTCAGTTCGCAATCTTTCCAATACAATCTTCAAATGCTCTTCATGCTCTTGTTTACTCCTCGAGTATATTAGTATGTCATCTATGAAAACTAGCACGAACTTATCCAAGTATTCGTGAAAAACTCGGTTCATGAGATCCATAAATACTGCGGGGGCATTCGTCAATCCAAAAGACATAACTATAAACTCATAGTGTCCGTATCTCGTGCGAAATGCCGTCTTCGGAATGTCTTCTGCTCGTACCTTCAATTGATGGTATCCCGTTCTCAAATCAATTTTCGAAAACGTGCTTGCTCCTTGAAGTTGGTCGAACAAATCGAAAATCCGGGGCAACGGATACTTATTCTTCAACGTCACTTTGTTTAACTCTAGGTAGTCGATACACAACCTCAAGCTGCCATCTTTCTTTTTAACGAAAAGGACCGGTGCTCTCCACGGGGAAACACTAGGTCGAATAAAACCCATGTCTAGAAGTTCTTGGAGTTGTAGCTTCAATTCTTGCAACTCTGCTGGGGCCATCCTGTATGGCGCTTTCGACATCGGTGCGACTCCAGGCTCAAGGTCGATCGTAAACTCAAGCTGTCGATCAGGTGGTAAACTTGGTAAAATTTCAGGGAAAACGTCTTTGTACTCTCGCACAACTGGCACGTCATCAATATCTGCTTTGGATTCCTTCCTCTGGTTTAAATATACGACATACGCGGTCGTATCTTTCCTTTGTAAAAGCTTCCTGGCTCGCAAAGCCGAGATGATTGGCGTCTTCTTCCATTTTCCTTCAATGCCAACGAAGGAAGTAGGCTCTTGGCCAGGTGGCTGGAATGATATCCGTCTCTCCTTGCATTGTATCTTCGCATGGTTCTCTTCCAACCAGTCCATTCCCAAAATTATATCTAAGTGCCACATAGGCATCAACCTCAGATTTTTGGCCTCGAGCTTTAACGTTCCTAACTCGAATTCTACGTTAGGACAAACGTGTGAAACTGTAGTAGTTCTGCCTATGGGTGTAGTCACTTTCAGACATTGTGGAGCAGGCTCTACTTTCAATTCCAAAGTATCTACACAAGTGTGAGAGATAAAAGAATGCGATGCTCCAGTGTCGAACAAAACTACTATGGTACACCTTTCATCTCGCCTATACCTGTTAGATTTCCCCGATTCTGGCCTTGAGTTTTCTGGTTGATCGCAAACATTCTTTGATGATGTTGCTGTTGATTCACCTGCGGGTCAGCTGGTTGTCTCTCCGGCTGATGTTGTCGGTGGATTGCTTGCTGGCGTTCTGGCTGTGGTAGCGGTAGGGCTCCTTCCATGGCCTTGAGTTGAGGCTGGAATGGTTTCGGTCTTCCACCGGTTCCACTTTGCTGTCGGTTCGGGCATTGGTTGGAGTAATGTCCGACTCATCCACAGGTGAAACAACTATTCGTTCCCATCTTGCACTCTCCCAAATGTAACTTATTGCATTTTGGGCAGGGAGGTATTCTTCTTGGTCCTTGCGCTGCTGCCGCTGGGGCTGCATAAGGTCGTTTATCTCTGCCTTGAGAATATGGTGGCGCATTCTGACCTTGCCACGGCTTCTTGGGACTTTGGTTTCTCTCGTCCCACTTCCTTTTACCTTTCTGTCCTTGTCCATAAAAGGATTGACTCCCCGATTGAGCATTCGGGTTCAACTGGAGTACAGAGGGCTGACTCGTCTTTTCTGGTTGCATTGCCAGTTCCATGTCCAGTGCTCGGTTCAGTGCTTCTGCATAAGTAAGTGCGCACTGACTTGCTAGAACGACTTGAATTTCTTGCTTCAAATCGGCACAAAACAACTCTGACATCTTCTCATCGGTATCTACTCGATATGATGCATATCGAGCTAATTCACAGAACAATCGGTCATATTCGGCTACCATTTTATTCCCTTGCTTCAAACTCGCGAATTCCATTTCTTTCTTCCTGCGATAACTACGTGGTATGTATTTCTCACAAAGAGCTGCTTTGAATCGCTCCCACGTAAGTTCGTCTACTTGTTCTGGGGTCAAAGTTTTCTGTTTGGACTCCCACCAAAAATCTGCGGACCCCTTGAGTTGGTAAGACATGCACATGAGGCGCTCAGCATCGTTACATCTAAGAAATCTAAAAATCCTTTCCATGCTTCTAATCCATTCTTCCGTTTCAGCGGGATCTCCAGCTCCGCTGAAAGTAGGTGGGTTCTGTCGTAGAAAAAGCTCTTCTACTCTTCTTTCTTGCTGTGGGGGAGGTGGAGGTGGTGGTGTGGGATCTCTCTGTTCTTCCTCCTCCTCTTCCTCTTATACTCGGTTTCGATTCTGTCTTCTCGAAGGCATGCTATAAGGAAATGAAAATTCACATTAACCTCAGAACTAATCTCTCTATGTTACAGTGCAGAGCAGAGAAACGATATAATCAGAGGGGCAGACTCTATCAGAGAAATCAATATATTAGAGCAGAGGAATCATTGGTCAGAGGAGTCACTCCTCAGAGGAATCACTCGTCAGCGGGATCACTCGTCAGCGGATTCACTCGTCAGCGGAATCGGGCTCTCCCAGAGGAATGGTGATTTCTCTGCCAGAGCAGCGAAATCAAGAAGCCAGAGGAATCGAATGCTAGGGCAGCGAAGTGAATCGTCAGAGAAATGGCTTCCGCTCTGGCGCAGATGTCTCATCTCGCCATAAACTTATGTTTATATCTCAGCGCTCTCGTCTCATCTTACTTTTCTCTCCCAATCATCAAGCAATACTAGGTATAACTCATAGTTCTATAGTAATTCATCGATTAAATCTATACCCACTCTATTAGGTTTCACCCAACGTAAGCTCTCTTTACCTCTACTCTATTGTATTTCTCATCATCACATAGTTCTCGTTCATCGGTTACTCAATTCTATCATCACACATCAAGACAAGCAACATCAAAGATCAAGCAAAAAAATAAAGACCCTCTGGTCATCATCATATATATATAGTGAAAATTGCCTCTTCGAGGTCTTCTTACAAAAGTTGGGATCTATGTACAGCAAAACAACCCCTAACTCTACAATGATGCTCCATCTATACCGGCATCATAAGTACTAGGCATCTATAATTACGCACTACTATACTATTCCAACTATGTACATCAGCTAGGCATCACAAAAGTATACTGACATCCATGCTAAACAGCACGGTCATCATCCGTCATCAGCTCCAGACACTCCACTCTCTGCATCATCAACTTGCATGTCCTCACTCGACTCGGTCTCTTCATCCTCGTATTCATCGATTAAGTGATTCACACTGTCGTCATCCGTCTCGTCCTCCACATCAGTATCCATCATCGGCCCGTAGACAGGCACCTCGGGAACAGGTACCCACGTCTCTTCTCCATTGGCGGCCGTCTGACGCTGCAGTGGCCGAATCTGTCCATAACCAACTGTCATCTCGAGAGTTTCCTCATCAGAATCCTTCTCATCGCTATCAAGTCGTGCAGGCCGCGATCCTCCCTCCTGGGCATCTCGAGATGGCGGATACAGAATCGAGTGCATATACGTCTGAAAAGCCAAAGTGCCCGGCTCAGGTAAAGGGGTAACTCGCGGGTAGGGATCAAAAGGCACAATCTCAGTCGGCGGCTCAGCAATCACAATAGGCGGTGTTATCTCTGAGGGCGGTAATGGCAAAGGCGCCGTCATCGAAGTAAAATCCCATGATGGTAAATCGGCACTGGGAAAAGGCATAAGTGACAAGAATGAAAATGGATCATGATCTCTCACGGGCGAGTAAGTCTCGAAGATAATCGGCTCTGAAGCAACTGGCTCAGGTAAGACTGATATAGAATTAGTTGGAGGTGGGGGAATAATTGGATAAGGATCCGTTGGCAGTGGAGGTGCCTCTTCTGCTCTTCCTTGCGCTGGTCCATCAAGGGCTCCATAAGGTGGTGAAGGGGGCTCGCCAAAAGCGTAGTAGCGGTAGCTGATCATTGCAATAAACCCGCGGAAGTCGGCGCTCACGAAGCGTCCGAAGTCAGTCCTGAAGATGTACTGCGGTACTAACGAGGCTGCCCAATCCTGCCACTCCGGAGGTAGCTGCAGAATCAAGTGAGTAATGGCCTCTGCCTCGTCAATGCCGTAAGAAGTAGTCTCTATCCAACGTCGGTGGTAGAGTGCTAAGAATTCTCCCAGCGTTTCGCCCTCTCGAGGTCCAGTCTCTCTGAACCATCTACGTATCACCTCTCCCAATCGTCGCTGTATCCTGTGATAGTAACATCGTTTTCATCAAAGGTAGACGTAGCACTTGCTTGGTATTCCTCAATCAACAACATACTCGTTCTCGTTTGGTACGGTGGTTCAACGGCTATACTAGCCTCAATATCTCTCCATAAAAGGAACAATCGTCGTCTCATGTCAAACTCCATCTCCTCAAGCAGTCCCATCATTAAACCAATTCGTTAACTTATTAGTGAAACAAGCTCAAAACTCATCATGAAAGCAGTAAAGAACATCAATAACTCTTACCTCAGTAAGCAGGCGGAGATGGGGTGTTGGGGTGTCATTTCGAAAAAAAAAAAACAAACTCTCAACTAGTCTAAGATTCAAATTTAGACTAGGACTCCATTTAAGGACAGATGCTAGTAAAGTTTGACTTAGTTAAGAAACATACTCAGACCAGACGACCTGCTCTGATACCACTCTGTCGCAGCCCACCGTCTAGCCAGTGACAGCGTAGACCGGGTATCGATACGACTAAAATAAACGAAGGAAACAAAGGCTGGAAAACTGATCTCGTCTTTAAGCGGGAGCAAGATAAACATTTATACTAACTTTAACATCATAACATCCTTTCTAGATCATAAACAACGGCATCACTATAAAAGCCAAAGCATCGGAGTTTTTGTCAACATATAACAAACGGTCATAGCTCAATATTTACAAGGATTCAAAATATACAGAGTTACACAATAAAAGGGTGATCAAACTATATGTATGGAGACATATAACTGAGAGTGTATTCCTTAATTAAGTCTAGAACAACTCAAAGCATACAGCTGCCATAGAAGTGAAAGTGTGACAAAAGGTGATCATCCGAAACAACACTCCCCGCCAACACCAAGCCATCCTCCGTCCATGCTTATCCTGCACATTTAGAAATATATGCAGGGCGTGAGTTCATAATACTCAGTGGGCAGACGCCGAAAGACAAGAAAGGTGCTCTTAGAGCTATATGTTTGAAGCTTGCCATATCATCAGCAATACACAGAAATACAGTTAGAGTAAATGAATTTGTGCATGCAGTTTTCATAATCAACATCATAAATAAATGTCTGCAGACAAGTAATCAACATGTATGTACCGCATCTACAACTCATCATCATAACCAAGGTACTGAGAAGTAGGCCTCCTTCTCAAGCACCGTGACCGGCCGACCCGAAGACGGCTCACAGTCACCTCTGTTTACACAACCCCGCTTGTGGCAGGATCTGAATTCGTCTCATCAGTAGAGGGTAACACACAAGTTCATCATCAAGAAATATTGGCAAGTCAAACAGTTCATAAACATCATTTAACTCGACATTTGATAAACTCATAACATCATAAAATCATTTCAGAAAGCTCGTAATAATTGCATACTCAACATATTCTCAACATACTGCCCACCTGTAGAGCTCGGCGTATTGCAGGTGGTACTCGGAAAGATCTTCACTTACATCCTCGATTGGTCTCTGTAGTTGTAAACATCGGAGTAGTGCATGCGACAAGTGAGGAACTAGTTAGAAACTTCCTCTCTAAAAGCTTAACCTTAAACTTATTATAACACTCATCATAATTATTCTTCAGCTTATCTCCGTCTAATCACTCAACTCTATGACAAAAACTCTAATCTTATTCTCAACTTAACACTCAAAAGGCTAGATTAAAAGCAATCAAGCACATAGGCATGCATAAACACATAAGCATACAACTCACTCATAAACATATCACAAGCAAGCAAACATACGTTTGACTCAGAGACCAGAGCAGAGAAATGCTCGGTGGTCAGAGTGGAAAAACTAAGCAGAGCAGCTCAGCAGAGCAGCGAAGAAATACTTGCTAGAGCAGAGGAATCAACTAGCCAGGGCAGAGAAATCAACTGGCCAGAGCAGCGAAATCATGAACTCTATGTCATACCAGAGGAATGACGAACTCTCTGTCAGGACAGAGAAATCACTAGCCAGAGGAATCGATCGTCAGAAGAATCGATCGTCAGAGGAATCGATCGTCAGATGAATCGATCGTCAGAGGAATCGATCGTCAGAGAAATCGATCGTCAGAGAAATCGATCGTCAACAGAGAAATGAACTCGCTGGCAAGGCAGCGGGGAAATGACTTCTCTGGGATACCAGTGGGGAAATGATTTCTCGGTTCGGAGCAGCGAAATCACAACTTGGTTCAGAAAAGAACAAGACTCAAGCAGATCAGTGCAATCACGAGCAACTCGAAAACTCATCAACTTTCTCATTCTCAAAAATCATCAGACACTCTCAAACATCAAAATACTTAACATGCAGCATCATGGCCAACTCACGAACTCTTATAGACACTAAAATCATCAAAATCACGTTAATCCTATCACAAGTTCTTACTCATCATCAAAACATTATTGAAGACATAAGTTACAGATTTTTCTCAAATTCTTATATCAAACTAAGTTTTGTAAAAACTCATATCTCAAAACTAAGTTTTGCAAAACACATCTTAATCACTTCAAAACAGCACATGTGACACACAAATCATCTCATATGACACATTTCTCATCTCGGTTTAAGAAAAGAAATATTTTTAAAGGGAAAGAACTCAAATTTTCGAAAGTGAAGAAAATGGAGGAGGGGGAGTTTCTCATGCTTAAATCATCCTTTTACACACATATATCTTCACAAAAAGTTTAGATCTAAAAGATCAGAACACACACAACAGTCTAGATCCAAAAGATCAGAACACTTACTCAAATAGTTTCAAGAAAAAGGACGTCTTCTTTCTATTCTTCAAGTTTTAAACTCCACTAATCTTCTTGAAACGGGAGGAGAAAGTGTTTAAGGCTAGATTTAGCGGAGGATTCTATCACAGTTAAGACTTTCGAAGCTTTGAGCTTTGTCTCCAATGGAGGAGAGTGAGAATGGCGTGAGGGAGAGAGAAGAAGGTGAAGGGCCGAGAATGAGAGTGACGGAAAGAGAGAGAAAGTCTTTTGTTTTAAATACCAATCTTACTCTCTAAGCTAAAAAGCATTAAATGCTCAAATAGTATTTTGTCTCCCCTTTAACTTACATCCTAATCCTTCTAGCTCCATCCATGCCACACGTCCAACTCTAGCAATGTTAGGGAATTTGGCACATGCTCAATTGGATTAAAAAAATAAACTAGTGTGTGAGTGTAGTAGTATGTGGTGTAGGAATAACCCATGTGTTAAGCTACATTAATAAAGTGTTATAACACAAAATTCTTGTGACCAAAATTAAAAAAAATATTTGCACTAATATTAGTGCACTCACTCAAACAATCTCAGATAAATCACGGATCATGTGAGTGTAGGAATGTGTGGTGGTAAATAAAAATCATGTATGCTATTATTCAAAAATCACAATTACTTAAATATAAGTGCACACATATCAAGTAAATCACATAACGTCAATCAAATAACTCACAAAGTTATCATATTAAAAACGGATCATCCCTCGTCATTAATCTAATCGTCACTCTAGCTTTAACCTCTTTATGGTGACTCTCAAACACTACCTCGACTCTATCTGTAGCACTTCGTCTCAACTCGAAAACAATTAACATCTCCATCTCAACTCTAGCATCATTTTCAATTCTCTTAACATCTCTATTTTACTCATATTAGCATCCATCGACAACTTCCTCTCGTCTTTAGTAAGCTAGTCCTTAATCTCTCAATAGTATTTCGATACTGTCGCAGCCCGATTCCGACACTAGTAATAGCGGGGATCGAGTATCGATACGACTATTTTAAAGGAATAAAAGACAAGATGTATAGGTCAAACATCAAGCGGAAGCTCACATCAAAAGGTGTTAAGGAAATCATCATAAATGAATCCAAGGGTAAAATCGTCAACATCGTTAAATCTTTTTAATTATCAGGAATTTCACGAACAAAAACAAAACGGGTATAGCTCATTTTTCATAATGAAGAATAATATGCAGAGTATCGTAGCAAAAGGCGAATCGATTATATGTATGAAGACATATAACCGTGAGTGTATTGCTTGATTTTCAAAGGAAACTAAGTATCTTAAACATCAAACTCTATTTAACATAACTTCATATCAAAACTCTATCGACAAAACATACATACGATAGAGAAAAAAAACGTCAACCCGAAACATTCTCCACCAGCACCGCACCATACTCCCCCTCCGCTTATCCTGCACGTTTAGAAATACATGCAGGGCGTGAGTACATAAATACTCAGTGGACATATCGCCGAAAAACAAAGCTGCTCATAGAGCTATAAATTGAACTTGCCACAATTCAGCAATACACATGAATTATATCTTAAAAGAACCTGTGCAAGCAGTTTTAACCATAAACATCATAATTAAGTGTCTGCAGACAAGTACTCGACATGTATGTACCACATCTACAACTCTTCATCACCATCAAAGTACTGAGAAGTAGGCCTCCTTCTCAAGCACCGTGACTGGCCGACCCGAAGACGGCTCACAGTCACCTCAGTGTACACTAGCCCTGGCAAGATAGCTATCAACTAACTGCCTAGGACCCGATCGTCTCATCTCAACTCATCAGTAGAGGGTAAACATACAAGCTCAACATTATCATAAAAATATTGGCAAGTCAATAATTCTCAAACATCATCATAATCTCGAAACATCAAACATCTCATATTTTATCATTATTTAAAACAGTTTGGAAAAGCTCTTAAATTGTATACTCAAAATAATGCCCACCTGAAGACCTTACTCAAAATCTCCCGTCAAAGTGGAGTTACTTACTTCCTTGCTCTTCTCGTGTCTTCAGGGATCATCATCATCATCGAAAGTTCATGTCATAAAATGAATCTCGATTAGAACTCATTGACTAATTCTCAGGCCTTATCCCATACTCTATCTCATATTCTATCTCTTTACTCAACTCTATATAAACTCTCCCCTCATCTCACATCCTTAAGTTCAAGGATAGGTTTCAAGAAAATCATGGCTCTAAGTCTCGATTTATCTCTCATATAAGGTTCGTCTAATCTCATTCAAACACATAGGCAACACAATCACATAAGGCACATAAGAAATCACAAACAAACATCATCAAAACATGCTCTGTTTTTACACTGACTCAACTTCAAAATTTAAACTGTTCTGACTCCGACATCTCCTGGACTCGAGACTCATACCGAAAGAAAGATCTTCGAGTCTAGTTTCATTTAAAAAAAAGTAGAGTCGATAACTCCAAGTGATTTGAGAGATATGACGTTTTTACCATGATCTACCATTTCTGGCAGTTTTGTGCAACCGAAGGTTACAATTTTTCCAAAATAGTAAACGTTGTCAAACTGGGCTCATCTTCGGTGGATATCTAGCTATCACAATACGGTTGATACCATAAAAATTTGGAAAGCTAGATCACATAGGAAGCTACTGAAATGAAAGACTCTTTCCCCTGTTTTCTGAAATTCTCGGTAATAATGTGCAGTTTAAGTTTTTCATTTCAAAGAAATATCAAACGAAGTTGAAAAGACTTGAAAGTTTACCAGGGTACTCAAGACTCATGTAGGGACTTTCTATAAAATTTTCAAAGCTATTGGAAATCGAAAAACCGTCGATCACAGTAGGTCAGTAGGCCTACGAAGTTTCTCCAATTTGAACTCAAAAATCATATATCTCAAAAACATCTCTAACTTGAATATAACATCATAATTCTCAACAACAAACTCATATCAAAACTCATTTCATCACTTCTAATCATCAATTTAAACCATCACTTAACATCATAGCATGCTCAAAAACTCATATAACTATTCAAATCTTCAAATCAACTCAAGAACTCATGAATCGTTATTAACCATCTCTAATCATCATTTTAATCCATCAACTATCATAACTACTATCTCATAGGCTCATTTTTATACTCGAATCCTCACTTTCTTCATGAACTTCAACTTGAATTAGGAGTTGTTTTAATACTCTAATCATCTATAGACATGCTCATAAAGCTTAGATATAAGTAGATTCATGTGTTTAGAAGCTTACTCTTATGATTTGTGTAGAGAAAAGTATAACTCCACCTTCTTGATTCCTAGCTCGAAACTTCAATCCAGCTTTTGTTCTATGGATTAAAGAGTGTTTTCAGCTTGATTTAATCGGTGGTTATGGCATACAAGTAGCTTGTGAAGCTTTTTACTAACTCAACAATGGTGTTGGGTGAAAACAGTCGAGAGAGAGAAAGAGAAGAGAGAGGAAAGGGACGTCTGTTATGAGGGATGAAAGAGAAAGGAGTTGTTTTATTTAACCCCATTTACTTAGCCATCAAGTATTGGATAATAACACATGCTTAATTATCCACTTGCATAAAATATCTTATCTTTCTAAGTCAGTTCCGCACCAGAGCAGAGCTCGCCAGAGGAATGCTCGCCAGAGCAGAGCTCACATCCAGAGCAGAGCTCACATCCAGAGCAGAGCTCGCAAGTCAGAGCAGAGCTGACTGACTCGGCAGAGCAGAGCTGACTGACTCGGCAGAGCAGAGCTGACTGACTCGGCCAGAGCAGAGCTGACTGACTCGGCAGAGCAGAGCTGACTGACTCGGCAGAGTAGAGCTGACTGACTCGGCAGAGCAGAGCTAACTGACTCGGCCAGAGCAGAGCTAACTGACTCGGCCAGAGCAGAGCTTGATTTCAGCTCTGTCACCAGAGCAGAGCTCGGGTTTTCAGCTCTGTCGTCAGAGCAGAGCAGAGCTCGGCTCAACATCAGCTCTACTTCCAGAGCAGAGCTCGGTTCAACTTCAGCTCTGCTTCCAGAGCAGAGCTCGGTTTTCAGCTCTGCCTCCAGAGCAGAGCTCAGCTACGCTTGAGCTGCTACAATTTTATCGAAAGGAAAGGAATTTTTAACCTCATCAAAAATACAATAGCTCAAACTATTGGAATATCTCATCTCATCATAAACTTATTTATATA
Organism: Salvia miltiorrhiza; assembly: GCF_028751815.1. NCBI lineage: Eukaryota > Viridiplantae > Streptophyta > Magnoliopsida > Lamiales > Lamiaceae > Salvia > Salvia miltiorrhiza. Next base: position 10,920,652 of record NC_080388.1, read on the forward strand.
TATCTCAATAAAATATTTCTCATAAAAAAAACTGATATGCAAAATAATAATAGCTGTATGCCATTTCACGATTTAAAAATAATCTCGTTCTCCAAAATCTCGAAAATAATCCGTGTTAAGATAACACAAAACAAATCACACTCACATCATCGTAAACAAATAGTCACGTAGAAAATCACTCAAACCATCTCAGATAAAACACGGATACAATTCTTATTAAAGCAATCAGCAATCATCTCTCAGATCGACTCTCCCTTCTATAGGGTTTCTCACTCACTTATCTCAACTCTATTCTTCTTCAGATGTTCCTATTAGCAATAGGACAATTAATCTCACAGATACCTATGTATCCGTCATCGGAAAAAAATAAATTATGCACTTTTCTCAATTCAATCAGCATCTCTATCTTCATCATTGATTCTATCAGACTCATATCTCCATCTAGAATAATAACTCGTCTCATCAAAATAATGTAACTCTAATACTCAATATTTCTATTTATCATCATAACTCCATCTCATCTTAATTATAATCTCATATCTCAGTACCGTAGTACTCTCTGTAGTGTCTCGACACTACTACTACTTATAAAAGTACGGGGTGTTACAGATACAATTGTAAGGTAAACTAAATACGGGGTGTTACATCCTCAAGGGTTCTCTCCCTCTCTTCCTCAACTCTATGTCAAACTTATTATTCCTATTTTCTTAATAGGACAGTCAATCTCTGATAACTCGGTATCCGGTAATTCTATTCCCGGTAGTCGGAAGTAAAATAAGATCTCAACTCAATTCAATCAGCATCTCTAACTCGACTCGTTTCTCAAATCTCATCACTCTGACTCCATCGTTGGTTTGTCCACTCATAACTCTATTTAAAAAAAACCGTCTTATCTGGTTATATAAAAAAAATAATCTCGCATCTCGACATCTCAGTATTCTCAATAGTATTAAAACACTATCTCCCAACATAAGGAAAAGTACGAGGTGTTACAACATTGCTGGAATAAGATGTCTAGCTACATCGAGTTCAGCTCTGCTAAGTGGGCAGCGCTGGAATGAGATGTCCAGCTATGTCAAGTAGACAGCGCTGGAATAAGATGTCCACCTATGTCAAGTAGTCAGTGCTAGAATAAGATGTCCAGCTATGACAAGGAGTCAGTGCTGGAATAAGATGTCCAGCTATGACAAAGAGTCAGTGCTGGAATAAGATGTCCAGCTATGTCAAGTAGGCAGCGCTGGAATGAGAGTCCAGCTATGTCAAGTAGGCAGCGCTGGAATGAGAGTCCAGCTATGACGAGTAGTCAGTGCTGGAATGAGAGTCCAGCTATGACGAGTAGTCAGCGCTGGATTGGAATGTCCAGCCATGTCGTGTTGTCAGCTCTGACTGCCAAGTCAGTGCTGGCAAGACTTGGGTTTTAAAAGCGTTAAGTTTTATTTCCCTATTTGAGCTTAAGTTAGAAAGTGAGTTTTCTGTTATGATGACCTTTCTTCTCATCGATTCTTCATAACAATGAAGGTCCATTTGGGAAGTGACGACGAGAGAGAGAGAGTGACGTTACCTTTTACAGAGACGCAACGAGGTGGGCTTTTCTACGCTAAAATCAAGATGTATTATGTATGATGTATGATGTATGATGTTTGATGTATTGATGTATGATGTATGATGTATGATGTATGATGTATGATTAAAATGGATATTAATTGCATTGATGTTTTATTTTCCTTTCAAAGCTTGAATTGAAAATATATTTGAAGTTATTGCATTGCCAAATATTTGATGTTTTGGTATGTTATCTATATGTATGAGAAATGATATCGATTCTACGCGAGGTAGAATTAGTGTACACAGTGATCGTGAGTCAGCTTTCAGGTTGGCCGATTGCAGTGCTGCAGAGGGAGGCCTCCCTCTCAGTACATGAGTTAACAGATACGATACTTACTTGATGAAAAAGTCTGCGCAGACAACTTTGATGAAATGAAAATGAGTTTAGTGAACATAAGGCCTTTCAGATAAATCCCTTATGTTTTGCATGAGAATGGCAATGACAATATTTATGATGATATTGAAGGAATATTAAATTGAATTAACGTTCCGTTTGCCCGATGATCGTTTCTTGGATTATTATTAATTTATCATACAACGATTAATCTTAAACATGCTCCTATGAATTTAACAGCTGCACAAAGGTGTTAGGAATTACTTACTTGAGAAGCGGATGCAGAGGTCGTTGATGATCGTGTCGAAAGACTCTAGTTCTAATCTTCTGAACTGTATCCCGCTCAGCTTTCACCATTGGATGGACAACGAACTATGAAAGTCCCAAGCTAGAAATCTCCTACACGTTTCCTGCGCCTCCCATAGCTCTCAAAAACCCTAATTTTATCAGTGTGTATTTCCTGAGAGCTGACAACTGTATTTAAAGAAGAAAATACAGAGAGGGGGCGCCAGTAATGAGTGTTGGGTGATTTCTAGCCCTTCTTGGGCTAGTAGACATTGGGCCAGTCCAGGGACCAGATACAAGGAATAAAGATGGGCCTCAAATAAATTAATTTATCCATGGTCAGCCCAGACCATAATTAATTTATAAATATCAGTTCATTCCACTAGAGAACCAATATTGACTTACCCCTTTATTGCCGGTGTTGAGTCGGGGCTTGTATTTAGATTTATTAAATCCTCGTATTTAAAATATCCGACATCCATTAATTAATTAGAGCTCTGACAGCTTAAATTAATTAATCTCTTTGTAATCCTTAAGCAGTACCACTCAAACCTTATTATTGTGTCTGAACTTAATCAACCTGCAGGGTTTAACGCAATAAACATTATTGAGCTCCTTAAGGGGATGTCATTATCCTCTATCGGATACGACTACTAATACAGATAATCAAACATCATATGTTAACCGCTATCACCCAAGATACAGAGTACTCAAGTTACTATATAACTCTCACTCATAGTAAATCAAAGTGATAAACGAATCAGCATATATATCTGAAATCTTATTAGTATTAAGATCTTATAAGTTACCGAGATCTTGATTCTTCACTTAAGTCAGATAGAAGAATACATCTCACTGTGGTCCTATCAATACGTAATGACGTACCAGTATAGATAAGTAGTCAAGACAAACTACTTCCATCTATACCGCAGCCTAAACCAATAACTTGTCCTAGAGTTATTTCGGCTGTGATTTATTTTATATCTCTTAAGGTTATTCCAATTATACGGTCTTCTGTGATCTACAACACACCATATAATCTACTTATATAGAGATAAAGAACATACATATGCAATCATGAACACAATCAGATAGGAGATAAAACAGTGAACAAAGGAATCATTGTATACAAGCATAAAATGTTCTTGCTTTCAGTATACAAATCCAACAGATATATGCATGAGATGTTTGGCATGTGTTCACTGAGTGCTTTTGTACTCAGCCCTGCATATGTTTTTCAAAAATGTGCAGGTTGCGCCGGTGTGATGATGGTGTTGCATTGAGCGGAGTTACAAGGTTGTTAATAAATATGTAACATGTCTATAATATGTCTTCATACATATGTCTAGCTACTTTTCCGCTGCAAAACACTTTTAGTACTGTTACGTCGTACTTTAAGTTTAAGAGGATGTATCTGTTGATGTAAAACTTGTATTAACGTTTTAATTAAGTTTTATGTCTTCTTTGAGTAATGATTTCAATTGAGTATTAATGAGTAATAATGACGAGTTTTATTAAGATGAGTAAGTTTTACGGTTATAAATGACGCCCCTTTCTTCCCCATCTTCTTTAACCCCATCCCTAGTCGTGGATCACTCGGCCTAGCTATCCCTTGTCAGGGCGGGCTGCGATAGAGTTGTATCAGAGCATGCCAAAGCTCTGAATTAGAAGTCTTGAGTTTAGTCTAGAATGAGTTACTAGGCTAATAGTTATTAACAATCGTGAGCTCAGCGCACAATCACACTAAGCTCAACGAGGTATGTAAAATTTCAAAGTTTGATTGTCATTAAATTTTGAAGAGCATGATGTTGAGATTATATGATGAGTTGTGATGTTATACTTTGAAGATGCATAACTTGAGTTTGAGCACGACAACATGATTGATAACGAGTTATTATGTTGCATGAGCTATGATGTGATGTATTTTAGGTGTTTTGTGATGAGAATCGTTTGAGCAGTTGTGATGAGTCACGCTGATTTAGATGAAGGAATCTAATGTCATTGATAAGAGAGATTTTCTACTAAGTAGAAGGATGAAATGAGAACTTAGAGCTAAAGCTTTAGAGAATTAGCAATTGCTTTAAGTACTTGTTTGTATGAATTATGAGTTTGAGTTATGAGCTTGAGTATAATAGCATGATTAATGATGAGTTATTAGCATGCTGCAATGAGATATTGTATGATATGTTGAAATGTTTTGTGACGCGAGTTACTTGCGCACGCAACTTGAATTGTACTTGAGAAAGTATCATGAGCCATAGCCTTTGGAAATGGCTTTGAGAGAGAATTGTTTGAGTTGTCTTACTGAGTCACGATGATTTAGATTAAGGGATCTAATATCATTGTTTATAGAGGTTACCTACTAAGTAAAGATGGGACGAGATGAGAATTTAGATGTTTTGAGCTTGAGTTTTAAGAGAATAGTACTACTTAGTAGGAGTATTGTTAAGTTATGTTTTGTTTATTTCTGTTGCTAGAGCCAAGTAGAGTTAGTTCCTAGAGTCACCTTTAAGTTCTCCTTATAGGTTGGCCAGGACTGTTGGCACTGCACGAAAGTGAACTGCTGTGAGATCGAACTCAGGGAAGATCGGATACGAGGACGAGGCGTACAATATGTGCTACAGAGATACCCTAGCAGATTTTCAAACACACGTTCACACACTGTGAAAGGGAGAAAACCTTATAGTTGTTACTAGACTAGATGGCATCGTGCACCTAGTCCCCGTGCTACCAATCGAGTGGTAGGATTGAGCAAGGAAGAAAGCCTCTCAATATGATGGGACGTGTCGCCTTGAGTACTGGACCCACAGGATATAGGATTTGTTACAGATACCCAGTTTTTCTGTGCGGATCTACTGCCTGGATGCCTGTTTTCTACCAGGGACTCCAGAAGAATGTAGTAAATAGCGAGTCGATCCATGAGTATCGGTTACCGAAGATGATAAAACGATAAACGATAAGGATGATGAGAAGGAGCCGAGGAAGGCTAGAGTTGATGAGGATGAGAAGGAGCCGAGGAAGGCTAGAGTTGATGAGGATGAGAAGTAGCCAAGGAGGGTTAGGGTTGATGAGGATGAGAAGAGAAGCCGATGTAGGCTAGAGCTAAGGATGATCTTGACAGTATGAGCGGTACACCCTTGTTTTTTATTAGTTTTCAATTACATTGCGATGTATATAACTTACTTAGGAGATACTGGTACTTGAGCTGTTTACATGCTGAGAGATAAGCATGCGAATATAGTACCCTACTGATGTTAGATAGATGGATGTTACCGAAGATGATAGAACGATAAACGATAAGGATAATGAGAAGGAGCCGAGGAAGGCTAGAGTTGATGAGGATGAGAAGTAGCCGAGGAAGGTTAGGGTTGATGAGGATGAGAAGAGAAGCCGATGTAGGCTAGAGCTAAGGATGATCTTGAGAGTATGAGTGGTACACCCTTGTTTTTTATTAGTTTTCAATTACATTGCGATGTATATAACTTAATTAGGAGATACTGGTACTTGAGCTTTTTACATGCTGAGAGATAAGCATGCGAATATAGTACCCTACTGATGTTAGATAGATGGATGTTCCTAGTGTGCTAAAGTAGCAACTAGATGAGTTAACTGGTAGCAATTACCGTAGGAGGTCCAGACCGAGACATAGTACTATTCCTAGTGTCGGCTTAGAAGGACATCACGATTGATACTATGGTTTTTGTAGGGTTTATATGACCCCTTTATGTAAGTCCTCTAAAAAAAGGCATTCTTGATGGATATATTTGGTGAACCAGGGTGGTCTTTATGTTAGCAATTCGTGAGTGCTTATTGCTTCATAGATGAATGTTGAGGTGACCATGAGGGTTTCCTTAGAGTTGAGTTAGTGAGTTGAACTTGAGTTTCGAGGATGCTTAGAGTGATAGTTGAGTTGAGTTTTTCCTTTTGCGATTACAATTGCCTCAAGGAGGTCATCAAGAGTGTGATGTGAAGGATAGGCGGGATAATACTCCGCCACCACTACCGCAACATGAGAGGAGAGTTGAAGAATGTTGAACATTCGAAAAACGAGTCTAGAACATGGGACCCAAAGATGAAGCTTTTAGCTTGCTGTTGCGTACATAAGTTTTCTTATGTATAGTATGTTGAGGGTTTCGAAAACCCAATTTTTTTTTCAAGTTCGGGATAGTATTTCTCGTGTGACTGGGGAGTGATTATATTGGACCTGGCCAGTCCACATGATCCAAATCTCAGTAGATGTCCTTTGGGTTTATAAACCCACGTGTTTCAACTTTCAGTTGAAAAAGTCAGATGGGTTCTTACTCTAGGTCATTTTGTTCGACCTGTTAGTTACTTCATTTTACCCTCTGGTCATTATTCAAGTCTCTTGAGCAAATTTGTTTGCAACACTTTTGTTTTGATGTCATTCTAGGGTTGAACCCTTACAACTTTTGAGTTCTCCTAGTAGTTTCTTTTGATGTACAAGACTAGTGAGAGACACGTCAGAAGACTCTGACACCCGAGCAACTGGTGAACTACACTTAAGAACGTTTCAAGGCTACTCAGAAGTATGTACCAAAGAGTTACCCAAGCAGCGAGAGGCTGAATATCGAAGTTTAATGTAAGAAAAGAAATCGGTTGTAAAGTATAACCGAGAATTCTGTGAGCTACCACGTTTTGCTCATCAGAAGATGGATAATAATGAGAAGATGTCTGAGTCTTTATGTGCCGGATTAAGGCAAGACTTTAAAGTAGTATTGGCAAGATAGAGTGCATTGTCATACACCGAGGCTTTGAATCGAGCCTTGGATATGGAGTTGGCTTTACAGCCAGAGAAAGTACTGCAGTCACCCATACTGCCGTTGACTCAGATAAAAACACCTAGAGGACAACAGACTGTACCTCAAGGACGTAATGGAAAGAGAAAGTGGGAGGACAAAGCACATGGCAACAAAAAGTCGTGGCAAGGACAAGTCCATTAACAACAGGGTAAGCAACAATATCCTGGACAGTCATCAGGACAACAGAGGACGTCGCCGTGTGCCAAGTGCAACAAGATGCACTTGGGGGTTTGCAAAGCTGGAACTAATAGTTGCGTCAACTGTGGACAAGCTGGTCACTACTCGTCACACTGCTCGGGTAGACAACAAGAAATGGTGGGAGGGAAGCCTAATCAGAATTTGGCTCAACCCGTGAGCGCCATCATGGGATATCCCCAACGACAGCGTCAACCGCAATGTCCACAGAAACAGCAGCAGCAGCAGCAACAACAACTTCCACAGCCGCCACAGCATCAGAGAGCTTTTGCGCTAAATCAGATCGAAGCAGCCCGAGAGAAAAATCAGGGAAACCTGAGAGGTAGGGGCAAGTTATATGATGTACCAGTCAAGATTCTATTTGATACAGGAGCCTCGCATTCTTTAATTGTTTGAAGTAGATACCTTCAAACTCGAGCCAAAACGAGCTAGTCCCGAGTTGAGAGTAATCACTCCTGTAGGAAGAGCTACTACAGTTTCTCACGTAATTTCTAACTTGGAGCTTGAGTTAGGATCACTAGAGATGAGAATAAGAACCTTGCACTTAATGCCTATGTGGAACGTAGACATTAGTCTAGGGATGGACTGGTTAGCAGAGAACTTTGCCCCGAGTGATTGTAAGAAGATACAGATAAATTTCCAACCACCTGGGAAGGAACAGACATGTTTTTCACGGCATTAATAGAAAGAAGAGAGTTCCAATCTTTCGGCACTTCAAGCGTCGAAGTTGGTAGAGAAGAAAGGAGCACAAGCTTACCTAGTTTACTTGAATGATGAAGGAGAATCAAGTAAAAACTTAGAGGATGTAGCAATGGTAAGGGAATATAGAGATGTACTTCCCGAGACCTTACCAGGATTTGCCACCAACAAGACAGTTGGAGGTTACTATCGATCTAGAACCTGGATCAGCACCAGTGTCGATGGTACCCTTCAGAATGGCACCTTGACACACACCCGTCGTGCGGTGCGGACAAAATACCTGTGTAAGCCCAGTACGGACAGTACACGCTCCTACTTCTCACGACAAGGACTTAGTCTTAGCGGTAAGTGTAGGGTCGAATCCCACAGGGAGTGAGGAACCACTTTGTTCTCCGTTGACAAACTGAGGTGTCACAATTCTCAATCTGTATACACTGCACAGGAAATAAACAAGATCAATAATAACAAAGGGGTGAGGTTATTCGGTTAGGTCATAACTGTTGTTAACATTCGTTTCGGTCATAGGCACACTGATGATCCGTCTATGATCCATGCAATTCCAGGGCGTGGCCCAAAGACATTGGGGCGTTTCAAGGAATTGTACTTCACATTTAGGATGGTTGATCTCATTGTGGTCACTTGGTCCGAAGGTCACACAATCCCCGGTCACAAGGCAGTGCTTCACTCCTCCTTAGATAGTAGTCATACCCGTTACTCACCAAGTATGACCCTCATCAACTTTCTCTCCTGAGGTCCCCAACTCCGCACTAGGGTGACACATGCCTCCTGGACTCAACTATTTCCGGCCTTGTCGACCGACCAGTCATAGACATGCTACGGCGCCGAGATTGCTTTCCTCGTTTGATAACCATGGCTTTATGCCTCGTCACAGTTGATGGATAGTCTCTAGAGAAGCCCAAGACTGAGGAAGGGCAGTGTATCCCATCAACCCTTTCCCCACCTTTCGGATCTACAACGCCTTTTGTTGACGCTGCTCAGCTACTCGGTCTTGGGTATACCGGCTGTCACGCCCTGGTACACCCTGGCCTTTGCTTGACACGGACAATGTTTACTGAACGAGGGTCTCCCGTTAGGTCTCTACTGCCCATGATATCGAACAGATCTTTCCGGAACCACGAAATTCAACCGAAAGAGCAAGTGCCTCACGAATGTTTACATGTTAACAACAATTATTTCCTCCCCTAAAACCTCACCTAAAGGACTACTCACACATAATAAAATTCATAGATGCGAAAAGAATTAAACTCATGATTGAACGAAATGAAATACTGAAATAGATAAAAATAATACCTAGGCTTCAAGCCTTCGAACTTTGTCCAAAAGTAATAATCCCGTCGTGCGGTGCGGACAAAATACCTGTGTAAGCCCAGTACGGACAGTACACGCTCCTACTTCTCACGACAAGGACTTAGTCTTAGCGGTAAGTGTAGGGTCGAATCCCACAGGGAGTGAGGAACCACTTTGTTCTCCGTTGACAAACTGAGGTGTCACAATTCTCAATCTGTATACACTGCACAGGAAATAAACAAGATCAATAATAACAAAGGGGTGAGGTTATTCGGTTAGGTCATAACTGTTGTTAACATTCGTTTCGGTCATAGGCACACTGATGATCCGTCTATGATCCATGCAATTCCAGGGCGTGGCCCAAAGACATTGGGGCGTTTCAAGGAATTGTACTTCACATTTAGGATGGTTGATCTCATTGTGGTCACTTGGTCCGAAGGTCACACAATCCCCGGTCACAAGGCAGTGCTTCACTCCTCCTTAGATAGTAGTCATACCCGTTACTCACCAAGTATGACCCTCATCAACTTTCTCTCCTGAGGTCCCGAACTCCGCACTAGGGTGACACATGCCTCCTGGACTCAACTATTTCCGGCCTTGTCGACCGACCAGTCATAGACATGCTACGGCGCCGAGATTGCTTTCCTCGTTTGATAACCATGGCTTTATGCCTCGTCACAGTTGATGGATAGTCTCTAGAGAAGCCCAAGACTGAGGAAGGGCAGTGTATCCCATCAACCCTTTCCCCACCTTTCGGATCTACAACGCCTTTTGTTGACGCTGCTCAGCTACTCGGTCTTGGGTATACCGGCTGTCACGCCCTGGTACACCCTGGCCTTTGCTTGACACGGACAATGTTTACTGAACGAGGGTCTCCCGTTAGGTCTCTACTGCCCATGATATCGAACAGATCTTTCCGGAACCACGAAATTCAACCGAAAGAGCAAGTGCCTCACGAATGTTTACATGTTAACAACAATTATTTCCTCCCCTAAAACCTCACCTAAAGGACTACTCACACATAATAAAATTCATAGATGCGAAAAGAATTAAACTCATGATTGAACGAAATGAAATACTGAAATAGATAAAAATAATACCTAGGCTTCAAGCCTTCGAACTTTGTCCAAAAGTAATAATCCCGTCGTGCGGTGCGGACAAAATACCTGTGTAAGCCCAGTACGGACAGTACACGCTCCTACTTCTCACGACAAGGACTTAGTCTTAGCGGTAAGTGTAGGGTCGAATCCCACAGGGAGTGAGGAACCACTTTGTTCTCCGTTGACAAACTGAGGTGTCACAATTCTCAATCTGTATACACTGCACAGGAAATAAACAAGATCAATAATAACAAAGGGGTGAGGTTATTCGGTTAGGTCATAACTGTTGTTAACATTCGTTTCGGTCATAGGCACACTGATGATCCGTCTATGATCCATGCAATTCCAGGGCGTGGCCCAAAGACATTGGGGCGTTTCAAGGAATTGTACTTCACATTTAGGATGGTTGATCTCATTGTGGTCACTTGGTCCGAAGGTCACACAATCCCCGGTCACAAGGCAGTGCTTCACTCCTCCTTAGATAGTAGTCATACCCGTTACTCACCAAGTATGACCCTCATCAACTTTCTCTCCTGAGGTCCCCAACTCCGCACTAGGGTGACACATGCCTCCTGGACTCAACTATTTCCGGCCTTGTCGACCGACCAGTCATAGACATGCTACGGCGCCGAGATTGCTTTCCTCGTTTGATAACCATGGCTTTATGCCTCGTCACAGTTGATGGATAGTCTCTAGAGAAGCCCAAGACTGAGGAAGGGCAGTGTATCCCATCAACCCTTTCCCCACCTTTCGGATCTACAACGCCTTTTGTTGACGCTGCTCAGCTACTCGGTCTTGGGTATACCGGCTGTCACGCCCTGGTACACCCTGGCCTTTGCTTGACACGGACAATGTTTACTGAACGAGGGTCTCCCGTTAGGTCTCTACTGCCCATGATATCGAACAGATCTTTCCGGAACCACGAAATTCAACCGAAAGAGCAAGTGCCTCACGAATGTTTACATGTTAACAACAATTATTTCCTCCCCTAAAACCTCACCTAAAGGACTACTCACACATAATAAAATTCATAGATGCGAAAAGAATTAAACTCATGATTGAACGAAATGAAATACTGAAATAGATAAAAATAATACCTAGGCTTCAAGCCTTCGAACTTTGTCCAAAAGTAATAATCACGACGAAATTAAAGTACGGAAATGTAAGTGTTTTGGATGCCACACACGGCGAATAAAAGTAATAACTGGAATGAAGTAAAATGTTCGGGGGTGCCAAGAACTTGTGCACGCTGCACACTGTTGATTTTTATACTGCCGAACGGTAGAGGCCTAACCCTAGCTGCGCCGGTTCCAAATCTTCGCCGGGATCTTCTTTCCTTAATTAGCTCGATCTTTGATTGATCCTGATTGAAGATGGCGTCCAGCTGCAAGCTTAGTCAACCTTTCCCATCCCTTCGGTCCTTCTAGTCTCTTCTTCAACCTTCCGCTTGTTCCATGAGATCTCCGAGATTGACCTTCCTTTTATGGCTCTGGCTGTCTGCTTCTTCTGGTAACGATCAGACCGACTGCTCTTATCAGTGTGGCTCATACCAGGTGGTGGCTCCAGGTTCCCATGCCCCAAGTTGAATTGGAGAGGTACTTGTTGGCCGAAGCTCCATGCTGGCAAACATGATTTGGCAATCTGGGCTCGGTAATGCCCATTCTGACCGCATTTCTTCCGTTTCCGCTCTACTGATCTTCCTTCCTCCACAACTTTGTTTTCCCCCTGGACAGACCTGAACTGACACAAATAAAGAGAAAAAGAGGGCCAAATGGCCCAAAAGTCGAAGACGCATCACACCTACACACTTAAAGCATACTTGCCCTCAAGTATGTAGGTGGATTCACAGAAGACACGGACGAAAAGGGCGAAAGAAAAGAAATAAAACTAAGAGACACGAAACTTGCATATATTTCAGGATCAGATCATACCAACATGCATCATTCAGTTCAGTCAAACCACAAACCAGAGTAATGATCATGCATAAAGTGTGATGGTAGTCTCTCTTCTCGCTCAAGCACCGGGCTATGTGTTTGCACTCATAATTTGCTATGCTAGTTCCTCTAAGAGTTTGATCGAAGACTACAAATTAAGCACACTAGTATGACTTATCAAAGGGTCTTTGTTGGGTTGTAATGTGGCATACGGAGCTAAGGTGGGAAAATATGGTCCAGTGGCTAATTTCAGTATCACCCTTACTCAGTATACACATTTAGTACAGTTATAACAAACCCTTAATTTCCCCGCTTTCAATGGGGTTCATTTCCCTTTTGATTCTTCTTATGGGCAATCATCTTTAGTCACAAATTTTTTTTTTTGTGCCCAGATTTCTTTCTTTTCTTATAATCCCCTGTTCACCATTTCATTCATTTCACAAATTCTTCCTCCTAGATATAGCATTATCAAAGCTTAAGAAAGAATGAGTTCGGCTCAAGTTGGCATACTAGGGATTATTTTCATACTAGTCATCAAAGAAAATCTGGGGCCATAAGTCAAAGAATCGTGCCCAAATCACACAAGTCATGTACTAGCAAAATTGAGTCCTCAAACAAAACCAAGATTCCCTAGTCACAGCAAATTCTCACCACAAGCATGCATTTTTTTTTTAATTTGGTCCTGATCTCACCGGTGGGGTATTCTCTGTATTCTCACAACTACCATCATGCATTTCATACTCAATCCACCAATCATACCAAAACAAAAATCAGCATGCATAATCTTTCACCATCAAACAATGCAAGTAGACTCGACATCAAAAACAGATTAAACCGACACTAAAACAAAAAAAGCAAAAGATAAAATAAATCCTAATCTACGAGTTCAGGGGAAAGTACTTAGTCATTTTGGTCGGAGGATCTCACCTCCGCAGCCATCATTTCTTTGATTTCCTTAAAGCAAGCTTCCATCGCTTTGAATCCTTCCTCCACAGTGTCCCTCAGTGTGGCCACTTCTCCTCCCAGCATCACCAGCTCGTCCTTGATTTCTTTCAGTTCGTCCGTCAGTTTGATAATCTCGCCATTGAGTGGGCGAGAAGTTCCTTGTTCCCTTGCAACCTTCGGTTCAGGTCGAACTGAGCTGCCTTCTGGTTGGACTAAACGGTAGCTTCCTCCTTCATCCATCTCAACAATCCGCCACCGCACCAGCCTCCCGATATCAAAGAGTCGGGTTTCTGCCACAGCTGCCTCATTTGGGGTTTTCTCATCGAAACCAGCAAGCTTCTTCGCCAAGAGGGTCACCAGTGGGCATATGGAGAGATACTTGTTGGTATGGGTTACCCCATACTGAAATTGTAGTGCAGCGGTGAACCCAAAGTTCACCCTCTTTCTCTCCACCATGCACCAAAGCACAAAGAGCTCTTACTGCGTGACGACGTTGGATCCCTCAATCCGGCCATAGATGTTATAGGCCAACCAACGATGGCAAATCTGCAAGGCTGGGTCGCGGAGTTCGTTGGATTTGCTAATATTCTTCACATACTTGGTCCCTGTTGAGAGTTGGGACCAGTACTGGTCAATCTGACTGCGCCACTCCGGTGAGGCCATGGTCTCGGCTTGCCTGTACTCATCATCATACACCTCCTTGTCCTCGATTACCCCCAGGTGGATGTTCAAGTCGTTGATGGACAGAGGGAACATCTTCCCTCGCAACTGGAAGCGGAGGGTACCTGGTGTTTCAATCGAGTAATTTCCCTTTGGCTTGAATTCCACCGTGCTCATGAACTCTTCCGACAAGTTCTTGAATGCCAACGCATTCCACTTCAGAATCTTTCCCCAACCAATGCTCTTGAAATATCCCTCCACACGCTCTTTTATTCCGAAATTCTCCAACACTTCAGTCACCAGAAAATACCAAGGGGTGATCTCCCGGCTTTTTAAGACGGCATACCTCTCACTGTCTCTCGGTATGACCGTTTCCGTAGTGCTGGGTCGCACTACTCCCTTGCGCTTGACGCCTTTGGATTTTGAGGTGAGTGTGCTCGTTACCGGCTTAGCAGGGGCGATCACATCCTCTGAGTTGGAGCTTTCAACCGTCTCGGTTCTCTCTGGATCTACTTCCATTGGCTCCTCCATCTCCTTGGCCTTCCCTTTTTCGACTGCAGTGGGTTTCCGTGGCTTCTTGCTCTGTGCAGCTCTGATTCGGGTCTTACTGCCTGCCTGCGTCGGTTTGGCCTTCACTGGTAGTGGGGGTTTTGCAACATCTAGCTTTCTCTTTACTCCAGGTCTCTTGCTCTGGGGTGTTGGGATTTCCACTTCCTTCTCTCGAATTGCCTCAACTTCCTCTGCTTCATCAGCCTCCTCCTCATCCACCTTTTCTTCTTCGCTCTTCTCCTCCTCCGCTTCTTCTTGTTCTTTCTCCTCCGTATCCTCGGAAGCTGTCCTTCCTTCCTGCATGGAGGTTTCCAGAATTTGTGGTTGGGGTTGAGTTTGAACAGGTGGTGGCGCGACAGTTGATCGCGCCGGAGTTGCTTTGCTCTCCTGACCCTTCTTCGATTTCTTCACAAGAGGGGTGAGCTCGGGCTCCCCTTCTCCCGGTTGAGTTGACTCAGCGGCTGTTTTTGCTACTTCTCGCTCCTCTTGTTGAAGGACTTCGGTACGCCCTCTGTCTTCGGGCTGGATTTTCAGCAAAGGGTCTTCAGTGATTTTGGTAGAAGTCTCCTCCGAAGCGCTTCGCCTTGTGGTGCGCTTTGGAGGTGGAGGTTTGGTGCCTTTCTTCTTTGGTGGTTGGGTGTTTCCGGAGCCTGCTCCTTTGGTCTTCGCCATTGTGATTTGCAGAGCTCAAGAAGATTTAGGATTTGTGCGGAAGTTTTAGATTTTGTGGGATTTCCGGAGGCGAGGTTGGTCTTTAAGAAAGGTGATCGGCAGTTATGGAAATTTAGGGTTTGAGGTGAGTGGTGATCGTGGTGTAGCAGTTTTTGGAGGTTAGGGTTTGTGGAGAGGAAAATCGTGGGTTAAGGCTTTGAATATGGTAAGTGTGACGGTTATGGCAGAAAAAGAAATTTTAAGGAAATAAAAATCATGGCCAAAATTTGAAATTCAAATTTTCTGCGGAAACCGAAGGGTTGCAGTCACTTCGCCGCCTGCCCCTGACACGCTTGCGTCATTTCTCTGCGTAAGCCCTTTCCCAGACCGTTCCAATCCCTAGCTCTCCACCTACACACTTTGCAACGCAAAGTGGGCTCGGATCAACCTCTGGGCCTCTTCCAAATTTTCTCGGCCTGATTTCCCTGCAAGTTAGTGCATCCAAACACAAAACAAAACAACTTAAAAGAAAAGAAAAGAAATTTCGGTATAGACCATACCGAAGTAACCACACTGGGTTGCCTCCCAGCAAGCGCTCTTGTTTTCCGTCTTGAGCTCGACCTCCCTTCACTCTTCACTCGTACTCAGGGTCGAGAAGGTAGCATTCCTCTTTCTCCTTCTCTATTTCAGCAAGCTCGTGATAGGGCTTAAGGCGGTGCCCATTTACCACGAACGTATCAACTCCATTGTGATCATACACTTCAATGCTTCCGTTTGAAAAGATTTCTTTGATCACGAATGGTCCTGACCACTTTGATCGAAGTTTCCCAGCCATCATCTTGAAGCGTGAGTTGAAAAGTAGGACCTTTTGTCCCACCACGAACTCTTTCTTCCTGATCTTGGCATCATGGACCCTTTTGGTTCGTTCCTTATAGAGTACCGCATTGTCGTAAGCCTCCAACCGCAGTTCCTCCAACTCACTCAGTTGCAGCTTCCTTGTTTCTCCAGCTAGGGTCATACTGAGGTTGATCTGCTTGATTGCCCAGTACGCCTTATGCTCGATTTCCACGGGTAAATGACATCTTTTTCCATAAAGTAGGCGGAACGGGGACATTCCAATGGGTGTCTTAAAAGCAGTTCTGTATGCCCATAACGCATCTCCCAAGTGGTCACTCCAGTCTTTACGATTGGGATGCACCACCTTTTCCAGGATGCTCTTGATTTCCCTATTGGAAATCTCGGCCTGCCCATTTGCTTGGGGGTGATATGCAGTGGTGACCTTGTGTGTCACCCCCATCTTCTTGGTTAGTGATCTGATAATGGCATTACAGAAGTGCGAACCTTGGTCACTGATTAGAATTTTTGGTACACCGTATCTCCCGAACACTTGCTCCTTCAGGAAACCTGCCACGGTATGGGCATCATTGCTTGCGGTTGCCTTGGCTTCAACCCACTTTGATACGTAGTCCACTGCCACCAGAATGTATTCGTAGTTCTTTGACTTTGGGAAGGGACCCATAAAGTCAATCCCCCATACGTCGAAAACTTCGACCGGCATGATTGGAACTTGTGGCATTTCATCCTTTGCGGTAATACCTCCAGTCATCTGGCACTTCGGGCAGCTCTGTACCCATTTTCTTGTGTCCGCAAATATGGTGGGCCAGTAGAATCCACTCTCCAAAATTCTGTGGGCCGTGCGCCTTCCTCCAAAGTGTCCGCTATTTGCCGTTCCATGACACATGTCCATGATTCGGGCATGCTCATCCTCAGGTATGCATCTTCGTATGACTTGATCTGCTCCAATCTTCCAGAGATATGGGTCCTCCCAGTAATAGTAGCGTGCTTGCGCAAGTAACTTCCGTTGTTCGAACCTTGTCAATCCTGACGGCAACTCTTTGGTAATCAGATAGTTAGCTATATCCGCATACCAGGGCTCCTGCTTGGTTAGAGCATGTAGTTCTTCTTCATCCTCCAGGATGCTCATGGAATAAAGTTTTTCGTCTGGAAACGTATCGGTAATGGGCATACCGTCATCCTCCTCCAGTTGCAACCTGCTCAAATGGTCTGCCACGAGGTTTGCAGCTCCTTTCTTGTCCCTTATCTCTATATTGAACTCTTGTAGTAGCAAAATCCACCTGATGAGTCGAGGTTTGGATTCCTTCTTGGCCATCAAGTACTTCAACGCGGCATGATCCGTGTAGACCACCGCCTTCGTTCCCAAAAGGTAGGAACGAAACTTCTCTATGGCAAATAGCACCGCCAGGAGTTCTTTCTCCGTAGTTGTATAGCTGCACTGTGCTGGGTTCAGTGTTTTGGATGCGTAGTAGATCACGCAACTCTCCTTGCCTTTCTTCTGTCCCAGTACTGCTCCAACGGCGTGGTTGCTGGCATCACACATGATCTCGAACGGTAAATCCCATACTGGAGGTTGAATAATGGGGGCCGACACCAGCTTGCTTCTCAGAATCGTGAAGGCCTCCTTACACTCATCATCAAACTCAAACGGCACGTCTGGTTGGAGAAGTCTGGTCATGGGCTGGGCAATCTTGGCGAAGTCCTTGATAAATCGCCGGTAGAAGCCTGCATGGCCGAGGAATGCCCGTATGTGCTTTACGGTTGACGGGTAGGGTAATTTGGCGATGGAATCAACTTTCGCCTTGTCCACTTCAATTCCCCTTTCTGAAATCACGTGCCCGAGCACTATTCCTTCTCTCACCATAAAATGGCATTTTTCATAATTGAGGACCAAGCTCTTCTCCACACATCTTTTCAAGACGAGTTCTAGGTGTTTTAAACATGTGTCGAAAGAGCTACCATACACGGTGAAGTCATCCATGAATACTTCAATGCAATTCTCCAATAGGTCGGAGAAAATGCTCATCATACACCGTTGAAAAGTTCCCGGTGCGTTGCAGAGTCCGAACGGCATTCTCCGGTATGCAAATGTCCCAAATACGCAGGTGAAAGTGGTTTTCTCCTGATCTTCATGTGCCACAAAAATTTGCATGTATCCGGAGTATCCGTCCAGAAAATAGTAATAGGCGTTACCGGCCAACCTTTCCAGCATCTGGTCGATAAAGGGCAGTGGGAAGTGGTCCTTCCTGGTTGTATCGTTCAGCTTCCTATAATCAATGCAAACTCTCCATCCAGTTTGCAAACGGGTAGGCACAAGCTCGCCTTGATCATTCTCTACAACCTGTATCCCTGACTTCTTCGGTACGACATGGACTGGACTCACCCATTGGCTATCGGATATGGGGTAGATGATTCCCAATTCCAACAGCTTGAGAATTTCTTTCAGCACTACCTCTTTCATTACCGGGTTCATCTTCCTTTGAGAGTCTCGAACGGGTTTGGCTCCCTCCTCAAGGTAAATGTGATGCATGCACTCCGTAGGACTGATGCCTTTTATATCAGCTAAGGTCCAACCGATGGCTTCTCTGTTGTCTCGTAATACCCTGACCAATCGATCTTGCTGCACGATGGTTAGATCAGAACTGATGATAACTGGTAATGTTTCTTCTGGTCCCAGATAAGCATATTGTAAATGCTTAGGTAGTTGCTTGAGCTCCAAAACAGGTGCTTTCTGGATTGAAGGTAGCAGCTTCTCGTTCTGCCCATACTGAGCTAATAACTCTGGTTTGCTTGTCTCTGCTCCTCCAGCTAGATAGACTTCCTGGATTAATTCCTTGATCTTCTGGTCTACCTCCACCTCGGCTTCAAAGGTGCTTTCTCTGAGGGAGTAGAGTTCCATGATAGCTTCCTTCATTTCATTGTCCTCCATTTTCTCAGCATCCCGATCCGTTAGACCATACTGAATCACCTTCTCTGTGGTATCCCTGGAACCGAAAGTAATTCCTTGTTCTTGCACCAAGGGTTCAAATACATCGACCATGTCCACCGTCTCCATTGCTTGTTTCCTCTTCATAGTCTCATAGATGTTGAATTCTACTTGGACTCCATCGAACTCACATGTCAATATTCCTGTTTTCATATCAATCTTGGTTCCGGCGGTCATCATGAATGGCCTTCCCAATAATATGGCATTCTCTCCAGTTTCAGGTCCGGTATCTAGGACGTAGAAGTCTGCTGGAAAAATCAAATCCCCGACCTTGATCAGCACGTCCTCCACTACTCCTTCAGGGTAAGCGTTGGACCTATCAGCTAACTGTATGACCACACGGGTGTTCCTCATCTCGCCAATATTCAGTCTCTTGTACACCGCCAATGGCATCACATTAATGGAGGCTCCCAGATCCATCATTGCTTTATCCATATTCGTCCCCCCTATGTTGCATGGAATGGTGAACATCCCCGGATCTTTTCGCTTAGTGGGTAGCTTCCGCTGGATCACTGCTGAAACACTTTCTCCCATCACGTAGCGGACTTTTTCCTCCATTTTGACTTTTCTTGAACAAAGGTCTTTCAAGAATTTAGCATATTTAGGAATTTGCCTGATGGCATCGAGTAGAGGTACGCTCAACTCAACCTTTTGAAACATCTTCATCATTTCACTTGCTTCTTTCTCTCTAGCTTTCTGTTTCAGGCGTTCTGGGTAAGGTGCTTCGGTTGGGTTGCTACCTTCAACTTGTTCATCAGTTGGACCCTTCCCGTTCTTATTCCAACCTCCTCGAAGCAATTCAGCCTCCGCTAACAATTCTTCCTTCTTTTCTTCCCCCTCAGGAAATTCGGTTAACACCACTTGGGCATGCTCTCTGGGGTTGATTCCCATGGCTGGGAGTTTACCAGCGTTCTCCTCTAGTTTGGCCACTGCCTTAGTCAAATGACTAATTTGCTGGTTAGTTTGGTTCATGCCGGCTCGAATTTCATTGCGAAACTTCTCGCTCTCCTTAGCCATGCTTTCAATTGCTTCTTCCCAAGGTGCTCTCCGATGTGGGGGTTGGTAAGGAGGTTGTTGCTGATTCTGGTTGTGGTGTTGAGGTGGTCCTAACTGGTACTGTTGTTGATGCTGGTTCTGATTATACTGAGGACGTTGCATTGGTGCGCCCATATTGTTCTGCTGCTGGGGCTGACCATCTTGCTTCCACCGAAAGTTGGGGTGATCCCTCCACCCGGGATTGTAAGTATTTGCATAAGGATCGTACTTTCGTGGGTTCCCATCATGTCCTCCGATGGCATTGACATCAACAATATCTTCACCAAAATTTGGACAATTTTCAGATTGGTGTCCAGTGGCATCGCAAAGGCCACACTGGCGAATCTTCTTCGGTATAGTCAAGCCCGACAGAAGTTCTTTGAGTTCATTCATGCTCTTCTCCATCGTTTTCTCCAAATTAGACATCTCCCCTTTCTCTTCAGCTTTCCTTGGTTTCTCCAGATTCCTCTCATGTCCTTCATCACGTGATTCTTCTGCCATGGTGCCCAATAGTTGGAAGATCTCCAACGGGGTTTTGCTCATCAATGATCCATTACAAGCTGCTAGGACCAGACTGCGATCGTTCCTCCGCATGCCCTTTACAAAACCCTTCACCTGATCTTTTGGAGAGATTTGGTGATGGGGGCAATTGCTTAACATTCTCTTAAATCTCGTCCAGTATTCGTAGAAGGATTCTAGCCCATCTTGCCTGATGCTTCGGATGTCCCACCGCATCCTCTCTACTCGTGCTGCTGGGAAGAATTCCTCCAAGAAAGCCTGTTGCAGTTGTGCCCATGTAGTAACACTACCCTCGGGTAGATCATACAGCCATCTTCTTGCGTTGTCCACCAAGGTAAAAGGGAAGAGTATCAACTTGACATACTCTTGCTGCTCATCGTTTGATTGGTGCATGATTGTCATCTCAAAATCTTGAAGATGAGTATGAGGGTCATCCCCTTGATATCCATTGAACTTCGGTAAGATTTGAAGCAATGAGGGCTTCATTTCATACCGACGAGGTGCGAACGGATTTGCGGGTAAGGTGATTCCGTTCGGCCTCAAGTTGAGGTTAGTTGGGTACGCCAACTGTCTAAGGGTCTGCTCCGGTATGGCTTCTGCATGCGGTGCATCTTCTGCCATAGCTTCGCGTCTCGCTATCCGTGCTCCTGCGCGTAGTCGTCTTTCGGTGCGATCAATATCAGGGTCAAACACCAATGCTCTTACAGCTCTACGAGTTCCACGCATACACCAGTAGCGGAAGATGGAATGAGGAGAGAACAAAATTGCTGCGCGTCACTCCCCGGCAACGGCGCCAATTTTGACACACACCCGTCGTGCGGTGCGGACAAAATACCTGTGTAAGCCCAGTACGGACAGTACACGCTCCTACTTCTCACGACAAGGACTTAGTCTTAGCGGTAAGTGTAGGGTCGAATCCCACAGGGAGTGAGGAACCACTTTGTTCTCCGTTGACAAACTGAGGTGTCACAATTCTCAATCTGTATACACTGCACAGGAAATAAACAAGATCAATAATAACAAAGGGGTGAGGTTATTCGGTTAGGTCATAACTGTTGTTAACATTCGTTTCGGTCATAGGCACACTGATGATCCGTCTATGATCCATGCAATTCCAGGGCGTGGCCCAAAGACATTGGGGCGTTTCAAGGAATTGTACTTCACATTTAGGATGGTTGATCTCATTGTGGTCACTTGGTCCGAAGGTCACACAATCCCCGGTCACAAGGCAGTGCTTCACTCCTCCTTAGATAGTAGTCATACCCGTTACTCACCAAGTATGACCCTCATCAACTTTCTCTCCTGAGGTCCCCAACTCCGCACTAGGGTGACACATGCCTCCTGGACTCAACTATTTCCGGCCTTGTCGACCGACCAGTCATAGACATGCTACGGCGCCGAGATTGCTTTCCTCGTTTGATAACCATGGCTTTATGCCTCGTCACAGTTGATGGATAGTCTCTAGAGAAGCCCAAGACTGAGGAAGGGCAGTGTATCCCATCAACCCTTTCCCCACCTTTCGGATCTACAACGCCTTTTGTTGACGCTGCTCAGCTACTCGGTCTTGGGTATACCGGCTGTCACGCCCTGGTACACCCTGGCCTTTGCTTGACACGGACAATGTTTACTGAACGAGGGTCTCCCGTTAGGTCTCTACTGCCCATGATATCGAACAGATCTTTCCGGAACCACGAAATTCAACCGAAAGAGCAAGTGCCTCACGAATGTTTACATGTTAACAACAATTATTTCCTCCCCTAAAACCTCACCTAAAGGGCTACTCACACATAATAAAATTCATAGATGCGAAAAGAATTAAACTCATGATTGAACGAAATGAAATACTGAAATAGATAAAAATAATACCTAGGCTTCAAGCCTTCGAACTTTGTCCAAAAGTAATAATCACGACGAAATTAAAGTACGGAAATGTAAGTGTTTTGGATGCCACACACGGCGAATAAAAGTAATAACTGGAATGAAGTAAAATGTTCGGGGGTGCCAAGAACTTGTGCACGCTGCACACTGTTGATTTTTATACTGCCGAACGGTAGAGGCCTAACCCTAGCTGCGCCGGTTCCAAATCTTCGCCGGGATCTTCTTTCCTTAATTAGCTCGATCTTTGATTGATCCTGATTGAAGATGGCGTCCAGCTGCAAGCTTAGTCAACCTTTCCCATCCCTTCGGTCCTTCTAGTCTCTTCTTCAACCTTCCGCTTGTTCCATGAGATCTCCGAGATTGACCTTCCTTTTATGGCTCTGGCTGTCTGCTTCTTCTGGTAACGATCAGACCGACTGCTCTTATCGGTGTGGCTCATACCAGGTGGTGGCTCCAGGTTCCCATGCCCCAAGTTGAATTGGAGAGGTACTTGTTGGCCGAAGCTCCATGCTGGCAAACATGATTTGGCAATCTGGGCTCGGTAATGCCCATTCTGACCGCATTTCTTCCGTTTCCGCTCTACTGATCTTCCTTCCTCCACAACTTTGTTTTCCCCCTGGACAGACCTGAACTGACACAAATAAAGAGAAAAAGAGGGCCAAATGGCCCAAAAGTCGAAGACGCATCACACCTAAGGAGCTACAAGAGCTGGAGGTTCATCTACAAGAACTGCTTGAACCAGGTTTTATCAAACCTAGTGTATCCCCTTGGGGAGCACCAGTCCTTTTTGTCAAAAGAAGGATGGCACGTTGAGAATGTGCATAGATTATCGAGAGCTGAATAAATTGACACTCAATAACAAATATCCTTTGCCGAGGATAGATGACTTGTTTGATCAATTTGATAAATTAAAGAGGAGCGAGCTTTTTCTCGAAAATTGACTTGAGATCAGATTACCACC
Source organism: Salvia miltiorrhiza (assembly GCF_028751815.1). Lineage (NCBI taxonomy): Eukaryota > Viridiplantae > Streptophyta > Magnoliopsida > Lamiales > Lamiaceae > Salvia > Salvia miltiorrhiza. Next base: position 10,943,971 of record NC_080388.1, read on the forward strand.
AGTTGAAATTTTGACAGGAGGATATACCTAAGACAGCTTTTAAAACGAGGTATGGGCACTATGAGTTCATAGTTATACCTTTCGGTTTGACGAAGGCACCAGTAGTTTTCATGGAGGACATCAATCGAGTCTTCCATCAATAACTGGAAATTTGTCCTAGTTTTCATAGATGATATTCTCATCTATTCGAAGAATGAGCAAGAGCACCAACAACATTTGAGAACAGTGTTGGAAACGCTTAGAGCTGAGAAGCTTTTCGCCAAATTCACCAAGTGCAAATTTTGGTCGAACGAAGTAACGTTTCTAGGACATATTGTTTCATCCAAAGGGATTAAGGTTGACCCCGCCAAGGTACAAGCTGTACATGAGGGGAGATCACCAACTACGCCTAACGAGTTTCGCAACTTCTTAGGTTTAGCAGGTTACTATCGAAGGTTTATTGAAGGATTTTCCACGATTGCAAGACCGATGACCCAATTGCTTAGAAAAGAAGCTAAGTACAATTGGAAAGAGGAGTGTGAAGAGAGTTTTTTTTAAGAGCTTGAAGGAGATTGACTACGGCACCAGTGCTGATAGTCCCATAATTGGATAAAGAGTATACCATCTAAACAGATGCGTCAAAGAATGGGTTAGGATGTGTTTTGATGCAAGAAGGGAGAGTTATAGCCTATGCATCACGACAACTTAGGCCCCACGAGATAAATTATCCAACGCATGATTTAGAGCTTGCAGTCGTTGTGCATGCCCTGAAAATTTGGAGACATCATCTCTACGGAGTTAGATGTGAGATTTTCACGGACCACAAAAGTTTGAAATACTTTTTCGAGTAGAAGGATATTAACATGAGGCAAAGGAGATGGCTCGAATTAGTAAAGGATGTTTACTGCGACATTAACTATCACCCTGGCAAGGCCAAGGTAGTAGCCGACGCATTGAGCCGAAAGGTCTCGTCAAAGTTAGGATGTCTCCTCACGAGAGAGGATGAGCTTAAGGGACTTTGACAAGATGAGGATAGAGGTGATAAAACCACCAGGGACAATAGCGGGTATTGTTGCGACGATGCCTAGTTTGAGGAAAATGGTGGTTGAAGCACAAAGAAAGGACGAGAAAATGAACAAGTTACGAGAAAGAATGAGAGCAGGAGATCTCAAGAATTACAAAGAAGCATTAGACAATGCTATCTTATTTGAAGGAAGAATATGCATTCCCCGCGATGATGAACTGAAGAATAAGATCATGAGTGAGGCTCATGACACGCCTTACACCGCCCACCCAGGAGGCACAAAGATGTATCAGGATTTGAAGAAGAGATTTTTTTTGTGGGACAGAATGAAACGAGACATAGCTTCGTTTGTAGAGCGATGCTTAGCTTGTTAGCAAGTGAAAGCGTTACACCAACGACCCTATGGAAAACTAAACCCGCTAGAGATTCCCGAGTAGAAGTGGGATCACATAGCAATAGGTTTTGATCGACTAACAAAATCTGCACTTTTCATATCGATTCTAATCGCGTATGGACCATATAAGTTAGCACAATTGTATGTTCGTGAGATTAAGATTGCACGGAGTACCGGTGTAGATCACCTCAGAGAGAGATCCAAAATTTTACGTCACGTTTTTGGATGAGTTTACAGAGAGAGTTGAGTACAAGGATGAATAGAGTTGGAGTTAAAGGACAGCTTAGACCCAGAGTTATGAGTCTTTATGAGTTTTTGTGAAAGATAGATCCAATAGCGTACAATTTGGCTTTGGCACCTAGCTTTGGAAACGTGCATAACGTGTTTCACGTGTCACAATTGAGAAGATATATTTTCGACCCAAACCATGTGGTTTACTAAGAAGAAATGATCTTCGAACCAGACTGGAGTTAAGAAAAGAGAGACCTCAGATGATGCTAAATCATAAGATTCGGCAATTGAGTAATAAGTCGATTGCATTGGATAAGGTCCAATGGAGACATTATAGTTAGAAAGAAGTGGAAAGAGAGCTTGAGAATAAGATGTGAGAGAAGTACCCGAAACATTTACAGGAGGTACAAATTTCGGGATGAAATTTATTTTAAGGGGGAGGGTATGTAATACCCGGGCTTTTGATGACGTGTTTAATTACTTGAGTTTGAGTAATTAGGGTATAGATCCCTTGTTTGATTACTTTGTATAGAGATGAGGAGTTATATAAAGTTTTCTTGTTATATTTTAATTGTTGTGATGTTCTTTTAATGATGATGTGAGAATGATGTGGGATTTTATATTCGTAATTAAGTTAGATTATTCGAATAATTTGAGATAATTATTTGATTGAGAACGGTGAACTCGGAAGTGAGATCTAAGTCCGTTAAGACATTTTTGAAATTTTTGACTTTTTGACGATAAATAGTAAAATACTGCTATTTCGTCTTTTTGTCGACTTTCAAAATCTTACGTGCACGTCATCGAGAAATATTCTTAGTTTTTCGATACGAGTCCAACGTCGAAAGTTTTTATTTTTGGACGATGAGTGAATAGTGAACCGGAATTTCTCGATAAACGAACCGAGCTCGTTTATCAGAATTTCAAGAACGAACTTACGTTTTCTATATTTATATAGAAATACGAGTGTGATGAGAGTGAGTGAGAGACGAGAGGGCGAGTAACGAAGAGTACGGGTAGTTAGTCGTTAAAACGAGACGAGACGAGACGAAACGAGATATTTAACGGATAAATATCTAAGCCTACCCTACCAAACCCCCCCCCCCCAAAACCGCCCAAGGCTTGCCTTATATAAAGGTGGCTGTAGCAGCCACCCATCTCTCTCCACACTCACGCACAAAACACATACTCACGCACACAACTCCATGAAAGCTTGTTCAAGCTTTTGAGCTCCGATTTGAGCACCGAGATGAGCGCCGATCATCATTTTGATCACGTATCTAAGTAGGTAAGATCTGTACCTACGTTTTGATGGTTTGTTTTTCAATTTTAGTCAACGTCGAAAAACGTCGATTCTCGACTTTATTTTGAAACGACGTCGGATCGTAGTGAATTTTTAGTATGTTGTTCTTGGGTAAATGTCGAGCATGTTTAATGAAGGAGTTAAGGACAGATCGAACCATAGCTAGGAAACCCAGGAGGGCAGCCCGTCTATGTTCGTCATCATAGCTCATCCTTCGATTTTTATTTAATCGTTGTGACTTGATATATGTGTTTAGGAGCATGCTAGGATTGTTGTATGTTAAAATTGTATTTTTCCAAGCATGAGAAGTTGTAGGTGTGGTTGAGCATGGCTGAATTGGGTCTTGAGTTATGAGCATGGCATGAGCTATGTTAGTATGTTTTTGAGTTCTAGGATGGAAGTTGAGCATGATAGATTAAGTTTGAAGTTTTGAAGAATGTTAGAAGAGAGAGAAGCATGAGAACCGTTTGTTTGATGAGCATGAGTGGTGAGTGTTGAGCTTTTTCAGTTGGTGCGTGAATTACAGCTCTGCCGAGCTAGTCAGCTCTGTCGGGTTGGTCAGCCCTGGCGGTTGAGTTTAGCTCTGCCGGGTTGGTCAGCTCTGACGTGTAGATTCCAGCTATGCCGAGCTTGTCAGCTCTGGCAGTAAATGCTGTTCAGTTCAGCTCTGACTGTTGAAGTTGAGCTCTGTCGAGTTGAGTTCAGCTCTGGCTGTTGAGTTCAGGTCTGTCGGGTTGAATTCAGCTCTAGCGGTTGAGTTCAGCTCTGTCGGGTTGAGTTCAGCTCTGACTGCTGAGCTCAGCTCTGTCAAGTTGCCAGCTCTGGCTGTTGAGTGCAGCTCTGTCGAGTTGTCAGCCCTGGCTATGTCAAGTTTAGCTCTGCTGAGTAGACAGCGCTGAAATAAGATGTCCAGCTATGTCGAGTTCAGCTCTGCTAAGTGGGCAGCGCTGGAATGAGATGTCCAGCTATGTCAAGTAGACAGCGCTGGAATAAGATGTCCAGCTATCTCAAGTAGTCAGTGCTAGAATAAGATGTCCAGCTATGACAAGGAGTCAACGCTGGAATAAGATGTCCAGCTATGACAAGGAGTCAGTGCTGGAATAAGATGTCCAGCTATGTCAAGTAGGCAGCGCTGGAATGAGAGTCCAGCTATGTCAAGTAGGCAGCGCTGGAATGAGAGTCCAGCTATGACGAGTAGTCAGCGCTGGAATGAGAGTCCAGCTATGACGAGTAGTCAGCGCTGGATTGGAATGTCCAGCCATGTCGTGTTGTCAGCTCTGACTGCCAAGTCAGTGCTGGCAAGACTTGGGTTATAAAAGCGTTAAGTTTTATTTCCCTATTTGAGCTTAAGTTAGAAAGTGAGTTTTCTGTTATGATGACTTTTCTTCTCATCGATTCTTCATAACAATGAAGGTCCATTTGGGAAGTGACGACGAGAGAGAGAGAGAGAGTGACGTTACCTTTTACAGAGACGCAACGAGGTGGGCTTTTCTACGCTAAAATCAAGATGTATTATGTATGATGTATGATGTTTGATGTATTGATGTATGATGTATGATGTATGATGTATGATTAAAATGGATATTAATTGCATTGATGTTTTATTTTTCCTTTCAAAGCTTGAATTGAAAATATATTTGAAGCTATTGCATTGCCAAATATTTGATATTTTGGTATGTTATCTATCTGTATGAGAAATGATATCGGTTCTACGCGAGGTAGAATTAGTGTACACAGTGATCGTGAGTCAGCTTTCAGGTTGGCCGATTGCAGTGCTGCAGAGGGAGGCCTCCCTCTCAGTACATGAGTTAACAGATACGATACTTACTTGATGAAAAAGTCTGCGCAGACAACTTTGATGAAATGAAAATGAGTTTAGTGAACATAAGGCCTTTCAGATAAATCCCTTATGTTTTGCATGAGAATGGCAATGACAATATTTATGATGATATATGCATGAGATGTTTGGCATGTGTTCACTGAGTGCTTTTGTACTCAGCCCTGCGTATGTTTTTCAAAAATGTGCAGGTTGAGCCGGTGTGATGATGGTGTTGCATTGAACGGAGTTACAAGGTTGTTAATAAATATGTAACCTGTCTAGAATATATCTTCATACATATGTCTAGCTACTTTACCGCTGCAAAACACTTTTAGTACTGTTATGTCGTACTTTAAGTTTAAGAGGATGTATCTGTTGATGTAAAACTTGTATTAACGTTTTAATTAAGTTTTATGTCTTCTTTGAGTAATGATTTCAATTGAGTATTAATGAGTAATAATGACGAGTTTTATTAAGATGAGTAAGTTTTACGGTTATAAAAGACGCCCCTTTCTTCCCCATCTTCTTTAACCCCATCCCTAGTCGTTGATCACTCGGCCTAGCTATCCCTAGCTAGGGCGGGCTGCGACAGAACATCAGGAATCAAGAAGAATCTTCCTCACCATCCAAGGGGGAAGAATTGCCACATCAGTCAGAAACTGAAATCAGTTCAGTTTCAGAAAGAACAACATCCATGGAGACAAAACAATGATGAGTCCAGACGAGCCAAGCGACATCCTCGACGACAAGCAACTGGACATCAATCGACTCATGTTCCACGACATTAGTCAAGTCTCCATCAGTCAGGAATGACACGAGTATCTCAAGGAAGATACTTCACTGAGCAAAAAAGACATCAACCACTCATCAGACAGAACTCCTACAAGAGTGAGGCCTTCAAAAGAAAATCTCAACAGAAGAATGCTCGTGTGCCAACTGAAGCGCCAACAACTCCAGTCAGACAATCAGCAAAGCGCAAGAGAACAGCCAAACCAATTTTGAAGCAGATATGGGTTCCAAAGGGAACTCGAGCTAACATCGAAGGACCCAAATCTTGATTGGGTACCTGAAGTAACTCTTCCTTGCAGGTCAAAATCAGGAAACACAAATAGAAGGAAGAAGTTAAAGCTTCAATCAGAACATGGATCTGGATAGCGGCTGCTCAAAGTACATGACGGGCTACAAAGAATATCTATCTCAGTATGTTGAGAAAGCTGGATCCAAAGTTGCATTCGGAGACAACTCAATCGGAGAAACAAAAGGCTATGGTGTGCTCAACATGGGTAACGCCAGTTTCAGTAATGTTAGCTTTGTTTCTGGTCTTAAACATAATCTGTTGTCTGTTAGTCAATTTTGTGACAGCAGTTTCACAGTGATGATCAAAAAGGATGAATTCACTATTAGAAACAATCAAAAGAAGGTGCTTCTGAAAGGTTTCAGACAAGGGAGTCTCTACGTCGTTTCATGGGAAGACAGCCCACCAGAAACATGCCTCATCAGCAAAAGCAGCTCGGAGCTCAACTGGCTGTGGCACAGGAGACTCAACCATCTCAACTTCAAGACGATCAACAAGCCCAATCTGGAAGAATTCTTCATCTACTTCACATGGATCTGTTTGGCCCAATCTCTCCAAGAAGCTACAACGGTAGGAAGTACACATTAGTAGTTGTGGATGATTATTCACGATATACTTGGGTTATCTTTCTCTTCAAGAAGAAAGAGACACTGGAGGAACTGCCAAAGCTGCTGAGAAGACTGAGCATTGAAAATGAAGTCAACATCATCAGCATCAGATCAGATCGTGGGACTGAGTTCCTCAATACTGTCATTCGTGAGTATTGTGATGAACAAGGAATCAGCCATCAAACTTCTGCAGCAAGAACTCCTCAACATAATGGAGTTTCAGAAAGAAGAAACAGGTCTTTGAAGGAAGCAGCAAGGACGATGCTAGCCGAATCAAAACTCCCCTTGAAGTTTTGGGCCGAAGTAGTCAACAACGCATGCTACACGCAGAATCGCTCCTTCCTCACTCAAAGACATGGAAAAACTCCATACGAGTTATGGAAGAACATGAAGCTTTCAATTGCCTATTTTCATGCTTTCTGTTCTAGGTGTTTCATCCACAACAATGAAAAGAAGAGGTTAAACACATTTGATAGCAAGGCTGATCCAGGAGCCTTTCTTGGATACTCTGGAACAAAACGATCGAGCAAAGCCTATCGAGTGTTTAATTCTCAAACTCTTTGTGTTGAAGAAACACCTCATGTGGTCTTTGATGAGTCTACATATGATTTCAGGGAACAGGAAACTGAAAGGTGTGTCCAAAACACTGAAGGTTCCAAAGCTGAAATCCACAACACCGAGCCCTCTACTGTCTTGGTGTGGGGACCGAGAAAAGATGAAGATACTGAGAAGTTTCAGTATCAAAAGATCAGCCAAAGGTCTAAAGTTCAGACTGGAGCCAATACAGATGGCATCAGTCAAGGGGGAACTCCAGTTGCTGAAGATCGAGTTGAACGTGCCGATGAAGCTCCAGCTCAACTCTCCCCTGCTCCAGAAGGTGCTCAACACTTTAGAACCATTCTGACTGAAGAAGCCCCACCATCTCCAGAAGAGATCAAGAAGTATCGAAGATGGTTTGAACTCCGCTCAAAGGAAAACATCATTGGAGAACCATCAGATGGCGTCAAGACTCGAAGATCAATGTGCAACCTCGTCTTTGACATTAATCAGAACTGCATCAACGAAGATAAGATTTTCAACTGTTTCTTATCATCTACAGAGCCCAAGGATGTTGAAGAAGCTCTGAAGTCCATTCAATGGGTCATCGCAATGCAAGAAGAACTCAATGAATTCAACCGGAATTCAGTTTGGGAGCTTGTGGATCGACCAGACGATGCAAAGGTGATTGGTTTGAAATGGATTTTCAAAAACAAGAAAGACGAAGAAGGAAACGTTGTGAGAAACAAAGCAAGGCTAGTAGCAAAAGGATACAGTCAAGAAGAAGGAATCGACTACGACGAAACGTTCGCTCCAGTTGCCAGATTGGAAGCAGTCAGACTCTTCTTAGCCTTCGCAGCTCACAAAGGTTTCAAGGTACACCAAATGGATGTGAAGTGTGCATTTCTCAATGGAGTGCCCACCGATGAAGTCTATGTGGAAAAACCTCCAGGCTTTGAGGTTGCTGGACCAGAAAATGTGTACAAGCTGAAGAAAGCGCTCTATGGTTTGAAGCAAGCTCCAAGAGCGTGGTATGATACTCTCTCGGAGTATCTTGTTGAACAAGGTTTCAAGAAAGGATCTGTGGACAGAACTTTGTTCACTCTCAAAGAAGGAGAAGATCTCTTACTTGTTCAGATTTATCGATGACATAATTTTCGGATCCAAATCCGAACGCATGTGCAAAAAGTTTGCTGACATCATGACCAACAAGTTCCAAATATCCATGATGGGAGAAATGAATTTCTTTCTCGGATTATAAGTCAAGCAGACCAGCGAAGGAATACTGATCAGTCAGTCCAAGTATGCCAAGGAACTGATAGCCAAGTTCGGTATTCAGCACATGAAATCAGTCAAGATCCCAATGAACACAAACTGGAAAGTTGATCCAGGTTCACAAGAAAAATCTGTCTCTTCGACGAAGTACAGAGAAATCATTGGATCTTTGCTGTATTAGACTGCGAGCAGACCAGACATCTCATTTGCAGTCGGGGTATGTGCAAGATATCAGTCAGATCCAAAGGAAGCTCACTTGGATGCAGCAAAGCGAATTCTGCAATATCTTAAAGGCACACCCAACTTAGGATTGTGGTAACCAGCAGACGACGACTTCAAGCTCACCGGATATTCAGACTCAGATTTTGCTGGATGCAAAATTGATCGCAAATCAACCTCCAGAACCTGTCAATTCCTAGGCAACAAACTCATCTCATGGTTTTCAAAGAAGCAGACTTCAGTCGCCACCTCCACAACTGAAGCTGAATATGTTGTTGCCGGAAGCTGCTGCTCACAACTCCTGTGGTTAGTCCAACAGTTGAAGCACTATGGGATAGACGAAAAGGAAGTTCCAATCTATTGCGACAGCTCCAGTGCTATTGCAATCTCCCAGAATCCAGTTCATCACACCAGAGTCAAGCATATTGCTATTCGACATCACTTCATCCGTGATCACGTCGAAAAGAAGAACATCTCTGTTGAATGGATTTCAACTGCTGTTCAAAGAGCGGACTTGCTGACCAAAGCTCTTCCAGAAGAAAGGTTCAACGATCTGTGTGGAAGGATCGGCCTCATCAACCCTGAAGAGTGATGCTGTGTTTGAAGATTTTCTCAAACAGTCATGCTGACTGGTGGTCAACCAACTGCTGTTCTACGACCGCTGACGTGGAAAGCAATCAAGACAAGCGCTCATCTGAAGAGAAGTCATCCTGATGAATCAACCAGGATCAAGTGGTATCGACTGACTACGATGATCAGTAAGTATTTTTCAAGCTTACTATTTAAAATCAGTTATATCAGTTAAGTGCTTTGTGTTTTAATTCAAAATATTTCTCTAACTGATCAGTTTCTTTCAAAACCTTTAACTGATTGTTGGAAAATGGAATATCCGAGAAGGACAAGTATTTTAAAAGGGAAAATCTGTTTTGATTGAACTTGTCCAGATCTTCTCTAAAAATCTTTCCAACCTGTTGCCTCTGTGATCAAATTTCTTGAGAACCTCATTGACATGACATAATGCAATGATACATCTCACCTTTTTGAAGCTTCAGTCCCCTGCAGTGACGGCGGACGTGAATTTTTCTTCAAAAATATTTTAGGCACAGTTTTCGAAAAACTTTTCATCTTCATACTTGGTAAAATTTATCTATTTATACCATATTGTCTTCACATATTTTTCTGCATCAACTAACAACTCTCCACAGCCTTCACTGTGAGAAAAATTTACAATCTTTCCAAAGTTGCAGAGAAAATTTGTTCCAACTAAAGGAGAAATCAATGACTGCAAAGTCATGGAGTGGGAGAATGACGCTCACATACTTGGTCTTCACCGGACCCTTCCACTGGATCTCAACGTCTCTCCGACGTCAAAGTTTGCTCTACCCTCACTTGTATCCAGCGAAGCGAGTGTCTTCCATCCTCATGCCCGGCACATGGTTTGAAGTACCTGTCTGAGGAAGACGGACTTCACCTGGGTCTCAGGAAAGCTTCTCACCTTTTGGTGAAGCTTCCATGTGGTGCAACAGCAATGAGCAGGAGCTCGTTGTCAACCGGCGCAACATCGACAGTGCTAGTCCTCAAAACTGTTTTCAGCAATGAGCAGGAGCTCGTTGTCAACCGGCGCTAATCGGCCCAACCTCGCCGTAAATCGATTGGGCTGCGAGAAGAAGAAGACGCACCGGTCTTCTTTCCCGTTGAAGTAGAAGCACCAAGCCGACATCTGCTCCCTTCGGCTTCTGCTACCTGAACTGGAAGCCGCTCGTCCGATGCCACGGCCCCTCTACCGCCAAGCTGTCTCTAGCACCGCACTCAGCTCAATTACGCCCGCATCTCCGAGCTCCGCCTCGACGGCTTCGGCCTCTCAGGCAAGATCAGTCGAGGCTTCGAGAAGCTCCAGTCCTTCAAGCTGCTCTCCCTCTCCAACAACAACCTCACCGGCATCATCACCCCCGACCTCGCCCTTATTCCCAATCTTGAGCACCTCAACCTCAGCCGCAATTCCCTCTCCGGCAACCTCCCGCCTTCTCTCTCCACCGTCCAGTTCCTTGAACTCTCGCACAACGCCTTCTCCGGCCCACTCAGGCTCGCCGCTCAGGCCGTCCACTCTTCTTCGCACGGGGCGCGTCGAACATTTTGGCAGCGAATCAAGCGAAACTGTTCAGAGTGAAGAAGTTGGCCGGATTCCGGCGAGAGAGGGAGGCTGAATAGTGAAGGTGGGCCCCACATTTAATTAAAAAATTAAAAAACGGTTGACTAACGGAAGAATTAACGCCGTTTGGTCAGAGGGGCCTAATTGCACGTTTTTTTTAGTTCGGGGGTTTAGTTGCACACAAAGTGAGTAAGGGGGCTATACGTTATAAGGGCTACCACTAGAAGGGCCTATCTGCACATTTTCCCTTAAGAATAACCATATATTAAAGTGGAGAAACACACGCACATACAACGATTTGAAATTATCGTAGACAAAAGTTTCAAAAAAAAAACACGGACTTACACTCCGTTGTCGAAGACCGTAAACCTATGTTGCACAGGTGCGGGGGCGCGGGTGCGGGAGCGATATGATTCGGGTGCGGGGATACGGAATTTCAAAAATTATGGGGTGCGATTCGTGAATGATACGTCTATTATATTTATATATTTTATTACATATAACCAATCAAATATATATATATATATATATTTATATATTTTATTATATATAAAACCAATAAAACTTATAGGGTGTGATTCGAGAATTTAGAAGAGTTAGATTAGAGAGTATAATGTATTAGTTTAAATATTTAATACTACATTTAAGTAAAAATATATAAATTGAGCCCAATAAAATAAAAGCATGACCCATGAAATTAACAGAAATCGGCCCATGAGATTTAATTAAAAGAATCGGCCCATTTTCTTCTCAACCCTATTCTCTCTCCTTCCTCACAACCCACCGCCCCCCCTCTCTCTCTCTCTCTCATCCGTAATCCCTTCCCCAAACACTCTCTCTCTCTCATCCGTAATCCCTTCCCCAAACAGCTCGAGCAGCAGCACCTCCACCACCACCAATGGCCTCCGCCACTCCCCTTCCTCCATTCCCATCACAAGATCCGACCCCAACAACCCCTACCCGACCACCTTCGTCCAAGCCGACACCTCCTCCTTCAAGTAGGTCGTCCAAATGCTCACCGGCTCCACTGACGCCGCCGTTGCTACTGCTCCTTTCTCGGCTGCATCAGCGGCGCCTGTCCTTCGGCCTCGCCGCCCTGCTCAACCGTCTCGGATCATGCCACCTCGCCTCCTGCCAGCCAACAACCGTCTGTCGAGAGTGAATCCCGATTCGCGAATCCAATTTTTTTTTTTTTGGGGGGGGGGGGGGGATTTGCCAGGTGGCGAATCCCGTACGAATCCCACGCGAATCGCGCCCGCACCCGCCCCCCGCGCGAATCGGATACTGCACGGGGTTGATTTTGCGCGAATCCGTGCATCCTAGCCGTAAACAAAAGCTTAAAAAACATCCACATATATTATGGGTTTTACAGTACCAATATTAATTGCTTACTAAAGACTACATGTGTAGTAATAACTCAAAACATTGCGCACATGCACTATAGTTAGTTTGGTAAACAACCCATAGCCTATATGTATAAACTATGCCTTTTTTTTTTTTTTTTTTCAAAAAACGTAGTCACTAGAAAAAATCCAAATTTGTAATAGTAACATAAAAATAAGGGATATTGACCTCTAAAATTAAGTACAAACCTTTAACCAATTTATTAATTTTTCTTGAGCTTGATATGATAATATATCAACTTTCCTTTTTTTATTATTTTATTACAAAACAAAAAATCTTCAAATTTAGATCCATTTTAAAGTGAATTAAGCTAAAAAAATCATGATAAATTCTACGTCTTTAATTTTTTTTAAGTTAAAAAATATAGCACAAATTCAAGCTAAGACGAAAAAAAAAAACAAAAACAAAAACAAAACAAAATTCACGTACGCATCACACTCTTTTCTGAAATTTATAAAAATTTGAAGATTTTAATTTTGTGATAAATTAATAATTTTTTTTAATGTTTTTGTATTATCATTATTGAAATTGTAGCACATATAAAAGCAAAAAAAAATAACTAAATTTAATTTTGTTTTATTTACATGACAAAATCCCTTAAAATAAATCGAACTCGTTTAATTATCTGATATATTCATTCGATGTGTGTTCGGTCAATCTCGTGGGGCATGTTGAAGAGAATGTCTATTGCATCACTTAATTGTCTCTTCTTCAACTAAAAGAATAAACAACTAAGCCTCTGATCATCACTTCACCGAAGTAGACAAGCATATATACAGACTATTGTTAGATAAAATTTAAAGAGGTAATATATGGAATTGACCATTTTCCTATTGTAAATTTTAAAATTAGTCTATCAAATAAATTTTTTAAAAATTGGTCAATTTTTGTGCAAAAATACAAAATTACCTCTAACATAAAAAATAAAAATTGGCCACTCTCCTCTTTCTTTTTCTCACATATCTCTTTGTTTCTCACGTGACTGTGCCTCTCATCCTCTCTCTCTCTCTTTCTCTCTCTCCCTCACATAAGGTAGTGCATGTCGATTTTCAAATTTGTTCAATTGGAATCCACCTCTTACTTTTATTTTATACTATATCATTAATATAATGACTCATTGGTTAAGTATTACTAATTTTAATAATACTCCCTCCGTCCCACCATTTTAGTCCCCTCCCACTTTTCACACATATTAAGAAAATGCATTTAATTTTTATATTTTTATCTTTTATACCCTTATTTATTATTTTCACACATCCTTTTCACATTTAACTGAAGCATTAAATAAGGTTAATTTAGTAAAAATAATATTTTTATATAGTATTAATTAGTAAAGTGGACTATCTTTTTGGGACATCTCAAAATGGAATAAGGGACTAAAATGGTGGAACGGAGGGAGTAATATTTATTATATTCCGTCCCACCATTTTAGTCCCCTCTGATAACACTCATATTTCCATGGTTTTTAATATTCATATGATGTTAATTTTATAGGAAATTGAGTGTTGGATGATTGTTTTGTGCTTAATTTGCTTTATCTTGTGAAACATGATTCTTACTCGAACTTTGAAAGAATTTGCAGATTTATTGAGTTCGAATTTTGAACAATGTTCTGAAATAGAAGTTTTAGATCGTCTTGATACGAGTTCGTGAGCGCAAACGGATCATAAATCGGAGTTTGGACGAGAAAGTTATGGCCGAAACAAAAAAACGTCGCGCGCAGTAGTCAAAATTCGGCGACCTAAACGGCGACCGCCGAAAATTGGCATTTTAAAGAAGAAATTCGGCGACCTAAACGGCGACCGCCGAGTTGGTCGCCGAAATCCCTGTTCAGATATTGGCCTGGTGGAGAAAAAACGGCGATCGCCGAATTTTAGCTGTTTTCAGGCCAAATTCGGCGACCAGTTCGGCGACCGCCGAACGGGTTGCCGTTTTTAGGCGTGTTTTCGTATCTTCCGCGTTTTTACGTTTTTCCAAGTTATTTTCGAGCTCAAACTCTGTATTTTACCCTAAGACTATAAATAGGTCCTCTTTTGACCTATCTAGGGTTCCCAGCTTTAGTTTTTCAGTTCCCAACATTCATATTTCAGTTTTATAGCTTTAGAATATTTTAGCTTTCCAGTTTTCAAGGCTTGGATCAAGATTGAAGATTCAAGTCGCTACAATCGTTTTAATTCGGTTTTTATACAATTTGTTTTTACAATTGCGTTCAATTTAATTATGTTTATGTTTGATTTTATTATGTCTGACTAGTCTTTTAATCTGAACCTAGGGTTTGTACATAGCTGATTGATTATGTGTTTTTGATTTATTGATATCAATTTGCCTTCCAACTTGTGATTCATGATTCCTGGTGCCTGTTCTCTTGTGAATTATCTGATCAATGATTTACATGTCTAGCTGTTCAGTTTGAGTCTTGAATGCGATAATTGTTCAGCCGATTCAGGAATGCATGATATAGTGTTAGCCTTGAGTCTTGAATGCGATAGGTGAAGCTATAGGAAGCTATTCTTTATGTGCTATTTGGAGTTAATTTATTCCTTGGAGTCTTGAATGCGAAAAGGGATTTATTAATCTACGTTCATAGGTGGTCGTTAGAGACGCTTGTGAATAATATAGTGATCTTTCATCAGGGTTGGATTAAAGTTGGTAATTGAATCAATAGGTTAAATGCATGTAGTTGATTAGTGAAAGTACATCCCTAGGGTCAGAGTTTTCCATATTTTTGAGTTAAGTAATCGTTATTTATATGCTCTTTAGTTTTAATTTAGTTAATCTTAGTTCATAATTCACCTTCAATTTCGTTTCACTTGCATACTGTGAGAGTCTGTTTAGGAAGTAGATAGAGTGATTTCGTCTTACAGTCTCTGTGGATACGATACTCTGCTTGCTGTTTTCGTACTACAATTACACTGTTTGGTTGCAGTTATTGTTGCTATAAAAATAGTGATCAACTTTTTGGCGCCGTTGCCGGGGACTGTTTAGATTTTGCTTTAATATTTCCAATAGGACTTTATAGTACTACAAGTTTTTTTTGTTTTTATTTTTCTTTTCTAACTTTTATAAGTTGAGTTTCTATAGGTTGCATATGAACACACGATCTCACGGGAATCCTCTCTTTGAGTTTGACCCTGAAATCAACAAGACCTTGCGCAATCTAAAGAAGCAGAACGATCAAGTTGAGATAGAAACGATGGCTACTCCAGAGCAAATCCAAATTCGAGCTCTGCAAGAGCAGTTGAAGAAGCTGCTTGATGCACAGGAGACGAGAGAGGCTCAGAAACAACCAGCCATCAATGAAGCGTTCATTCCACAGTATGTGTACCAGGAGCCCCCACGAGTGAACGTCAACAACTTTGAGCTGAAAACGGGTTTGATCACGATGGTCCAACAGAGCCAATATGGTGGACAAGCGATTGAAGACCCTAATGCGCACCTGGCGCATTTCCTGGAGCTGTGTAGCACGGTGAAGATGAATGGTGTCCCTGATGACATTATCCGTCTTCGTCTTTTTCCCTTTTCACTGCGAGATAAGGCGAAGTCGTGGTATCATACGCTGCAGCTGGGAGATAATATCGTGTGGGAGGATTTGGCTCATGCATTCCTACGCAAGTTCCATCCGCCTGGCCTTACATTGAAGTTGAAGATGGACATCGTGCAGTTTCAGCAGTACGATGGAGAAAAGCTAGCGGAGACTTGGGAACGGTATCAGGAGAAGCTCAGAAAGTGCCCAAGCCATGGATTTGATGAAGGCACGCTAGTCATAATGTTCTACAATGCCTGCGGGGAGCGTACAAGGATGCACATGGATACAGCTGCAGGTGGCTCTCTACTTCAGAAGAGCAGTTCTGATGCATGGAACATTATTGATAGTATGGCTTCTACAAGCTACCAATGGCCATCTGAGCGAATACAATTGAAGAAGGTTGCAGCTGCTTCCAGTTCTGATCCTATTGCAGCAATGGTTACTCAACAAGCAGCGATGGCTACGCAGCAGACAGCAATGGCTACACAGCTGGCAGAGTTGACTACAAAACTTGGTGAGTTGAATGTTGGACGTCCTGAGCAAGCCGTGATAGATCCGTCAGTTATGGAAGATGTCAATTATGTGAATGGCAGAAATTATGGGAATTTCCAGCGAGGACAGCCAGGAATGTATGGCAGAAATCAACAATTTCAGCAGGGTCAGCAGAAGTTTCAGCCAGGAGCGCGCCCGCATCCTAACCTTTCTTACGGTAATCCAAACAATGCTTTGCAGCCTCCACCTGGATTTTATATGTCTAGCGGAGGAGTTATAAATGAGCCGAAGAAGGTATCAATGGAGGATATGATGCAGCAGATGTTAATGAAGATGACTGGGATGGAGACAACTGTTAGTTCAAGGATGACTAATTTGGAGTCTCAGGTGGTAAATATTGGGAATAATTTTTCAGCACTGTCCAAGCAAGTGCAGATTTTGGAGACTCAAGTTGGTCAGATGGCCAACCAAGCAACTGCACAACACAAGCCAGGCCAATTTCCTAGCAACACTCAGTTCAATCCGAAGATCCAACATCAACAGCCTCAGCAAAATCAGCAATGTCATTCCATCCGGGTGGTTGATAATTTAGCTGAGGATGAAGGTATTTCTGTTTCTCCTCCTCTTCCATTCCCGAGGCCAAGATTAGATGAGCAAAGCTCCAAATTTTTGGAGACATTTAAGAAGTTGGCTGTGAATATTCCTTCTGTGGAAATCTTGAGAAACAAGCCAAATGAGGTGAAAATTGTAAAGGCTGTGATGGAAAAGAAGAGTGCATTCAATGAATTTGAGGAGGTGCTCGCAGTGAAGGAGTATCAATTGCCTCCAAAGAGAGAAGATCCGGGCAACTTTAATATTCCTGTGAAGATTGGAAAGTCATTGTTTGAGAAAGTCATGTGTGACACCGGAGCAAGCATAAATGTCATGCCTCTCAAAGTTTATAGGAAGTTGCAGCTGGGGAATTTGAAGCCAACCAACAAGACAATTCAGCTTATTGATAAGTCTTGCTCTAAACCTCTAGGAGTTGCGGAAGATGTGCTTGTGAAGGTGGGTGATTTTTTCTTCCCAGTCGACTTTGTAGTGTTGGATATTCCGGAGGATCCAAAGATGCCTTTGCTGTTAGGGAGACCTTTCCTTGCCACTTGTGGAGCAAAGCTAGATATGCAAAGGGGGACGATGACATTGGGAGCCTATGGGGAAACTGTGATTTTCAAGAAACCTCCACCAAAGGAAGTTCCCCAGAATGAAGTGATTAACTTGGCTGACAGTTTTCTAGCAAATTTGGAGGATGAAGAGGTTGAGAAGAATGAGCTGCCCAAGTATGAAGCCAAGAAAAAAACTCCAAAGCCAAAAGAAGTTCTGACTTTTGAGATGTGTTTGTTTTTGGAGCATGATGGGGGGTCTTTGAAAACCCATACCCCCAAGAAGAAAAAAGTGAAATTTCGGATTTTTCGGAACAAGAATGAGAAGGGGGCAATGCTTGTGGAGGATGTCCGAGCCAAGAGAAGTGTTTTTGTGGAGAGGGCACCCAAAAGTAGAAAAGCTTTCCAATGGTTAGAGTGTTGTTTCCGACCTCCATGAGTTTTTGAGGTATCGTCAAGCTCTAGACGTTAAATTAAACACTTGTTGGGAGGTAACCCAACCGTTTTCTTTGTTTTGTTTTCCTTTCGTTTAGTTTCTTTTTGTTTCTTTGTTTTCTTTGTTTTCTTTGTTTTCTTTGTTTTGGGGTTTTTAGTGCAGCGTTGAGCTTGGAAGATGCGGGAACTCGCGCTTGATTCATACCACCACCATGGAGCATGTTTTTTTCTGTGAGTAGTGACACGCATATCATCATCCCTCCAAACTTATTTTCGAACTTATGTTCTGTAATAAGTTTGGGGGAGGGGGTGAGAGTAGATATGTGTATCACTTTTATCTTTTTGTTAGCTTTATTGTTTTATCCTGCTTGGTTGGTGGTGTGTGATTGTTTTTGAGATGATTATTGCTTCTTTAGATTTCTGTGAGATGCCAATGATGATTTCTGTGGAAAAAAAAAAATTGGAATTTGATTTTCTTTGATGATTTGAGCATATTGAAACTAATTTGCATAATTCTAGAGTGATTTTGACCTTGACTTTTAGACGTTGAATAAACCTGTGAGATTTTGAGCTATATCTGTTTATCATACACAGTTTATTCTTTGTTGTGAGTTTTGTCATTGCATGTGGTGATCTTCTAGAACTTGCCATGGTTTCTGTGTCGAGGTTGCTGTTGTGCCCAGGATTAGGAGATGATTTTAGGCCATCTTTTGCTAGCCACATTATTATCCCAAACACTGTCCTTGAAAAAATTATCCTTTGTTATCCACTTTGAGCCTATTTAGCTTTTATTCTTTAGCTGGATGATAGGGGGTGATGTAGTATATGGGAATCTTTGTGTGGTGAATATTCATAGTGGGTTGTGAAAAAGAAGGGATGATTTTGTGTTACTTTTTACTCTTATGAGCTCTAGAAAAGTTGTGGAAAGAAAAAAAAAAGAAAAAAAAAGAAAAAGAAAAAGAAAGAGAAAAAAAATATAAAGTCGAGTGTATATTGAGATATTTGTTTGAATATCGACTTTGTGTGTTGGAAATAAATGGAGAGCATAAAAGAGTGTTTAGTTCTATTTTGTGATGATTAAATCCCTTGAGTTGTGTGATTATGGTGGCATAGTTGGGAGGAAGATGGAATTTATTCCATACTTGATTTGTGAAGCTATAAGGTTGGTGTTCTTAAATTATTTTAAGTCACTTAGCCTATATTTCCCTACCTTAACCAATGTCCCTACATTATAACCCGAAGAAAAAGACCTTTTTGATTTTAGTCCTGGCACATTTTTAGCGATGGAGATTGTAGACGATTGACAAGCCTATGGTAAGAGATCTGCATTGCATTGAATTCGATGAGAGCATATACGTCCTATATATTCCATCAAATTGAGAGTTGAGTGATACACATACCTTGTGAGATTCAATTGTTTGGAATGTCAAGGTTGATTTTGCTATAGGTTGTGTTTATTGGTGAATTTTGTGCTTAATTGTTGAGGATTTGAGAATTCTATCATTCTTTATCTTTCGGAGGCATTGATGAGCTAGATTTCTTACCCATTCGTGTTATTGATTTTATTCTTCCAATTATTCGAGGACGAACAATGGCTTAAGTTTGGGGAAGTTGATAACACTCATATTTCCATGGTTTTTAATATTCATATGATGTTAATTTTATAGGAAATTGAGTGTTGGATGATTGTTTTGTGCTTAATTTGCTTTATCTTGTGAAACATGATTCTTACTCGAACTTTGAAAGAATTTGCAGATTTATTGAGTTCGAATTTGGAACAATGTTCTGAAATAGAAGTTGTAGATCGTCTCGATACGAGTTCGTGAGCACAAACGGATCATAAATCGGAGTTCGGACGAGAAAGTTATGGCCGAAACAAAAAACGTCGCGCGCAGCAGTCAAAATTCGGCGACCTAAACGGCGACCGCCGAAAATTGGCATTTTAAAGAAGAAATTCGGCGACCTAAACGGCGACCGCCGAGTTGGTCGCCGAAATCCCTGTTCAGATATTGGCCTGGTGGAGAAAAAACGGCGATCGCCGAATTTTAGCTGTTTTCAGGCCAAATTCGGCGACCAGTTCGGCGACCGCTGAACGGGTCGCCGTTTTTAGGCGTGTTTTCGTATCTTCCGCGTTTTTACGTTTTTCCAAGTTATTTTCGAGCTCAAACTCTGTATTTTACCCTAAGACTATAAATAGGTCCTCTTTTGACCTATCTAGGGTTCCCAGCTTTAGTTTTTCAGTTCCCAACATTCATATTTCAGTTTTATAGCTTTAGAATATTTTAGCTTTCCAGTTTTCAAGGCTTGGATCGAGATTGAAGATTCAAGTCGCTACAATCGTTTTAATTCGGTTTTTATACAATTTGTTTTTACAATTGCGTTCAATTTAATTATGTTTATGTTTGATTTTATTATGTCTGGCTAGGATGCGGGCGCGCTCCTGGCTGAAACTGCTGCTGACCCTGCTGAAATTGTTGATTTCTGCCATACATTCCTGGCTGTCCTCGCTGGATGCATTAAATAACTGAAGCATTAAATAAGGTTAATTTAGTAAAAATAATATTTTTATATAGTATTAATTAGTAAAGTGGACTATCTTTTTGGGACATCTCAAAATGGAATAAGGGACTAAAATGGTGGAACGGAGGGAGTAATATTTATTATATTCCGTCCCACTATTTTAGTCCCCTCCCACTTTTCACACATATTAAGAAAATGCATTTAATTTTTATATTTTTTATCTTTTATACCCTTATTTATTATTTTCACACATCCTTTTCACATTTAACTGAAGCATTAAATAAGGTTAATTTAGTAAAAATAATATTTTTATATAGTATTAATTAGTAAAGTGGACTATCTTTTTGGGACATCTCAAAATGGAATAAGGGACTAAAATGGTGGAACGGAGGGAGTAATATTTATTATATTATATTGCTATAATATCAAATAGGAAATTATTTTTCTATAATTTCATTATAGTCTATAATTAAATTAATATTAAAGAAATGAAATGATTGAATATTTTTTGTAGCATCTCCTATTCGCAAGGGATGGGGGCGTTACAATTAACAAATTATCTTAGTTTTGCTTTCACTTTCGTTGTTGCTATGTAGCGAATTCGCGCATGGAAAATTGCAGAATTGATTCTGTAATAAACACTCACACTTACAGTGGCGTGAGTTACGTTGATTGAAACAATTTCTTCTGCATTCGAATTCACAACCAACTCTATTAATTGCTAGTTGTGAATTCCAATTTTAAAGTTTGAATTCACAGCTAGAAATAGTGGTAGTCGTGAATTTGAATTTTAAGACTTGAATTCACGACTATAAATAACTAGCATTTGCACTCGTGCAACGCACGAAAAATATTTTTATATTTTATTATATATAAAATTGATATTAATTTGATTATTATATAAAAAAAATCTAAATATAATCAAAAATACTATAATTTAAGATAAATATATTTTAGTTTAATATAAAAATAATAAACAATAATTCATATTAATAAAAATTGATATTGTAAAAAAGAAAACAATATAAGTTAAAAGATAATTGAAAAAAAAATAGATTTATTCAAAAAAAAGTGGAGAGAGGAGAGTGAATTTTCTTAAGTTTTAATCTTTAAATAAATATAATTTTTATATTTTAAATCCAATATTTACATAAAAATAACATATAATCAAATTAAAGCTTTTGTCATGATCTTTAATTTGACATGCATATCAAATATTTTATAATTAGTCAAATTTCACAATTTTAAAAAAGAAATAAAATAGAAAAATAAGAAGTTAAAGGAAAAAAGCAAAAAAAAGATGTATAGCTTATAAATAAACCTTCAATTTTATTCTAACTACAAAATTGCCACTCAATTTTGAAATTGAAAACTCTACTTTTAATATAGTATAGATGTTAGTCGTGTATTTGAGTTTGAAACATTGATTCATGACAAACAATATTTCTAGTTGTGAATTCAAGTTTTAAAACTTTAATTCATGACTAACAATATTCCTAATTGTGAATTCAAACTTTAAAACTCGAATTCAATTGTGAATTCGAGTTTTAAAACTTGAATTCACAACTTAAATTAGAGCTAGTTATAAATTCGAGTTTTAAAGCTAGAATTCACAACTAAAAATAGTATTGGTTGTGAATTCATGGATAATTTTAAGTTTTTTATGTGAAGGGTAAAATGGTAAGTGTGACCAATTTTTAATTTTTTTTATCTTAATGGATAATTTTTATTTTTACTATTCCAAAGTGGCTATTTTCAAAATCCACTTAAATTAATACACAATTTTAAGTATAGATAATTATTAATAAAAAATTAAAAATTATATCAAAATTCATATATATTTTTTTTCTCTCAAGATCCTTACATTAGTATATTTTAATTAAGATATCTAATTAAATTAGATTGAGTAAAAGTCATTCACGCAGATAGTACAAACAACCAATAAATTTTGCGACATATATGAGTGAAGAAACCTATAGGCTATATTAATACTAATATATAGTCCTCACTTACTTATAATTAATTATGGTGTCCTCAATTTAAGAAAAAGCGTAGATCAAAGTGGAGAAACACACATATATTACGATTCAATGTAATCGTAGACCAAAGTTTAAAAAGTATCGACATGCACGACATTAGCATTACACCCC
The DNA here is from genome assembly GCF_028751815.1 of Salvia miltiorrhiza. Classification (NCBI taxonomy): domain Eukaryota; kingdom Viridiplantae; phylum Streptophyta; class Magnoliopsida; order Lamiales; family Lamiaceae; genus Salvia; species Salvia miltiorrhiza. The sequence goes on from NC_080388.1 coordinate 10,966,253, forward strand.
GTGCAATGCAAGGGAAAATATTTTTAATTTTTATATTTATATAAAATTAATACTAATTCAATTATTATACTTGTAAATATAATAAAAAATTAATTTTAATTGAAGGTGTCAAAGGACCGAACAGTTTAGTTTACTGATACTAAACAATAACCACTTGGCTTGACTGGTGTCAAGAAACCATCTGTTTAGTTTCTTGGTACTAAACAACCACTCAAACACACTTTTCTCTTGTTCGAAAAAAGGTTTGGACACTTCCAACTAAGACTACTGAGAACATGCTTTCAAGTAATCTATACTAGGCTAATGATATAACATGAGGTGCCTAATCTATTAAGAGAGTTTTGATAATCAGTTAGACTGATTTTACAACGATAATTTACTCTCTTCTTTGATTCGAAATTTATCTATCTATGGAAGATATTGGCTCTCTAATTTGACAGAGCTTCAGCGTATGTATTTGAATCGGTCCTCCCCAGATTGAAGGTTTTCCTCGAGCTCTATTTATAGCGAAGTCTTGAATAGATCCGTTGGAGAGATGGTCTTCAGGATTTCTGCCATTGTGGGACATTCTGTGCTTTGGGCTGAGGCTTCAATCTGTTTTGCTCCTAATTGGTTAAGAGTTTGAGTCCACTTTGTCCTAGGAGCATGGTGTGTCAGTACTTTGGCACCAAAAATGAAAGTTGGCATACTGGAAATGACGATCTTCAAATCTGATGCATTTAATGCCGTTGTAGAAGCATTTAATGCGGATCTCTGAGCTTCAGTCTGAAGAAGAAAGTTGACTGATAAAGCTTCAATAATCAGTCGTGATTTTATCTTTTACTTGATCAGTCGTTGACTTCAGTAAGGTTGTCCTTTGTATCTCCAGTATCTTTCCTCGGTTGATGAGTCTTCAGTCGAGCTTTGATCTTCAAAGTCTTTAGTCTTCAGTTTCTTCTGTCTATGTCATCGAGAAACTACAGCTATCAGTTACCTTCATTCTAGTCAAAAGATTGAACTATAACAGTTGAGTTCAAGTAAGAGGAGAAAATAAATCTAAGAGTTTTGGGATCATCAAAACTGGAATCGGATATTTCTTCTATTTTCCAACAATGTGGGTTGTAAACTCCAAGTAAAGCACACATAAATATCAATGAGCTTCACGAAATCAGTGCAATTAAACACATATTTATACATCATCAATAAAACTCCAAACGTTTTAGCAGAATCTAGGTTGTAAACTCCAAGTCAAGCATCACTAAAATTCAGCCACACAAGCAAAACTCCATATATTTTTCCTATTGCCACTATAAAATAGAGTATTGAAATCGAAGAAACAACAGAGAAAAATCCAGCACATGCGTGATTACCTAGCTAATACGAAACAGAGAAAGAGCAGATCAACAAATCGTCGGCATCGGCGTCTGTAAATTGAGTGGCTTACGAAGGATCTTTGGTAGACAGTGTAGATTAATATTGTGCAAATTCAAAAATTTATATGAAAAATCAAGGTGTAGAGCTATATGGGAAGGATGAAATCCGGAGATTTGCCTTTCCAAATCTATCACTCCCAATTACTTACCTTGATTCATGAATATGTAGTTGTGGGGAAGAGACATTTGCAGCCATGGATGAAGGACCTCCCAAATTTGTACCATCGAAATTGAGAGAGAGAGAGAGAGAGAGAGAGAGAGAGAGAGAGAGAGAGAGAGAGAGAGACTGAATCTCTCAATTTAAGCGCCGATTATTTGAGATTAGGTTCAAGATTGATTGAATAATAGAGAAATCTGAGAAAAGAAACAGCCGATTGATTAATATAGTGAGAGAAATCATCGATGGGTTGAAGAACATAACAGAAAGCTTAGTATTTTATGAAGATTAACGGCTGAAGATTATATGTTGATTGAATGAATTTTTGAGAAGATGATATAATACAAGTGAGTGAGTAACCCGGCTGATCTGTAAATCATAATTAATTATTAAATCTATTTTAAATAAATAAATAGATAATTAAACGGTAGATTACTAATGGATTAGGAAATGAGGTTAATTGTCGTTAAATCCATATACTTTTTCAGTTTTCGGTTTTTTCCCATAACAAAAAAAATTTAATTTAAAATCCATGAATTGGAAAATCGATAGTAAATTTTCCCCGCGTCCGATTTTCGGCCATCGGCGAAATGAGTCGGATCCTATGTGGCATGAGTTAGATTCTATGTGGCGTAATTGAATTATAAAATCAGTTAATCCAAATCCATGTCATCTTCCAGATTCTGTGCAATATTTCTTCAAAATCATACCCACAAAAGCCATGTCACTCTTTAAACTTAACACCTGAATTGAATTGCACCACATAGGATCTGACTCATTTCGCCGATGGCCGAAAATTGGACGCGGGGGAAATTTCCTATCGATTTTTCAATTAATGGATTTTAAATCAGATTTTTTTTTGTCATGGGAAAAAACCGAAAAATGAAAAAGTATGTGGATTTAGCAGCAATTACCTAAGAAATAATAGGTAGCGCTTAGTAGATTTCAAAGAGAACAAAATGGAGTGATTTGAGAGCGCCACGTAGAACAGAGAATGGTCGTGGGCTCTCAAAAATGCAATTTATTTAATAATAGATAGATTACCTACACACTTAAAACGCTAATTATCTGCAACTCCTTAATTCTCGTGTCGAAAACAAATGCATCAAGATTCGTGGGACGGAAGGAGTATTAAACAAGTAATATGAATAGTTGGATACTATAAACAGTGTATTATATTTTTTTCCTTATATTTCTTATTTATATACACATATATATATATATAGATATATAAAATATATAATATATATCTACATTAAAAAAAATGGGAGGGGGCTTCAGCCCCCTGGATCTGCCAGTGGTCTTGACTATGTTTGATTTTTTCAAAGACCATGATATAGTGTTGTAGAAAAAGCCCAAATTTATACTCCCTCCGTCTATGAAATAAACTCCCAGTTGGGGTTCGGCACGGAGACTAAGAAAGCTGAAAAAGGTGTTGTGAGTGGGATAAAATGATAGTTGACCAAAAGTGATAAAAGTGTTGTGGGTTGGCCCATAAGTGATAAAAAGTAGTAAATATAGAATATAAAAGTGATAAATGTAATGTGGTGTGGGCCCATGAATGATAAATGTAAGTAAATATATAATATAAAAGTGATAAAAGTGTTGTAGGGGTGGGCCCATGAATGGTAAAGGATAATAAATGTAGGAAATAAGGGAGGGTATAATTATCCAAAAAGCAGAATAAGAGTTTATTTCACGGACAAATATTTAAGGGCAAGTAGGAGTTTATTTCGTGGACAGATGGAGTATATAGTAGTAACATAAAAATAAGGAATATTGACCTCTATATATACAAATTTTTAACGAATTTATGAATTGTTCATAATATTTGGTTTTGGTATGATAATATATAAATTTAAATTTTTTATATTATTTAATTTTATTACAAAACAAAAACCTCCAAATTTTGATCCATTTTAAAGTCAATCAAGCTACAGTTTAATAATAACAGTAGATTAATGTGGAGAAACGCGTACATATACTACTATTTCGAAGTTATCGTAGACAAAAGTTCAAAATACATGGACATACACTATGTAGTCTAAGAAACAGTAAACAAAAGCTTAAAATATGCACATTTACTACGCTAGTTTACATACACCGTAGTAATTGGTTACTATAGGCTATGCGTAGTCATAACTAATAATTGTGCAAATGCACTGTGTTTGTTTTTTATCCCTCTAAATAGAAGGATAATAAAATTTTATGCCTTTAAATAACTTATTTCTTATCCCATATACTATTTTTCTTTCTTTATTTCACTTCAAGGAGGGATAATATTATCTCACCATCCTTGAAATGAAAATAAGGAAGGAAAAATGGTGAACTTTTCTTTTGTGTAAAATGTGGGATAAGAAAGGAGTCATTTAAAGGCATAAACTTTTGTTATCCCTCATTTTCCCATCCATCAAAGTGAATGCATCTCAGTAAACCTATAATCTATACATATAGACTGCGGAATTTTGATCCATTTTAGGGCTAATCAAGCCAAAAAAACTCATGTTAAATTCTATGACTAAATTTTTTGGAAAAGAAAAGGTAATTTTTTTGCGTATCACACTCTCTTGTGAAATATATAAAATTTTGAAGATTTTAATTTCATGATAAATTGATAAAAATTTAATGTTTTTGTATTATGATACTAAAATTAAAGCTCATGTAAAAGTAAAAAATTATTTAATATTTTTTAATTTACATGACAATATATATTCCTTAACATATATAAACCAAGCTCGTTTAAATATCCAATTGATTCTTTTTATATTTGTTCGGTCTTTTACATCACTTAACTGTCTCTTCTTCAACCGGAGAGTTTTGTTTCTCCGACTTTTAGTCAATCAAGCCTTTGAAAAGGTCATCATTTCACGGAAGACGACATTATAATTAGATAAAAATTTAAATACATCATATTAAGTATAATTAATGATTATAAATAAATAATAAAAAAATTATATTAAAATTCACATTTTTTTTTGTTTTCTCAATAGATAGATCCTTGTATTATTATATTTTAATTAAAATATCTAGCTAATTAAATTAGATTGAGTAAAATTCATTAACGGGAGATAGTACAAACCACTAACAAATTTTGCGTCGTGAGTCAATGAACCTATATGCTATATTAATACTACTTGAATGTAGTCCTAACTAAGTTATAAATAACTAGATAGTCCTCCCTCACAATCACAAAAATTACTAATTTCTCAAATCACAACTCCCAACCAATTGCATTTCTCATGGATTTCCTTACAAGCGCAGTTGGATTATTACTAGCCTTAATCTTGTACCATGGTATCAAAACAGTCACCCTGAGGGGCAAAAACCTCCCGCTACCGCCAGGGCCGACGCCGCTGCCCCTCATCGGAAACCTCCACCTGCTCGGCGATCACCCCCACAAATCCCTCGCTCGCCTAGCCAACATCCACGGCCCCCTCATGCGCCTCCGCCTCGGCTTCGTAAACACCGTCGTCGTCTCCTCCGCCGACGTGGCCAAACAAGTCCTGCAGAAGCACGACCTGGCCTTCTCCAGCAGGACCGTCCCCAACGCCCTCCACGCCCAAGACCACTTCAAGTACTCCGTCGTCTGGCTCCCGGCGGCGTCGCAGTGGCGTACCCTTCGCAAAGTCATGAACTCCAACATCTTCTCCGCGAGCTGCCTCGACGCCAACGAGCACCTCAGGAGCAGGAAGGTGGACGAGCTCATCGCATACTGCCGCACGGTGGGTGCGGTGGATGTCGGCAGCGCCGCCTTTAGAACAACCCTCAATTTGCTGTCCAACACCATTTTCTCCATAGATTTGACGGACCCTTTTTCGGATTCCGCTAAAGAATTCAAACAATTGGTTTCCGGCATCATGGAGGAGGCCGGGAAGCCCAACCTAGTAGATTTCTTTCCTTTTTTAGCGAGATTCGATCCACAAGGGATACGGCGTCGTATGACTGTTAATTTCGGGAAAGTGATCGACCTTTTTAGTAGCTTGATCGACCAAAAGATGGAGAAACGGAAATGTCGTGACCAAGAAGAGACAAGTGATGATGTGATCAACACCCTCCTCGACATGATGCCCCAAGAGATTGACCGAACCCACATCGAACGAATTTTTTTTTTTTTTTTTTTTTTTTTTTTTTTTTTTTTTTTTTTTTTTTTTTTGATCGGTCAAAGTCATGTTAGATGTTAGTAGTTAGTTCCCCATCCACTCCAAGAACCACCTTATCTCTCCATTCACCAAACTCCACCTTATATCTCCAATCACCAATTCGTTCCCAAGAGGGATCGAACCCGGGTCACTTCACTTAAGTGAGGACCCGGTGGCCAGTGGGCTAAGCCCCCTGGTTCCACATCGAACGAATGTGTCTGGTAATTAATTAATTACTTCATTCGTCCGTCAAAGATATGTTTATTCCTTTGTAAAACTATTTTTTATGGGTGAAGAGAGTAAATCGTAGTTCGATTTTGAACAGGATCTATTTGCAGCTGGAACAGACACGACTTCGAGCACGATAGAATGGGCAATGGCGGAGGCGTTGCGGAATCCTGAGATCATGAAGAGAACGAAGGCCGAGCTGGAGGAGGTAATTGGGAAAGGGGAAATAGTACGAGAGGGCGACATATCGCGCCTCCCGTACCTACAGTGCATGGTGAAGGAGACTTTGAGACTGCACCCGCCCGTCCCGTTCCTGATCCCACGCAGGGTGGAGCGGGACGTGGAGGTCATGGGCCACACGGTGCCCAAGGACTCGCAGGTCCTTGTGAATGTGTGGGCCATAGGGAGGGACCCCGGCGTCTGGGAGGAGCCTCTAGAGTTCAAACCCCACCGTTTCATGGAATCAGAGGTGGACGTGCGGGGCAGGAATTTCGAGCTCATCCCGTTCGGGGCGGGCAGGAGGATCTGCCCGGGGCTGCCCCTGGCCATGAGAATGGTGCCCGTGATGTTGGGATCACTGTTGAATTCGTTTGAGTGGAAGGTGGAAGGAGAGAAAGTGGAGATGGATGAGAAGTTTGGAATCACGTTGGAGAAGGCTCAATCGCTCAGAGCTGTCCCCATCCCTCTCTAGTTTCACAAATTAGCTACCCCCACCATGCAATTGGTCTAGGGTTATTTTAATTTCTATAATCTTGATTTGATGTAATATGTAATACGTGAATTCACGTGTTTCTTCTCTATCACCTTGAAATTATAACTTTTGGTTAAGAAATTTAGTATAGTATAAATTTTATAACAATAGATCATTTAAGTTGAACCATTTAAAATATGTTATAATAAAAAAAGTCTTGCACAACCTACGACTTATAGTTGTTATGACCTCTTAAATGTAGCTTCTTTTAGTTGCTAAAAGCTGATATAGTCCACAAGGGGACACCAAACGGTGCGAGCTCTTGTCTACGAACATTGATTTTAAAGTAAAAACAAAAAAAAAACAAAAAAAAAGCTGATATAGAGTAAAACCTCTTTAAATGAATAGGTTTAGGCTTAAACTTTTTATTTATTTAAAAGGACGGGGAGGGCTAAAATAAGTACACTTCTTAATATATAAAACTAGTGTATAACCCGTCGAAATTCGACGGGACTTTAAATTATGATTTAAATTATTTGTGTTATTTTTATATAATCCCTTCGTCTCAGTAGAATAGTCTTGTTTCTTTCCAACACATAAATTAAGAAACTTGTTTTTTTAGTGTAAAAATGTGTAAAGGTGTATAAGGCCACAGTGTTTATAGTGTAAAATCATTACAAAAAATAAAAACATGACTATTTTAGCGGGATATCCCGAAAAGGAAAACATGACTATTAGAGTGAGACGGAGGAAGTATAATTATTTTTAATTAATTTAACTTGATGTATTAAAGTTTAGTTTATATTAATCTCAACTATATTTGTCAATTAAATGTTAAATTTTTTGCTAAAATAATAAAAATTACCCTTTTATATAAATTTTGTAGTATAATTTTTCTATATTGACGGATAAAAGTTAATCTCAACTTTATAAGACCAGACTATATCTGACTTTTATGAGTCAATCGTTTGAACATCACTATCTAATGCTTTAAATATCATAACTCACTTCTAAACATTATTTTCATTAGGAGCTTTAAAGACCAAGACTAACTTGTGAGATTATACAATCTGAAACTTATAAGATCATAACTTACTTACAAACATCACCTTGTATGGAGCTTGAAAAAACATAACAGAGTTATGTGCATCATCTCATTTGGAGTTTAAAATACCTTAACTAAGTTTAATTCAAGCATCATTTTGTTTGGAGTTTGAAAGAATAAAACTGGTTAGTAAGCATCATCTTGTTTGAAGTTTGAAAGACCATAACTAAGTTCTGAGAATCATCTCGTCTAAGGCTTAAAAAAATTGATATGAGATTCAAATTATATCATATCAATTTATATGAGAATACTTATTTATCATAACTATTCTCTATCCTATGTGGCACTCTCACAATTTAATATTTGCTTCACCCTCAGTTATGCATTATATGACAGTTTACATTTGTTTTCATCTATTCCTTATTGAGTTTATACAAAACTTCATCAATTCATAACCGAAATAAAAGGCTCAATCTCCATGAATACATTAGCTCATCTATCTTTCCCATGTTGATATTCTATTAAATTTAATCATTGAAAAAAAATTAGATAAAGAAATACTTGTAATATGTATTTAAAATAAATAGTTTTCCATATTTTTTTATAGTTGCAATAGTTTTTCACAGTAAATTTATATTAAACTTCATAATACAAAATCTAAAAAAAATTGTAAATAGATTTCAATATTTGCAAACCTAAATAAAAGTATAGACGTTTTTGAACTAATAGGTTCGTCAATTGATTGTTCATTTTTTTTTCTAAAATAATAAAAATACCCGTTTATATAAATTTTGTACAATTTTTCTATATTTACGAATAAAAGTTAATTTAAGATCTCATATGTCATATAAGCATCATCTCATCTCATTTCTATAAGACCAGTCGATCACCAATAACTCGAAAGACAATATTTTACTTTTGAACGCCAAACTTTTGAGCATTATCTCGTCTGGACCTTGAAACACTATATCTGACTTTTATGTGTCAATCGTTTGAACATCACAATCTGATGCTTTAAATATTATAACTCAAGTCTAAACATTATTTTCATTAGGAGCTTGAAAGACAAGGACTGACCTGTGAGATTATACAATCTGAAGCTTATAAGATCATAATTAACTTCTAAACATCATCTTGTACGGAGTTTGAAAAACCATAACAGGTTTATGTGCATCATCTCATTTGGAGCTTAAAATAACATAATTGAGTTTCACATATCATTTTGTTTAGAGTTTAAAAGAATAGAACTGGCTAGTAAGCATCATCTTATTTGAAGTTTGGAAGACCATAACTAAGTTTCGAGAATCATCTCATCTAAGGCTTAAAAAAATGATATGAGATTCAAATTATATCATATTAATTTATTTAGTATTTCAATTGGTAAATTTTCATAAAAATCAATGTGTAATTCAACTTTTATAAAATAAAAAAAATATATGCAAAATATCTTATTTTATGACCAAAGTAAAATGAATAAATAATTTATTTAATCACTCGTATTTAGTTTTAAAAATAAAATTAAAGAATTTTTTATTTAACCAAATAAATTTGATCAACTTGAATTGACAAAGCAATTCAAATAGTATTAATCTCAATCATTCCACTAATTAAATATAAAATTTTGGGTTGGAGAGTAAGAGCATCCTTTTATATAGATTTAATTTTGGTGAAATCTCATAAAAAATCATTGTGGGATGAGAAAATTTAGATAAATAAGAATGGATAAATATTAAAATCTTTGGAGAATTAGGATAAATAAAAATGCAAAAATATGGTGATGCAACATAGCAGTATTGATTATTAAAAAAAGTGTGTTACCCGTCGAAATTCGACAGGATATTATACTACATTATAATTTATAAATAAATATTTTTTGTTAATAATAGTGGTAATAGTTTACACTATTCGTTTGACATGATTTTGATATCGTTCATAATTTTTTTACATTATTATTATGCCTCAAAAGTAATATCTTTAGCTGACATAACTAAAAAAATCATCTCATAAACACAGCTTATAATTAGAAGTTTTTTCACGTCAATTTGAACTTACAATAACTCGATCAGAATTGGCAAGCCTTTTTACCATTGTGTGTTGTATATTGGCAAGCCCTTTTACCAGAAAAGTCATTTTCTAATGTTTGCAAGTATGGCTCTCTATTTTCTGGACTTGTCTTCATGAGATATAAATCTCTGTACTATAACAATTGTATACAGATTAGTACTAAGGTTGTGTAGGAGAGTTGATTTTCTACTGAGTATCAAGTTCTTTATCATCTAACACCTTCTACAGCTGTTGTATCCCGCCGATTTATGGCCAATGGTCTCACCATCCAGAACACAGCAAGCCTTAAGCTCAGCAAGAAATAGCTTTCTGGTCAGACAACGATCTCTCTGTCGTGGAAAATTGTGAATTCCTTGGCAATGAGGATGCCCTATACGTGCACAGCTTGCGCCGGTACTACAAGTCATGCCGCATCCAAGCTTTCCGGCTTACTCAAAGATTTTATGGTGAACGCACATGCATCAAAGATCCTCTGAGTGTCATGGACTACAATCACTTTGGAGATATGCTACTTTAGGAGGCAGTACTGGAACAACCAGGAACTCTTCATATATACATACATAAAGTTCCAAATTGTCAAGCACCTGAACAATAGACAACCAAAGAAGAGCTTCGATGCAGATTCTCTCATTTCCGATGGTTCCTCAACAACTTCAATCATAAGTTTCAGAATACCTGTTCAACATTTGCAATATAAAAATTGATCCCTAGCTTATAAATAATGTGAAAACAACCTACAAACAAACAGAAGTACTAAAGAGCAAACATACTTCCTCACACTTTTACTTTACTATTTAATAAAGATAAAGAGTCAATAACAGAATGGACTAAACATAAAATACCTCATCATGCTTTGCATATATCATATATTAAATAATTTAAATGCTCTAATATGAGAGGGGCAATCAGATGAATGGATGTATTGTGCAATGCATATACACCAAGTACTAATCATTCACATATACAAAGACTGAAGCTCACTCTTGGGAGTATTCTTAAGAAAAAAAAAAAACTAATGACAAGTTCACCTGAAAAAAACATAATACATTTCTTTAGTTTCTGAATTGGCACCCTTTTTTCCTTAGCAAATATGACACTGACTCGGCCATCAATTCTCGAACACAATATTTAGGGTAGTATCGTAAGTTTGCCGTGATTCAGACGAAGAGTACAACATAAATGGAGAAAGCAAGTAAAGAATGAAAAATTAAGCATATATGAAATCCAAAACTGCAAATAGAATACATAATTGAGAGAGCGCCATGTAGGATACAGAATTGCTGAGAGCTCTCAAATATGTATCTGTATATATAATTAATAGATTTGAGAGCGCCACGTAGGATACATATTTTGAAACAATTCTACCAAAAATATTGACATGAAAGACTGCAAATAGTGCAGGAATTGAATATAAAGATGCAGAAGCAAATTAGATGGAAAATAGTAGCTTTCATTCAGAATTTGTAAACCAAATAATCATAATTTTAAGGGTGGAGAGGAGAGATATACTCATAATTTGTAAACCAAATAATCATATTTTATAGATTCATGTGTGTGTGTGATCACGAAGCGATAGTGAAGAGTGCAATCAGTTTCTATGTCAGATAATTTTAATAGTGTTAAAGAACTAACATTAACCATATCTTTCTGAGCATCTTGTAGCTCACCATTTCTCTTGCGCTCCTGCACAACTAAACTTTGGTTTAATGCTTCCAGACCATCAATGTCTCATTCCTTCTCCCTTAGGGCTTTTATCAGCAACTCAACTTGCTTTAACACTTCTTGATCACCTTCATCTCCCATGTGCTTCATAAAATTTACTTTACCTCTCAACTGCTCAATTTCAAGTTGTACTGCTTGTTTTGAATCCAATTGTTTCTCCAGCATAATGATTTTCTTATGGAGTTCCTCCTTTTGTTTCTGAAATTACAAAGCCAACATAGGATTTCCTATAACTATCTGAACTTCACATGTGAAAGATTTCAGTTATGAGAATGACTAAATACCTTCTGTTCGTCTGCCAACCTCATTACTTTTTCACCAGCCTTTCTATGTTCCTCAGCAGCAGCTTGGAGGGAGCGATTTTTTCACTGCATTATGAAAAGAAATGAAAAGGAGTAAAAGAACAGACCGCAACTGAAGAGTATGTCAGATGGGAAATAAGATTATGGAACAACCTGCAAAGTGATAAGAATATAGCCCTCTCCTCAAAACAGCTCATTGAAGGAACCTGGGTGTGTATGATCCCAAATTTTAGAAATAAAAAACTAAAAAGTATACTCTAACAGAACTGTTGTTTTTCATGCCTGCATATCAATATGAAATGCCCAAAAAATCTTATCTTTAAACACAGATATATCGAATCCAATAACCTTGCAATAAAGGATGATATTGAACTAACCTTGCAACAACAGAATCCCCAGACGAAAAACAGTAGTACCTGTACACAATAGCATATCCATGGTTAGTTCTTTAAATAAATTGAAAACTGAAGACAAAATCCACGACATCAATATATATATATGCGACCAGAATTGAAAAAATCGAAACAAACACATCATTCTCCAAAAACGAAAAAAACCAAAACCATGATCGAGATGGAATAACATTAAACCACACATGGCACTAAACTTCAATGAGCCTCGATCCTTCCCACAAAACTCAGAACCTCAAAGTTGAAAGAATTACCGTATATTGCTCCAAGGACGAAGAATGACCTGCAACTTTTCCTTCTCTCTGAAATTTCTAAAGCCCACTTGTAGAGGAATAGCCTGCCAAGAATTTTAATAAAAAATCAAGGTGTAAACATGTCATAAATCCGCTGATTTGCCTTTCCAAATCTATCACTCTCACCTTGAATCATGGATCTGTAGCGTGGGGTGCAGCCATGGATGAAGCACCTCCCTAATTTGTGCCATGGAAATTGACAGAGAGAGACTGAATCTCCCAATTACAGAGCAGGATGTTTGAGATTTGTGGGAAGATTCGACATCGATTGTTTGAGAAGTCGCGACAGAGAATAAATCTCTCAATTACACAGCGGGTTGTTTATAAATCTCTCAATTACACAGCGGATTGTTTGAGATTTGTGGCAAGATTGATGGAAACTTATATTGGGAGAGAAGCTTTGAGAGATGTAACGGCTGAAGCGTGGCTGTGTAAAATTTGTGGGAAAAAAGATGTGAAGGTTGAAGCTAGGCGTGAGGAAAAAGCATTTGAGATAATATGAAATAAAGGATTGTGGGAGTGCCATGTAGGAGAGAGAATCACTATGGAGGCTGCAATATGAATTGCTTTATAGAATTGATAGATAAGAATCATTTCAGCCCTTAAATCATTAAGATCTACGGTTGCTCTCACGGTAGCCCTTTCCTAAAAGGAAATTGATATATATAACGATCAATTAATAGTTTATTAGTTTAGAGATTATCTTTTTAATTTCAGAAATTAATAATAATTTTAGATCAAAAAATAATATGTAAAAGAAATGCATAATGTTTCAGATGTAATTTGGGATCACTGCTGAATACGTTTGATTGGAAGGTGGAAAGGTGGGAGAATGGAGATGGATGAGAAGTTTTGGAATCACATTAGAGAGCTTAACAGATATTAAGCCACAATTCGCGTTTCCATCATATCTTGATTGGTTTGGAAATGTAATGTGTGTGCCTATTGGCACGTGTAAGCTAACCCCTCTTTCTATGTAGTTCGTTAAACGTAAAATATAAGTGGCTAAAAAACCCAAATTCTCCTGTCAGATTATATATATATGTATATGTGAGACGGATCGGGTCAGGATTGGAGAGCGGGTCTAGGTATGGATTGTAGATTTAGATCAAATCATTCAAAGTAATTATTGTTGTGATGAAAATAATTATTTTTTGTAATAATAATAATTATTTGATCAAAATAATTTAACGCCATTGCGCCCGAGCCCTCTTCTGCTCTGTTAGTCAAGACTTGTTGAAAAATATGAATTATTCGAAGTAATTATTATTGTGATAAAAAAAAAATAATCGACATGAAGGAAAGTAATATTTTTGAAATATTATCTTTCTTTATATTGACAAACATGATTTTCGTACCTCAATTCCACATGATTTGTTCTCATTTCCCTTCATGTTTTGCTTGTGAATGCTTGTTTGTGCCCTAATGTTTAGTTTTATGAAGATTTGATGCCTTGGTGTAGTTTTGGAGTGATTTCAGGAAAAATTAAGGATTAATTGAAGCATTTTGAAGACATGAGATTGAAGTATGTCTCGAGAGGAATCCGTGAGCGCAAATGGCGACCAAATCCGAGTCCGGACGAGGGAGAACGGAGCAAAACGAGCCGACTTTGCAATTTGCATAAAGCCCAAGACCCTGCGGTCCCGGGCCGCGGCCACGGGCCCGACCGCGGGCCACTGCTCCAAAATCGTCCAGAACGCCAGACGGCGCCCGCGGTCCGGGCTGCAGCCACGGGGCCCTCCAACAGCTCCCCCACAGTCCTATACTGTGGTCACGGTCGTGACCGCGGTCAAAAGGCGAAATTATGCGTTTTTGTGGGCCCAGAAGGGATTTTTAGCCCCAAATACCCCTTCTTCTCTCATTTTTCACATCATTCACCATAAATCACCTCTCCAAACCCTAGCCTCCATTTTTTTCTCCTCCAACCCATCATTTTCTTCTACTATTTTCTCTCTTCCACACATTAGAACAACGTACACCAAAATCAAAGAAAGAAGGGAAAGACTTGGAAATGAGCTCATCAAGACTACATGATTGAAGATCAAGATTATAGGATTTGTCTATGAATCTCTATCTCTTTATATATATATATATATATATATATATATATATATATATATATATATATCTTTGTTTATGTTTTCTTATGACTTGGGATTTATTTTTATTATGAATATGTTTGGCTAAAATCCCTTATCTTAGGGATTAGATTAGATGGATTTGTAATGAATTGATTTCTCTATTTAATGTATATCTTGATTGTGCTTATTGTATCTTCTCAAGCCCTAAATTTATCTCTTGTACGATTGGTTGGCCACCTTTTGTGCATTTCTAATTTGTGATTTGAATCGGGAGAGAATAATTACAATAGATTAGAAGTTTGATATATATCATCTCAATAAACCGGGAGGTTGAGAGTTGGGTGAGGGCTTATTGTTCTTTTTGTGATCTTGAGAGTTATATGTTAGAAATTGATCGGAGACGGCAATTATGACCCATAATCTATTGTTTTAATCGTCCACGAGGGGGCTAAAGGAAGAAATTTCGCCCAAAAAAATTACTACACATTGTCTAATTTGATGACAATATATCATTTTAACTAAACATTTATATGTGTCATTATCAAAGTTATGAAAATCTCATTACGACTTTAGATATTTTCGGCCCCCACCCCTCTTACCCCACCCCAAAAAAATTATGATAAAAAAAAAAAACCTCTTGCATGCGACAGGTAATATCTCATTACGACATGAGATCTTTTGTTACCCCTCCACCTTTTCACGTGGGATCCTCTGTTCCAGGATATAATGTGTACCATTATGTAGTACTCTCATTAAGTTTAAATTATTTTTTGTTTAATTTTAATTTATTATGCATTAAAATAATATAAAAATAATTAACAAAGGTTCACTCATCCAATTAGAGTTTATAATTATTTTTTTATATTTATTTGAAGTGGAGAAACACACGCACCTACAACGATTTGAAATTATCGTAGACAAAAGTTTCAAAAAAAAAAAAACACGGATTTACACTCCGTTGTCGAAGACCGTGCGTAAACAAAAGCTTAAAAAACATCCACATATATTATGGGTTTTACAGTACCAATATTAATTGCTTACTAAAGACTACATGTGTAGTAATAACTCAAAACATTGCGCACATGCACTATAGTTTGGTAAACAACCCATAGCCTATATGTATAAACTATGCCTTTTTTTTTTTTTTTTTTTCAAAAAACGTAGTCATAGTGTTGTAGAAAAAATCCAAATTTGTAATAGTAACATAAAAATAAGGGATATTGACCTCTAAAATTAAGTACAAACCTTTAACCATTTTATGAATTTTTCTCTTGCTTGATATGATAATATATCAACTTTCCTTTTTTTATTATTTTATTACAAAACAAAAAATCTTCAAATTTAGAACCATTTTAAAGTGAATCAAGCTAAAAAATCATGATAAATTCTACGTCTTTAATTTTTTGTAAGTTAAAAAATATAGCACAAATTCAAGCTAAGACGAAAAAAAACAAAAAAAAAAAAAACAAAACAAAATTCACGTACGCATCACACTCTTTTCTGAAATTTATAAAAATTTGAAGATTTTAATTTTGTGATAAATTAATAATTTTTTTTTAATGTTTTTGTATTATCATTACCGAAATTGTAGCTCATATAAAAGCAAAAAAAATAACTAAATTTAATTTTGTTTTATTTACATGACAAAATCCCTTAAAATAAATCGAACTCGTTTCATTATCTGATATATTCATTCGATGTGTGTTCGGTCAATCTCGTGGGGCATGTTGAGGAGAATGTCTATTGCATCATTTAATTGTCTCTTCTTCAACTAAAAGAATAGACAGCTAAGCCTCTGAAAAGGTCATCACTTCACCGAAATAGACAAGCGTGTATACAGACTATTGTTAGATAAAATTTAAAGAGGTAATATATGGAATTGATCACTTTCCTATAGTAAATTTAAAATTAGTCTATCAAATAAATTTTTTAAAAATTGGTCAATTTTTGTGCAAAAATACAAAATTACCCCTAACATAAAAAATAAAAATTGGCCACTCTCCTCTTTCTTTTTCTCACATATCTCTTTGTTTCTCACGTGACTGTGCCTCTCATCCTCTCTCTCTCCCTCACATAAGGTAGTGCATGTCGATTTTCAAATTTGTTCAATTGGAATCCACCTCTTACTTTTATTTTATACTATATCATTAATATAATGACTCGTTGGTTAAGTATTATTATTTTTAATAATAATATTTATTATATTATATTGCTATAATATCAAATAGGAAATTCTTTTTCTATAATTTCATTATAGTCTATAATTAAATTAATATTAAAGAAATGAAATGATTGAATATTTTTGGTAGCATCTCCTATTCGCAAGGGATGGGGGCGTTACAATTAAGACTCAAATTAGTTTTGCTTTCACTTTCGTTGTTGCT
This sequence comes from Salvia miltiorrhiza, assembly GCF_028751815.1. Classification (NCBI taxonomy): domain Eukaryota; kingdom Viridiplantae; phylum Streptophyta; class Magnoliopsida; order Lamiales; family Lamiaceae; genus Salvia; species Salvia miltiorrhiza. The sequence continues at coordinate 10,983,181 of NC_080388.1, forward strand.
ATGTAGCGAATTCGCGCATGGAAAATTGCAGAATCGATTCTGTAATAAACACTCACACTTACAGTGGCGTGAGTTACGTTGACTGAAACAATTTCTTCTGCATTTGAATTCACAACCAACTCTATTAATTGCTAGTTGTGAATTCAAATTTTACAGTTTGAATTCACAGCTAGAAATAGTGGTAGTTGTGAATTTGAGTTTTAAGACTTGAATTCACAACTATAAATAACTAGCATTTGCACTCGTGCAACACACGAAAAATATTTTTATATTTTATTATTTATAAAATTGATATTAATTTGATTATTATATAAAAAAATCTAAATATAATAAAAAATACTATAATTTAAGATAAATATATTTTAGTTTAATATAAAAATAATAAACAATAATTCATATTAATAAAAATTGATATTGTAAAAAAAGAAAACAATATAAGTTAAAAGATAATTGAAAAAAAATATTTATTCAAAAATAAAAAGAGGAGAGAGGAGAGTGAATTTTCTTAAGATTTAATCTTTAAATAAATATAATTTTTATATTTTAAATCTAATATTTACATAACAATAAAATATAATCATATTACAGCTTTTGTCATGATCTTTAATTTGACATGCATATCAAATATTTTATAATTAGTCGAATTTCACAATTTTAAAAAAGAAATAAAATAGAAAAATAAGAAGTCAAAGGAAAAAAGAAAAAAAAAGATGTATAGCTTATAAATAAACCTTCAATTTTATTCTAACTACAAAATTGCCACTCAATTTTGAAATTAATTTGAAATTGAAAACTCTATTTTTAATATAGTATAGATGTTAGTCGTGAATTTGAGTTTGAAACCTTGATTCATGACAAACAATATTTCTAGTTGTGAATTCAAGCTTTAAAACTTTAATTCATGACTAACAATATTCCTAATTTTGAATTCAAACTTTAAAACTCGAATTCACAACCAACATTAATTATTCAATTGTGAATTCGAGTTTTAAAACTTGAATTCACAACTTAAATTAGAGCTAGTTATAAATTCGAGTTTTAAAGTTGGAATTCACAACTAAAAATAGTATTGGTTGTGAATTCGTGGATAATTTTAAGTTTTTTATGTGAAGGGTTGTAATACCCCGTTTCCTCGGACTAAGTTTAGAATAATTTTGAACTTAGATTTAAGATGATTCACGCCGGATTGAGGAAAAGAATTTATTTAATTCCAACAAAAATGATTTACGAAAGCTTTTGTAAATATTTAAGTCATTTAAATTCTTGTGCATTGCATATTAATTTAAATGTGAGTATGTGAATATGAGAATTTTTCTACATATAATTGGTATTAATTTTGCAAGATTTAAATTAAAGTCCATGTTGGATTTTAATTATTATATGAGTTGGGCTTTAATTTTATTTGGGCCTCAAGCTTTTAATTGCTGTTAAAAAGGAAATGAGAACCGGCCCATTCACAATCACACATCCTTGAGCCCAAATCAACCCATTAATCCTCAAGATATTTTACTAAGCTTGTGGATAGAGTGCATCCATGTTCCAATCACTGTTCATTCTTCTTCTTTTTAAAGTAACCTCATTCCTCTTGATTTTTCTTTCACCCTTCTCGGCAAGAGCAGCAAGTTTCAATCTCAACATTTGACAGAACTCACAGAATTCTTCTCCTCAAGGTTATACTCCAACATCAAATTTCACAATTTCCTTCATTCGTTTTACTCTCTCTCTCTCTCTCTATCGTTTCACACGCATACATATGTTCACTGACTTTCATTATAACAAGCTTTTGTATGAATATACATATGTATACCTGAGCTATGCATACATTCATGAACATTACCGATTAGAAAACAAAAATGAAGAGTCTTGAACTGTGTTGCTTTAGAGTCGTGCCCTGAACGTGTATGTTTTGTGGAGTTTTGGCTGTGTGGGTGGTCAGTCGAGAGTGGATGAGAGTTGAGGGCGGCGACCGTGGATCCAGTGCAGTCGTCGGAGTTAAGGGAGAGGGCTGGTGTTGAATCGTGACTGAATTGGGGATCTAGGGCTCGGCGGAGGCGTGGCCTGTAGGTTGTGTTTCCGTCAGATCTAGAGGAGAGGAGAGTGAGGGTAGCGGCCGTGGCTTGCTGCGGTCGTCGGATAAACAAAGGGAGGTGACGGCGCTTCGCCGTTGCCAAGGAGGTGATCGGCGTGAGGTGTACCGATGCGCTAAGTGAATCATAGAATGTTAAGTACTTCACCGTGACTTGAGTTTAGATTTAAGAGACCTATTAAGAATAGATTTCTTGTAGGCCTTGAACATCAGGAGGATTAGCACTGCTATTCCGATTCAGAGATAAGGTTAAACGACAGGCTTTGCCTAAACAGGTGGGTTTATTTTCCAAATGTATGATTGAGCTAATGAGCTTAAATGTTTCATGAAATACAAACTGTTTATCCAATAAATATTTTGTGCACTCTACCATGTTTAAGGCTCGTACAGTTAATCAATTGAGGTTCTCTTATGACTTAACACGTTATTTGAGAATTGTGTACACTTGTTAGCTGACTCGGTGGGTTGATCTCCATCGGGCACTAACCAGATGCGTTATAAGGGTGCTCGATGGGATGTGTTCCGGAGCATAGTTTATGATAGGCTTGTCTGGATTAATTTCTGAGGTTTATTTTACTTGGCTGGGTTACGCCCTCAGTTCAAGTCAGCGGGAGACAGAGATCCATCGGTGACTAAATGGTCCGGGATCACAGCGAGTAACAGAATGGAGTGTGCAAACGCGCGCAAAATAATTAAGTATATTATGAAATGTTTTAACATGCTTAGAAGTTATTTCACTTTAAAACCTTCTAAGTCATGTCAGTATGATTGGATAAACTGCTCTTACAGGTTATGAAATGTTTTAATGTTGCAGCCCACTAAGTACATTAGTACTTAGCCCAAATATTTTCAAATGTTTTTCAGGTTAACGACAGGTGACGACGGGACAAGCTAAGGCTAGAGTTCAACTCCTTATTTTGACTTTCGCTGTAGAATTAGCCAGTATCTGTCTTTTGTTTCCTTAACTTAAGACCTTTATGTTGTGACTCTAAACAATATCTTTTGTTGAGCCGAGACTATTAATTCGCAAGTATTTCATTCTATAAATGTTGGTTATCTGAAGCATGTGAAACTAAACTTGTGATCCAGAAGATATTATGTTTGTTGATTGATTCGTATCACTTGAATACCTGTCTTTCTTCGTCAAAAGGGGCTAAGCCTGTTATCCATTTTATTCGGATTTCACAAGGTTTTTCCCTTGTTCATTTAAAATGATGAGTCGTACCCCAGTTATAGTTATTGTTTCAAGAATTGGGGTGTAACAAGGGTATAATGGTAAGTGTGACCAATTTTTAAATTTTTTATCTTAATAGATAATTTTTATTTTTACTATTCCAAAGTGGCTATTTTCAAAATCCACTCAAATTAATACACAATTTTAAGTATAGATAATTATTAATAAAAAATTAAAAATTATATCAAAATTCATATATTTTATTTTTCTCTCAAGATCCTTACATTAGTATATTTTAATTAAGATATCTAATTAAATTAGATTGACTAAAAGTCATTCACGCATATAGTACAAACAACCAATAAATTTTGCGACATATATGAGTGAATAAACCTATAGGCTATATTTTTTTTTTATTAAAAAGCGATTTTATTAAAAGGAAAAGAAAAACCTAAAAAAACCCTTGAAAGCACAGGAGAAGCAGACTAAGGGCCGAGCCTCATTAAAACCTTTCTACAGAAAACCCAAAGGGAAAAACCGTAGAAAGGAAAAAGAGTACCCGTCTAAAAAAACGAAAAGAAGGGGGGAGAGAGCGGAGGGGTAAGTTTCCGGAACTCCGGCCTAACCATCGTCCCCAAACCAACCCGGCTCTCACCCCGCAAAAAAGACCGAACAGGGGCAACTGGCCGGTGAGACGCCGTCGCCAAGAAGCCCAGAAAGGAAAGCTATACGGCCGGTTAGACGCCGTCGCCGTTAGCTCGAACAAAGAAGACAGACAAAAGTAAGCAACACGGCCGGTTAGATGCCGTCGCCGTGAGCTTACCACAGAACCAAGATCAGAGCTAAAGTGATAAAACATCGGCCGGTTATACTCCGTCGCCGAGATTACCACCCAAACAAAAACCGAAGAAATAAAACGAATAGTTTCGGCCGGAATGAGGCCGTCGCCGGAAACTAAAACGCTGTGAAAACTCCGATTGTGCGATCTGCCCAACAAGTAACGACCACGCCAAAAGCAACACCAAAAACCAAAGTCGCAGCGCAGCTCATCAATGCAGCCCTTCCAAAACGCCCACGATCGCCATCCAAGCAACAGCTTCCAACTAATCACACCAAAACCAAAGCTCACGTCGAAGGAAAACACAATGCAAATCACCGCCGCAAACTTCACACCGCAGAAACAACTCCAGACCACCCCCGAGCAAAGAACAATGGCCATCCAAGCTCGAGTGCCATATGTTCGACGAAAGACCATGACCAGCAAACAACAGCCAAAACCGCCCAGAAAGTGACGAAGACAAACTACCTCCGAGCACCAACTGTTCGACGAAATACCAGAACCAAGCACGCCTCCTGTAAGAACCCGACCACCGCGAGGAGCCTGACTATCCTCCATCCAAACAGCCCACCCCGTGCACGACAACAAAAGGACAAGATCCTTATTCACCAAACCCCAAAAAATCGACATATCACCACACCGAAAAAACATCGCAGCCACGCTGCCACCCCCTATCATACTAACGGGAAATACGAACATAAGAGTGCATAGCCATATCTTGCCGAACGACATCTTTTATCTCTTCAATCTCATGAGGCCACCAGCCCTCGTCACGCGAAGGGTTCGCCATTAAATCCGCAGCCTTGTTTCCTTCCCGAAAAATATGTGTGATGTGAAGCTGAAACAAAGACAGGGAACTCAGAGTGTCGTCCCAGGAAGCTTTGAATCTCCAAGGCACATCCTTAGATCTTTCACGTAGCAGACCAACTACATAGGTGGATTCAGACTCAATCCAAAGCATCGTCCAGTGTCTCATTCGAGCAAAACGAATAGCCATAATAACAGCCAATAATTCTGCTTCAAAAGCATAGCCCATGCTGTACTTGTAATGGAAACATCCTCGAACCCATCCCCAGTGATCGCGGAATACTCCTCCATATCCAATAGCACCCGGCGCCCCCATAGCTGAGCCATCCGTATTGACTTTCATCCAAGGCGCCGTAGGCGGCCACCGGCTGACCGTGATATAATTCGGCGGAGGCGCAGCTCTACCTTTAATACCAATATTCCTTAAAACAGTATAATCCGCCCAACTATTGTCCATGTGACCAAGCTTCTTAAAATTCATTTCCATCTCCAGGAAAGACACTCTCACCACATGAAGAATGCGCTTCGGACAAAAATTAAAATTGTCAAAGACACACATGTTACGTTGACTCCAAATAGCCCAAATCATGGCAATAATCCCACCTTTCCAGAAATTATTAATTTGAGAACTCAGCTTCCTACTCCAAGCAAGAACCAAAAAACTATGAATATCAGCCGAGTGTAAGGCCTCCAGAAAGTTAAACCACTTTAAGAACTCGGTCCAGACAGGTCTCACAAGCGCACAATCCCAGAAAATGTGTGCCGACGTCTCAGAGTCTCTATGGCAGATAGGACACCTGTTCGGAGTGATCATTCCGTGTCTAATAAGCCTATCAAAAGTCGGCATTCTATCATGTAACAATCGCCAGCACACCAACGATCTACGAACCGGAATGAAGGGCTCCCAAATCCACTTTCCCCAAGAGACCGTAGGAAACTTATGCCCATGATGGGAAAAAGCAAGAGCAGCCATCACTTTCCCTTGTAACGAAGGCTTCCAAAATCTCGTGTCCGAGTCTCCAATAGGTAATAACAGAATGTCGCAAACCACTATCGGATAGGAATTCACAAACGCTTGAGTAAAATGCCAAACTCCATCAAAGAAATAATCCGCAACAGTTTGAGTAAGAGCCTCCTTCAAAAAGAACGGCACACCACATTTTTCTGCAATTCTGTACCCAAGCCAGTCATCTAACCAAAAGAGAGTAGAGTCACCTTTACCAATGTAGCTGAACGAATCCCAGATAAGCTCGCTCGTTTCCTCACGTAGCCCATTCCAAACCGAGGAGGGAGCCACTGCTTTCACTTTGCAACAAGGAGTGAGATACCTACGTTTCATAATATCAAAGCCAAAGCTATTCCCTTCAATAACCTTCCAAGCCATCTTCATAAGAAAACTCTTATTCATAGTCACGAAGGAGCGGATTCCCAAACCACCTTCAGCCTTAACAGCACAAACTCTATTCCAATTAACAGAGCAAGAAGGTTGCTTACTAACATCACCATTCCAAAGGAAATTTCTGCATTTAGCATCTAAATCTTTCAGCAGAGAACGGGGCCATCTGAAAACCATCATGGAGTGGGTGAGAGAGCTACTAATGACCGAATTGATTAAACAAAGTCTACCCGCCATGGAAAGCTGTAAACCTTTCCAGCGAGCAAATTTATTAATGATACGATCATGAATCGCTTGGAGGTGCGAAGCCTTGGGTTTGCCACGAAAAATCGGAACACCCAGATAAGTGAAGGGCAAATTCCCAGTAGTAAGAGCCAAGATCCGAGTCACCTGCCTCTTAGTTCTCGCAATAACACGGTCCGAGAAAACGATCTGGGATTTTGAAGGACTGAAAATTTGACCAGAAATATCACCATAGTAATTCAAGATCTTCAGCAAAGTTCTAGCATTAGCTTTGGTGGCCTTGCAGAAGATCAGGATGTCATCCGCATAGAAAAGATGCGTAGGAAAATTCACCCCTCTACTGAATTGCATAGGCACAAGATGCCCAGAGCGGACGCAATTATGGATAAGTCTACTAAGGGCGTCTTCAGCAATTCCAAACAGAATGGGAGACAACGGATCCCCTTGTCTAACACCTCTAGTGCAACCAAAGAAACCCCGGAGATCCCCATTATAGAGGATAGAAAGCCGAGCCGAAGACAAAATAACCTCAATCCACCTAATGAACCGATGATTGTAGCCACAAACTCTTAGCACGTTCAAGAGGAAACCCCATCTTAACGTGTCAAACACCTTGGAAATATCCACTTTACACGCCATATTTTGGCCATTGCAAGAACGTCTCAAACAATTGATGCCCTCCGAGCCAAGCATAATACAATCGTGGATCGACCTTCCACTAATGAACCCAAATTGGTTATTCGAGACATGTTGAGCAGCCACAACACCCAGCCGAGTCGCCAAGACTTTTGAAATTATCTTAAAAAAGAAATTCGAGAGGACAATAGGCCTTAAATCAGTAACCGAAGTTACAACCTCTTTTTTGGGGATCAAAATGAGAGTACTAGCATTGCACCCAAGCGGAAGATAAGCGCAGGAAAAGAAAGTGATAACAGCTCGCCAAACATCTTTCTTAATAATATCCCAGCAGTGTTGGAAAAACTTTCCAGAGAAACCATCAGGCCCCGGGGAACTGTTAGGATCCATTTGAAAGACAGCCGCAGTGATCTCTTCTTCATTCGGAATGGCAGACAACAGATTATTATTCTGTTCTGAAATAACATGATCCAGAATCGCTTCAACCTCCACGATATCCGACTGGGGATCATTCTCGGTGAAGAGGTTGGTGAAAAAATCCATAATGTGATTCCCAATTCTATTCTGATCGACACACGTATTCCCATCAATCATAAGATGCGAAATGATGTGAGGTTTCTTTTTATATCTGAGCATACTGTGGAAAAACGCAGTATTCCTATCCCCATCTTGCAGCCAAGAAGAACGGCTTTTCTGTTGCAGCAGAGAATTCTTCCGGGAGAGTTCCGAATTAATGCAAGCTTGCGCCCCAATTTCTTTATCAAACAGATCTTCAGTATAGCCCTCAGCAGCAATTTTCTCCTGAATCTCCATAAGGTCCTGCTGCTTCTCCATAAGCATAGTATCAACATTGCCGAACGTGCTTTTGTTCCAGCTACGAATCTCCGTTCTCAATCTTTTCAGCTTAGCCATAACTGCAAAAATCGGACAGGAACTATCCATCGTTCTAGACCACGAAGCCTTAACTAACTCCAAGAAATCCGGATGTAACGTCCACATATTCAAAAACTGGAAGAACCTCCTGTTGTTCATATGATTAGAATGGCAGCTCAACACAATAGGAGAATGGTCCGAAGTGTTCCTAGGCAGGACGTGAGTGAAGGCCGCGCTCCAGGAATTAGCAAAACTATCAGAAAAAAAAGCCCTATCCAGCTTAGATTCCACATGGGAGGGCATAAATCGCCGACCCGACCACGTATATTTCAGACCAATAGTGGGCGATTCAATGCAACCCAAAGCGTTAATGAAATCGCTAAATTCCTCACAAGAAGTAACATTGGGCCTGCAGTTACTGCTTCTTTCATGCGCTCCCTTAACGGCATTAAAATCTCCCATCACCACATAACAGCTCACAGCATGATCCAGAATGTCAATCCAGAGAGCTCGTCTCAGCAAATACGTAGAAGCCCCATGCACAACAGCCACCCGAAACATCTTGTTCTGCCAAGCACAATCAATAATAACCACTTGATCCGAAGCAAAAACCAAAGAAGTGCGAGCATCAGGCTGAGAAAAAATCCATATGTTAGAACACACATTAATACGCGAGTTTTGAAAACAAGGCACCAAATTAAGAGACTTCCAGAAACTGCTGGGAATAATCTGAAACGCTGTCTTGGGTTCAATGATACCCAGCAACAAAGGAGAGAAAGAGCGACAGTGCTCCTTTAAGACAAGTTTAGATTCATCCGTGAAGCCTCGGATGTTCCAAACCAGCAGATTCATAAAAAAGATTAGTTGTTTGTGGTTAGGGATTCCTCCCTCTCCACTTCTTCTGCCCAAGATTTCGCCGCAATCTTTGTCATCATTTTGGCGCTCGACGATCCATCATTAGTAATCACAAAATCCCGGGGTGTTCCTCCAGCCTCCCAAGCTTTATAGAGTTGATCTTTTATTAGCTCCATCGATTCAGCATTAGGCTCGGCTCTCATGTGAGGTGGTCGTCTGAGACGACTTTTAATGTTCTCCGCATTCGGATCCAACTTACGATCGTTTGCCCCGGAGGTCTGCCTCTCTTCTTTGCAGTTTGCAAAGGTTCCTTATGTTCCTTGCTGCTTCTCTCTGCACTCATATTCTGCTCCACATCTACATTCTGCAAAATAACATCTTTCACCAACAGATGTTTCTCGCTATTCTGAAACTTCTCCGCCGCTTCCTTCGTTCCAGTCTTCTGCGTTTCAGCCGGAGTCTTCATCTCCTTTTCCGTATCCTTGGGAGTATCAGTCTGAACCACCTGTTGGTCATCTAACAAACCAGAATCTTTAGGATCCTGCTCCATCTCTATATGCTCCACATCCTCGTCCTCCGAATCCAATTCATCAGCAGTGTTCTCAGGCCCTATCTGCTGTAACTCATTCTCCTTAACAGATTTGTTGATATCTTCAAGAATATCCGACTCTGAAAGATTCTGAATATTCAACACACTAAATCTGTTATCCGATGTCCTCTCTTTCGCCTTATCCGGTCTAGGTTGCCATGTCGACTTCGTCTTTCCATACTGTGAAACCTCCTCCCCATTGGGTTTTCTTTTTTCTGCGGCAGCAACCTCCACGTTTCCCTCGTTGAAGTTCTCCATTTGCTCAATCGCTTTTCTAACTATACGTTTGTTACATTTATCCAGAGAATGGCCCGTGATTTTACACTTGGTGCAAAAGTGTGGCAATTGTTCATATCCAATCTCGACATAAAAGGATTGATCCGGACAATCAACGTGAATCGAGTCTGGTAGAGGTAGGGCCAGATCAACCTCCACTAAAACCCTAGCAAAGTGTCCGACATCTCCATCCGCTGTAACTCCATCCACTTTGATAGGCACTCCCACAGAATTACCAATACTCGATATGATCTCTTTAGTCCAATATTCAACTGGCAAATAGTAGATTCACATCCAAACTTGACAAATCGAAGATATTTCTTTGTACGGATCGAAATTCCTGACCCAATCACGTAGTCTAAGCGTTCCCGAGGTCAAGTTCCAAGAACTCTTACGTTTAGCAATAGTCTTGTCTGCTGCGGTAGTGAATTTCAGAGTGTAAAAGCCTTTACTCATAGGTATAAGTTTCCAATCCGACTTCATCTGCCATAGCGCTTGTAGTTCGTTTTTAAGATCCGAAGCCAACCTAGGCTTTTCTCCTTTGCGTAAGAGAACTCTTCCAATTAGCGCATGTTGGAATTGCTTGATGCTATCTTGATACATTGATTCCGGAATCTTGATGGAGATAACTCCGTTGTTGACAACCGGTTGAATAATGGCGCATCGATGAACAAGAACATCCGGTTTTCTTAGGGACGGCGGTCTTATGATGTTGGCGTAGGAGATTTTCTGAGGGGCGTCTTGACCTTTCCGCTGTTCGCTGTCTCTTTCTGGAATACCCTTCGGTGAAAGATTCTCCCGAGACGTCAAAAAATCAGCATCCTTATGGAGAGTCATCGCAGCAGTGTTCAAAACCCTAGACGAGTTTGTGATATCCGACCGCCGAGAAGCAGTATGACTTTGTGATTGCGGAGAGAAGTTGTTTGAAACCACGGGAAGATTCAGACGAGAGTTATCCGAGGTTGGCGGCAAGGCCGCCGGAAGGCTATTCACTGGCGAAGTCATTGGACGAAACTAGGGTTTCGAAAACTTGAGAGAGAAGTCATCCGCTCTTTTCGTCATCGACCAAAATAAAAACATCTACCTATAGGCTATATTAATACTAATATATAGTCCTCACTTACTTATAATTAATTATGGTGTCCTCAATTTAAGAAAAAGCGTAGATTAAAGTGGAGAAACACACATATATTACGATTCAATGTAATCGTAGACCAAAGTTAAAAAAACATCGACATACACAACACTAGCATTTGCATCCCGTGCAATGCAAGGGAAAATATGTTTAATTTTTATATTTATATAAAATTAATGCTAATTCAATTATTATACTTGTAAATATAATAAAAAATTAATTTTAATTGAAGGTGTCAAAGGACCGAACAGTTTAGTTTGATACTAAACAACAACCACTTGGCTTGACTGGTGTCAAGAAACCATCTGTTTAGTTTCTTGGTACTAAACAACCACTCAAACACAATTTTCTCTTGTTTGAAAAAAGGTTTGGACACTTCCAACTAAGACTACTGAGAACATGCTCTCAAGTAATCTATACTAGGCTAATGCTATAACATGAGGTGCCTAGTCTATTAAGAGAGTTTTGATAATCAGCTAGACTGATTTTACAACGATAATTTACTCTCTTCTTTGATTCGAAATTTATCTATCTATGGAAGATACTGGCTCTCTAATTTGACAGAGCTTCAGCGTATGTATTCGAATCGGTCCTCCCTAGATTGAAGGTTTTCCTCGAGCTCTATTTATAGCGAAGTCTTGAATAGATCAGTTGGAGAGATGGTCTTCAGGATTTCTACCGTTGTGGGACATTCTGTGCTTTGGGCTGAGGCTTCAATCTGCTTTGCTCCTAATTGGTTAAGAGTTTGAGTCCACTTTGTCCTAGGAGCATGGTGTGTCAGTACTTTGGCACCAAAAAGAAAAGTTGGCATACTGGAAAGGACGATCTTCAAATCTGATGCATTTAATGCAGTTGTAGAAGCATTTAATGCGGATCTCTGAGCTTCAGTCTGAAGAAGAAAGTTGACTAATAAAGCTTCAATAATCAGTCGTGCTTTTATCTTTTACTTGATCAGTCGTTGACTTCAGTAAGGTTGTCCTTTGTATCTCCAGTATCTTTCCTCGGTTGATGAGTCTTCAGTCGAGCTTTGATCTTCAAAGTCTTTAGTCTTTAGTTTCTTCGGTCCATGTCATCGAGAAACTACAGCTATCAGTTACCTTCATTCTAGTCAAAAGATTGAACTATAACACTTGAGTTCAAGTAAGAGGAGAAAATAAATCTAAGAGTTTTGGGATCATCAAAACTGGAATCGGATATTTCTTATATTTTCCAACAATGTGGGTTGTAAACTCCAAGTAAAGCACACATAAATATCAATGAGCTTCACGAAATCAGTGCAATTAAACACATATTTATACATCATCAATAAAACTCCAAACTTTTTAGCTGAATCTAGGTTGTAAACTCCAAGTCAAGCATCACTAAAATGCAGCCACACAAGCAAAACTCCATATATTTTTCCTATTGCCACTATAAAACAGAGTATTTAAATCGAAGAAACAACAGAGAAAAATCCAGCACATGCGTGATTACCTAGCTAATACGAAACAGAGAAAGAGCAAATCAACAAATCGTCGGCGTCGGCGTCTGTAAATTGAGTGGCTTACGAAGGATCTGTGGTAGACAGTGTAGATTAATATTGTGCAAATTCAAAAATTTATATGAAAAATCAAGGTGTAGAGCTATATGGGAAGGATGAAATCCGGAGAGTTGCCTTTCCAAATCTATCACTCCCAATTACTTACCTTGATTCATGAATATGTAGTTGTGGGGAAGAGACATTTGCAGCCATGGATGAAGGAGCTCCCAAATTTGTGCCATCGAAATTGAGAGAGAGAGAGAGAGAGAGCGAGAGAGACTGAATCTCTCAATTTAAGTGCCGATTATTTGAGAATAGGTTCAAGATTGATTGAATAATAGAGAAATCTGAGAAAAGAAACGGCTGATTGATTAATATTGTGAGAGAAATCATTGATGGGTTGAAGAACATAACAGAAAGCTTAGTATTTTATGAAGATTAACGGCTGAAGATTATATGTTGATTGAATGAATTTTTGAGAAGATGATATAATACAAGTGAGTGAGTAACCCGGCTGATCTGTAAATCTTAATTAATTATTAAATCTATTTTAAATAAATAAATAGATAATTAAACGATAGATTACTAATGGATTAGGAAATGAGGTTAATTGCCGTTAAATCCATATACTTTTTCAGTTTTCGGTTTTTTCCCATAACAAAAAAAATCTAATTTAAAATCCATGAATTGGAAAATCGATAGTAAATTTCCCCCGCGTCCGATTTTCGGCCATCGGCGAAATGAGTCGGATCCTATGTGGCATGAGTCAGATTCTATGTGGCGCAATTGAATTATAAAATCAGTCAATCCAAATCCATGTCATCTTCCAGATTCTGTGCAATATTTCTTCAAAATCATACCCACAAAAGCCATGTCACTCTTTAAACTTAACACCTGGATTGAATTGCACCACATAGGATCTGACTCATTTCGCCGATGGCCGAAAATTGGACGCGGGGGAAATTTCCTATCGATTTTTCAATTAATGGATTTTAAATCAGATTTTTTTTTTGTCATAGGAAAAAACCGAAAAATGAAGAAGTATGTGGATTTAGCAGCAATTACCTAAGAAATAATCGGTAGCGCTTAGTAGATTTCAAAGAGAACAAAATGTAGTGATTTGAGAGCGCCACGTAGAACAGACAATGACTGTGGGCTCTCAAAAATGCAATTTATTTAATAATAGATAGATTACCTACACACTTAAAACACTAATCTACAACTCCTTAATTCTCGTGTCGAAAACAAATGCATCAAGATTCGTGGGACGGAGGGTGTATTAAACAAGTAATATGAATAGTTGGATACTATAAACAATGTATTATATTTTTTTCCATATATTTCTTATTTATATACACATATATATAGATATATAAAATATATATCTACATTAAAAAAAAATGGGAGAGGGCTTCAGTCCCCTGGATCTGCCAGTGGTCTTGACTATGTTTGATTTTTTCAAAGACCATGATATAGTGTTGTAGAAAAAGCCCAAATTTATACTCCCTCCGTCTATGAAATAAACTCCCAGTTGGGGTTCGGCACGGAGACTAAGAAAACTGAAAAAGGTGTTGTGAGTGAGATAAAATGGTAGTTGACCAAAAGTGATAAAGGTGTTGTGGGTGGGCCCATAAGTGATAAAAAGTACTCCCTCCGTCCGCGATATCGTTTCCACATTTGCCATTTTGGTCCGTCCGCGATATCGTTTCCACTTCCATTTATAGTAGTAGGGTCCACATACACTTTATTCTCTTAACCTTATATTTTCATCTATTTACTAATCCAACCTATAATTAATTTAGTAACATGCCATTAACCTTTTTCTTTCTGTATCTACCGATTAACAACACAAACTCTTTTTTTTTTGAAACAAACTTTCTATCTACCGATCAGAAAGAAACCCTATCACTTGAACAATGATTTCCATCGAAGAATTATCGATGGTCGCCACTGAATCCGCAACCGCAGATGAGTCAATGGTGGATGAAACTGAATTCGCCGACGTTGAGGACTCAATGGTGGATGAAACTAATTTCGCCGTTGTTGAGGACTAAATGGTGGACGAAACTGATTTCGCCGTTTTTGAGGACTCAATTGTTGACGAAACTGATTTCGCCGTTGTCAACGAACCCTACCTGCTAGAGGAATTAAGGATTCAAGCCCCAATTGATTTGCTGGAAGCTCGATTCAACGGTGTTGTCGATGATTCACCCATGCCCAAATATGAAATTGGTGTCGGCCTAGATGAAGAGATGCTGATGGAAATTGAATTGAGAATTCAAGAAGAAATTGATTTGCTGGAAGCTCGATTCATCGGTGCTACCTCAGATCCGTGAGACGGTGGTTTAAGCCACCACCAGGTTGTGATCCTTTGAGTTTAATAAGGCACTTTGATCTGTGATATGCATGTGTTGGTTCTGATTTGGGCTTTTTTGATTTTGATTGAATTTGTGGTGGCCTGAATTTTTAATTTTCAGAATTCTGCACCATTCGTAGTTTCTTTTCTCTGTTTGAATACACATAAGAATAGATAAAAGCTGATACTTAGATAATTCATAGTCAAATGTCAGTTTACATTCTAAACAACAATAAAAAAGACACCAAATGTTGCTTATGCTGTAAACATGTGGCAAAAACACCAAAAAGCCATGCTCCATATGTTTCTACTGTCCTAGAGCCCTCTGTAGAGGGCCTAAATCATAGCTTGATCCTGCTCCATTTTCATAATCCTTGAGATAATTCAAGCAATCCATAACAAGATCGTTTTCAACTTCAATACAATTGGGTAGTGTTCCTCTTCTTGCTAGTGCTTCCTTGCCAATATGTGGTATCTTGTAATTGTTGCATCTTTTCACTTTCATAATCTCTTTGTAGCACCCTTGCAAGGTGAGGAACACACTGTTTAATTTTAGTGGTAGTATCCCTGTCAAATGCATCCGTAACATTCTTCAATAAATCATCGACACCTTTGGAGGCTTTCTCATGCTGTAGTGTTTGAATAGCTCTAAAAAACCCAAGGTCATTCACATTCGTATTGGGCTATTGGCTGGCTGACAAACAAGTTGGATTCTGAATCCATCTCTATTTGCAGTTGCAATAAAGTCTGGATCAGTAGCTACTATATGAGGTTTTGCATTGTCTTGTTGGATTAGTATATCCTTGTTGAAACCTGTAGGCCATTTGGCTATGATGGTAGGTATTACCTGTAAAGATAAATGAAAATAATTGAATGATGAATGCATTTCAATGCATCTCATAATATGTAAATTTAACAAGAACAAACCTGATTGATAAATGCGTCTTTCATTATTGATCGTGTCACTGCTTGAATTGGTTTGGTTTACATAGTTCCTTTCAGTCAATTCTTTGAATTTCTTATTGCTGGCTCTTGGGTTGTAAATGGAAAAAAACCAAATTTCCCATCAAAAATCACTTCCCCATTCTCTGCTATGATTGGTCTGCTAACTGCACATATGAACATTACCTTTTCGATGAATCTCTTTGACTGGCAAGATCTATAAGGTTCATCTTCATTAGGTAAAAGGTAGTTTTTGTCTGAAGTTTTGGTTATTTGGAACCATTTTTCATCTATATGAACTACATTATGCATGCTTTGAAAGCTGATGGTTTCCCCTTGAACTTCAGCTTGCAATTGACTCAAACTCCATCTTAATCTTGCTACTTTGTTCTGATCAGTAAGTGTGGGTTTGATCGCATTTGTATGTGGCCTTAACTGCTTATCTTTAATCCATTCATGTAGTTTGCTCTTGCTGACACCCAACTTGTATGCCATAGTTCTTATGCTAGATCTTTCAAGAACAGAGAGACTTTTTACCTTATTAACATCGAGCTGCCATTTGTCCATGTGTTGTTTTTTCTTGTTTGGTAAAAAGTGCACAGGATTCCCCTTTTGTTGCTGCTCCTTGACTGCTGTCCAAATAGTCCTCACAGTTCTTGTGGATATTGCAAACTTCTCTACTGCCTCCTGTTGAACTCTGCGCCTTGGTGTTCCATTAATGGTGTTTTGCATCAAAAACTGAGCCAATAAATTCTTCTCATCACTAGTTAGACAATGAGGCCTCCTATAATCCGCCATTGGTGTTTTGTGTAATGAATGCAGTACTTGTGTATTTATTGTGTAATTGTAATGGGTTTGGCAGATTAGATTTTAGTTGTAGCTTTAAAATTTCCCTCCAACTTTTTAATCACATCAAAGTGGATTGAGAAAGTGGTGTTGGGAACCTTGTGGAATATCATAACCCTTGTTTTGATGATACCAAAATTCATAGGTCTTAATTGTAATAGACTAGAATTGTTTTGAACTCAAGTGTTAGAGTTCGTTTCTAGTTTAGCTTGCGGTGTCGAAGACTGAAGACTGAAGACTGAAGAACGAATGACTGAAGACTGAAGACTGCAGATACCAACTGAAGTATCAGTTGAAGAATCAGTTGAAGACTGATTACTTAATGCGCGCAATGGACTGATACTAAAGTCAAGTATCAGTTGAATATTCCTCCTAGGACTGATCTTCCAACGTTCAGAGGAAGCCACGTACGCACAAGTACATCCGCATTAAATGCAGAGATCTCAGGATCTTATCTCTGCAGAGGTCATTCCTATCTGGTGGTTACTTTTCAGAGACGTCACATCTCCTATCCATCAAAGAGAGCCGTTTCCACCCAGACAAGGAACCTCGAAGATTGAAGCCTCAGCCCAAATTCGAATTGCTCTCCAACGGAAGAAATCTTGGGGACGATTTACGCCAACGGATCTATTCAAGAGTTCTCCTACAAATAGCGCTCGAGGATCACTTCAACCTTCACCGATTCAACGACATAAGCTGAAGCTCTGCCGAAATTGCTACTCAGCCTTAAGCTTAAACTCCTCAAAGCTTGAATCGAAGAAGAGAATTCCAAAGCCTAAAATCAGTCACTGCTGATTACATACATTCTCTTAGGACCTTAGGCAAAACTCTGTTCACCTAGAAGCCAAAGGTCAAACTTGCTTCAAAGAACTTGTTCTTTGTAAGTATAGTTGACACTCGTTCAAACCTCCCCCTATAAGAGTGTTTTGAGTGATTCGGAGGTCAGAAGGGTTTTCTGTCTCTGAGAGTCTTAGCACGGGTTGTGCTAAGCAAGAGAAATCCGACGCGAGTGAAGCGTGGATACTGAAGAAGGGTTTTCTTCAGTGTACGGTTGTGTGCACCCGACAAGCACACGGTTTGGTTTGCAGTGCACACCTGTTAAGCACTTACGGAGTGGATTGTTGGTCTGATCAACCAACCGTGGATGTAGGAAAGGGTTTTTCCGAACCACGTAAAAGTCTCTGTGTTGTTTACAGCTTTCAGTTTTACATTCCTACTTGTGTTATTTCAATTGATAAACTGAATACTGATTAACGGCAAAGAGCAACCTAAAAACCAACAACGTGCTCCACCGAGGTTATTACGAAACTAAGTTTAATTTCCGCTGCGTATGATATTAGTCTGACTGATCTATCCTCTGATAGTCAGGAAGAGTGATATCATCTCTGTTTTAGCAAACACGACTGAAGCCCTTACTTGCATCAGTTAAGTTCCAGCAACTTAACTGATAACTCTTTACTGAAGAGCTTTCAGTATCAGTCGTCAACCCTGTTTGGTCAAAACTGATTTCAGTAAAACACGCGTCTTTGTTTGCATGCAAAGTTTCATTTTGATCTCTGACTGAGATCTCTCTGATTGAGGATTGTTTAAAAATAGCCCATAGGTGTATTCCCCCCCATACACCTATTCGAGACCCTCAGGACCTAACAATTGGTATCAGAGCAGGTTGTTCGCAAGAACTATCTGTATCTGATTAGGTTCTAATTGAACTAGATCCTAATGAGTAATGAGGGCATTTTGTTTTTGATCAAAATATTTTCTCAAGATTCCTCTTGAGATTGCTTGCTCCGTGTTCATTTTTTTTTGTTTCCTGCGTTTCTCCCCCCTGTTTTCTCTTAAATGTACAGGAACAAGAAAGACTCCTCCAGCGATTATGTTCATACATACTTTCGAGGAATCAACGGACTTGAGATGGGATCACTGGACTCTGATGAAGAAGATAGATTCATCTTTACAGAAGAAAATCAGAGTCCAACCCACTCACAGTCAGAAGGAACAAGCAGATATGATCAAAAACGACTAGAGTATCAACACCTAAGAACGAGATTTGAAAATCTCCTTAGGGAGCACAAACAGATCATCAGAGAGATTGATCTTGTGCAAGATGCTCGAAGGATCGTCATGCGCCACTTCATTACATATGAAGACGAAGAAGACAAAAGAGATGTACAGGAGCGCAGACTGATCAACAGACTGAAACTTTGTCAGTCTCAGAAACAAGAACTTCTACCTCGTCTCTAGGAAACAGAGATAGAATTTCAAAAAGGCGTCAGAAGTTTTTGAAGGAGTGATCCGAGAAGAATCACTTCAATACAGAAGAAAGATGAAACGTGAAAGGAACGTGCAACAACAGCCGACGGACTTGAAAACGAAGGAGAACCAGTCATAAAATTCAGGAGGAACTTGCACTTCAAACAACGAATCATTTAGTGGTTATCACTGTGTAAGCTTCTCTCAACAATCTTACTTGTATCTTTGACTGCTCTTCTTTACTATTTTCGGTTGTAGTGTGATTAGTCCGACGTGTCATTAGTCTTACACGTCCTTTTCCTTTTAATTGACATGTGCAAACTTCTTTCAAAACGGATGACACACGATCACATGATCCCGCCCTTTTTACTAACAAGCGGAGTGATCCACGTGCCACGTCCCCATTTGCACGGATTTCAAACGTTTATTGAAACCGCCTCATGCACGATCTCTCACACTCTCTTCAAAAACGTTTCATCTTCGACTAAAGATTTACTCAATCTCAGAGAAATCTTTTGTGCAAAATTCTTTGAGTGTGTCTTTCTCTGCAAGACTAACAGTGAGAATCCACAGTTCAATCTCTGTGAGAATCAATTTACAGATTTTTGCAGAAATCCTCTTCACTCAAACCTCCTCATGGGAAAATCAGCATCTCAACAAGTTGTGTGTTACGAATCTTTTGTAACACTAGGAGTCACTCCAGAATCTTACTGATTTCAACAAGATCAACGAGATCTTAGAACAACATGGATGGATGAAGTTCATTCAATGTTCTCCGGAGTTTCTTCTCGACGAGTCGATCATCAGAGAGTTCTACGACAACATCAAGACTGATGAATCGACTGGTGAACTTAAAATAGAAATTTATGTTTTCACAAATGAAAACTTCTCAAACTCCACGAAGATTTTCATCAACATCTCTCAAATGGCAAGAGAAGTGTTCAACCTCCCGACTGATGGACAACCCCATTCTTTGCCGTTGATGAAGCAACTAATCTCATGAGAGAAGCGCTGATGAACAATGCATCTGCCGACCGCAACATCACCAATGTTCTGAGCATTTCAAGACTACATCATCATCTCAGACCCATCGCCAAAATGATCAAGAAATGCTGGTTTGGCACTCTTGGATCCCCTGGTCATCTCTCAAGACCACACAAACTGGTGCTGATCGCCTTGCTGCAAAGAGGCCCATTCAACTGGGAAAAGGCCTACCTTCAGATTCTTGCTGAAGAAAAGAAGAAATCCCATTCCACCAAGCATCTGCGTCAAGGAACCAGAGTTTCAGCACTCATTCTTCACACCGTAAAAGAAACACAATGTTTCTGGAAGAACACCACTCAAGTGTCTTCCACCATCCATCTGTTTGAAAAACAGAAAAGCTCAATCAAAGGGAATGTCAGTATCTCACCTGAAATTCCTCTCCTCACTTCAGAGCCACGCTACAAGACTCGAGGCTCAATCAAAAGAAAGTTCGACAGTTTGTCATCACCAGTCAAGATCTCACTTGACAGTCCTCAGAGATCTCTCAAAGAGGATCATGAAGAAGCTGCACCAAAAGCTTCAGAAGAAGTGCTAATTCCAAGCACTGAAACGACTCAGCAACAGTCTCCCACTGTTCCTCCACAAGATGAAGGAAATCAACATCCAGAGGAGACGCAAGCAACCAATAACAGAGAAAATGATTCTGAAGAACTTCCTCTCAGAGGTTTCTTTCACTACTGTCTGGAAGGGTTCGACAAGAAGGCAAAGTTTGAAGAACCTGCTGACATCAATGTTGCATCCTCATCATTAGCCATTGTCAATCAAACTGCCCTTCTCAAAAACTTCGTGACACAACTGTCCGAACACTATATCACAACACTCTTTCCCTCAATCTTAGCTTCCCTGAATCCTGAAGAGTTTCAAGATCTTGTCAGTTACTTCTTCTTCATCTTCATCAAAACCCTGCCCAAATCTCAATACAAGGAAATTGATGAAGTTCTCACTGAAGGAGAAATGGAAGCATTGGAGAACAGCATCTTTGAGAAATTCAGAGTCACCAATGTTTGGGATGCTATTCACGACTGGGCACCCAACTTCAGACTGTATCTGATTTCCAGAGGTCTTCTCAAAGAAGATGATGCTGAGGACACTGAAGTCCACCATGAATCTCCACCGCATCAGACTGCTCCAGCCGACGCAAGAGGTGAAGAAACACCAGCTGAAGAGCAAGGACCTGCAAGAACTACCACCGATAAAAGATTTCAAATGCTGGACGAGAGGCTGCTCATCCAAGAAGAAGCAACATATGAACTGAAAGTCAAAATAGCTATTCTTGAATCAATAGTCACTCATATTCAACAGCAACTGGAAGTTCAGAACAAATACAGCAAGGCTCCTGAGTCTGATGACAAAGACAAACGAGAAGAAGATAAGAAGGGAAAATGGAAGATGATTGAAGAACCAAAAGGAAGTCCTCCAAGGAAGCTAAGCAAACAACTCCGCATCAACTAAGGACTAAGGAGGATCAAGGAATGTCATCTAATCAGAAACTCTTTATTTTGTATATGATATTCTTAGATTGTCTTAGTCCATTCTTCCCTGTTATGTTCTTCTGCACACTTTTGATACATTGTACTGATTTCAAGCTGACTTGTGATTATTCAGTCTCTATTCCCTTGGCCTAATTTACTTGAGTTGATTATGGATTATCTAATTTAGGGGGAACTCTGTTTAAGCTTTTTCAATACTTGACTGTTTTCCTGACTGATTGTTGGGAACTTGTTCGTATTCGCTTTATCTTCGACTGCTAAAGAAAATAGGACCTAACAATAGGGCTTATGTGTGATAATGATTTACTGACGGCTTTGCGTTTCGTGTTGGACTTTCAATTTCTGAAAAACCTCTTTTTGAGCATATCTTTTCAAATCATTGCACGCACTGTACGCTGCCTATTTTCAGTAAGAGATCATGCCATATATTCCATATCAGTATTATATCTCTTATTTTAAGGTACTCCTCTGACGGGCATTAATTACGGATGTCAAAATTCATTAAAACTGACTTGGCGCGCAGATTTCAAACCGCCCACGTCTTTTTGATTGCCCTAGGAAACTGTTCATCTCCCACGATCACACTTTCTCCATTACGGCCACTCCTCAATCTTCCATCACTTTTGCACTCTCTCTAACTTTCAAAATCCACAGCACTCTACTGTGAGATCACTTCCTGCAAAAATTTCTTCACATATTTCTTATTTCGAAATGGCCAAGACCAACATGAAGAAGAATGACAACAAGAAGGAGGCACCGAGAGAGAAAGAAGTCAGATATGAGCAGTCTGTGCACAAGGAATCTTTCGAGAAGAAGCCTGAATATGCAAAGGTCTCGACAATTATCCACCGGCATGGATGGACCAAATTCATCACCAGTGAACCAAAGTATCTTCTTGACGACGCTAGTCATAGAATTCTACAGGAATATCCAGTTCAACGATTCCGAAGAACTTATCTCAAAAGTCAGTATCATTACCGGGGCAAACCGTGTTGAAGATGACTCTCAACGTCTCTGAGATTATCATAAAACTGTTCAATCTCCCGAACAGTGGATCTTCCTTCTCCAGATTGACTGATAAGGAAGCCAACAAAATACTCAAGTCTGCACTGAAGGATGAATCCGAATCGACGGAAAGTCAAGTTACTCTTTCTCATCGTCATCTAGAGTTTGCCATGCTGGGCAAGATTATCCAGAAGTGCTGGATAGGTGCCACCGAAACTCCTGACAAAGCTTCTCAGCCTCAGAAGAATGTTATGGCAGCTTTTCTGGAGAACGAGTCCTACAACTGGGAAGAAGCTTATCTGAAGCTTCTCTACAATGAAGCTCACAACGAGGCCGGCGACGATAGTTCGACAAGAGAACAGGGTCTCCCAGATCATCATCGAAGGAACAAAGAAGCACAAATTTGTGCGATGGCCGAAGATGATTGAATTCACAGACAGTCCTCGTCTCTTCAAACCGGCAAGAAGAGAACCCAAATCTTCTCCGAAGACGAAGGTAATTGATATCTCTTCTCCAACATCATCTGAATCTGATGCCCCTGATTCACCACCATCAAATCCTCCTGCTCGCACGAATGTGCCTCGCCGAGTCCGTTCCATCCTCCCTAAAAAATCCTCCATGAAACCAATTGAGATGCCTTGGAAATACACTCCAAAACCCTCTCCAAAATCCAAATGAAAAGCAGTCTCGGAAGCTGTCCCAGAACCAGCTCCCACTGTTCTTGTTAAAGGTACTCGGGAAGTTGTTGAACTTCAGATTGAAGCTCAACAAAATGCTACAAATCACCTCAGTCGTCTAATTGGTGATTGTGATACGTCATTAGAAGTCTACCGGAACCTTCATAGATTCTTACGTATACCTTCCTGAAGACGGCGCCATGCCCACGAATCAACAGTCTTCACAGCTCTGAAGCCGAAGACTCGTTCGAGATGGAAGAGGCATCCCTGATCAGCCTCTTTCAAATTGAAAGTGTTTGGGATGTAATTCATGACTTCGACAGATTTGTCATGAATTATTTGTATTCCTCCAAACAATTCAGACGTCTCATGTCACTCAACAACGATGCTGGAACATCAAAGGCGTTTAAAGAGCCTCTCATCATCGAGCTTGTAACTGACGTTCTCAGCTCTCCAGTTGGCGACACTTCTCAACCGGCGAAATCTATTGCTGATCCTGCCGCCGCTGTGACACACACCCGTCGTGCGGTGCGGGCAAAATACTTGTGTATGCCCAGTACAGACAATACACGCTCCTACGTCTCACAACAAGATCTCAGTCTTAGTGGCAAGTGTAGGGTCGAATCCCACAGGGAGTGAGGAACCACTTTGTTCTCCAACGACAAACTGAGGTGTCACAATTCTCAATCTGTATACTCTGCACAAGAAATTAACAAGATCAATAATAACAAAGGGGTGAGGTTATTCGGTTAGGTCATAACTGTTGTTAACATTCGTTTCGGTCATAGGCATACTGATAATCCGTCCATGATCCATATAAACCCAAGGCGTGGCCCAAAGACATTGGGGCGTTTCAAGGGGTTATACTTCACATATAGGATGGTTGATCCCATTGTGGTCACTTGGTCCGAAGGTCACACATTCCCCGGTCACAAGGCAGTGCTTCACTTCTCCTTAGATGGTAGTCATACCCGTTACTCACCAAGTATGGCCCTCACCAACCTTCTCTCCCGAGGTTCCCAACTTCGCACTTTGAGTGACACATGCCTCCTGGACACAACCATTTTCGACTTTGTCAGCCGACCAGTCATAGACATGCTACGGCGCTGAGATTGCTTTCCTCGTTTGATAACCATGGCTTTATGCCTCGTCACAGTTGATGGATGGTCTCTAGAGAAGCCCAAGACTGAGGAAGGACAGTGTATCCCATCAATCCTTTCCCCACCTTCCGTATCTACAACGCCTTTTGTTGACGCTGCTCAGCTACTCGGTCATGGGTATACCGGTTGTCACGCCCTGGTATACCCTGGCCTTTGCTTGACACGGACAACGTTTTACCGAACGGAGATCACCCGTTAGGCCCCTACTGTCCATGGTTTCGAACAGATTCTTCCGGAACCACGAGATTCAACCGAAAGAACAAATGCCTCACGAATGCTTACATGTTAACAACAATTATTTCCACCCCTAAAACCTCACCTAAGGGATTACTCACACATAACAGAATTCATAAATACGAAATGAATTAAACACATTATAGAACAAAAGGAAATACTTGAATAGATAAATAATACCTAAGGCTTCAAGCCTTCAATCTTGTTCGAATGCAAACACAACAGAAATAGGGAAATAGTACTGAAACGTAAATTGTTTGGATGCCACACACGGCGAATCAGAGTAATAGCTAAAGTAAAATAGGAGTTCAAAAAGGTGCCAAGAGCTTGTGCACGCTGCACACATTAGTCTTTTATACTGCCGACTGGTCGAGGTCTAACCCTAGCTGCGCCGGTCTCAAATCTTCGCCGGGATCTTCTTTCCTTTTTTAGTTCAATCTTTGATTGATCCGATTGAAGATGGCGTCCAGCTGCAAGCTTAGTCAACCTTTCCTTTTCTTCAGATCCTTCTGGTTTCTTCCTCCATCTTCTACTTGCTTCTTCGGAATCTCCGAGATTTACTTTCCTTTCGTGGCTCTGGCTGTCTGCTTCTCATGGTGACGGTCAGGCGGATTGCTTTCTTCGGTGTGGTTCATACCAGGTGGTTACTTCAGGTTCCCATGCCCCAAGTTAGACTGGGGAGGTACTTGTTGGCCGAAGTTCCATGCTGGCAAACATGACTTAGCAATCTGGGCTCGGTAATGCCCATTCTGACCGCATTTTCTCCGTTTCCTCTCTACTGACCTTCCTTCCTCCATAACTTCGTTTTCCCCCTGGACAGACCTGTACTGACACAAATAAAGAGAAAAATAGGGCCAAATGGCCCAAAAGTCGAAGACGCATCACACCTACACACTTAAAGCATACTTGCCCTCAAGCATGTAGGTGGATTTACAGAAGACACGGACGAAAAAGGTTGAAAGAAAAGAAATAAAACTAAAAGACACGAAACTTGCATAGATTTCAGGATCAAATCATACCAACATGCATCATTCAGTTCAGTCAGACCACAAACCAGAGTAATGATCATGCATAAAGTGTGATAGTAGTCTTTCTTTTCGCTCAAGTACCGGGCTAAGTGTATACACTCATAATTTGCTGTGCCAGTTCTTCTAAGAGTTTGATTGAAGACTACAAGTTAAACACACTAGTATGACTCATTAGAGGGTCTTTGTTTGGTTGTAATGGGGTATACGGAGCTAAGGTGAGGTAAATATGGTTCAGTGGCTAATTTCAGTATCACCCTTACTCAGTATACACGTTCAGTGCAGCTACAACCAACCCTTTATTTCCCGCTTTCAATGGGGTTCATCTTTTCTTTGACTTTTTTGGGCAATAATTTTCATTCATCAATTTTTTTTGTGCCCAGATTTTCTTTCTTTTCTCTAATTCATTGTTTACCATTTTACGCACTTCATAAATTCTTTCTCCTAGATATAGCAATAGCAAGGCTCAAGAAAGAATGAATTCGGCTCAAATTGGCATACAAGGGATTCTTTTCACATTAAACAACAAAGAAAAATTTGGGGCCCTAAATCAAAGAAACGTGCCCAAATCACATAAGTCATGACTAGCAAAAATAAGTCCTCGAACAAAGTGCAGATTCCCTAGTCACAGCAAATTCTCACCAGAAACATGCAATTTTTTACTTTGGCCCTGATCTCACCGGTGGGGTACTCTCAGTAACCTCACAACTACCATCATGCATCATACTCAATCCACCAATTCATACCAAGACCGAAATCAGCATGCACAATCTCATCACCATCAAACAATGCAAGTAGACTCGACTCAAACACAGATTATAAAGACACTAAAACAAGAAAAGCAAAAGACAAAATAAAACCTAACCTAAGAGTTCAGGGGAAAAGTACTCAGTCGTTTTGGTCGGAGGATCTCGCCTCCGCATTCAGCCTCTCCTTGATTTCTTTAAAACCAGCTTCCATTGCTTTGAATCCTTCCTCCATGGCATCCCTCAGCGTGGCCACTTCTCCTCCCAGCATCACCAGCTCGTCCTTGATTTCCTTCAGTTCGACCGTCAGCTTGATAATCTCGCCACTGGTTGGGCGAGATGTTCCCTGTTCCTGTGCCACTTTTGGTTCAGGTCGAACTGAGCTGCCTTCTGGTTGGACCAAACGGTAGCTGCCTCTTTTATCCATCTCAACAATCCGCCAACGCACAAGCCGCCCGATATCAAATAGTCGGGTTTCTGCCACAGCTGCTTCATCCGGGGCCTTATCGTTGAAATTTGCAAGCTTCTTCGCCAGGAGAGTCACCAGCGGGCATAGGGAGAGGTACTTGTTGGTATGGGTTACCCCATACTGAAACTGTAGTGCCGCGGTGAACCCAAAGTTCACCCTCTTTCTCTCCACCATGCACCAGAGCAAAAAGAGCTCTTGCTGTGTGACTACGTTGGATCCCTCAATCCGGCCGTAAATGTTGTAGGCCAACCAACGATGGCAAATCTGCAGGGCTGGGTCGCGGAGTTCATTGGACTTGCTGATATTCTTCACATATTTGGCCCCCGTCGAGAGTTGGGACCAGTACTGGTCAATCTGACTGCGCCACTCGGGTGGAGCCATGGTTTCAGCTTGCTTATACTCATCATCGTACACCTCTTTGTCCTCGATCACTCCCAGGTGGATGTTCAAGTCATTGATGGAAAGTGGGAACATCTTCCCCCACAATTGGAAACGCAGGGTACCTGGTGTTTCAATTGAGTAGTTTCCCTTCGGCTTAAACTCCACCGTGCTCATGAACTCTTCCGACATATTCCTGAACGCTAACACATTCCACTTCAGAATTTTCCCCCAACCAATGCTCTGAAAATATCCCTCCACACGTTCTTTTATCCCGAAATCCTCCAGCACTTCAGTCACCAGAAAATACCAAGGGGTTATCTCCCGGTTCTGCAAAACGGCATACCTCTGACTATCCCTCGGTATGACCGTCTCCATGGTGCTGGGTCACACCACTCCCTTGCGCTTGACGCCCTTGGGTTTTGAGGTGATTGTGCTCGTCACCGGCTTAGCAGGGGCGATCACATCCTCTGAGTTGGAGCTTTCAACCGTCTCGGTTCTTTCCGGGTCTACTTCCATCGGCTCTTCCACTTCCTTGGCCTTCCCTTTTTCGGCTGCAGTGGGCTTCCTTTGTTTCTTACTCTGCTCAGCTTTTGTTCGGGTCTTACTGCCTGCCGGTGCTGGTCTGGCCTTAACTGGCAGCGGGGGCTTTGCAACATCAAGCTTTCTCTTCACTCCGGGTCTCTTGCTCTGGGGTGTCGGAATCTCTACCTCCTTCTCTTGAACGGCCTCAACTTCATCTACTTCATCAGCCTCCACCTCATCCACCTTCTCTTCTTCCCCCTTCTCCTCCTCCGCTTTCTCCTGTTCTTCCTCTTCCGAATCCTCGTAGGCTGTTCTCCCCTCCTGCATGGAGGTTTCTGGAAATTGCGGTTGAGGTTGGGCTTGAACAGGTGGTGGTGCGGCAATGGATCGCGCCGGAGTCCCCTTGCTCGCCTGAGTCTTCTTTGACTTCTTCACAGGAGGGGTGGGCTCGGGCTCCCCTTCGTCCGGTTGTTTTGACTCGGCGGCTGCTCTTACTACTTCATGCTCCTCTTGTAGAAGGACTTCAGCACGCCCTCTGTCCTCGGGCTGGATATTCAGCAAAGGGTCTTCGGTGATTTTTGTGGAGGTCTCCTCCGAAGCGGTTCGCCTGGTGGTACGCTTTGGAGGTGGGGGTTTGGTGCTTTTCTTCTTCGGTGGTTGGGTGCTTCCGGAGCCTGCTCCTCCTTTGGTTTTTGCCATTGTGATTTGCAGAAATCAGAAAGACTTAGAATTCGCGCGGAAGTTCTGGATTTTGTGGGGATTTTTGGGAGCAAGGTTTGCCTTTAGGAAGGGTGATCGGTAATTATGGAAATTTAGGGTTTGAGGCGAGTGGAGATCGTGGTGTAGCAGTTTTCGGAGGTTAGGGTTTGTGGGAAAGAAGATCGTGGGTTAAGGCTTTGAATATGGTAAGAGTGCCGGTTATGGCAGAAAAAGAAATTTTTAAGGAAAGAAAATCATGGTTAAAATTTGAATTTCAGATTTCTGCGGAAACCGAAGGGCTGCAGTCACATCGCCGCCTGCCTCTGACACGCTCACTTCATCTCCCTTCGTAAGCCCTCTTCCAGATCGTTCCAACCCCCAACTCTCCACCTACACACTTCGCAACGCAAAGTGGGCTCGGATCAACCTCTGGGCCTCCTTCCAAATCCATCTGGGGCCGTCTCCCTGTAGGGTTAGTGCATCCAAACAAAACAAAACAACATAAAAGAAAAGAAAAGAAAATTCGGTACAGATCATACCGAAGAAACCACACTGGGTTGCCTCCCAGCAAGCGCTCTTGTTTCCCGTCTTGAGCTCGACTCTTCTTCACTCTTTACTCGTACTCAGGGTCGAGAAGGTGGCATTCCTCCTTCTCATTTTCTACTTCAGCAAGCTCATGATAGGGCTTTAGACGATGCACATTTACCACGAATGTATCAACTCCATTGTGATCATACACTTCTATGCTTTCGTTTAAGAAAATTTCTTTGATCACGAATGGTCCTGACAACTTTGAACGAAGTTTCCCTGCCATCATCTTGAAGCGTGAATTAAAAAGTAGAACTTTTTGTCCCACCAGGAATTCCTTCTTCCTGATCTTGGCATAATGGATCCTCCTGGTTCGCTCTTTATAGAGCACCGCATTGTCATAAGCCTCCAACCGAAGCTCTTCCAACTCACTCAGCTGCAACTTTCTTGCTTCTCCCGCTAGGGTCATACTGAGGTTAATTTGCTTGATTGCCCAGTACGCCTTATGTTCGATCTCCACAGGCAAATGACATCTTTTCCCATAAAGCAAGCGGAATGGGGACATTCCAATGGGTGTTTTGAAAGCAGTTCTGTATGCCCACAACGCATCTCCCAAGTGGTTACTCCAGTCCTTGCAGTTGGGGTGTACCACCTTATCTAGGATGCTCTTTATCTCTCTATTGGAAATCTCGGCTTGGCCATTTGCTTGGGGGTGATATGCAGTGGTGACCTTGTGTGTCACCCCCATCTTCTTGGTTAACGCTCTGATAATGGCATTACAGAAATGAGACCCCTGATCACTGATTAGAATTTTGGGTATAGCATACCTCCCGAATACTTGCTCCTTCAGGAAACCTGCCACAATATGAGCATCATTGCTTGCGGTTGCCTTGGCTTCAACCCACTTTGACACGTAATCCACTGCCACCAGAATGTATTTGTAGTTCCTTGACTTTGGGAAGGGCCCCATAAAGTCAATCCCCCATACATCGAAAATTTCGACCGGCATGATTGGAACTTGTGGCATCTCATCTTTTGCGGTAATACCTCCAGTCATCTGGCACTTCGGGCAGCTCTGTACCCATTTCCTTGCATCCGCAAATATGGTGGGCCAGTAGAATCCACTCTCCAAGATTCTGTGGGCCGTGCACTTTCCTCCAAAATGCCCGCTGTTTGCTGTTCCATGACACGTGTCCAAAATTTGGGCATGCTCATCCTCAGGTATGCATCTCCGTATGACCTGATCTGCTCCAGTCCTCCAAAGATATGGGTCCTCCCAGTAGTAAAATCGTGCTTGCACAAGTAATTTCCTTTGTTCGAACCTTGTCAATCCTGGGGGCAACTCTTTAGTGACCAGATAATTAGCTATATCAGCATACCAGGACTCCTGCTTGGTTAGAGCATACAGCTCTTCTTCTTCTTCTCGGGTGCTCATGGAATATAACTTCTCATCTGGAAAAGTATCGGTAATGGGCATACCATCATCTTCTTCCAGTTGCAATCTGCTCAAATGATCCGCCACGAGGTTCGCAGCTCCTTTCTTGTCCCTTATTTCTATATTGAACTCTTGTAACAGTAAGATCCACCTGATGAGTCGAGGTTTGGATTCCTTCTTGGCCATCAAATACTTCAACGCAGCATGATCCGTATAGACCACCGCCTTTGTTCCCAAAAGGTAGGAACGAAACTTCTCTATGGCAAACACCACTGCCAAGAGTTCCTTCTCAGTAGTGGTATAGCTGCATTGTGCCGGATTCAGTGTTTTGGATGCGTAGTAGATCACGCAACTCTCTTTGCCTTTCTTTTGCCCCAGTACTGCTCCAACGGCGTGGTTGCTGGCATCACACATGATCTCGAACGGTAAGTCCCAAACCGGAGGTTGAATAATGGGGGCTGACACCAACTTGTTTCTCAGAATTGTGAATGCCTCCTTACAATCGTCATCAAACTCAAACGACACATCTTGTTGAAGAAGTCTGGTCATGGGCTGAGCAATCTTGGCGAAATCCTTGATAAATCACCGGTAGAAGCCTGCATGGCCTAGGAATGCCCGTATGTGCTTTACTGTTGTCGGGTAGGGCAATTTAGCGATGGAATCAACTTTCGCCTTGTCCACTTCAATTCCCTTTTTGAAATCATGTGCCCCAGCACTATTCCTTCCCTTACCATAAAATGGCATTTTTCATAGTTAAGGACCAGGCTCTTCTCCACACACCTTTTTAATACAAGCTCTAGATGCTTCAAACATGTGTCGAAAGAGCTCCCATATACGGTGAAGTCATCTATGAAGACTTACAATGCAATTCTCCAATAGATCGGAAAATATACTCATCATGCACCGTTGAAAGGTTCCTGGTGCATTGCATAGTCCGAACGGCATTCTCCGGTATGCAAATGTTCCAAATACGCAGGTGAAAGTGGTTTTCTCCTGGTCTTCATGTGCCACAAAGATTTGCATGTATCCAGAATATCCGTCGAGAAAATAGTAATAGGCATTACCAGCCAATCTTTCCAGCATCTGGTCGATGAAGGGTAATGGGAAGTGGTCCTTCCTGGTTGCATCATTCAGCTTCCTGTAGTCAATGCAAACTCTCCATCCAGTTTGCAATCGGGTGGGCACAAGTTCGCCTTGATCATTCTCCACAACCTGTATCCCCGACTTCTTCGGTACGACATGGACTGGACTCACCCATTGGCTATCGGATATGGGATAGATGATTCCCAATTCCAACAGCTTGAGAATTTCCTTTAGTACCACTTCCTTCATGACCGGGTTCATCTTTCTTTGAGAATCTCGAACGGGTTTGGCTCCCTCCTCAAGGTAAATGTGATGCATGCACTCCGTGGGACTGATGCCTTTTATATCAGCTAAGGTCCAACCGATGGCTTCCCTGTTTTCTCGTAATACTCTGACCAATCGATCTTACTGCGCAACAGTTAGATCAGCACTGATGATAACTGGTAGTGTCTCTTCTGGTCCCAAATAAGCATACTGTAAATGCTTAGGTAGCTGCTTGAGCTCCAAAACGGGTGCCTTCTGGATTGAGGGCAGCAGCTTCTCGTTCTGCCCATACTGAGACAACAGCTCCGATTTGCTTGCTTCCGTTCCTCCAGCTAGATAGACCTCCTGAATTAATTCCTTGATCTTCTGATCTACTTCCACCTTGGCTTCCAAAGTACTTTCTCGGAGAGAGTAAAGCTCCATGATGGCTTCCTTCATCTCATCATCCTCCATATGTTCTGCATCCCGATCGGTCAGACCATACTGAATTACCTTCTCTGTGGTATCCCTGGAACCGAAAGCAATTCCTTGCTCTTGCACCAAGGGCTCAAATACATCGATCATGTCCACCGTTTCCCTTGTCTGTTTCCTCTTCATGGTCTTATAAATGTTGAATTCTACTTGGACTCCATCGAACTCACATGTCAAAATTCCGATTTTCATATCGATCTTAGTTCCAGCGGTCATCATGAATGGCCTTCCCAATAGTATAGCATTCTCTCCTATTTCGGGTCCGGTGTCCAGAACATATAAGTCTGCTGGGAAAATCAAATCCCCAACCTTGATCAGTACGTCCTCTACCACTCCTTCAGGGTAAGCGTTGGACCTGTCAGCCAACTGTGTGACCACACGGGTGTTCCTCATCTCGCCAACATTCAATCTCTTGTATACAGCCAATGGCATCACATTGATGGAGGCTCCCAGATCCATCATCGCCTTATCCATGTTGGTTCCTCCTATATTGCATGGAATGGTGAACATCCCTGGATCCTTTCAGTTTCGTGGGTAGTTTCCGTTGGATCACCGCCGAAACACTTTCTCCCATCACGTATCGGACTTCTTCCTCCATTTTGACTTTTCTTGAACAAAGGTCTTTCAAGAATTTGGCATATTTTGGAATTTACCTGATAGCATCGAGTAGGGGTATGCTCAACTCAACCTTTTGAAACATCTTCATCATTTCACTTGCTTTCCTTCTCTTTAGCTTTCTGTTTCAGGCGCCCTGAGTAGGGTGCATCGGTTGGGTTGCTACCTCCAGCTTGTTCGTCAGTTAGACCCTTTCCATTCTTATTCCAGCTTCCTCGAAGCAATTCAGCTTCTGCTAACAACTCTTCTTTCTTTTCCTCTCCCTCAGGAAACTCAGTCAGCACAACTTGGGCATGTTCTCTAGGGTTGATTCCCATGGCTGGGAGTTTACCAGCGTTCTCCTCCCGTTTGGCCACTGCTTTAGTCAAATGACTAATTTGCTGGTTGGTCTGGTTCATACCGGCACGAATTTCATTGCGAAATTTCTCGCTCTCCTTAACCATGCTTTCAATGGCTTCTTCCCAAGGTGCTCTCCGATGTGGTGGTTGATAAGGGGGTTGTTGTTGATTCTGGTTGTGGTGTTGAGGGGGATCCCAACTGGTACTGTTGTTGATGTTGGTTCTGATTATACTGGGGACGTGGCATCGGTGCGCCCATATTGTTCTGCTGTTAGGGGCTGACCATCTTGCTTCCATCGAAAGTTAGGGTGATCTCTCCACCCTGGATTGTAAGTGTTTGCATAAGGATCATACTTCCGTGGGTTCCCATCATGTCCTCCGATGGTATTGACGTCTACAATATCTTCGCCAAAATTGGGACAATTTTCAGATTGATGTCATGTGGCATCGCAAAGGCCACACTGGCGAATCTTCTTCGGTATAGTCAAGCCCGACAGAAGTTCCTTGAGTTCGTTCATGCTCTTCTCCATAGCTTTCTCCAGTTTGGACATCTCCTCCTTCTCTTCAGCTCTCCTTGGTTTTTCCAGATTCCTTTCATGCCCTTCATCGCGTGATTCTTCTGCCATGGTGCCCAACAGTTGGAAGATCTCCAACGGAGTCTTATTCATCAACGATCCATTGCAGGCTGCTAGGACCAAACTGCGATCGTTTCTCCGCATGCCCTTTACAAAGCTCTCCACCTGGTCCTTTGGAGTGATTTGGTGATGAGGGCAGTTGCTTAACATTCTCTTGAATCTCGTCCAGTACTCGTAGAAGGATTCTAGCCCATCTTGCCTTATGCTGCGGATATCCCATCTCATCCGCTCCACTCGTGCTGCTGGGAAGAATTCTTCCAAGAAGGCCTGTTGCAGTTGTGCCCATGTAGTGACACTGCCTTCGGGTAGATCATACAGCCATCTTCTTGCGTTGTCCACCAAGGTAAAAGGGAAGAGTATCAATTTGACATACTCTTGCTTCTCATCATTGGATTGATGCATGATTGTCATCTCAAAATCTTGGAGATGAGTGTGAGGGTCATCTCCTTGGTATCCATTGAACTTCGGTAAGATCTGAAGCAATGAGGGCTTCATGTCATACCGACGAGGTGCGAACGAATTTGCGGGTAGGGTGATTCCGTTCGGCCTCAGGTTGAGATTAGTTGGGTATGCCAGCTGTCTGAGGGTCTGCTCCGGTACGGCTTCTGCCTGTTCAGCCTCTGCCATAGCTTCGCATCTCGCTATTCGTGCTCCTGCGCGTAGTCGTCTTTCTGTACGATCAATATCAGGATCAAACACCAATGCTCTTACAGCTCTACGAGTTCCACGCATACACCAGTAGCGGAAAATGGAATGAGGAGAGAACAAAATTATTGCGCGTCACTCCCCGGCAACGGTCGCCAATTTTGACATACACCCGTTGTGCGGTGCGGGCAAAATACTTGTGTATGCCCAGTACAGATAATACACGCTCCTACGTCTCACAACAAGATCTCAGTCTTAGTGGCAAGTGTAGGGTCGAATCTCACAGGGAGTGAGGAACCACTTTGTTCTCCAACGACAAATTGAGGTGTCACAATTCTCAATCTGTATACTCTGCACAAGAAATTAACAAGATCAATAATAACAAAGGGGTGAGGTTATTCGGTTAGGTCATAACTGTTGTTAACATTCAGTTTCGGTCATAGGCATACTGATAATCCGTCCATGATCCATATAAACCCAAGGCGTGGCCCAAAGACACTTGGGGCGTTTCAAGGGGTTATACTTCACATATAGGATGGTTGATCCCATTGTAGGTCACTTGGTCCGAAGGTCACACATTCCCCGGTCAAGGCAGTGCTTCACTTCTCCTTAGATGGTAGTCATACCCGTTACTCACCAAGTATGGCCCTCACCAACCTTCTCTCCCGAGGTCCCCAACTCCGCACTTTGAGTGACACATGCCTCCTGGACACAACCATTTCCGGCTTTGTCAGCCGACCAGTCATAGACATGCTACGGCGCCGAGATTGCTTTCCTCGTTTGATAACCATGGCTTTATGCCTCGTCACAGTTGATGGATGGTCTCTAGAGAAGCCCAAGACTAAGGAAGGACAGTGTATCCCATCAATCCTTTCCCCACCTTCCGGATCTACAACGCCTTTTGTTGACGCTGCTCAGCTACTCGGTCGTGGGTATACCGGTTGTCACGCCGTGGTATACCCTGGCCTTTGCTTGACACGGACAGCGTTTTACCGAACGAAGATCACCCGTTAGGCCCCTACTGTCCATGGTTTCGAACAGATTCTTCCGGAACCACGAGATTCAACCGAAAGAACAAATGCCTCACGAATGTTTACATGTTAACAACAATTATTTCCACCCCTAAAACCTCACGTAAGGGATTACTCACACATAACAGAATTCATAAATACGAAATGAATTAAACACATTATAGAACAAAAGGAAATACTTGAATAGATAAATAATACCTAAGGCTTCAAGCCTTCAATCTTGTTCGAATGCAAACACAACGGAAATTGGGAAATAGTACTGAAACGTAAATTGTTTGGATGCCACACACGGCGAATCAGAGTAATAGCTAAAGTAAAACAGGAGTTCAAAAAGGTGCCAAGAGCTTGTGCACGCTGCACACATTAGTCTTTTATACTGCCGACTGGTCGAGGTCTAACCCTAGCTGCGCCGGTCTCAAATCTTCGCCGGGATCTTCTTTCCTTTTTTAGTTCAATCTTTGATTGATCCGATTGAAGATGGCGTCCAGCTGCAAGCTTAGTCAACCTTTCCTTTTCTTCAGATCCTTCTGGTTTCTTCCTCCATCTTCTACTTGCTTCTTCGGAATCTCCGAGATTTACTTTTCTTTCGTGGCTCTGGCTGTCTGCTTCTCATGGTGACGGTCAGGCGGATTGCTTTCTTCGGTGTGGTTCATACCAGGTGGTTACTTCAGGTTCCCATGCCCCAAGTTAGACTGGGGAGGTACTTGTTGGCCGAAGTTCCATGCTGGCAAACATGACTTAGCAATCTGGGCTCGGTAATGCCCATTCTGACCGCATTTTCTCCGTTTCCTCTCTACTAACCTTCCTTCCTCCACAACTTCGTTTTCCCCCTGGACAGACCTATACTGACACAAATAAAGAGAAAAATAGGGCCAAATGGCCCAAAAGTCGAAGACGCATCACGCTGAACAACCAATGACTGATTCAATCAGTCAGCCGAACTTGCCATCAACTCCTCCAACATTTCCTGCTAAAGCTGACCAGAATAGCATCACTGAAGCTGATGCTCCTTTACCAGAAGCAAAACAGAGATCAGCTGACAGTGCTGATCGCCTAGTTTCTGAAGGAAGAGTCGAAGACATCCCCAAGTCTCCTCGACCTTCATCGACACCCCTCTTGAACACTGATGAGCCTACTCCTCCTGAAGGCATTAACATTAGTCAAGAGCAGTCAACTTCTCAGCCTCCTGCTAATGAAAGAGCGGAACACCCTGCTCCAACGAGTCGAGCCGAGGCATCCACATCCAAAGCTCATGCTGATCGTCAGCAAGCGCAAACTTCTTCTGCTAACTCAGACATACCAATAGAACACGTAGAGCTTCCTCGCGCAGAAGGACCTATTCTATTTGATTCAGATGCAGAAACCGACGAGCTTCTAACCATCTGGAAACACAATCGGCCGCACAGGAATCTATTACGGATTTATGACAATAAAGAAAAACCGATGGATGTGCTGCTTGAGCATCTTGCCGATCTACAGCTTGAACTCGACTCACTTCATCATGAGCTCGAACGACATAACATTTATGGAGAGAAGTTTGTGAAGAAACTCGAAGCAGTCCGGGAACAGGCGACTGCAGACATGATATATCATGCCGACTTGATCAATAAGCTCCAACAGTGGATGGGGGCAGAAGAAGTTGCTCTCATCAGATACAAGGCGGAAATGCTTGATCCAAAGAAAGGCATTCCCAAAATCAAGAAGGATCACGAGGAATTGTACACACTCTTTCTTGAATCTGAAATTCAAGCGAAGACACAATATCTTGAGCTGACTGAGAAGATCCAGGAAATGCAAATTGACTTCCTGAAGACGTTCATGCCAAGAACTGAAGCCAATCAACTTGTTGCAGAGACAGTAAAGCCTATCCTGGAAAGACTCGCGCAAGTGGAAAGGCAAATCCAACGACCTCAAGAGTCCCCTGACTCCGCCCTTCTTCAGAAGATGTTCAATGATCTTCAAGAGCTGAAAAGCCGACTTCCTCCCGATGATGCCAAAAAGGGGGAAGAGGATATTATGAAGCGCATCCGAAGGGAAGTGGAAATGATCCCCTCTGTCTTTAATAGGGCTGAAAACAGAGCTGAAGAGATCATCGCAAAGGTTGCTCCCACTTTTGCCTCAGTCAACCTCAACAGAAAGAGAAACAGAGAAAGCTCCTCAAATGAGCCAGAGCTGAAGAAAACGAAATTCGATTTCGTAACAACTCTGAAGGAAGGTCAAAAGCTCGAACACTACTTCAAGAATGGACTGATAGTATCATATTTGGAAAAGTTTGAGTGACCAGACAAATGGATACCGTCTGAGTTGAATGACTGGTGGGAGAAAACCAAGGAATGCTACACCAAATGGATGATTTTTGCAAACATCCAAGGTGACAGGGATTACAGGAATGACGCCTGGAAGTATTTTCTGTTGCAATTGGAAGAACGAGATTTAGTTCTTCAAATGCAAGACACTCAAAGGAAACATGGAAAAAGCATTCCTGATCCTCAGAAGAAGATTGTGACTCCACCAAGGATCAAGAATGGAGTCGACAGAGACAGAATCAAGAAAGAATTCAGAGCCTTATGCAAGATTTGGAATGTTCATCCAGACTCCAGTGACGCCAGAGAAATCTGGGAAGCAGTCTTCAAACTCTACAATCAGAAATCGTGAGTCTCTTGGCTATCCTCTGTATTGTTCTTTTTCGTTTTCAAATTGTAACTTAGACTGATGACTTATCAGTCTTTTATTAATGAAAAGAACTTCTCTTTGATCTCAACCTGAAGACAATGACTTTTTGTCCAGGCTATGATTATGTTTTTCTGTCTTCTCCTTGTTCTGTTTTAGAACTGTTTCGTTCTTAACTCTAAGTACAAGTTTTTAGGTTCTATTGTTAAGGGGGAACTGTTTTCACCCCAGTTTTAGAACTTGTACTGTGAGTTCAGTCTTTTTGCTGTCTAGAACTGCTGTGTGGTTTTGGCATCATCAAAAAGGGGTAAATTGTTGGGAACCTTGTGGAATATCCTAACCCTTGTTTTGATGATATCAAAATTCATAGGTCTTAATTGTAATAGACTAGAATTGTTTTGAACTCAAGTGTTAGAGTTCGTTTCTAGTTTAGCTTGCAGTGTCGAAGACTGAAGACTGAAGACTGAAGAACGAAGGACTGAAGACTGAAGACTGCAGATACCAACTGAAGTATCAGTTGAAGAATCAGTTGAAGACTGATTACTTAATGCGCGCAATGGACTGATACTAAAGTCAAGTATCAGTTGAATATTCCTCCTAGGACTGATCTTCCAACGTTCAGAGGAAGCCACGTACGCAAAAGTGCAGCCGCATTAAATGCAGAGATCTCAGGATCTTATCTCTGCAGAGGTCATTCCTATCTGGTGGTTACTTTTCAGAGACGTCACATCTCCTGTCCATCAAAGAGAGCTGTTTCCACCCAGACAAGGAACCTCAAAGATTAAAGCCTCAGCCCAAATTCGAATTGCTCTCCAACGGAAGAAATCTTGAGGACGATTTACGCCAACGGATCTATTCAAGAGTTCTCCTACAAATAGCGCTCGAGGATCACTTCAACCTTCACCGATTCAACGACATAAGCTGAAGCTCTGCCGAAATTGCTACTCAGCCTTAAGCTTAAACTCCCCAAAGCTTGAATTGAAGAAGAGAATTCCAAAGCCAAAATCAGTCACTGCTGATTACATACATTCTCTCAGACCTTAGGCAAAACTCTGTTCACCCAGAAGCCAAAGGTCAAACTTGCTTCAAAGAACTTGTTCTTTGTAAGTATAGTTGTCACTCGTTCAAACCTCCCCCCATAAGAGTGTTTTGAGTGATTCGGAGGTCAGAAGGGTTTTCTGTCTCTGAGAGTCTTAGCACGGGTTGTGCTAAGCAAGAGAAATCCGACGCGAGTGAAGCGTGGGTACTGAAGAAGGGTTTTCTTCAGTGTACGGTTGTGTGCACCCGGCAAGCACACGGTTTGGTTTGCAGTGCACCTGTTAAGCACTTGCGGAGTGGATTGTTGGTCTGATCAACCAACTGTGGATGTAGGAAAGGGTTTTTCCGAACCACGTAAAAGTATCTGTGTTGTTTACAGCTTTCAGTTTTACATTCCTACTTGTGTTATTTCAATTGATAAACTGAATACTGATTAACGGCAAAGAGCAACCTAAAAACCAACAACGTGCTCCACTGAGGCTATTACGAAACTAAGTTTAATTTCCGCTGCGTATGATATCAGTCTGACTGATCTATCATCTGATAGTCAAGAAGAGTGATATCATCTCTGTTTTAGCAAACACGACTGAAGCCCTTACTTGCATCAGTTAAGTTCCAGCAACTTAACTGATAACTCTTTACTGAAGAGCTTTCAGTATCAGTCGTCAACCCTGTTTGGTCAAAACTGATTTCAGTAAAACAGGCGTCTTTGTTTGCATGCAGAATTTCGTTTTGATCTCTGACTGAGATCCCTCTGATTGAGGATTGTTTAAAAATAGCCCATAGGTGTATTCCCTCCCCCCATACACCTATTTGAGACCCTCAGGACCTAACAAGTGGGCAGACGCGGATTTTAATTGTACCATTTTGGATTTTATTTAATGTCAAGTGGGCAGCTGTATTTGAAAGTTTCATCCGCCTTGTTCAATTTCAGATTTCCACTGCATAATTAATTTACGTTTTATTTGTACTTAATTAGTCTCTAATTAACAATCAAAAAGTGACTTTATGGTGGGGCCCAAACTCCACTCACTACAATATCTACTACTCCACCATTTTTCTTAAAACCCGTGTCATCCACAATGTGGAAACCATATTGCGGACGGAGGGAGTAGTAAATATAGAATATAAAAGTGATAAATATAATGTGGTGTGGGCCCATGAATGATAAATGTAAGTAAATATATAATATAAAAGTGATAAAAGTGTTGTAGGGGTGGGCCCATGAATGGTAAAGGATAATAAATGTAGGAAATAAGGGAGGGTATAATTGTCCATAAAGCAGAATAAGAGTTTATTTCATGGACAAATATTTAAGGGCAAGTAAGAGTTTATTTCGTGGACGGGTGGAGTATATAGTAGTAACATAAAAATAAGGAATATTGACCTCTAAATATACAAATTTTTAACGAATTTATGAATTGTTCATAATATTTGGTTTTGGTATGATAATATATAAATTTAAATTTTTTATATATTTAATTTTATTACAAAACAAAAACCTCCAAATTTTGATCCATTTTAAAGTCAATCAAGCTACAGTTTAAGAATAACAGTAGATTAATGTGGAGAAACGAGTACATATACTACTATTTCGAAGTTATCGTAGACAAAAGTTCAAAATACATCGACATACACTATGTTGTCTAAGAAACAGTAAACAAAAGCTTAAAATATGCACATTTACTACGATGGTTTATATAAACCGTAGTAATTGGTTACTATAGACTATGTGTAGTCATAACTAATAATTGTGCAAATACACTATAGCTCAGTAAACCTATAATCTATACATATAGCACTACAAAAAAATGCGAAAATAGCGGCCAAAATTAGCGACGGCGAAGCCGCCGCCGGCAATTACCGACGGCACGGCGGCGGCAAAAACGGCGACCCGCCTTTTACCTATTACCGGCGCATTACCGACGGCAAAACAACCGCCGTTAATTAGCGGCGGTTGTGCCGTCGCTAATTTAAATATATGTTAATTTAAATACAAATTATTTATTACCGACGGCGTTGCCGTCGCTATTTACCGGCGGCAAGAGGCCGCCGCTAATCACCACCGCCGGTGACATTCGGCGATAGCACCACCGCCGTCCGGCCAAAATTACCGACGGCATTTTTCCGCCGCTAATTACCGACGGCAAACGCCGTCGGTAATTTTTTTATTATTTTTTTTTTTCATTTATCATCTAATAAATTGGTCGAAGATAATAATACAAAAACATTAAAATTAAATATATATTGAAATACAAGTGAAAATTTAAACATTGATTATTACTAAGAATTCAAGATTCCTAGTAAGAAACTTATAATTATAACTTAAGAATGTTAATTTCATTAGTGATTTACTCATCACTCATCACTAATCTAATATTATTACTAAGAATTCAAGATTGTTAGGAAGAATCTTATAATTATAACTTAAGAATGTTAATTTGATTAGTGATTTACTCATCACTCATCACTCATCACTAATCTAAGATTATTACTAAGAATTCAAGATTCTTAGTAAGAAACTTATAATTATAACTTAAGAATGTTAATTTGATTAGTGATTCACTCATCAATCATCACTAATCTAATATTTTTTTTTTTTTTAACAAGTAAAAAAACCGACATTGGAATGTTTGGAGGTGAGATGGCAAAACAGTTAACATGTGAACTTAACAGCAGTACAAATCTAGAAAGCTAAGCTTAATAAGACAGTATATTGTCTACAAAATCAACTCAAGACATTTGAATCATAGATCAAAACACCCAAGAGTTCTCAACCGCTACTAAAGAAAGGAAGAGACTTAAGACCTAGGCTTTTCTTTCTTCTCCTTGAAGAGGGCCAGCAGTGAAACTCCTGATACCTTCACCACCTTAAATCTTACACCAGGAATATCTCCCACAGCATGTCCCTTACGCCCAAATCCAGCAATCAACACTTCGTCATTTTCTTCATTGTAGTTTAAACAACCATCATTGGGGACAAAAGCAGCAATCTTCTTGCCATTCTTGATCAGCTGCACCCTAGCACACTTACGAATAGCAGAATTCGGCTGCTTAGCTTCAATACCTATTTTCTCAAGAACAATTCCCTTGGCATGGGATGACCCCGCGAATGGTTTCTTCCATTCATTCCCAAGGTGAGATTTCTTGTAAGACTTGTCAGCCCATCTTTGGGTCCTACGGTGGGACTTGAGCTTACGCCCAGCTCCCATACCACGCGTTTTCCCCATGATTGCAGATTAGAGACGAAGAAGGAACCGCGATGAGGATTGAGACGAAGTAGCAGCGGCCGACTGCAAGTGTAAAACCCTAGTCCGAAAAAATCCATCACTAATCTAATATTATTACTAAGCATTCAAGATTATTAGTAAGAAACTTATAATTATAACTTAATAATGTTAATT
Organism: Salvia miltiorrhiza; assembly: GCF_028751815.1. Lineage (NCBI taxonomy): Eukaryota > Viridiplantae > Streptophyta > Magnoliopsida > Lamiales > Lamiaceae > Salvia > Salvia miltiorrhiza. Next base: position 11,025,611 of record NC_080388.1, read on the forward strand.
TGATTAGTGATTCACTCATCAATCAACACTAATCTAATATTATTACTAAGAATTCAAGATTCTTGGTAAAAATATTATAATTATAACTTAAGAATGTTAATTTGATTAGTGATTCACTCATCAATCATCACTAATCTAATATTATTACTAAGAATTCAAGATTCTTAGTAAGAAACTTATAATTATAACTTAACAATGTTAATTTGATTAGTGATTCACTCATCAATCATCACTAATCTAATATTATTACTAAGAATTCAAGATTGTTAGGAAGAATCTTATAATTATAACTTAGTAATGTTAATTTCATTAGTGATTTACTCATCACTCATCACTAATCTAATCTTATTACTAAGAATTCAAGATTGTTAGGAAGAATCTTATAATTATAACTTAAGAATGTTAATTTGATTAGTGATTTACTCATCACTCATCACTCATCAATCATCACTAATCTAAGATTATTACTAAGAATTCAAGATTCTTAGTAAGAAACTTATAATTATAACTTAAGAATGTTCATTTGATTAGTGATTCACTCATCAATCATCACTAATCTCATATTATTACTAAGAATTGAAGATTCTTAGTAAAAATCTTGTAATTATAACTTAAGAATGTTAATTTGATTAGTGATTCACTCATCAGTCATCACTAATCTAATATTATTACTAAGCATTCAAGATTATTAGTAAGAAACTTATAATTATAACTTAAGAATGTTAATTTGATTAGTGATTCACTCATCAATCATCACTAATCTAATATTATTACTAAGCATTCAAGATTATTAGTAAGAAACTTATAATTATAACTTAAGAATGTTAATTTGATTAGTGATTCACTCATCAATCATCACTAATCTAATATTATTACTAAGAATTCAAGATTCTTGGTAAAAATCTTATAATTATAACTTAAGAATGTTAATTTGATTAGTGATTCACTCATCAATCATCACTAATCTCATATTATTACTAAGAATTCAAGATTCTTGGTAAAAATCTTATAATTATAACTTAAGAATGTTAATTTGATTAGTGATTCACTCATCAATCATCACTAATCTCATATTATTACTAAGAATTGAAGATTCTTAGTAAAAATCTTGTAATTATAACTTAAGAATGTTAATTTGATTAGTGATTCACTCATCAATCATCACTAATCTAATATTATTACTAAGAATTCAAGATTCTTAGTAAGAAACTTATAATTATAACTTAAGAATGTTAATTTGATTAGTGATTCACTCATCAATCATCACTAATCTAATATTATTACTAAGCATTCAAGATTATTAGTAAGAAACTTATAATTATAACTTAAGAATGTTAATTTGATTAGTGATTCACTCATCAATCATCACTAATCTAATATTATTACTAAGAATTCAAGATTCTTGGTAAAAATCTTATAATTATAACTTAAGAATGTTAATTTGATTAGTGATTCACTCATCAATCATCACTAATCTCATATTATTACTAAGAATTGAAGATTCTTAGTAAAAATCTTGTAATTATAACTTAAGAATGTTAATTTTATTAGTGATTCACTCTTCAATCATCACTAATCTAATATTATTACTAAGAATTCAAGATTCTTAGTAAGAAACTTATAATTATAACTTAAGAATGTTAATTTGATTAGTGATTCACTCATCAATCATCACTAATCTAATATTATTACTAAGAATTCAAGATTCTTAGTAAGTAACTTATAATTATAACTTAAGAATGTTAATTTGATTAGTGATTCACTCATCAATCAACACTAAGGTTATGAATGGTGTATAAACTAGATTGATAAAAAAAAAATCGAAAATTAATAATAAATTAATTAATAAATATTTTTCCGACATAAAAATAAGAACGGAAACGAGCCCAATCCGTAATTAACAACATTTTTTGTATATCATCTCGACATATTCTAAGGTTATGAATATATATGATATTGTATATTGAAGTAGACTTTAAATGAATTAATAGATACTATATATATCAATAATACGAGTGTTCTGTACTGGTGACCATTCGAAAAGAACTTCAAGGTTAAGCGTGCTTGACTTAGAGCACAACTAAAATGGGTGACCGACTGGGAAGTTCGTCTAAATTATGCAATACTGTATAAATACCGAAATAAATTGTGGATATATAATAAAATAAATAAATAAATAAAATAAATAAATAAATAAAATAAATTAAAAAATATTACCGAGGGCAAATGCCGTCGGTAATTACCGACGGCATTTTGCCCTCGGTAATACCTTGAACAACTCCGGCGTGTGCGCCACCACCGTCCGGTGGAAATTACCGACGGTGATCTCGCCGCCGCTAATTAGCGACGGCATTTGCCGTCGGTAATTTTTCGGCAACTCTCCGTCGTTCAACGGCGATATTTAACGGAAGAAATGCCGGCGGCTTCGCCGCCGTTAATTGCCGGCGGCGGCCGATCGCCGTCGGTAATGGCGTTACCGACGAGCCGGTTAGCGACGGCGAGTTGCCGCCGGTAACCTTTATCACCGGCGGCCGTGCTTTATTACCGACGGCATTTTGCCGTCGGTAATCGTACGTTTTTTTGTAGTGTAGACTGCGGAATTTTGATCCATTTTAGGGCTAATGAAGCCAAAAAAGTCATGTTAAATTCTGTGACTAAATTTTTTCGAAAAGAAAAGGTAAATTTTTTGCGTTATCACACTCTCTTATGAAATATATGAAATTTTGAAGATTTTAATTTCATGATAAATTGATAAAAATTTAATGTTTTTGTATTATGATACTAAAATTAAAGCTCATGTAAAAGTAAAAAATTATTTAATATTTTTTAATTTACATGACAATATATATTCCTTAACATAAACCAAACTCGTTTAAATATCCAATAGATTCTTTTGATATTTGTTCGGTCTTTTACATCACTTAACTGTCTCTTCTTCAACCCCGAGAGTTTTGTTTCTCCAACTTTTAGTCAATCAAGCCTTTGAAAAGGTCATCACTTCACCGACGACAACATTTTAGATAAAAATTTAAATACATCTTATTAAGTAAAATTATAGATCCATGTATTATTATATTTTAATTAAAATATCTAGCTAATTAAATTAGATTGAGTAAAATTCATTAACGGGAGATAGTACAAACCACTAACAAATTTTGCGTCGTGAGTCAATGAACCTATATGCTATATTAGTACTACTAGAATGTAGTCCTAACTAAGTTATAAATAACTAGATAGTCCTCCCTCACAATCAAAAATTTAAAATACTAATTTCTCAAATCACAACTCCCAACCAATTGCATTTCTCATGGATTTCCTTACAAGCGCAGTGGGATTATTACTAGCCTTAATCTTGTACCATGGTATCAAAACACTCATCCTGAGGGGCAAAAACCTCCCGCTACCGCCAGGGCCGACGCCGGTGCCCCTCATCGGAAACCTCCACCTGCTCGGCGATCACCCCCACAAATCCCTCGCTCGCCTAGCCAACATCCACGGCCCCCTCATGCGCCTCCGCCTCGGCTTCGTAAACACCATCGTCGTCTCCTCCGCCGACGTGGCCAAGCAAGTCCTGCAGAAGCACGACCTGGCCTTCTCCAGCAGGACCGTCCCCAACGCCCTCCATGCCCACGACCATTTCAAGTACTCCGTCGCCTGGCTCCCGGTGGCGTCGCAGTGGCGTACCCTTCGCAAAGTCATGAACTCCAACATCTTCTCCGCGAGCTGCCTCGACGCCAACGAGCACCTCAGGAGCAGGAAGGTGGACGAGCTCATCGAATACTGCCGCACGGCAGGTGCGGTGGATGTCGGCCGCGCCGCCTTTAGAACAACCCTCAACTCGCTGTCCAACACCACTTTCTCCATAGATTTGACGGACCCGTTTTCCGATTCCGCTAAAGAATTCAAACAATTGGTTTCCGGCATCATGGAGGAGGCCGGGAAGCCCAACCTAGTCGATTTCTTTCCTTTTTTAGCGAGACTCGATCCACAAGGGATACGGCGTCGTATGACTGTTTATTTCGGGAAAGTGATCGACCTTTTTAGTAGCTTGATCGACCAAAAGTTGGAGAAACGGAAATGTCGTGACCAAGAAGAGACAAGTGATGATGTGATCGACACCCTCCTCGACATGATGCCCCAAGAGATTGACCGAACCCACATCGAACGAATGTGTCTGGTAATTCCATTATTCAGACATATGTGTATTCCTTTGTAAAACTAATTTTTACAGATGAAGAGAGTAAATCGTAGTTGGATTTATTTTCATGTTACATCTCATATAGCAAGTTAAATTTTGAACAGGATCTATTTGCAGCTGGAACAGACACGACTTCGAGCACGATAGAATGGGCAATGGCGGAGGCGTTGCGGAATCCTGAGATCATGAAGAGAGCGAAGGCCGAGCTGGAGGAGGTAATTGGGAAAGGGGAAACAGTGCGAGAGGGCGACATATCGCGCCTCCCATACCTACGGTGCATGGTGAAGGAGACGATGAGACTGCACCCGCCAGTCCCGTTCCTGATCCCACGCAGGGTGGAGCGGGACGTGGAGGTCATGGGCCACATGGTGCCCAAGGACTCGCAGGTGCTTGTGAATGTGTGGGCCATAGGGAGGGACCCCGGCGTCTGGGAGGAGCCTCTAGAGTTCAATCCCCATCGTTTCATGGAATCAGAGGTGGACGTGCGGGGCAGGAATTTCGAGCTGATCCCGTTCGGGGCGGGCAGGAGGATCTGCCCGGGGCTGCCCCTGGCCATGAGAATGGTGCCCGTGATGTTGGGATCACTGCTGAATTCGTTTGACTGGAAGGTGGAAGGAGAGAAAGTGGAGATGGATGACAAGTTTGGAATCACGTTGGCGAAGGCTCAGTCGCTCAGAGCTGTCCCCATCCCTCTCTAATTTCACAAATTAATTACCTACCCCCACTGCAATTGGTCGGGGCTTAATTTCCATCACCTTGAAATTATGACTTTTGGTTAAGAAATTTAGTATAGTATGAATTTTATACCAATAGATCATTTAAAATATGTTATAATAAAAAAAGTCTCGCACGACCTACGACTTTTAGTTGTTATGACCTCTTAAATGTAGCTTCTTTTAGCAGATGAGATCATCTGTCCCAAAATATTGTGTGTACCATGTGTACCACTCTTCAAATCTTTGTTTTATAAATTGCTTTTTATAAAAATAAAAATTATTATTATATTATAAAGTCTAATTAGTATTTATCATTGAAAAATTAAAATTTAAAAAATTATATACCCTAACTTTGAATTAATTAACCCAAATAATCTATTATTAATTCAAATAAATATAAAAAAATAATTATAAACCCTAAATGGATGAGTGAACCCTTGTTAATTATCTTTATATTATATAAAAGCATAATAAATTAAAATTGAATAAAAAATAATTTAAAAATATAAAGAAATGAAGAGTGGTACACATGGTACACACTATATTCTGAGACAGAGGATCTCATTTGTTCTCCTAGTTGCTGAAAAAAGCTGATATAGTCCTCAAGGGGACACCAAAGGGTGCGAGCTCCTGTCTACGAACAGTGAGGTTCAGGGTTCAAACCACACCGCTCCCCTTCCCACCAAACTCAAAAAAAAAAAAAAAAGCTGGTATAGAGTAAAACCTCTTTAAATGAATAGGTTTAGGCTTAAACTTTTTATTTATTTAGAAAGACATTGATATACATATATATATATAACGATCAACTAACAATTTATTAGTTTAGAGGTTATCTTTTTAATTTCAGAAATTAATTACCACTACAAGAAACAGCGGCTCCAACGACCGAAATTAACGACCGAAATTTTCGGTCTTTAAAAAGGCGGCCGTAACGACCGAAATGTTAATATTAACGACCGTTTTGTTTAATATTTTAAATCTTATTTTTTTTTTTTATTTCCTACGACCGAATGAAACGGTCTTTAATTTATAACGACCGTATCTACGACCGTTTTCCGGTCATTGGTATTTTTTTATTGAATTTTGATATAATTTTAATTTAACGACCGTTTGTAACGGTCGTTACCTTAATTTGAGTTCTGATATTTTTAAGTTTTCGGAAATATTTAACGACCGTTTTTTAACGGTCGTTGTATTTTAATTTATTTAAATATATTTAATATTAACGACCGAAATTCGGTCTTTATATTAGAACTAAAAAAAAGAAATAATTAATAATTATTTTTAACGACCGTTTTTCGGTCGTTGTATACCGAAATTATTAATATTATAATTAAAATTGGCAACGACCGAAAAACGGTCGTTATTTGAAAATCGGTTGTTGAATTCGCGGACTTAACTTAGGTTTTCTAATTTTTCCCCCATTTTCTTCTCCACCCTTTCCTCCTCCGATTCTCTGCCTCCTTCCGCCGATTTCGCCGTTCCCGACACCGCCGCCTCCGTCCATCGAACGGCCACCTCCACCGACGCCGCCGCTGCTGCTCCTCTCCGTCCGACGCGACCGCTGCTGCTTCTCTCCGTCCGACGCCACGCGACCGCGGCTGCTCCTCTCCGTCCGACGCGACGCCGCCGCCGCCGCTCTCCGTCCGACGCCGCCGCTCTTCGTTCGACGCCGCTGCTCTCCGGTAAGTTAATTAATTATTCATCCTAACCCTAATTAATTATTTTTTATAGATTTCATCAATTATTAACCCTAACTCTAATTCCCAGCCCCCTGCCCTCGCCGGACCCCCCCTGCCCTCGCCGGACCGCCCCTGCCCTCGCCGGAAAGCTCCTGCTGTTGCCGGAATAAGAGATTGTAGGTTAGTTCATGTAACTTATATAATGTAGGCTATTAATTTGAATTTAGGTTAATATTGGTATGTTAGTATATATGAATTTAGGTTAATTATATGTGAATCAATGAGAAATTTACATAGAACTTAGTATGAATTATATGTGAATTAATGTAGGCTATGTTTCAAATTTATGTTAATTATATTAGTATGAATTAATGTGAAATTTAGTTGTTGTGTGGTATAGTATATGTGAATTAATGTGAATTTAGTTTGAATGTAATGTGAAATTATATGTTAATTATATATGTTCATTTGTATTTGATTTGTTTAAAGAACAAGAACTTAGTAAGATAATTTATTTTATAAGATTTATTTAAAGAACTTAGTTAGGTTTATTTGTAAATATTAGATTTATTTAAATAACTTAGTTAGGTTTATATATATTAGATTTAGTTAAAGAACTTAGTTAGGTTAATCTCTATTTAAAGAACTTAGTTAGGTTCATTTCTATTTAAAGAACTTAGTTAGGTTCATTTCTATTTAAAGAACTTAGTTAGGTTCATTTCTATTTAAAGAACTTAGTTAGGTTCATTTCTATTTAAAGAACTTAGGAAGCTTAATTTCTATTTAAAGAACTTATAATGTTTAAATTTATTTAATTCGCTTTATCGCCGGTGGGGGAGAGGCGAAATATATGATTTAGCATGATTAATTGCGTTGAGCATGTTTTAATTATAATTAAGCATGATAGTTTCGCCGGTGGGGGAGAGGCGATTAAGTATGATTGTGATTAATTGGAGTTTGGGCCGCCGGTGGGGGAGAGGCGGAGGCGGTAGCAATGACTACCGCCTTGGTTTTGTTGTTGTGTTGAAATTTCAATCTTCAATCATCCTTCTTGAAATCCTAATCGTAATCTTCAATCATCCTTCTATAATCCTAATCTCCGTCCTTATTTGAGTTCTTAATGTCTGGGGCTGGGAATCGGGTCGGGTTCGGGTACCCTACCCGAAAAAATCGGGTACCCGAACCCGAAAATTGACCAAAACCCACACCCGATCCCGAACCCGATTTTGAAATCGGGTACCCTAATACCCGAGTCGGGTATCCGATTCGGGTATTCGGGTACCCGAAATACCCGATAGAATTTTTACAAAAGCAGCAGCAAATTCGATGACCAAATTCATACACCAAATCGGATATTTCGATGACCAAATTCATACAGAAAAGCTGACCAAATTCGATGACCAAATTCATACACAAAATCAGACCAAATTCATACACAAAATCAGACCAAATTCATAAAACATACAGATCTGTATTTAAAAAAAAAAAAAAAAAAGAAGAAGAAGAAGAGGAAGAAGAAGAAGACGGGCGGCGAGGGGCGCCGCTGGGTCGGGGCGGGGCGGCGAGGGCTCACGTTATGCTCGTAGTTGGAGAAGGCTCGCGGCGGTCCGGCGGGTAGGTGGAGAAGGCTCGCGGCGAGACAGAGAGTTGAATAGAGAGAGAATTGAGAATCTGAGAGAGAGAGTTGAATAGGCGAGAGAATTGAGAGAGAGAGTTGAATAGAGAGAGAGAGAGAGAGTTGAATAGAGAGAGAATAGAGAGAGAGAGAGTTGAATAGTAATTAACTTTAAATAATAGTATAATTGATTAAATAAAAAATATATATAATAATAAAAAATTCGGGTATTCGGGTATACCCGATACCCGATCGGGTATACTTGATACCCGATTTTCAGACCACCCTAATACCCGAACCCGACCCGATACCCTAATTTTTCGA